>NC_133392.1:82272500-82872500 GCF_047511655.1 Castor canadensis
TTCTTACTGGGACATTACCTGTGAGATGCTCCTCGTGCTAACACAGATGGTTATCTTTCGAGAGTTTCATATGTTTCTTCAACTCACCTGAGGAGGCCATTTTAAGCAAGAGGAGCTACAATCCTTCTTAAAAACTATGATTTGCAAGAGTATTCCTTTCAAAAGCTAACTCAATTCTCACTGGGAATCAATGTGCTAGATGTTTCTGCTTCTATCATAGACAGTTTTCTACATAGTGATAGAAGTCTTTCTTCACTCAGCTGAATAGGCTTTATTGGAGCAGCATGAGCCATAATCCACCTTGAAGCTATGATTACCAAGAAATATTCCTTTCAAAAACTAACTCCATTCTCACAGGGAAGCAATGTGCTAGATGATTCTGCGTCTAACACAGATGGATTTCTTTTGAGAGAAAAATGTGTTTCGTCAACTTAGCTGAATTGGCTTTTTCGTTGGAAATAGGAATAAAAGGACACTTTTCCCACATTGAATACTATGATTTGTATGACATACTCTATTAAAACTAACACAATCCTCACAGAGAAACAATGTGTGACACACTCCTGCTTCTAACAGTCACTGTTATCTTTTGAAAGATAAATGTGATTCTTCAACTTAGCTGGATAGACCTATTTGATGTAAAAAAGAGCCTATCTACTCCTTGAAAAGTATGGTTTGCAAGAAGGATTTCTTTCAAAAACTAACTCAAGAGGGTACAATGTGATAGATGCTGCAGATTCTAACATAGATGTTGGCTTTGTAGAGTTGCATGTGTTTCTTCACCTCAGCCTAATAGGCCTATTTGGAGCAAAGAAAGGGTATCTCCACCTTGAAAACTATGATTTTCAGGAAGTATTTCTTTCAGAACCTAACTCAAATCTCACAAGGAAACAATGTGCTAGATGCCCTTCTTCTAACATAGATGGTTTTCTCTATAGAGATAGATTTGTTCCTTCACTCAGCTGTATAGGTCTTATTGAAGCAACATGAGCCATAATCCACCTTGAAGCTATGAATTTCAAGAAATATTCCTTTCAAAAACTTACTCCATCCTCACAGGGAAACAATATGCTAGATGATCCTTCTTCTAGTGCAGATGGTTTTCTTTCGAGAGATACATGTGTTTCTTCAACTTAGTTAAATAGGCCTTTTTGGAACAAATGGAGTTTTTTCCACCTTGAATACTGTTATTTGCAGGATGTACTCTATTAAATACTAACTCAATTCTCACTGGGAAATTATGTGCTACGTGCTCATTCTTCTAACACAGTCGGTTTTCTTTCAAAAGATATTTGTGTTTCTTCAACTTAGCTGAATAGACCTATTTGGAGCAACAAAAGCCTATTTCCTCCTTGAAAAGTGTGATTTGCAGGAAGTACTCCTTTCAAAAACTTACTCAATTCAAAAGGGGATACAATGTGCTAGGTGCTGCAGCTTCTAACAGAGATTGTTCTCTTTGGAGAGATATATGTGTTTCTTCAACTTAGTTCAGGAGTCTTATTTGGAGCAAACAGCGATTACCTCCACCTTGAAACACCTAAGATGAAGAAAGTACTCCTTTCAAGAACTGATTCAATTCTCTGAGGGAAGCACTGTGTTAGATGCTCCTGCTTCTAGCAAAGATGGTTTTCTTCATAGAGATTTATGTGTTTCTTTAATTAACTCAGTAGGCCTATTTGGAGCAAACACACCCTATCTCCACCTTGAAACGTCCAAGCTGCAGGAAGTATTCTTTACAAAACCTAAACCAATTCTCACAGGGAAACTATGTACTACTGATGCAGATTCAAACATTGATTATTTTCTTTTGAGAGATACATGTGTTTCTTCAACTCAGTTGAAAAGACATATTTGGCACAAGCAGTGCCTATACCCACCTTGAAATAACCAAGTTGCAGGAAGTATTCATATCAAAATCTATGTTGAGTCTCATAGGGATACAATGTGGTATACTTCACAGCTTCTAACATAGATGGTTGTCTTTGAGGGATACATGTGTTTTTTCAACTCATCTGAATAGGCCTGCTTTGAGCAAACAGAGACTATCGCCACCTTGAAAACTATGATTTGCAGGAGCTATTACTTTCAAAACTAACTCAATTCTCACAGGGAAGTACTGTTTTTGATCCTGCTGCTTGTAACACAGATGGTTGTGTTTGGAGAGAAACATGTGTTTCTTCAACTAACTGAAGAGGCCTATTGAGAACAAAATGAGCCTTTCTCCACTGTGAAAACTGTGATTTGCAGGAAGTATTCCTTTCAAAAATTAATTCATTTCCCACAGGGAAACAAAGCCCTAGAGGCTCCTGATTCTAACACAAATGGTTTTCTTTTGAGAGATAAATGTGATTTTCAAATCAGTTGAATATGTCTATCTGGAGCAAAGAGAGCCAATCTCCACCTTGAAACACATAAGTTCAGAAGTATTGCTTTCAAATACTAACACAATTTTCAAAAGGAAACAATGTGCTACATGCTCCTGATTCTTACACAGATTTTTTTTTTTGACCGATCTATGCGTTTCTTCAACTTAGCAGCAGAAGTCTATTTAGGAGCAACATGAGAGTTTCTCCACCTTGAAAACTATGATTTGTAGGAAGTTTTCCTTTCAAAACCTAACTGTATTCTAACAGGGAAACAATGTGCAAGAAGATCATGCTTCTAACACAGATGGTTCTCTTTTGAGACGTACATGAATTTCTTCAACTTAGCAGAATATGCATATTTAGAACCAAATGAGCCTTTCTCAACTTTGAAAACTATGATTCCCAGGAAGTATTCCCTTCAAACACTAATTCTCACTGAGAAACTATGTGCTAAATGTTGCATATTCTAACATAGATTGTTTCCTTTGTAGAAATGCATGTGTTTCTTCAACTCAGCTGAATAGTCCTATCGGAGCAAAGAGAGACTATCTCTACCTAGAAACTATGATGTTCAAGGGATACTCATTTCAAAAACTAACTCAGTTCTCACAGGAAAGCAATGTGCTAGATGCTCCTGTGTCTAACACAGATTGTTTTCTTTCGAGAGATACATGTGTTTCTTCAACTTAGCTGGATAGGCTTTTTCATAGGAAATAGAAACAAAAAGAGACTTTTCCCACTTTAAATTATATGATTTGCAGGACGTTCTCTATTAAAAATTAACTCCATCCTCCCAAGGAATGAATGTGCTGCGTGCTCCTGGTTCTAGCAGAGATGGTTTTCATTTGAAGGATACAGATGTTTCTTCAACTTAGCTGAATAGAGCTGTTTGGAGAAAAAAGAGCCTATCTCCACCATGAAAAATATGATTTACAGGAAGTATTTCTTTCAAAAACTAACTAAATTCTCAAAAGGATACAATGTGCTAAATGCTGCAGCTTCTAACATAGATGGTTTTCTTGGGAGAGATACATGTGTTTCCTCACCTCAGCTTGATAACCATATATGTAGCAAACCAAGCTCAAATCCACCTGAACCAGCTAAGGTGCAGGATTTATTTCTTTCAAAAATGACCCGAATTCTCCCAGGGAAATTATCTGCGAGATGCTCCTGCTGCTACCACAGATGGTTTTCTTTCAAGAGATTCATGTGTTTCTTCAACTCAGCTTAATAGGCCATTTGAAGCAACAGGAGCCATAATCCTCTTTGAAAACTATGATTTGCAAGAGGATTCCCTTCAAAAACTAATGCAATACTCAATGGGAAAAAATGTGCTAGATGATCCTCCTTCTGACAGACATAGTTCTCCTTTGAAAGATATATGTGTTTCTTCAACTTAGCTGAAATGACCTATTTGCAGCAAAAAGAGCCAATCTCAACCTTGAAAAGTGTGATTTACAGTAAGTATTCCTTTCAAGAACTAACTCATTTCTCCATGGATACAATGTGCTAGATGCTGCATCGTCAACATAGATGGTTTTCTTTTGAGAGATACAAGTGTTTCTTCAACTCCAATGGATAACCATATATGTAGCAGGCAGAACACATCTCTACCTGAAACCGCTAAGTTGCAGGACCTATTGCTTTCAAAAACTACCTGAATTCTCACAGGGAAAATACCTGTGAGATGCTCCTGCTATTGACACAGATGATTTTCTTTCAAGAGATACATGTGTTTGAACAATTCAGCTAAAGAGGCCTGATTGGATCAACATGAGCCATAATCCACACTTTACACTATGATTAGGAAGAGTATTCCTATTAAAACTGATTCAGTACTGACAGGAAAACAATGCGCTACTTCCTTGTGCTTCTGACAGACATGGTTCTCTTTTGAAAGATACTTGTGATTCTCCAACTTAGCAGAATAGGCCTATCTCCACCTTCAAACACCCAAGTTGCAAGAAGCATTCATATGAAAGCCTATGTTGACTCTCCCAGGGATTAATGTGGTATATTTCATAGCTTCTAACATAGATGGTTGTCTTTGAGGGATACATGTGTTTTTTCAACTCAGGTAATTAGGTCATTTGAAGCAACAGGAGCCATAATCCTCCTTGAAAATGATGATTGGCAAGAGTATTCCTTTCACAAACTAACTCAAAACTCACGGGGATACAATGTACGTGATGCTCCTGTTTCTGTCAAACATAGTTCTCTTTCAAAACATACTTGTGCTGCTTCAACTTAGCAGAATAGGCCTATTTGTAACAAACTGAGCCAATCTCTACCTTGAAACACTGAAGTTGCAGGAAGTATTCATTTCAGGTCCTATATTGATTTTCACAGGGAAACAATGTGCTAGATGCTGCACCTTTGAATATAGATGGTTTTCTTTTGAGAAATACATGTGTTTCTTCAACTCAGCTGAATAGCCGTATTTCAAGTAAACAGTGCCTATCTCCAACTTCAAACACCTAAGTTGGAGGAAATATTCCTTTCCAAACATAAATTGATTGTCACATGGAAACAATGTGCTAGATGCCAAGCTTCTAACATACATGGTTTCCTATGAGGGATACTTAGGTTTCTTCAACTTAGCTGAATTAGCATTTCTCAAAAAAAAGGAGAGTTTTACCACCTTTAGTACTATGATTTGCAGGACTTATTCTATAAAAAAGTAACTCAATTCCCACAGCGAAATTATGTGCTAGATGCATCTGCTTCTACCACAGATGGTTTTCTATATAGAGATAAATGTGTTCCTTCACTCTGCAGAACATTCATCATTGAAGCAACATGAACCATAACCCACCTTGATTCTACGATTCTCAAGAAATATTCCTTTCAAAAACTAACTCCATTCTCATAGGGAAGCAATGTGCTAGATGATCCTGTGTCTAATACAGATGGTTTTCTTTCGAGAGATAGATGTGTTTCTTCAACTTAGCTGAATCAGCTTTTTCATAGTAAGTAGGAAAAAAAGGAGACTTTTCCTACCTTAAATACCATGATTTTAAGGATGTACTCTATTAAAAACTAACTCAGTCCTCAAGGGAAATAATGTGCTACATGCTCCTTGTTCTAACAGAGATGGTTTTCTTTTGAAAGATACATGTGTTTCTTCAACTTAGCTGAAATGACCTATTTGCAGCAAAAAGAGCCAATCTCCACTTTGAAAAGTGTGATGTACAGTAAGTATTCCTTTCAAAAACTAACTCAATTCTCCAAGGATACAATGTGCTAGATGCTGCATCTTCAACATAGATGGTTTTCTTTGGAGAGATACAAGTGTTTCTTCGACTCCATTGGATAACCATATATGTAGCAGGCACAACACATCTCCACCTTGAAACACCCAAGTTGCAGGAAGTATTCATTTCAAAACCTATGTTGATTCTCACAGGGAAACAATGTTCTAGATGCCACAGCTTCTAACATAGATGGTTTTCTTTGAGGGATACATGTGTTTTTTTCAACTCATCTGAATAGGTCTACTTTGAGCAAAAAGAGCCTATTGCCTCCTTGAAAACTCTGATTTGCAGGAAGTATTACTTTCAAAAACTAACTCAATTCTCACAGGGAGTTATTGTTCTTGATCCTGATGCATGTAACACAGATTGTTGTCTTTAGAGAGAAACGTGTTTCTTCAACTAACTGAAGAGGCCTATTGAGAACAAAATGAGCCTTTCTCCACTGTGAAAACTGTGATTTGCAGAAAGTATTCCTTACAAACACTAACTAATTCTCACTGGGAAACCATGTGGTAATTTCTGCTTATTCTAACATAGATTATTTCCTTTGCCGAAATGCATGTGTTTCTTCAACTCAGCTGAATAGACTTATTTGCAGCAAAGAGAGGCTATCTCCACCTTGAAAACTATGATTTGCAGGAAATATTCCTGTCAGAAACTATCTCAATTCTCACAGGGAAACAATGTGCTAGATGCTCCTGCATCTTCCATGGATGGTTTTCTATATAGAGATAGAAGTCTTTCTTTACTCAGCTGAATATGCCTTATTGGAGCAGCATGAGCCATAATCCACCTTGAATTTATGACTGTCAAGAAATATTCCTTTCAAGAACTAACTGAGTTCTCATAGGGAAGCAATGTGCTATATTCTCCTCCATCTAGCACAGATGGTTTTCTTTCAAGAGATGCATGTGTTTCTTCAACTTAGCTGGATAGGCTTTTTCATAGGAAATAGGAACAAAAGGAGACTTTTCCCACTTTAAATACTGTGATTTGTAGGACCTTCTCTATTAAAGCCTAACTCAATCCTCACAGGGAATGAATGTGTTACATGCTCTTGGTTCTAGTAGAGATGGTTTAATTCTGAAAGATAAATGTGTCCTTCAACTTTGATGAAAAGACCAGTTTGAGCAAAAAGAGCCTATCTCCACCATGAAAAGTATATTTTACAGGAAGTATTCCTTTCAAAAACTAACTGAATTCTCAACAGGATAAAATGCGTTAAATACTGCAGCTTCTAACATAGATGGTTTTCTTTGGAGAGATACATGTGTTTCCTCAACTCAGCTGGCTAACCATATATGTAGCAAATCAAGCCCAAATCCACCTGAAACAGCTAAGGTGTAGGAAGTATTTCTTTCAAAAACAACCTGAATTCTTACTGGGACATTACCTGTGAGATGCTCCTCGTGCTAACACAGATGGTTATCTTTCGAGAGTTTCATATGTTTCTTCAACTCACCTGAGGAGGCCATTTTAAGCAAGAGGAGCTACAATCCTTCTTAAAAACTATGATTTGCAAGAGTATTCCTTTCAAAAGCTAACTCAATTCTCACTGGGAATCAATGTGCTAGATGTTTCTGCTTCTATCATAGACAGTTTTCTACATAGTGATAGAAGTCTTTCTTCACTCAGCTGAATAGGCTTTATTGGAGCAGCATGAGCCATAATCCACCTTGAAGCTATGATTACCAAGAAATATTCCTTTCAAAAACTAACTCCATTCTCACAGGGAAGCAATGTGCTAGATGATTCTGCGTCTAACACAGATGGATTTCTTTTGAGAGAAAAATGTGTTTCGTCAACTTAGCTGAATTGGCTTTTTCGTTGGAAATAGGAATAAAAGGACACTTTTCCCACATTGAATACTATGATTTGTATGACATACTCTATTAAAACTAACACAATCCTCACAGAGAAACAATGTGTGACACACTCCTGCTTCTAACAGTCACTGTTATCTTTTGAAAGATAAATGTGATTCTTCAACTTAGCTGGATAGACCTATTTGATGTAAAAAAGAGCCTATCTACTCCTTGAAAAGTATGGTTTGCAAGAAGGATTTCTTTCAAAAACTAACTCAAGAGGGTACAATGTGATAGATGCTGCAGATTCTAACATAGATGTTGGCTTTGTAGAGTTGCATGTGTTTCTTCACCTCAGCCTAATAGGCCTATTTGGAGCAAAGAAAGGGTATCTCCACCTTGAAAACTATGATTTTCAGGAAGTATTTCTTTCAGAACCTAACTCAAATCTCACAAGGAAACAATGTGCTAGATGCCCTTCTTCTAACATAGATGGTTTTCTCTATAGAGATAGATTTGTTCCTTCACTCAGCTGTATAGGTCTTATTGAAGCAACATGAGCCATAATCCACCTTGAAGCTATGAATTTCAAGAAATATTCCTTTCAAAAACTTACTCCATCCTCACAGGGAAACAATATGCTAGATGATCCTTCTTCTAATGCAGATGGTTTTCTTTCGAGAGATACATGTGTTTCTTCAACTTAGTTAAATAGGCCTTTTTGGAACAAATGGAGTTTTTTCCACCTTGAATACTGTTATTTGCAGGATGTACTCTATTAAATACTAACTCAATTCTCACTGGGAAATTATGTGCTACGTGCTCATTCTTCTAACACAGTCGGTTTTCTTTCAAAAGATATTTGTGTTTCTTCAACTTAGCTGAATAGACCTATTTGGAGCAACAAAAGCCTATTTCCTCCTTGAAAAGTGTGATTTGCAGGAAGTACTCCTTTCAAAAACTTACTCAATTCAAAAGGGGATACAATGTGCTAGGTGCTGCAGCTTCTAACAGAGATTGTTCCCTTTGGAGAGATATATGTGTTTCTTCAACTTAGTTCAGGAGTCGTATTTGGAGCAAACAGCGATTACCTCCACCTTGAAACACCTAAGATGAAGAAAGTACTCCTTTCAAGAACTGATTCAATTCTCTGAGGGAAGCACTGTGTTAGATGCTCCTGCTTCTAACATAGATGGTTTTCTTTTTAGGGATATGTTTGCTTCTTCAAATTAGCTCAATAGGCATATTTGGAGGAAACAGAGCCTATCTCCACCTTGAAACACCAAAGTTGCAGTAAGTATTATTTTCAAAAACTAAACTGATTCTCTCTGGGAAAAAATGTGCTACATGATGCAGCTTCAAACATAGATTATTTTCTTTCGAGAGATACATGTTTTTTTTCAACTCAGCTGAATAGGTCAATTTGGAGGAAAGTGATGCTGTCTCCACCTTGAAACACCCAAGTTGTAGGAAGTAATCATTTCTAAACCTATGTTGATTCTGACAGGGAAACAATGTGCTGGATGCTCCTGTTTTTTGCATAGACTGTTTCTTTACAGAAATACATGTGTTTCTTCAACTTAGTTGAGAAGTCCTATTTGGAACAAACAGAGCCTATCTCCACATTGAAACACCAAAGTTGTATGAAGTATTCATTCCAAAACCTATTTTCATTCTCACAGGGAAACAAAGTGCTAGATGCTGCAGCTTCGAACATAGGTGGTTTTCTTTTGAGAGATACATGTGTTTCTCCAACTCAGCTGAATAGCCGTATTTAGAACAAACAGTGCCAATCTCCACCTTGAATCACCTAAGTTACAGGTTATATTACTTTCAAAATCTAAATTGATACTCAAAGGTAAATAATGTGCTAGATGCCACAACTATTAACATAGCTGGTTTTCTTTGGTTAGATACGTGTGTTTCTTCATCTCATATGAATAGGCCTACTTGGAGCAAAGAAAGCCTATCTCCGCCTTGAAAACTGTGATTTGCCAGATGTATTCCTTTCAGAAACCAACTCAATTCTCAAAGGGAAACAACGTTCTTGTTCCTGCTACTTATAACACAGATGGTTGTCTTTGGAGAGATTCATTAGTTTCTTTGACTCAGCTGAATAGACCAATTGAGAACAAAATGAGCCTTTCTCCAGCTTGCAAACTACAATTTGCAGGAAGTATTCCTTCAAAAACTAATTAAATTCTTAAAGGGGGGTCAAGGCACTCTAGGCTCATGATTCCAACAAACATGGTTGGTTTTCTTTCTATACATGTGTTTCTTCAACTCAGCTGAATATGCCTATTTGGAGCAAATGGAGCCTATCTCCATTTTGAAACACATAATTTGTAGGAAGTATTCTTTTCACAAACTACTTCAATTCTCACAGGGAAACAATGTGCTACATGATGCAGCTTCAAACACAGATTATTTTCTTTGGAGAGATACGTGTGTTTCTTCAACTCAGCTGAATAGGCCTATTTGGAGGAAACAGACCCTATTTCCACCTTGAATGCCCCAAGTTGAAGGAAGTATTCATTTCAAAACCTATGACAATTCTGACAGGGAAAAAATGTGCTGGATGCTCTGGTTCCTTATGTAGATCGTTGTCTTCACAGAAAAACATGCATTTCTTCGTCTAAGGTGAGTAGGCCTATTTGGAGCTGCATAGCCTGTCTCAACTTTGAAACACCCAAGTTGAAGGAAGTTTTCACTTCCAAATCTATATTGATTCTCAGAGGGAAACAACATGCTAGATGCAGCAGCTTTGAACATAGATCATTTTCTTTGGAGAGATACATGTGTTTCTTCAACTCAGTGAATAGGCCTATTTGGAGTAAAGAGAGGGTGTCTCCACCTTGCAAACTATGATTTGCAGGAAGTATTCCTTTCAGAAACTAACCAAAATCTCACAGGGAAACAATGTGCTAGATGCTCCTGCTTCTAACATAGACGGTTTTCTATATTGAGATAGAAGTGTTTCTTCCATCAACTGAATAGACCTCATTGGAGCAACAGGGGCCATAATCCACCTTGAAACTATGATTTTCCAGAAATATTACGTTCAAAAACTAACTCAATTCTCATAGGGAAGCAACGTGTTAGATGCACCTGTGTCTAACACAGACGGTTATCTTTTGAGAGAAAAATATGTTTCCAATGAATTGGCTTTTTCATAGGAAATAGAAACAAAAGAACACTTTTCCCACCTTGAATACTATGATTTGTATGACGTACTCTATTAAAAACTACCACAATCCTCACAGGGAAACAATGTGCGACATGCTCCTGCTTCTAACAGTCACTGTTATCTTTTGAAAGATAAATGTGTTTCTTCAACTTAGCTGAATAGACCTATTTGATGAAAAAAAGCCTATCTCCTCCTTGAAAAGTATGGTTTATAAGAAGGATTCCTTTCAAAAACTATCTCAATTTTCAAGAGGATACAATGTGCTAGATGCTGCGGCTTCTAACATGATGGTTTTCTTTAGAGAGGTACATGTGTTTCTTCAACTCAGCTGAATGGCCAATTTGGAGCAAAGAAAACCAATCTCCCCCTTGAAAGCTCCCCCTTGAAAGTGATGATTTCCTGGAAATATTCCCCTCAATACTAATTCAGTTCTCACAGGGAAACAATGTTCTTGATCCTGCTGCTTGTAAAACAGATGGTTGTCTTTGGAGAGATACATGTGTTTCTTCAAGTAACTAAATAGACATATTGAGAACAAAAGAAGCCTTTCTCGACCATGAAAACTATGATTTCCAGGAAGTATTCCTTTTAAAAACTAACTCAATTCTCACAGAAAACTAAGGCACTAGAGGCTCCTGATTCTAAGAAACATGGTTATCTTTCGAGTGATACATGTGTTTCTTAAACTCCACTGAATGTGCCTATTTGGAGAAAAGAGAGCCAATCTCCACCTTGAAACACATAAGTTCAGGAAGTATTGCTTTCAAAAACAAACTCAATTTTCACCAGGTGACAATGTTCTAGATGCTCCTGTTTCTGACACAGATGGTTTTCTTTTGAGCAATAGGTGTGTTTCTTCAACTTAGCACTAGATCTATTTAGGAGAAGCATGAGACTTTCTCACCTTGAAAACTATGATTTGCATGAAGTATTTCTTTTCAAAACTAACTCAGTTCTCACAGGGAAACAATGTTGTAGATTCTCCATCTTCTAACACAGATGGTTGTGTTGGAGAGAAACACGTGTTTCTTCAACAAATGTGAATAAGCCATTTTGGAATAAAATAAGCTTTTATCCACCTTGCAAACTATGATTTTCAGGAAGTGTTCCTTTCAAAAATTAACTCAGTTCTTACAGGGAAACAATGTGCTTGATGCTCCAGCTTCTAACATAGATTGTTTTCTTGGAGAGATACATGTGTTTCTTCATCTTAGCTGAATAGGCTTAGTTGGAGCAAACAGAGCCAATCTCCATCTTGAAATACCTAAGTTGCAGGAAGTATTCCTGCCAAAATTTTAGTGCATTCCCACAGGTAAACCATGTGCTAGATGCACCAGCTTCTCACCTACATGGCTTCTTTGGAGAGATTCATGTGTTTCTGCATCTCAGCTCATTAGGCCCTTAAGGAGCAAAGAGAGCCGGTCCCCACCTTGAAACCCTTAAGTAGCAGAAAGTATTGTTTTCAAAAACAAACAAAATTCTTTTGTAGAAACAATGTTCTAGATGCCAGTGCTTCTAACAGATATGGTTTTCTTTGGAGAGATTCATATTTTTCTTCAACTGAGATGAATAGGCCTATTAGGAACATAGAGAGCTTATCACAACCTTGACAAAGCCACATTCCAGGGAGTATTCCTTTCATAAAGTAACTCAACTCACACAAGGAAACAATAAGTTAGATGATGCAGGCTCTAACATAGATGGTTTTTCTTGGAGAGATGCATGTGTTTCTTCAACTCAGCTCCATAGGCCAGTTTGGAATAAAATGAGCTTTTCACCAACTTGAACACTGATTTGCAGGACGTATTCAATTCAAAAAGTACCTCAGTTCACACAGATAATCACTGTGCTAGATGCTCATGCTTCAAAATCAAATGGTTTTCTTTCAAAGATTCATGTTTGTCTTCAACTTAGCTTAAAAGGCCTCTTTGGATCAAATTGAGCCTATCTCCACCTTGAAACACCTTAGTTGCTGGAAGTATTCCTTACAAAACCTAAATCGATTCTCACAAGGAAACAATATGCTAGATGATGTAGTTTTTAACATAGATGGTTTCCTTTGGAGATATATATATATATCATTCAACTCAGTTCAGTAGGCCTATAAGGAATAAAATCAGCCTTTCTCTACTTCCATAACTGTGAACTTCAGTAAGTTTTCCTTTGAAAAAGAAACTCATTCTCACTGGGAAACAAAGTGCTATGTACTCATGCTTCTAACACAGATGGTTTTCCTTTGAGAGATATATGTGCTATTTCAGATTAGCTGAATAGGCCTATATGGAGCAAACTGAGCCTATGTCCACATTCAAACACCTAAGTTGAAGGAGGTTTTCTTTGCAAAACCTAAATCGATTCTCACACTTTCTAACATAGTTAGTTTCCTTGACAGAGATTCATGTGATTCTTGTACTTAGCTGAATAAGCCTAGATGGAACAAAGAGATCCTATGTCCACCTTGAAACAACTAAGTTGCAGGAAGTATTCCTTTCAAAATTTAAAACCATTCTCACAGGGAAATAATATGCTAGATGCTGCAGCTTCTAACACAAATGGATTGTTTTGGAGAAATTCCTGTGTTTCTTCAAATTTAGTGAATGCCTATTTGGAAGAAAAAGAGACTACTCCACCTTGAAACACCTTAATTGCAGGACGTGTACTTGAAAAACTAACTCAATTCTCACAGGAAAACAATGTTTTAGATTCTCCTGCTTCTAACACAGATGGTTGTCTTTGGAGAGATATATGTGTTTCTTCAACTCAACTGTATATGCCAGTTTGGAACAAATATGCCTTTCTCCACCTTGAAAACTGATTTGCAGGAAGGATTCCTTTCATAAAATACCCCAGTTCACACAGATAACCACTGTGCTAGATGCTCATGCTTCTAAAACAAATGATTTTCTTTCAAAGATTCATGTTTCTTCAAATTAGCTAAAAAAGCCTCTTTGGAGCAAATTATGCCTATCTCCACATTGAAACACTTTATTTGCTGGAAGTATTCCTTTCATAACCTAAATCAATTCTCACAAGCAAACAATATGCTAGATGCTGTAGTTCCTAATACAGATGGTTCCCTTTGGAGATATATATACATATATATTTCTTCAGCTCACCTCAGCAGGCCTCTAAGGAACAAAATCAGCCTTTCTCCACCTCCAAAAGTGTGATCTTCATATTTTTCTTTCAAAAAGAAACTCCATTCTCACTGGGGAACAAAGTGCTATGCACTCCTGCTTCTGCACAGATGGTTTTCTTTCGAGAGATACATGTCTTCCTCCAGATTACCTGAATAGGCCTGTCTGGAGCAAACTCAGACTATCTCGACAATCAAACACCTAAAATGACGGATGTATTGTTTTCAAAAGCTAAATCAATTCTCACAGGAAAGGAGGTGCTTGATGCTGCATGTTCGACCATAGATGTTTTTCTTGACAGAGATTCATGTGTTTCTTGTACTCGCTGAATAGGCCTAGATGGACAAAAAGGAGCCTATCTCCACCTTGAAACAACTAAGTTGCAGGAAGTATTCCTGTGAAATTGTAAATCTATTCTTACAGGGAAATAATATGCTAGAAGATGTAGCTTCTAACATAGATAGTTTACTAGAAAGATGGATATGTTTGTTGACTGGTCCTAACAGCCCGTGTGAGGCAATACACCCTATCTCCACCTTGAAACACTTATGATGCAGGAAATATTTCTTTCAAAACTACATCAATTCTCACTTGGATACAATGTTCTAGATGTTAGTGCTTCTAACAGAGATGTTTATCTTTGGGGAGATAAATGTGTGACTTCAGCTCAGCTGAATAGGCCTATTTGGAACTAAATAAGCTTTTATCCAACTTGAAAACTACGATTTTCAGGAAGTATTCCTTTCAAAAACTAACTCACTTTTCACTGTGTAACAATGCACTTGATGCCCCAGCTTGTAAAACAGATGGCGTTCTTTTGTGAGATATTTGTGTTCTTCAACTCACCATAATGGGCCTAGTGGGAAAAAAATGAGCCTATCTAAACACTAAAATTGGGATTTGCAGGAAATATTCCCCTCAGAAACTAAGTCAGTACTCACAGGGAAACAGTGTTTGACGTCCTTCTGTTTCTAACACAGATTGTTGTCTTCAAGGGATACATCTGTTTTGTCATCTCAGCTGAATGTGCCTTTTGGAACAAACAGAGCCTATCTACACTTTGAAACAACTATGCTTCACGAGATATTCTTCCAAAATTAACTCAATTCCCACTTTGCATAAATCAATTCTCACAGGGAAACAATATCCTAGATGTTGCAGCTTCGAATACAGATGGGATTTTTTGGAGAAATTCCTGTTTTTCTTCCTCTCCGGTGAATGGGCCTATTTGGAATAACCAGAGACTACTGCACATTGAAAGATTTAAGGTGCAGGAAGTGTTCTTGCAAAACTAACTCAATTCTCACACAAAAATAATGTTTTAGATCCTTCTGTTGTTAACATTGATAGTTATCTTTGAAGAGATATATGTATTTCATCAACTCAGCTGAGTAGGTCTATTTGGAACAAAATGAGCCTTCTCCACCTTGAAGTCTATGATTTGCATGAAGTGTTCCTGTCAACAACTAACTAAATTCAACAGAGAAACAATGTTCGAGATGCTCCTGCTTCTGATATAGGTGTCTGTCTTTGGAGAGGTACATGTGTTTCTTCAGCTCAGCTGAATAGGCATACTTTGAACAAATTGAGCCTTTCTCGAATTGGAGTATACATAATTTGCATGAATTATTCCTTTCAAAACCTAACTCAATTCACGCAGGGAAACATTGTTTTAGATGCTCCTCCTTGTGACATAGATGGGTGCCTTTGGAGAGATACATGTGTTTCTTCAGCTCAGTTAAAAAGGCCTTTTTTGAAAAAAACGAACCTTTCTCAACCTTGAAAACTGTGATTTTAAGGAAGTATTCCTCTCAAAAAGAAACTAAATTCTCAATGGGGAGCAAAGCACTTTATTTTCCGGCTTCTAACAGTGATGGTTTTCTTTCAAGAGAAACATGTGTCCTTCGAGATAGCTGAATATTCCTGTCTGGATTAAAAAGAACCTATCTCCCCCTTTAAAACTGTGATTTACTGCAAGCATTCCTTTCAAAATCTAGCTCAGTTCACACAGGGAAACAGTGTCTTTGATGCTCATGCTTCTAACACAGTTGCTTTTCTTTCAAAAGATATTCATGTTTCTTCAACTTCGCTGAATAGGGCTATTTGGAATAAACAGAGTCTATCTCCACCTCAAGCACCTATGGTGCATGATGTACACCGGGAAAAACTCACTCAGTTCTCAAAGAGTAACAGTGTGCCTGATGATCCTGCTAATAACACAGATGGTTTTCTTTGGAGAGATACATGTGTTCCTTCAACTTACCTGTATAGGCCTATCTGGAGCAAACAGAGAATATATCCACCTTTAAAATTATCCTTTTCAAGAAGTATTGCTTTCAACTCCAAATCAATTTACACCTGGAAGCAAGATGTTAGATGCTCTTGCGTTTAACACACATGGTTTTCTTTCAGCAGATACATGTGTTTCTTCAACTTAGCTGAATAGGCCTATTTGGAACAAAGTGAGCCTTTCCCCACCTTAAAAACTTTGACTTGAAGAAAGTATTCCTTTCAAAATCTAACTCAGTTCTCACAGGGAAACATTTTCTATGATGCTCATGGTTCTAACACAGACGGTTTTCTTTGGAGGTATTAATATGTTTCCTCAAGATAGCTGAACAGGCCAATTTGGAGCAAGCAGACCCTATCTCCAACTGCAAACTTTGACTTTCCAGAAGTGTTACTTTCAAAAACTGAATCATTTCTCATGGGGAAACAATGCACTTTATACTCCTCCTTGTCACACAGATGGATTTCTTTCAAGAGATGCACATGTTCCTTCAACTTACCTGAATAGTCCTATCTAGAGCAAAGAGAACCCATCTCCACCTTGACAACTAAAATTTGCAAGAAGTGTTCCTTTCAAAAACTAACTCAGTACTCATAGGGAATCAATGTTCTCGATGTTCATGCTTGTAACACTGATGGTTTTCTTTCTGGCAATACATGTATGACTTCAACTTAGCTGATTGTTCCTAATTTGAGCTCACAGTGCCTAATTCTACCTTGAAATACCTAGGTTGCTCATAGTATTCCTTTCAAAAATTAAGTGCATTCCCACAGGGAAATCATAAGCGACATGCTCCAGCATCTCACATACATTGTTTCTTTGGAGTGATACATGTGTTCTGCATCACAGCTCAAAAGGCCTTGTGGGAGCAAACAGAGCCTATCCCCACCTTGAAACACTTAGGTTGCAGGAAGTACTTGTTTCAGAAACTAACTGAATTTTTCGTTGAAACAATGCTCTAGATGCCAATGCTTCCAATAGAGAGGGTTTTCATTGAAGATACACATCCTTTTCTTCTTCTCTGATGAAGAGGGCTTTTGGAAAAAACAGAGCATCAACAACTAACTCAGTACTCACAGTGAATAAATGTCCTTGATGCTCATGCTTCTAACACAGATGATTTTCTTTCTAGCAATACATGTGTGACTTCAACATAGCTGATTACTCCTGTTTTGAAGTAACACACCCTATCTCCACATTGAAACAGCAGGGTTGCCTGAAGTATTCCTTTCAAAACCAAAATCTATTATCAGAGGGAGACAAGTTGCTAGATTCTGCAGCTTCTAATATAGATGGTTTTCTTGTGAGAGATAGAAGTGTTTCATCAACTCACCTGAATAGGCTGCATGAAGCAAACAGACCTATCTCCACCTTGAAAAGTGTGATTCTCAGGAAGTATTCCTTTCAAAAACTAATTCAGTTCTCACTGGGCTACAATGTGCAATATGATCCTGCTTCTAACAGAGATTGTTTTCTTTCAAGAGATACATGAATTCTTCAACTTAGCTGAATAGGCCTGGAAGTAGCAAACAGTTTTCCTTTACAACTCAGTTCTCACAGGGAAACAATGTACTATATCCTCCTGCTTCTAACACTAATGAGTGTCTTTGTAGAGATACGTGTCATTCTTCAACTCAGCTGAATAGGTCTCTTTGGAGAAAAATGAGCCTTTCGTAAATTTCAACAGTATGATTGGCCTGAAGTATTCCTTTTACACTCTAACTCAATTCTCACAGGGAAAGAATGTGCAAGATGCTCCTGCTTGTAACACAGATGGTTGGCCTGGGACAGATGCATGTTATTCCTCAACTCTGTTGAAGTGGCCTATTTGATACAAAGAGAGCCCATCATCACTTGGACAAACCCACACTTTAGGAAGGGTTCCTTTGAAAAACTAACTGAACTGTCAGAAGGTAACAGTGTACTTGATGATGCAGACTTTAACATACATTGTTTCCTTTCAAGAGATACATGCGTTTCTTCAACTCAAGTGAGGAGGCCTTTTAGGAGTAAAATGTGCCGTCCTCCACCTTCAAAACTGCGATTTTCAGTTGTGTTCCGTTCTAAAAGACTGAATTCTCACTGGGGAAAAAATTCTCTATGCTCCTGCTTCAAACACAGATGGTTTTCTTTTGAGAAAACCATGTGTGCCTTCCTTCATTTAGATTAATAGGCCTACCTGGGGAAAACTGAGTTTATCTTCCCACTCAAACAGCTGAGTTGCAGGAAGAATTTTCTTGAAAACCTCAATTGATTCTAAAGGGGAACAAGATGTTAGATGCTGAGCCTCCAATATGGATGGTTTCTGTGGGAGACTCATGTGTTTCTTGAACTCAGGAGAAGAGGCTGAGTTGGAGCAAAAAGAGCCTCTCTCCTCTTTGAAACAACAAAGTTGCAGGAAGGATGCCTTTAAAAATCAACCTCAAATCTCACAGGGAAACAATATGCTAGAGGCTGTAGCTTCGAACATAGATGGTTTACTTGGAGAACTCCGGGTGTTTCTCCAACTCTCTTTAATTAGCCTATTTGGAGGCAAGAGACTCTATGTTCACTTTGAAACATGTAAGTTGCGGAAAGTACTCCTTTCAATAGTAAATACATTCTCACTTGGAAACAAGGTTCTAAAGTTACTGCTTCTAAAAAAGATGCATGTCTTTGGAGAGATGTAAGTGTTTCTTCAGCTCAGCTGAATAGGCCTGTTTGGAAGTCAAGGAGCAATTTTGCACCTCGGAAACTATGATTAACAGGAAGTATTCCATTCAAAAACTAACTCAATTGTCACATGGCAACAATGCACTACATGACCTGCTTGTAACACAGAAGGAATTCTTTTGAGATATCCTTGTGTTTCTTCAACTCACCAAAATAGGCCTATTTGGAATAAAATGAGCCTTTCTCCACCTTGAAAACTGTGATTTTCAGGAAGTATTCCTTTCAAAACCTAATTACATTCTCACTGGGCAACAAAGCACTAGATGTTCCTGCTTCTAACACAGATGGTTTCCCTGCCACAGATACGTGTGTTCCTTCAACTTAGCTGAATAGGCCTATCTGGCTCAAACAGAGCCTATCTCCACCTTGACAACTGTCATTTGGAGGAAGTTTTTATTTCCCAAAGAAACTCAATTCTCTCAAGAAAACAATGTTCTAGATCTCCTGCCTCTAACACAAATAATTGTCTTGGCAGAGATACAGGTGTTTCTTCAACTCAGCTGAATAGGCCTATTTGGGAAAAAAAATGAGCCTTTTGCACCTTGAAAAATATGATTGGCAGGAAGAATGTCTTTTAAACTCTAACTCAATTCCCACAGGGAAACAATGTGCTAGATGCTCCTGCTTGTAACACATGTGGCTGTTCATGGAGAGATGCTTGTTTTTCTTCAACTCATCAGAACTGGCCTATGGGAAACAAAGAGAGCCTATCACAATGTGGAAAAACCCACATTGCAGGAAGCATTCCTTTCAAAAACTAACTCAACTCTCACAAGGAAACAATGTACTAGATACTGCAGACTCTAATATAAATGGTTTCCTTTGGAGAGATACATGCGTTTCTTCAACTCAGGTGAGGAGGCCATTTTGGAATCCAATGTGCCTTTCTCTACCTTGAAAATTGTGATTTGTAGGAAGTGTTCCTGTCAATAACTAATAGAATTCTCACAGGGAAATAATGTGCTGGATGCTCATGCTTCTAACAAGGATGTACAGATACATGTTTTTCTCCACCATAGCAGAAAAGACCTATTTGGAGCAAAAACAGCCTGTATGCACCTTGAAACACCTTAGTTACAGGAAGGATTCTTTTCAAAACCTCATTCGACTCTCACAAACGTACAACATGCAAGATTGTGCAGCTTCTAACATAGATGGTTTCCTTAGACATGGAGCAAACAGAGCCAATGTCCCCCATGAAACACTTACATTGCAGGAAAAATTCCTTTCAAAAATGAAGTGGGTTCACAGAGAGAAACAATATGCTAGATGCTCCAGCTTCTAACGAACATAGATTTCTTTGGAGAAATACATGTGTTTCTTCATCTCAGCTGAAAAAGCCTAGTGGGAGCAAACAGAGCCCATCCCCACCTTGGAACACCTAAGTTGCAGGAAGTATTCCTTTCAAAAACGAACTCAGTTCTTTCGTGGAAACAAGGTTCTAGATGAAATGCTTCTAACAGAGATGGTTTTCTTTGGAGAGATACATGTCTTTCTTCAACTCAGCTAAGTAGGCCTATTTGGACAAAATGAGCCTTTCTCCAACTTGAAAATTGAGATTTCACGAAGTATTCCTTTCCAAAACTAACTCAATTCTGTCTGTGCTACAAAGTGCTACATGCTGTTGATTCTAACAGAGATGGTTCTATGGAGACATACATGTGTTCCTTCAACTTTGCAAAAAAGGCATTTGTGGCGCAATTAGGGCATATCTCCACCTTGCAATCTGTGATTTGCAGGAAGTATTCCTTTCAAAAAGTAACTCAGTTCTCATAGGGAAACAATGTTCTACATTCCCCTGCTTCTAACACAAACGGTTGTCTTTGCAGCGTTACATGAGTTTCTTCAACCTAGCTGAATAGGCCTACTTGGAAAGAACATGAGCATTTCTCAACCTTGAAAACTGTGAGTTGCAGCTAGTATTCCTGACAAAAAGAAACTGAATTTTCACATGGAAACAATGTTCTACATACTCCGTCTTCCAACACAGATGGTTTTCTTTAGAGAGATTCATGTGTTTCTTCAACTCAGCTGAATAGGCCTATTTGGAATATAGGGAGCCTGTCACAACCTTGAAAAACCAACGTTCAGGAAGTAGTCCTTTCAGACCCTAAGTCAACTCACACAGGGCAACAATGAGCTTGATGCTGCAGCCTCAAACATACATGGTTTTGGTTGGAGAGATGCATACATTTCTTCAACCCAGGTGAATAGGCCAGTTTGGAATAATGAGCCTTTCTTCACCTTGAAAACTCGCTTTCAGTAAGTATTCCTTTCAAAAAATACCTCAGTCTCAAAGAGAAACACTGTGCTAGATGCTCATGCTTCTAAAACAAATGGTTTTCTTTCAAAGATTCATGTTTTTCTTCCACTTAGCTTAAAAGGCCTCTTTGGAGCAAATTGAGCCTATCTCCACCATAAAACATGTAAGTTGCAGAAGTAATTCTATCAAACCTAAATTGATTCTCACAAGGAAACAATATGCTAGATGCTACAGCTTCTAACATAGATGGTTTCGTTTAGAGAGATACATATATTACTTCAACTCAACACAGTAGGCCTATTTGTAACAAAATGAGCCTTTCTCCACCTTTAAAACTGTGATTTTCGGTAGTCTTCTTTCAAAAAGAAACTCAACTCTCACTGGGAAAAAAGTGCTCTATGCTCCCGCTTCTAACACAGATAGTTATCTTTTGAGAGATACATGTGTTTCTTCAATTGGCTCAACAGGCCTGTCTGGAGCAAACTGAGCCTATCTCCGGGTTCGAACACCTAAGTTGCAGTAAGGTATGTTTTTAAAACCTAAGTCTATTCTCCAGGGAAACAAGATGTTAGATGCTGCAGCCTCTAATATAGATGGTTTCCTTGGGAGGTTCATGTGTTTCTTGAACTCATTTCAATAGGCCTAGTTGGAGCAAACAGGGCCTATCTCCATCTTGAAAAACTCAGTGGATGGAAATATTCCTTTCAAATGTAAATCAAATATCACAGGAAAACAGCATGTTGATGCTGCAGTTTCTGACATAGACGGTTTATTGGGAGAAATTCATGTGTTTCTTCAACTGCGCTTCACAGGCCTATTTGGAGGAAACAGACTCTATCTCTCCCTTCAAACATGGAACTTGCCGAAAGTGTTCCTTTCTAAACGAAATCAATTCTCACTTGGAAACTATGCTCTAGATGCTACTCCTTTTAAAGAAGATGCTTGTCTTTGGAGAGATACATGTGTTACTTCAGCTCAGATGAATACGATTATGTTGAAATAAATGAGCCTTTTGCCACCTTGAAAACTGTGAGATTCAGGAATTGTTCCTTTCTAAAAGTAACTCAATTGTCACTTGGCAACAATGCACTACATGACCTGCTTGTAACACAGAAGGAATTCTTTTGAGATATCCTTGTGTTTCTTCAACTCACCAAAATAGGCCTATTTGGAATAAAATGAGCCTTTCTCCACCTTGAAAACTGTGATTTTCAGGAAGTATTCCTTTCAAAACCTAACTACATTCTCACTGGGCAACAAAGCACTTGATGTTCCTGCTTCTAACACAGATGGTTTCACTGCCACAGATACATGTGTTCCTTCAACTTAGCTCAATAGGCCTATCTGGCTCAAACAGAGCCTATCTCCACCTTGACAACTGTCATTTGGAGGAAGTTTTTATTTCCCAAAGAAACTCAATTCTCTCAAGAAAACAATGTTCTAGATCTCCTGCTTCTAACACAAATAATTGTCTTGGCAGAGATACAGGTGTTTCCTCAACTCAGCTGAATAGGCCTATTTGGGAAAAAAAATGAGCCTTTTGCAACCTTGAAAAATATGATTGGCAGGAAGAATGTCTTTTAAACTCTAACTCAATTCCCACAGGGAAACAATGTGCTAGATGCTCCTGCTTGTAACACATGTGGCTGTTCATGGAGAGATGCATGTTTTTCTTCAACTCATCAGAACTGGCCTATGGGAAGCAAAGAGAGCCTATCACAATGTGGAAAAACCCACGTTGCAGGAAGCATTCCTTTCAAAAACTAACTCAACTCTCACAAGGAAACAATGTACTAGATACTGCAGACTCTAATATAAATGGTTTCCTTTGGAGAGATACATGCGTTTCTTCAACTCAGGTGAGGAGGCCATTTTGGAATCCAATGTGCCTTTCTCTACCTTGAAAATTGTGATTTGTAGGAAGTGTTCCTGTCAATAACTAATGGAATTCTCACAGGGAAATAATGTGCTGGATGCTCATGCTTCTAACAAGGATGTAGAGATACATGTTTTTCTCCACCATAGCAGAAAAGACCTATTTGGAGCAAAAACAGCCTGTATGCACCTTGAAACACCTTAGTTACAGGAAGGATTCTTTGCAAAACCTCATTCGACTCTCACAAACGTACAACATGCAAGATTGTGCAGCTTCTAACATAGATGGTTTCCTTAGACATGGAGCAAACAGAGCCAATGTCCCCCATGAAACACTTACATTGCAGGAAAAATTCCTTTCAAAAATGAAGTGGGTTCACAGAGAGAAACAATATGCTAGATGCTCCAGCTTCTAATGAACATAGATTTCTTTGGAGAAATACATGTGTTTCTTCATCTCAGCTGAAAAAGCCTAGTGGGAGCAAACAGAGCACATCCCCACCTTGGAACACCTAAGTTGCAGGAAGTATTCCTTTCAAAAACGAACTCAGTTCTTTCGTGGAAACAAGGTTCTAGATGAAATGCTTCTAACAGAGATGGTTTTCTTTGGAGAGAAACATGTCTTTCTTCAACTCAGCTAAGTAGGCCTATTTGGACAAAATGAGCCTTTCTCCAACTTGAAAATTGAGATTTCAGGAAGTATTCCTTTACAAAACTAACTCAATTCTGTCTGTGCTACAAAGTGCTACATGCTGTTGATTCTAACAGAGATGGTTCTATGGAGACATACATGTGTTCCTTCAACTTTGCAAAAAAGGCATTTGTGGAGCAATTAGGGCATATCTCCACCTTGCAATCTGTGATTTGCAGGAAGTATTCCTTTCAAAAAGTAACTCAGTTCTCATAGGGAAACAATGTTCTACATTCTCCTGCTTCTAACACAAACGGTTGTCTTTGCAGCGTTACATGAGTTTCTTCAACCTAGCTGAATAGGCCTATTTGGAAAGAACATGAGCATTTCTCAACTTTGAAAACTGTGAGTTGCAGCTAGTATTCCTGACAAAAAGAAACTGAATTTTCACATGGAAACAATGTTCTACATACTCCGTCTTCCAACACAGATGGTTTTCTTTAGAGAGATTCATGTGTTTCTTCAACTCAGCTGAATAGGCCTATTTGGAACATAGGGAGCCTGTCACAACCTTGAAAAACCAACGTTCCAGGAAGTAGTCTTTTCAGACCCTAAGCCAACTCACACAGGGCAGCAATGAGCTAGATGCTGCAGCCTCGAACATACATGGTTTTGGTTGGAGAGATGCATACATTTCTTCAACCCAGGTGAATAGGCCAGTTTGGAATAATGAGCCTTTCTTCACCTTGAAAACTTGCTTTCAGTAAGTGTTCCTTTCAAAAAATACCTCAGTCTCAGAGAGAAACACTGTGCTAGATGCTCATGCTTCTAAAACAAATGGTTTTCTTTCAAAGATTCATGTTTTTCTTCCACTTAGCTTAAAAGGCCTCTTTGGAGCAAATTGAGCCTATCTCCACCATAAAACATGTAAGTTGCAGAAGTAATTCTATCAAACCTAAATTGATTCTCACAAGGAAACAATATGCTAGATGCTACAGCTTCTAACATAGATGGTTTCGTTTAGAGAGATACATATATTACTTCAACTCAACACAGTAGGCATATTTGTAACAAAATGAGCCTTTCTCCACCTTTAAAACTGTGACTTTCGGTAGTCTTCTTTCAAAAAGAAACTCAACTCTCACTGGGAAAAAAGTGCTCTATGCTCCCGCTTCTAACACAGATAGTTATCTTTTGAGAGATACATGTGTTTCTTCAATTGGCTCAACAGGCCTGTCTGGAGCAAACTGAGCCTATCTCCGGGTTCGAACACCTAAGTTGCAGTAAGGTATGTTTTTAAAACCTAAGTCTATTCTCCAGGGAAACAAGATGTTAGATGCTGCAGCCTCTAATATAGATGGTTTCCTTGGGAGGTTCATGTGTTTCTTGAACTCATTTCAATAGGCCTAGTTGGAGCAAACAGGGCCTATCTCCATCTTGAAAAACTCAGTGGATGGAAATATTCCTTTCTAATGTAAATCAAATATCACAGGAAAACAGCATGTTGATGCTGCAGTTTCTGACATAGACGGTTTATTGGGAGAAATTCATGTGTTTCTTCAACTGCGCTTCACAGGCCTATTTGGAGGAAACAGACTCTATCTCTACCTTCAAACATGGAACTTGCCGAAAGTGTTCCTTTCTAAACGAAATCAATTCTCACTTGGAAACTATGCTCTAGATGCTACTCCTTTTAAAGAAGATGCTTGTCTTTGGAGAGATACATGTGTTACTTCAGCTCAGATGAATAGGATTATGTTGAACTAAATGAGCCTTTTGCCACCTTGAAAACTGTGAGATTCAGGAACTATTCCTTTCTAAAAGTAACTCAATTGTCACTTGGCAACAATGCACTACATGACCTGCTTGTAACACAGAAGGAATTCTTTTGAGATATCCTTGTGTTTCTTCAACTCACCAAAATAGGCCTATTTGGAATAAAATGAGACTTTCTCCACCTTGAAAACTGTGATTTTCAGGAAGTATTCCTTTCAAAACCTAACTACATTCTCACTGGGCAACAAAGCACTTGATGTTCCTGCTTCTAACACAGATGGTTTCCCTGCCACAGATACATGTGTTCCTTCAACTTAGCTCAATAGGCCTATCTGGCTCAAACAGAGCCTATCTCCACCTTGACAACTGTCATTTGGAGGAAGTTTTTATTTCCCAAAGAAACTCAATTCTCTCAAGAAAACAATGTTCTAGATCTCCTGCTTCTAACACAAATAATTGTCTTGGCAGAGATACAGGTGTTTCTTCAACTCAGCTGAATAGGCCTATTTGGGGAAAAAAATGAGCCTTTTGCACGTTGAAAAATATGATTGGCAGGAAGAATGTCTTTTAAACTCTAACTCAATTCCCACAGGGAAACAATGTGCTAGATGCTCCTGCTTGTAACACATGTGGCTGTTCATGGAGAGATGCATGTTTTTCTTCAACTCATCAGAACTGGCCTATGGGAAACAAAGAGAGCCTATCACAATGTGGAAAAACCCACGTTGCAGGAAGCATTCCTTTCAAAAACTAACTCAACTCTCACAAGGAAACAATGTACTAGATACTGCAGACTCTAATATAAATGGTTTCCTTTGGAGAGATACATGCGTTTCTTCAACTCAGGTGAGGAGGCCATTTTGGCATCCAATGTGCCTTTCTCTACCTTGAAAATTGTGATTTGTAGGAAGTGTTCCTGTCAATAACTAATAGAATTCTCACAGGGAAATAATGTGCTGGATGCTCATGCTTCTAACAAGGATGTAGAGATACATGTTTTTCTCCACCATAGCAGAAAAGACCTATTTGGAGCAAAAACAGCCTGTATGCACCTTGAAACACCTTAGTTACAGGAAGGATTCTTTGCAAAACCTCATTCGACTCTCACAAACGTACAACATGCAAGATTGTGCAGCTTCTAACATAGATGGTTTCCTTAGACATGGAGCAAACAGAGCCAATGTCCCCCATGAAACACTTACATTGCAGGAAAAATTCCTTTCAAAAATGAAGTGGGTTCACAGAGAGAAACAATATGCTAGATGCTCCAGCTTCTAATGAACATAGATTTCTTTGGAGAAATACATGTGTTTCTTCATCTCAGCTGAAAAAGCCTAGTGGGAGCAAACAGAGCACATCCCCACCTTGGAACACCTAAGTTGCAGGAAGTATTCCTTTCAAAAACGAACTCAGTTCTTTCGTGGAAACAAGGTTCTAGATGAAATGCTTCTAACAGAGATGGTTTTCTTTGGAGAGAAACATGTCTTTCTTCAACTCAGCTAAGTAGGCCTATTTGGACAAAATGAGCCTTTCTCCAACTTGAAAATTGAGATTTCAGGAAGTATTCCTTTACAAAACTAACTCAATTCTGTCTGTGCTACAAAGTGCTACATGCTGTTGATTCTAACAGAGATGGTTCTATGGAGACATACATGTGTTCCTTCAACTTTGCAAAAAAGGCATTTGTGGAGCAATTAGGGCATATCTCCACCTTGCAATCTGTGATTTGCAGGAAGTATTCCTTTCAAAAAGTAACTCAGTTCTCATAGGGAAACAATGTTCTACATTCCCCTGCTTCTAACACAAACGGTTGTCTTTGCAGCGTTACATGAGTTTCTTCAACCTAGCTGAATAGGCCTATTTGGAAAGAACATGAGCATTTCTCAACTTTGAAAACTGTGAGTTGCAGCTAGTATTCCTGACAAAAAGAAACTGAATTTTCACATGGAAACAATGTTCTACATACTCCGTCTTCCAACACAGATGGTTTTCTTTAGAGAGATTCATGTGTTTCTTCAACTCAGCTGAATAGGCCTATTTGGAACATAGGGAGCCTGTCACAACCTTGAAAAACCAACGTTCCAGGAAGTAGTCCTTTCAGACCCTAAGCCAACTCACACAGGGCAGCAATGAGCTAGATGCTGCAGCCTCGAACATACATGGTTTTGGTTGGAGAGATGCATACATTTCTTCAACCCAGGTGAATAGGCCAGTTTGGAATAATGAGCCTTTCTTCACCTTGAAAACTTGCTTTCAGTAAGTGTTCCTTTCAAAAAATACCTCAGTCTCAGAGAGAAACACTGTGCTAGATGCTCATGCTTCTAAAACAAATGGTTTTCTTTCAAAGATTCATGTTTTTCTTCCACTTAGCTTAAAAGGCCTCTTTGGAGCAAATTGAGCCTATCTCCACCATAAAACATGTAAGTTGCAGAAGTAATTCTATCAAACCTAAATTGATTCTCACAAGGAAACAATATGCTAGATGCTACAGCTTCTAACATAGATGGTTTCGTTTAGAGAGATACATATATTACTTCAACTCAACACAGTAGGCATATTTGTAACAAAATGAGCCTTTCTCCACCTTTAAAACTGTGACTTTCGGTAGTCTTCTTTCAAAAAGAAACTCAACTCTCACTGGGAAAAAAGTGCTCTATGCTCCCGCTTCTAACACAGATAGTTATCTTTTGAGAGATACATGTGTTTCTTCAATTGGCTCAACAGGCCTGTCTGGAGCAAACTGAGCCTATCTCCGGGTTCGAACACCTAAGTTGCAGTAAGGTATGTTTTTAAAACCTAAGTCTATTCTCCAGGGAAACAAGATGTTAGATGCTGCAGCCTCTAATATAGATGGTTTCCTTGGGAGGTTCATGTGTTTCTTGAACTCATTTCAATAGGCCTAGTTGGAGCAAACAGGGCCTATCTCCATCTTGAAAAACTCAGTGGATGGAAATATTCCTTTCTAATGTAAATCAAATATCACAGGAAAACAGCATGTTGATGCTGCAGTTTCTGACATAGACGGTTTATTGGGAGAAATTCATGTGTTTCTTCAACTGCGCTTCACAGGCCTATTTGGAGGAAACAGACTCTATCTCTACCTTCAAACATGGAACTTGCCGAAAGTGTTCCTTTCTAAACGAAATCAATTCTCACTTGGAAACTATGCTCTAGATGCTACTCCTTTTAAAGAAGATGCTTGTCTTTGGAGAGATACATGTGTTACTTCAGCTCAGATGAATAGGATTATGTTGAACTAAATGAGCCTTTTGCCACCTTGAAAACTGTGAGATTCAGGAAGTATTCCTTTCTAAAAGTAACTCAATTGTCACTTGGCAACAATGCACTACATGACCTGCTTGTAACACAGAAGGAATTCTTTTGAGATATCCTTGTGTTTCTTCAACTCACCAAAATAGGCCTATTTGGAATAAAATGAGACTTTCTCCACCTTGAAAACTGTGATTTTCAGGAAGTATTCCTTTCAAAACCTAACTACATTCTCACTGGGCAACAAAGCACTTGATGTTCCTGCTTCTAACACAGATGGTTTCCCTGCCACAGATACATGTGTTCCTTCAACTTAGCTCAATAGGCCTATCTGGCTCAAACAGAGCCTATCTCCACCTTGACAACTGTCATTTGGAGGAAGTTTTTATTTCCCAAAGAAACTCAATTCTCTCAAGAAAACAATGTTCTAGATCTCCTGCTTCTAACACAAATAATTGTCTTGGCAGAGATACAGGTGTTTCTTCAACTCAGCTGAATAGGCCTATTTGGGGAAAAAAATGAGCCTTTTGCACGTTGAAAAATATGATTGGCAGGAAGAATGTCTTTTAAACTCTAACTCAATTCCCACAGGGAAACAATGTGCTAGATGCTCCTGCTTGTAACACATGTGGCTGTTCATGGAGAGATGCATGTTTTTCTTCAACTCATCAGAACTGGCCTATGGGAAACAAAGAGAGCCTATCACAATGTGGAAAAACCCACGTTGCAGGAAGCATTCCTTTCAAAAACTAACTCAACTCTCACAAGGAAACAATGTACTAGATACTGCAGACTCTAATATAAATGGTTTCCTTTGGAGAGATACATGCGTTTCTTCAACTCAGGTGAGGAGGCCATTTTGGCATCCAATGTGCCTTTCTCTACCTTGAAAATTGTGATTTGTAGGAAGTGTTCCTGTCAATAACTAATAGAATTCTCACAGGGAAATAATGTGCTGGATGCTCATGCTTCTAACAAGGATGTAGAGATACATGTTTTTCTCCACCATAGCAGAAAAGACCTATTTGGAGCAAAAACAGCCTGTATGCACCTTGAAACACCTTAGTTACAGGAAGGATTCTTTGCAAAACCTCATTCGACTCTCACAAACGTACAACATGCAAGATTGTGCAGCTTCTAACATAGATGGTTTCCTTAGACATGGAGCAAACAGAGCCAATGTCCCCCATGAAACACTTACATTGCAGGAAAAATTCCTTTCAAAAATGAAGTGGGTTCACAGAGAGAAACAATATGCTAGATGCTCCAGCTTCTAATGAACATAGATTTCTTTGGAGAAATACATGTGTTTCTTCATCTCAGCTGAAAAAGCCTAGTGGGAGCAAACAGAGCACATCCCCACCTTGGAACACCTAAGTTGCAGGAAGTATTCCTTTCAAAAACGAACTCAGTTCTTTCGTGGAAACAAGGTTCTAGATGAAATGCTTCTAACAGAGATGGTTTTCTTTGGAGAGAAACATGTCTTTCTTCAACTCAGCTAAGTAGGCCTATTTGGACAAAATGAGCCTTTCTCCAACTTGAAAATTGAGATTTCAGGAAGTATTCCTTTACAAAACTAACTCAATTCTGTCTGTGCTACAAAGTGCTACATGCTGTTGATTCTAACAGAGATGGTTCTATGGAGACATACATGTGTTCCTTCAACTTTGCAAAAAAGGCATTTGTGGAGCAATTAGGGCATATCTCCACCTTGCAATCTGTGATTTGCAGGAAGTATTCCTTTCAAAAAGTAACTCAGTTCTCATAGGGAAACAATGTTCTACATTCCCCTGCTTCTAACACAAACGGTTGTCTTTGCAGCGTTACATGAGTTTCTTCAACCTAGCTGAATAGGCCTATTTGGAAAGAACATGAGCATTTCTCAACTTTGAAAACTGTGAGTTGCAGCTAGTATTCCTGACAAAAAGAAACTGAATTTTCACATGGAAACAATGTTCTACATACTCCGTCTTCCAACACAGATGGTTTTCTTTAGAGAGATTCATGTGTTTCTTCAACTCAGCTGAATAGGCCTATTTGGAACATAGGGAGCCTGTCACAACCTTGAAAAACCAACGTTCCAGGAAGTAGTCCTTTCAGACCCTAAGCCAACTCACACAGGGCAGCAATGAGCTAGATGCTGCAGCCTCGAACATACATGGTTTTGGTTGGAGAGATGCATACATTTCTTCAACCCAGGTGAATAGGCCAGTTTGGAATAATGAGCCTTTCTTCACCTTGAAAACTTGCTTTCAGTAAGTGTTCCTTTCAAAAAATACCTCAGTCTCAGAGAGAAACACTGTGCTAGATGCTCATGCTTCTAAAACAAATGGTTTTCTTTCAAAGATTCATGTTTTTCTTCCACTTAGCTTAAAAGGCCTCTTTGGAGCAAATTGAGCCTATCTCCACCATAAAACATGTAAGTTGCAGAAGTAATTCTATCAAACCTAAATTGATTCTCACAAGGAAACAATATGCTAGATGCTACAGCTTCTAACATAGATGGTTTCGTTTAGAGAGATACATATATTACTTCAACTCAACACAGTAGGCATATTTGTAACAAAATGAGCCTTTCTCCACCTTTAAAACTGTGACTTTCGGTAGTCTTCTTTCAAAAAGAAACTCAACTCTCACTGGGAAAAAAGTGCTCTATGCTCCCGCTTCTAACACAGATAGTTATCTTTTGAGAGATACATGTGTTTCTTCAATTGGCTCAACAGGCCTGTCTGGAGCAAACTGAGCCTATCTCCGGGTTCGAACACCTAAGTTGCAGTAAGGTATGTTTTTAAAACCTAAGTCTATTCTCCAGGGAAACAAGATGTTAGATGCTGCAGCCTCTAATATAGATGGTTTCCTTGGGAGGTTCATGTGTTTCTTGAACTCATTTCAATAGGCCTAGTTGGAGCAAACAGGGCCTATCTCCATCTTGAAAAACTCAGTGGATGGAAATATTCCTTTCTAATGTAAATCAAATATCACAGGAAAACAGCATGTTGATGCTGCAGTTTCTGACATAGACGGTTTATTGGGAGAAATTCATGTGTTTCTTCAACTGCGCTTCACAGGCCTATTTGGAGGAAACAGACTCTATCTCTACCTTCAAACATGGAACTTGCCGAAAGTGTTCCTTTCTAAACGAAATCAATTCTCACTTGGAAACTATGCTCTAGATGCTACTCCTTTTAAAGAAGATGCTTGTCTTTGGAGAGATACATGTGTTACTTCAGCTCAGATGAATAGGATTATGTTGAACTAAATGAGCCTTTTGCCACCTTGAAAACTGTGAGATTCAGGAAGTATTCCTTTCTAAAAGTAACTCAATTGTCACTTGGCAACAATGCACTACATGACCTGCTTGTAACACAGAAGGAATTCTTTTGAGATATCCTTGTGTTTCTTCAACTCACCAAAATAGGCCTATTTGGAATAAAATGAGACTTTCTCCACCTTGAAAACTGTGATTTTCAGGAAGTATTCCTTTCAAAACCTAACTACATTCTCACTGGGCAACAAAGCACTTGATGTTCCTGCTTCTAACACAGATGGTTTCCCTGCCACAGATACATGTGTTCCTTCAACTTAGCTCAATAGGCCTATCTGGCTCAAACAGAGCCTATCTCCACCTTGACAACTGTCATTTGGAGGAAGTTTTTATTTCCCAAAGAAACTCAATTCTCTCAAGAAAACAATGTTCTAGATCTCCTGCTTCTAACACAAATAATTGTCTTGGCAGAGATACAGGTGTTTCTTCAACTCAGCTGAATAGGCCTATTTGGGGAAAAAAATGAGCCTTTTGCACGTTGAAAAATATGATTGGCAGGAAGAATGTCTTTTAAACTCTAACTCAATTCCCACAGGGAAACAATGTGCTAGATGCTCCTGCTTGTAACACATGTGGCTGTTCATGGAGAGATGCATGTTTTTCTTCAACTCATCAGAACTGGCCTATGGGAAACAAAGAGAGCCTATCACAATGTGGAAAAACCCACGTTGCAGGAAGCATTCCTTTCAAAAACTAACTCAACTCTCACAAGGAAACAATGTACTAGATACTGCAGACTCTAATATAAATGGTTTCCTTTGGAGAGATACATGCGTTTCTTCAACTCAGGTGAGGAGGCCATTTTGGCATCCAATGTGCCTTTCTCAACCTTGAAAATTGTGATTTGTAGGAAGTGTTCCTGTCAATAACTAATAGAATTCTCACAGGGAAATAATGTGCTGGATGCTCATGCTTCTAACAAGGATGTACAGATACATGTTTTTCTCCACCATAGCAGAAAAGACCTATTTGGAGCAAAAACAGCCTGTATGCACCTTGAAACACCTTAGTTACAGGAAGGATTCTTTTCAAAACCTCATTCGACTCTCACAAACGTACAACATGCAAGATTGTGCAGCTTCTAACATAGATGGTTTCCTTAGACATGGAGCAAACAGAGCCAATGTCCCCCATGAAACACTTACATTGCAGGAAAAATTCCTTTCAAAAATGAAGTGGGTTCACAGAGAGAAACAATATGCTAGATGCTCCAGCTTCTAACGAACATAGATTTCTTTGGAGAAATACATGTGTTTCTTCATCTCAGCTGAAAAAGCCTAGTGGGAGCAAACAGAGCCCATCCCCACCTTGGAACACCTAAGTTGCAGGAAGTATTCCTTTCAAAAACGAACTCAGTTCTTTCGTGGAAACAAGGTTCTAGAAGAAATGCTTCTAACAGAGATGGTTTTCTTTGGAGAGAAACATGTCTTTCTTCAACTCAGCTAAGTAGGCCTATTTGGACAAAATGAGCCTTTCTCCAACTTGAAAATTGAGATTTCACGAAGTATTCCTTTCCAAAACTAACTCAATTCTGTCTGTGCTACAAAGTGCTACATGCTGTTGATTCTAACAGAGATGGTTCTATGGAGACATACATGTGTTCCTTCAACTTTGCAAAAAAGGCATTTGTGGAGCAATTAGGGCATATCTCCACCTTGCAATCTGTGATTTGCAGGAAGTATTCCTTTCAAAAAGTAACTCAGTTCTCATGGGGAAACAATGTTCTACATTCCCCTGCTTCTAACACAAACGGTTGTCTTTGCAGCGTTACATGAGTTTCTTCAACCTAGCTGAATAGGCCTATTTGGAAAGAACATGAGCATTTCTCAACCTTGAAAACTGTGAGTTGCAGCTAGTATTCCTGACAAAAAGAAACTGAATTTTCACATGGAAACAATGTTCTACATACTCCGTCTTCCAACACAGATGGTTTTCTTTAGAGAGATTCATGTGTTTCTTCAACTCAGCTGAATAGGCCTATTTGGAACATAGGGAGCCTGTCACAACCTTGAAAAACCAACGTTCCAGGAAGTAGTCCTTTCAGACCCTAAGTCAACTCACACAGGGCAACAATGAGCTAGATGCTGCAGCCTCGAACATACATGGTTTTGGTTGGAGAGATGCATACATTTCTTCAACCCAGGTGAATAGGCCAGTTTGGAATAATGAGCCTTTCTTCACCTTGAAAACTTGCTTTCAGTAAGTGTTCCTTTCAAAAAATACCTCAGTCTCAGAGAGAAACACTGTGCTAGATGCTCATGCTTCTAAAACAAATGGTTTTCTTTCAAAGATTCATGTTTTTCTTCCACTTAGCTTAAAAGGCCTCTTTGGAGCAAATTGAGCCTATCTCCACCATAAAACATGTAAGTTGCAGAAGTAATTCTATCAAACCTAAATTGATTCTCACAAGGAAACAATATGCTAGATGCTACAGCTTCTAACATAGATGGTTTCGTTTAGAGAGATACATATATTACTTCAACTCAACACAGTAGGCCTATTTGTAACAAAATGAGCCTTTCTCCACCTTTAAAACTGTGATTTTCGGTAGTCTTCTTTCAAAAAGAAACTCAATTCTCACTGGGAAAAAAGTGCTCTATGCTACCGCTTCTAACACAGATAGTTATCTTTTGAGAGATACATGTGTTTCTTCAATTGCCTCAACAGGCCTGTCTGGAGCAAACTGAGCCTATCTCCGGGTTCGAACACCTAAGTTGCAGTAAGGTATGTTTTTAAAACCTAAGTCTATTCTCCAGGGAAACAAGATGTTAGATGCTGCAGCCTCTAATATAGATGGTTTCCTTGGGAGGTTCATGTGTTTCTTGAACTCATTTCAATAGGCCTAGTTGGAGCAAACAGGGCCTATCTCCACCTTGAAAAACTCAGTGGATGGAAATATTCCTTTCAAATGTAAATCAAATATCACAGGAAAACAGCATGTTGATTCTGCAGTTTCTGACATAGACGGTTTATTGGGAGAAATTCATGTGTTTCTTCAACTGCGCTTCACAGGCCTATTTGGAGGAAACAGACTCTATCTCTCCCTTCAAACATGGAACTTGCCGAAAGTGTTCCTTTCTAAATGAAATCAATTCTCACTTGGAAACTATGCTCTAGATGCTACTCCTTTTAGAGAAGATGCTTGTTTTTGGAGAGATACATGTGTTACTTCAGCTCAGATGAATAGGATTATGTTGAACTAAATGAGCCTTTTGCCACCTTGAAAACTGAGATTCAGGAAGTATTCCTTTCTAAAAGTAACTCAATTGTCACTTGGCAACAATGCACTTCATGACCTGCTTGTAACACAGAAGGAATTCTTTTGAGATATCCTTGTGTTTCTTCAACTCACCAAAATAGGCCTATTTGGAATAAAATGAGCCTTTCTCCACCTTGAAAGCTGTGATTTTCAGGAAGTATTCCTTTCAAAACCTAACTACATTTTCACTGGGCAACAAAGCACTAGATGTTCCTGCTTCTAACACAGATGGTTTCCCTGCCACAGATACATGTGTTCCTTCAACTTAGCTGAATAGGCCTATCTGGCTCAAACAGAGCCTATCTCCACTTTGACAACTGTCATTTGGAGGAAGTTTTTATTTCCCAAAGAAACTCAATTCTCTCAAGAAAACAATGTTCTAGATCTCCTGCTTCTAACACAAATAATTGTCTTGGCAGAGATACAGGTGTTTCTTCAACTCAGCTGAATAGGCCTATTTGGGGAAAAAAATGAGCCTTTTGCACGTTGAAAAATATGATTGGCAGGAAGAATGTCTTTTAAACTCTAACTCAATTCCCACAGGGAAACAATGTGCTAGATGCTCCTGCTTGTAACACATGTGGCTGTTCATGGAGAGATGCATGTTTTTCTTCAACTCATCAGAACTGGCCTATGGGAAACAAAGAGAGCCTATCACAATGTGGAAAAACCCACGTTGCAGGAAGCATTCCTTTCAAAAACTAACTCAACTCTCACAAGGAAACAATGTACTAGATACTGCAGACTCTAATATAAATGGTTTCCTTTGGAGAGATACATGCGTTTCTTCAACTCAGGTGAGGAGGCCATTTTGGAATCCAATGTGCCTTTCTCTACCTTGAAAATTGTGATTTGTAGGATGTGTTCCTGTCAATAACTAATAGAATTCTCACAGGGAAATAATGTGCTGGATGCTCATGCTTCTAACAAGGATGATTTTCTTTCTAGAGATACATGTTTTTCTCCACCATAGCAGAAAAGACCTATTTGGAGCAAAAACACCCTGTATGCACCTTGAAACACCTTAGTTACAGGAAGGATTCTTTTCAAAACCTCATTCGACTCTCACAAACATACAACATGCAAGATTGTGCAGCTTCTAACATAGATGGTTTCCTTAGATATGCAGCAAACAGAGCCAATGTCCACCATGAAACACTTACATTGCAGGAAAAATTCCTTTCAAAAATGAAGTGGGTTCACTGAGAGAAACAATATGCTAGATGCTCCAGCTTCTAACGAACATAGATTTCTTTGGAGAAATACATGTGTTTCTTCATCTCAGCTGAATAAGCCTAGTGGGAGCAAACAGAGCACATCCCCACCTTGGAACACCTAAGTTGCAGGAAGTATTCCTTTCAAAAACGAACTAAATTCTTTCGTGGAAACAAGGTTCTAGATGAAATGCTTCTAACAGAGATGGTTTTCTTTGGAGAGATACATGTCTTTCTTCAACTCAGCTAAGGAGGCCTATTTGGACAAAATGAGCCTTTCTCCAACTTGAAAATTGAGATTTCAGGAAGTATTCCTTTCCAAAACTAACTCAATTCTGTCTGTGCTACAAAGTGCTACATGCTGTTGATTCTAACAGAGATGGTTCTATGGAGACATACATGTGTTCCTTCAACTTTGCAAAAAAGGCATTTGTGGAGCAATTAGGGCATATCTCCACCTTGCAATCTGTGACTTGCAGGAAGTATTCCTTTCAAAAAGTAACTCAGTTCTCATAGGGAAACAATGTTCTACATTCCCCTGCTTCTAACACAAACGGTTGTCTTTGCAGCATTACATGAGTTTCTTCAACCTAGCTGAATAGGCCTATTTGGAAAGAACATGAGCATTTCTCAACCTTGAAAACTGTGACTTGCAGCTAGTATTCCTGACAAAAAGAAACTGAATTTTCACATGGAAACAATGTTCTACATACTCCGTCTTCCAACACAGATTTTTTTCTTTAGAGAGATTCATGTGTTTCTTCAACTCAGCTGAATAGGCCTATTTGGAACATAGGGAGCCTGTCACAACCTTGAAAAACCAACGTTCCAGGAAGTAGTCCTTTCAGACCCTAAGTCAACTCACACAGGGCAACAATGAGCTAGATGCTGCAGCCTCGAACATACATGGTTTTGGTTGGAGAGATGCATACATTTCTTCAACCCAGGTGAATAGTCCAGTTTGGAATAATGAGCCTTTCTTCACCTTGAAAACTCGCTTTCAGTAAGTATTCCTTTCAAAAAATACCTCAGTCTCAAAGAGAAACACTGTGCTAGATGCTCATGCTTCTAAAACAAATGGTTTTCTTTCAAAGATTCATGTTTTTCTTCCACTTAGCTTAAAAGGCCTCTGTGGAGCAAATTGAGCCTATCTCCACCATAAAACATGGAAGTTGCGGAAGTAATTCTATCAAACCTAAATTGATTCTCACAAGGAAACAATATGCTAGATGCTACAGCTTCTAACATAGATGGTTTCATTTAAAGAGATACGTACATTACTTCAAGTCAACACAGTAGGCCTATTTGTAACAAAATGAGCCTTTCTCCACCTTTAAAACTGTGATTTTCGGTCGTCTTCTTTCAAAAAGAAACTCAATTCTCACTGGGAAAAAAGTGCTCTATGCTCCCGCTTCTAACACAGATAGTTATCTTTTGAGAGATACATGTGTTTCTTCAATTGGCTCAACAGGCCTGTCTGGAGCAAACTGAGCCTATCTCCGGGTTCGAACACCTAAGTTGCAGTAAGGTATGTTTTTAAAACCTAAGTCTATTCTCCAGGGAAACAAGATGTTAGATGCTGCAGCCTCTAATATAGATGGTTTCCTTGGGAGGTTCATGTGTTTGTTGAACTCATTTCAATAGGCCTAGTTGGAGCAAACAGGGCCTATCTCCATCTTGAAAAACTACGTGGATGGAAATATTCCTTTCAAATGTAAATCAAATATCACAGGAAAACAGCATGTTGATGCTGCAGTTTCTGACATAGACGGTTTATTGGGAGAAATTCATGTGTTTCTTCAACTGCGCTTCACAGGCCTATTTGGAGGAAACAGACTCTATCTCTCCCTTCAAACATGGAACTTGCCGAAAGTGTTCCTTTCTAAATGAAATCAATTCTCACTTGGAAACTATGCTCTAGATGCTACTCCTTTTAGAGAAGATGCTTGTTTTTGGAGAGATACATGTGTTACTTCAGCTCAGATGAATAGGATTATGTTGAACTAAATGAGCCTTTTGCCACCTTGAAAACTGAGATTCAGGAAGTATTCCTTTCTAAAAGTAACTCAATTGTCACTTGGCAACAATGCACTTCATGACCTGCTTGTAACACAGAAGGAATTCTTTTGAGATATCCTTGTGTTTCTTCAACTCACCAAAATAGGCCTATTTGGAATAAAATGAGCCTTTCTCCACCTTGAAAACTGTGATTTTCAGGAAGTATTCCTTTCAAAACCTAACTACATTTTCACTGGGCAACAAAGCACTAGATGTTCCTGCTTCTAACACAGATGGTTTCCCTGCCACAGATACATGTGTTCCTTCAACTTAGCTGAATAGGCCTATCTGGCTCAAACAGAGCCTATCTCCACTTTGACAACTGTCATTTGGAGGAAGTTTTTATTTCCCAAAGAAACTCAATTCTCTCAAGAAAACAATGTTCTAGATCTCCTGCTTCTAACACAAATAATTGTCTTGGCAGAGATACAGGTGTTTCTTCAACTCAGCTGAATAGGCCTATTTGGGGAAAAAAATGAGCCTTTTGCACGTTGAAAAATATGATTGGCAGGAAGAATGTCTTTTAAACTCTAACTCAATTCCCACAGGGAAACAATGTGCTAGATGCTCCTGCTTGTAACACATGTGGCTGTTCATGGAGAGATGCATGTTTTTCTTCAACTCATCAGAACTGGCCTATGGGAAACAAAGAGAGCCTATCACAATGTGGAAAAACCCACGTTGCAGGAAGCATTCCTTTCAAAAACTAACTCAACTCTCACAAGGAAACAATGTACTAGATACTGCAGACTCTAATATAAATGGTTTCCTTTGGAGAGATACATGCGTTTCTTCAACTCAGGTGAGGAGGCCATTTTGGAATCCAATGTGCCTTTCTCTACCTTGAAAATTGTGATTTGTAGGATGTGTTCCTGTCAATAACTAATAGAATTCTCACAGGGAAATAATGTGCTGGATGCTCATGCTTCTAACAAGGATGATTTTCTTTCTAGAGATACATGTTTTTCTCCACCATAGCAGAAAAGACCTATTTGGAGCAAAAACAGCCTGTATGCACCTTGAAACACCTTAGTTACAGGAAGGATTCTTTTCAAAACCTCATTCGACTCTCACAAACATACAACATGCAAGATTGTGCAGCTTCTAACATAGATGGTTTCCTTAGACATGGAGCAAAGAGAGCCAATGTCCACCATGAAACACTTACATTGCAGGAAAAATTCCTTTCAAAAATGAAGTGGGTTCACTGAGAGAAACAATATGCTAGATGCTCCAGCTTCTAACGAACATAGATTTCTTTGGAGAAATACATGTGTTTCTTCATCTCAGCTGAATAAGCCTAGTGGGAGCAAACAGAGCACATCCCCACCTTGGAACACCTAAGTTGCAGGAAGTATTCCTTTCAAAAACGAACTCAATTCTTTCGTGGAAACAAGGTTCTAGATGAAATGCTTCTAACAGAGATGGTTTTCTTTGGAGAGATACATGTCTTTCTTCAACTCAGCTAAGGAGGCCTATTTGGACAAAATGAGCCTTTCTCCAACTTGAAAATTGAGATTTCAGGAAGTATTCCTTTCCAAAACTAACTCAATTCTGTCTGTGCTACAAAGTGCTACATGCTGTTGATTCTAACAGAGATGGTTCTATGGAGACATACATGTGTTCCTTCAACTTTGCAAAAAAGGCATTTGTGGAGCAATTAGGGCATATCTCCACCTTGCAATCTGTGACTTGCAGGAAGTATTCCTTTCAAAAAGTAACTCAGTTCTCATAGGGAAACAATGTTCTACATTCCCCTGCTTCTAACACAAACGGTTGTCTTTGCAGCATTACATGAGTTTCTTCAACCTAGCTGAATAGGCCTATTTGGAAAGAACATGAGCATTTCTCAACCTTGAAAACTGTGACTTGCAGCTAGTATTCCTGACAAAAAGAAACTGAATTTTCACATGGAAACAATGTTCTACATACTCCGTCTTCCAACACAGATTTTTTTCTTTAGAGAGATTCATGTGTTTCTTCAACTCAGCTGAATAGGCCTATTTGGAACATAGGGAGCCTGTCACAACCTTGAAAACCAACGTTCCAGGAAGTAGTCCTTTCAGACCCTAAGTCAACTCACACAGGGCAACAATGAGCTAGATGCTGCAGCCTCGAACATACATGGTTTTGGTTGGAGAGATGCATACATTTCTTCAACCCAGGTGAATAGGCCAGTTTGGAATAATGAGCCTTTCTTCACCTTGAAAACTCGCTTTCAGTAAGTATTCCTTTCAAAAAATACCTCAGTCTCAAAGAGAAACACTGTGCTACATGCTCATGCTTCTAAAACAAATGGTTTTCTTTCAAAGATTCATGTTTTTCTTCCACTTAGCTTAAAAGGCCTCTGTGGAGCAAATTGAGCCTATCTCCACCATAAAACATGGAAGTTGCGGAAGTAATTCTATCAAACCTAAATTGATTCTCACAAGGAAACAATATGCTAGATGCTACAGCTTCTAACATAGATGGTTTCATTTAAAGAGATACGTACATTACTTCAACTCAACACACTAGGCCTATTTGTAACAAAATGAGCCTTTCTCCACCTTTAAAACTGTGATTTTCGGTAGTCTTCTTTCAAAAAGAAACTCAATTCTCACTGGGAAAAAAGTGCTCTATGCTCCCGCTTCTAACACAGATAGTTATCTTTTGAGAGATACATGTGTTTCTTCAATTGGCTCAACAGGCCTGTCTGGAGCAAACTGAGCCTATCTCCGGGTTCGAACACCTAAGTTGCAGTAAGGTATGTTTTTAAAACCTAAGTCTATTCTCCAGGGAAACAAGATGTTAGATGCTGCAGCCTCTAATATAGATGGTTTCCTTGGGAGGTTCATGTGTTTGTTGAACTCATTTCAATAGGCCTAGTTGGAGCAAACAGGGCCTATCTCCATCTTGAAAAACTACGTGGATGGAAATATTCCTTTCAAATGTAAATCAAATATCACAGGAAAACAGCATGTTGATGCTGCAGTTTCTGACATAGACGGTTTATTGGGAGAAATTCATGTGTTTCTTCAACTGCGCTTCACAGGCCTATTTGGAGGAAACAGACTCTATCTCTCCCTTCAAACATGGAACTTGCCGAAAGTGTTCCTTTCTAAATGAAATCAATTCTCACTTGGAAACTATGCTCTAGATGCTACTCCTTTTAGAGAAGATGCTTGTTTTTGGAGAGATACATGTGTTACTTCAGCTCAGATGAATAGGATTATGTTGAACTAAATGAGCCTTTTGCCACCTTGAAAACTGAGATTCAGGAAGTATTCCTTTCTAAAAGTAACTCAATTGTCACTTGGCAACAATGCACTTCATGACCTGCTTGTAACACAGAAGGAATTCTTTTGAGATATCCTTGTGTTTCTTCAACTCACCAAAATAGGCCTATTTGGAATAAAATGAGCCTTTCTCCACCTTGAAAACTGTGATTTTCAGGAAGTATTCCTTTCAAAACCTAACTACATTTTCACTGGGCAACAAAGCACTAGATGTTCCTGCTTCTAACACAGATGGTTTCCCTGCCACAGATACATGTGTTCCTTCAACTTAGCTGAATAGGCCTATCTGGCTCAAACAGAGCCTATCTCCACTTTGACAACTGTCATTTGGAGGAAGTTTTTATTTCCCAAAGAAACTCAATTCTCTCAAGAAAACAATGTTCTAGATCTCCTGCTTCTAACACAAATAATTGTCTTGGCAGAGATACAGGTGTTTCTTCAACTCAGCTGAATAGGCCTATTTGGGGAAAAAAATGAGCCTTTTGCACGTTGAAAAATATGATTGGCAGGAAGAATGTCTTTTAAACTCTAACTCAATTCCCACAGGGAAACAATGTGCTAGATGCTCCTGCTTGTAACACATGTGGCTGTTCATGGAGAGATGCATGTTTTTCTTCAACTCATCAGAACTGGCCTATGGGAAACAAAGAGAGCCTATCACAATGTGGAAAAACCCACGTTGCAGGAAGCATTCCTTTCAAAAACTAACTCAACTCTCACAAGGAAACAATGTACTAGATACTGCAGACTCTAATATAAATGGTTTCCTTTGGAGAGATACATGCGTTTCTTCAACTCAGGTGAGGAGGCCATTTTGGAATCCAATGTGCCTTTCTCTACCTTGAAAATTGTGATTTGTAGGATGTGTTCCTGTCAATAACTAATAGAATTCTCACAGGGAAATAATGTGCTGGATGCTCATGCTTCTAACAAGGATGATTTTCTTTCTAGAGATACATGTTTTTCTCCACCATAGCAGAAAAGACCTATTTGGAGCAAAAACAGCCTGTATGCACCTTGAAACACCTTAGTTACAGGAAGGATTCTTTTCAAAACCTCATTCGACTCTCACAAACATACAACATGCAAGATTGTGCAGCTTCTAACATAGATGGTTTCCTTAGACATGGAGCAAAGAGAGCCAATGTCCACCATGAAACACTTACATTGCAGGAAAAATTCCTTTCAAAAATGAAGTGGGTTCACTGAGAGAAACAATATGCTAGATGCTCCAGCTTCTAACGAACATAGATTTCTTTGGAGAAATACATGTGTTTCTTCATCTCAGCTGAATAAGCCTAGTGGGAGCAAACAGAGCACATCCCCACCTTGGAACACCTAAGTTGCAGGAAGTATTCCTTTCAAAAACGAACTCAATTCTTTCGTGGAAACAAGGTTCTAGATGAAATGCTTCTAACAGAGATGGTTTTCTTTGGAGAGATACATGTCTTTCTTCAACTCAGCTAAGGAGGCCTATTTGGACAAAATGAGCCTTTCTCCAACTTGAAAATTGAGATTTCAGGAAGTATTCCTTTCCAAAACTAACTCAATTCTGTCTGTGCTACAAAGTGCTACATGCTGTTGATTCTAACAGAGATGGTTCTATGGAGACATACATGTGTTCCTTCAACTTTGCAAAAAAGGCATTTGTGGAGCAATTAGGGCATATCTCCACCTTGCAATCTGTGACTTGCAGGAAGTATTCCTTTCAAAAAGTAACTCAGTTCTCATAGGGAAACAATGTTCTACATTCCCCTGCTTCTAACACAAACGGTTGTCTTTGCAGCATTACATGAGTTTCTTCAACCTAGCTGAATAGGCCTATTTGGAAAGAACATGAGCATTTCTCAACCTTGAAAACTGTGACTTGCAGCTAGTATTCCTGACAAAAAGAAACTGAATTTTCACATGGAAACAATGTTCTACATACTCCGTCTTCCAACACAGATTTTTTTCTTTAGAGAGATTCATGTGTTTCTTCAACTCAGCTGAATAGGCCTATTTGGAACATAGGGAGCCTGTCACAACCTTGAAAAACCAACGTTCCTGGAAGTAGTCCTTTCAGACCCTAAGTCAACTCACACAGGGCAACAATGTGCTAGATGCTGCAGCCTCGAACATACATGGTTTTGGTTGGAGAGATGCATACATTTCTTCAACCCAGGTGAATAGGCCAGTTTGGAATAATGAGCCTTTCTTCACCTTGAAAACTCGCTTTCAGTAAGTATTCCTTTCAAAAAATACCTCAGTCTCAAAGAGAAACACTGTGCTACATGCTCATGCTTCTAAAACAAATGGTTTTCTTTCAAAGATTCATGTTTTTCTTCCACTTAGCTTAAAAGGCCTCTGTGGAGCAAATTGAGCCTATCTCCACCATAAAACATGGAAGTTGCGGAAGTAATTCTATCAAACCTAAATTGATTCTCACAAGGAAACAATATGCTAGATGCTACAGCTTCTAACATAGATGGTTTCGTTTAAAGAGATACGTATATTACTTCAACTCAACACACTAGGCCTATTTGTAACAAAATGAGCCTTTCTCCACCTTTAAAACTGTGATTTTCGGTAGTCTTCTTTCAAAAAGAAACTCAATTCTCACTGGGAAAAAAGTGCTCTATGCTCCCGCTTCTAACACAGATAGTTATCTTTTGAGAGATACATGTGTTTCTTCAATTGGCTCAACAGGCCTGTCTGGAGCAAACTGAGCCTATCTCCGGGTTCGAACACCTAAGTTGCAGTAAGGTATGTTTTTAAAACCTAAGTCTATTCTCCAGGGAAACAAGATGTTAGATGCTGCAGCCTCTAATATAGATGGTTTCCTTGGGAGGTTCATGTGTTTGTTGAACTCATTTCAATAGGCCTAGTTGGAGCAAACAGGGCCTATCTCCATCTTGAAAAACTACGTGGATGGAAATATTCCTTTCAAATGTAAATCAAATATCACAGGAAAACAGCATGTTGATGCTGCAGTTTCTGACATAGACGGTTTATTGGGAGAAATTCATGTGTTTCTTCAACTGCGCTTCACAGGCCTATTTGGAGGAAACAGACTCTATCTCTCCCTTCAAACATGGAACTTGCCGAAAGTGTTCCTTTCTAAACGAAATCAATTCTCACTTGGAAACTATGCTCTAGATGCTACTCCTTTTAAAGAAGATGCTTGTCTTTGGAGAGATACATGTGTTACTTCAGCTCAGATGAATAGGATTATGTTGAAGTAAATGAGCCTTTTGCCACCTTGAAAACTGAGATTCAGGAAGTATTAATTTCTAAAAGTAACTCAATTGTCACTTGGCAACAATGCACTACATGACCTGCTTGTAACACAGAAGGAATTCTTTTGAGATATCCTTGTGTTTCTTCAACTCACCAAAATAGGCCTATTTGGAATAAAATGAGCCTTTCTCCACCTTGAAAACTGTGATTTTCAGGAAGTATTCCTTTCAAAACCTAACTACATTCTCACTGGGCAACAAAGCACTAGATGTTTCTGCTTCTAACACAGATGGTTTCCCTGCCACAGATACATGTGTTCCTTCAACTTAGCTCAATAGGCCTATCTGGCTCAAACAGAGCCTATCTCCACATTGACAACTGTCATTTGGAGGAAGTTTTTATTTCCCAAAGAAACTCAATTCTCTCAAGAAAACAATGTTCTAGATCTCCTGCTTCTAACACAAATAATTGTCTTGGCAGAGATACAGGTGTTTCTTCAACTCAGCTGAATAGGCCTATTTGGGGAAAAAAATGAGCCTTTTGCACGTTGAAAAATATGATTGGCAGGAAGAATGTCTTTTAAATTCTAACTCAATTCCCACAGGGAACAATGTGCTAGATGCTCCTGCTTGTAACACATGTGGCTGTTCATGGAGAGATGCATGTTTTTCTTCAACTCATCAGAACTGGCCTATGGGAAACAAAGAGAGCCTATCACAATGTGGAAAAACGCACATTGCAGGAAGCATTCCTTTCAAAAACTAACTCAACTCTCACAAGGAAACAATGTACTAGATACTGCAGACTCTCATATAAATGGTTTCCTTTGGAGAGATACATGCGTTTCTTCAACTCAGGTGAGGAGGCCATTTTGGCATCCAATGTGCCTTTCTCTACCTTGAAAATTGTGATTTGTAGGAAGTGTTCCTGTCAATAACTAATAGAATTCTCACAAGGAAATAATGTGCTGGATGCTCATGCTTCTAACAAGGATGATTTTCTTTCTAGAGATACATGTTTTTCTCCACCATAGCAGAAAAGACCTATTTGGAGCAAAAACAGCCTGTATGCACCGTGAAACACCTTAGTTACAGGAAGGATTCTTTTCAAAACCTCATTCGACTCCCACAAACATACAACATGCAAGATTGTGCCGCTTCTAACATAGATGTTTTCCTTAGACATGGAGCAAAGAGAGCCAATGTCCACCATGAAACACTTACATTGCAGGAAAAATTCCTTTCAAAAATGAAGTGGGTTCACTGAGAGAAACAATATGCTAGATGCTCCAGCTTCTAACGAACATAGATTTCTTTGGAGAAATACATGTGTTTCTTCATCTCAGCTGAATAAGCCTAGTGGGAGCAAACAGAGCCCATCCCCACCTTGGAACACCTAAGTTGCAGGAAGTATTCCTTTCAAAAACGAACTCAATTCTTTCATGGAAACAAGGTTCTAGATGAAATGCTTCTAACAGAGATGGTTTTCTTTGGAGAGATACATGTCTTTCTTCAACTCAGCTAAGGAGGCCTATTTGGACAAAATGAGCCTTTCTCCAACTTGAAAATTGAGATTTCAGGAAGTATTCCTTTCCAAAACTAACTCAATTCTGTCTGTGCTACAAAGTGCTACATGCTGTTGATTCTAACAGAGATGGTTCTATGGAGACATACATGTGTTCCTTCAACTTTGCAAAAAAGGCATTTGTGGAGCAATTAGGGCATATCTCCACCTTGCAATCTGTGATTTGCACGAAGTATTCCTTTCAAAAAGTAACTCAGTTCTCATAGGGAAACAATGTTCTACATCCCCCTGCTTCTAACACAAACGGTTGTCTTTGGAGCGTTACATGAGTTTCTTCAACCTAGCTGAATAGGCCTATTTGGAAAGAACATGAGCATTTCTCAACCTTGAAAACTGTGACTTGCAGCTAGTATTCCTGACAAAAAGAAACTGAATTTTCACATGGAAACAATGTTCTACATACTCCGTCTTCCAACACAGATGGTTTTCTTTAGAGAGATTCATGTGTTTCTTCAACTCAGCTGAATAGGCCTATTTGGAACATAGGGAGCCTGTCACAACCTTGAAAAACCAACGTTCCAGGAAGTAGTCCTTTCAGACCCTAAGTCAACTCACACAGGGCAACAATGAGCTAGATGCTGCAGACTCGAACATACATGGTTTTGTTTGGAGAGATGCATACATTTCTTCAACCCAGGTGAATAGGCCAGTTTGGAATAATGAGCCTTTCTTCACCTTGAAAACTGGTTTGCAGTAAGTATTCCTTTCAAAAAAATACCTCAGTCTCAAAGAGAAACACTGTGCTAGATGCTCATGCTTCTAAAACAAATGGTTTTCTTTCAAAGATTCATGTTTTTCTTCCACTTAGCTTAAAAGGCCTCTTTGGAACAAATTGAGCCTATCTCCACCATAAAACATGTAAGTTGCAGAAGTAATTCTATCAAACCTAAATTGATTCTCACAAGGAAACAATATGCTAGATGCTACAGCTTCTAACATAGATGGTTTCGTTTAGAGAGATACATATATTACTTCAACTCAACACAGTAGGCCTATTTGTAACAAAATGAGCCTTTCTCCACCTTTAAAACTGTGATTTTCGGTAGTCTTCTTTCAAAAAGAAACTCAATTCTCACTGGGAAAAAAGTGCTCTATGCTCCCGCTTCTAACACAGATAGTTATCTTTTGAGAGATACATGTGTTTCTTCAATTGGCTCAACAGGCCTGTCTGGAGCAAACTGAGCCTATCTCCGGGTTCGAACACCTAAGTTGCAGTAAGGTATGGTTTTAAAACCTAAGTCTATTCTCCAGGGAAACAAGATGTTAGATGCTGCAGCCTCTAATATAGATGGTTTCCTTGGGAGGTTCATGTGTTTCTTGAACTCATTTCAATAGGCCTAGTTGGAGCAAACAGGGCCTATCTCCATCTTGAAAAACTACGTGGATGGAAATATTCCTTTCAAATGTAAATCAAATATCACAGGAAAACAGCATGTTGATGCTGCAGTTTCTGACATAGACGGTTTATTGGGAGAAATTCATGTGTTTCTTCAACTGCGCTTCACAGGCCTATTTGGAGGAAACAGACTCTATCTCTCCCTTCAAACATGGAAATTGCCGAAAGTGTTCCTTTCTAAACGAAATCAATTCTCACTTGGAAACTATGCTCTAGATGCTACTCCTTTTAAAGAAGATGCTTGTCTTTGGAGAGATACATGTGTTACTTCAGCTCAGATGAATAGGATTATGTTGAAGTAAATGAGCCTTTTGCCACCTTGAAAACTGAGATTCAGGAAGTATTCCTTTCTAAAAGTAACTCAATTGTCACTTGGCAACAATGCACTACATGACCTGCTTGTAACACAGAAGGAATTCTTTTGAGATATCCTTGTGTTTCTTCAACTCACCAAAATAGGCCTATTTGGAATAAAATGAGCCTTTCTCCACCTTGAAAACTGTGATTTTCAGGAAGTATTCCTTTCAAAACCTAACTACATTCTCACTGGGCAACAAAGCACTAGATGTTTCTGCTTCTAACACAGATGGTTTCCCTGCCACAGATACATGTGTTCCTTCAACTTAGCTCAATAGGCCTATCTGGCTCAAACAGAGCCTATCTCCACATTGACAACTGTCATTTGGAGGAAGTTTTTATTTCCCAAAGAAACTCAATTCTCTCAAGAAAACAATGTTCTAGATCTCCTGCTTCTAACACAAATAATTGTCTTGGCAGAGATACAGGTGTTTCTTCAACTCAGCTGAATAGGCCTATTTGGGGAAAAAAATGAGCCTTTTGCACGTTGAAAAATATGATTGTCAGGAAGAATGTCTTTTAAACTCTAACTCAATTCCCACAGGGAAACAATGTGCTAGATGCTCCTGCTTGTAACACATGTGGCTGTTCATGGAGAGATGCATGTTTTTCTTCAACACATCAGAACTGGCCTATGGGAAACAAAGAGAGCCTATCACAATGTGGAAAAACCCACGTTGCAGGAAGCATTCCTTTCAAAAACTAACTCAACTCTCACAAGGAAACAATGTACTAGATACTGCAGACTCTCATATAAATGGTTTCCTTTGGAGAGATACATGCGTTTCTTCAACTCAGGTGAGGAGGCCATTTTGGAATCCAATGTGCCTTTCTCTACCTTGAAAATTGTGATTTGTAGGAAGTGTTCCTGTCAATAACTAATAGAATTCTCACAGGGAAATAATGTGCTGGATGCTCATGCTTCTAACAAGGATGATTTTCTTTCTAGAGATACATGTTTTTCTCCACCATAGCAGAAAAGACCTATTTGCAGCAAAAACAGCCTGTATGCACCTTGAAACACCTTAGTTACAGGAAGGATTCTTTTCAAAACCTCATTCGACTCCCACAAACATACAACATGCAAGATTGTGCCGCTTCTAACATACATGGTTTCCTTAGATATGCAGCAAACAGAGCCAATGTCCACCATGAAACACTTACATTGCAGGAAAAATTCCTTTCAAAAATGAAGTGGGTTCACAGAGGGAAACAATATGCTAGATGCTCCAGCTTCTAACGAACATAGATTTCTTTGGAGAAATACATGTGTTTCTTCATCTCAGCTGAATAAGCCTAGTGGGAGCAAACAGAGCACATCCCCACCTTGGAACACCTAAGTTGCAGGAAGTATTCCTTTCAAAAACGAACTCAATTCTTTCGTGGAAACAAGGTTCTAGATGAAATGCTTCTAACAGAGATGGTTTTCTTTGGAGAGATACATGTCTTTCTTCAACTCAGCTAAGGAGGCCTATTTGGACAAAATGAGCCTTTCTCCAACTTGAAAATTGAGATTTCAGGAAGTATTCCTTTCCAAAACTAACTCAATTCTGACTGTGCTACAAAGTGCTACATGCTGCTGATTCTAACAGAGATGGTTCTATGGAGACATACATGTGTTCCTTCAACTTTGCAAAAAAGGCATTTGTGGAGCAATTAGGGCATATCTCCACCTTGCAATCTGTGATTTGCACGAAGTATTCCTTTCAAAAAGTAACTCAGTTCTCATAGGGAAACAATGTTCTACATCCCCCTGCTTCTAACACAAACGGTTGTCTTTGCAGCGTTACATGAGTTTCTTCAACCTAGCTGAATAGGCCTATTTGGAAAGAACATGAGCATTTCTCAACCTTGAAAACTGTGACTTGCAGCTAGTATTCCTGACAAAAAGAAACTGAATTTGCACATGGAAACAATGTTCTACATACTCCGTCTTCCAACACAGATGGTTTTCTTTAGAGAGATTCATGTGTTTCTTCAACTCAGCTGAATAGGCCTATTTGGAACATAGGGAGCCTGTCACAACCTTGAAAAACCAACGTTCCAGGAAGTAGTCCTTTCAGACCCTAAGTCAACTCACACAGGGCAACAATGTGCTAGATGCTGCAGCCTCGAACATACATGGTTTTGGTTGGAGAGATGCATACATTTCTTCAACCCAGGTGAATAGTCCAGTTTGGAATAATGAGCCTTTCTTCACCTTGAAAACTCGCTTTCAGTAAGTATTCCTTTCAAAAAATACCTCAGTCTCAAAGAGAAACACTGTGCTAGATGCTCATGCTTCTAAAACAAATGGTTTTCTTTCAAAGATTCATGTTTTTCTTCCACTTAGCTTAAAAGGCCTCTGTGGAGCAAATTGAGCCTATCTCCACCATAAAACATGGAAGTTGCGGAAGTAATTCTATCAAACCTAAATTGATTCTCACAAGGAAACAATATGCTAGATGCTGCAGCTTCTAACATAGATGGTTTCGTTGCAAGAGATACGTATATTACTTCAACTCAACACACTAGGCCTATTTGTAACAAAATGAGCCTTTCTCCACCTTTAAAACTGTGATTTTCGGTAGTCTTCTTTCAAAAAGAAACTCAATTCTCACTGGGAAAAAAGTGCTCTATGCTCCCGCTTCTAACACAGATAGTTATCTTTTGAGAGATACATGTGTTTCTTCAATTGGCTCAACAGGCCTGTCTGGAGCAAACTGAGCCTATCTCCGGGTTCGAACACCTAAGTTGCAGTAAGGTATGTTTTTAAAACCTAAGTCTATTCTCCAGGGAAACAAGATGTTAGATGCTGCAGCCTCTAATATAGATGGTTTCCTTGGGAGGTTCATGTGTTTCTTGAAATCATTTCAATAGGCCTAGTTGGAGCAAACAGGGCCTATCTCCATCTTGAAAAACTACGTGGATGGAAATATTCCTTTCAAATGTAAATCAAATATCACAGGAAAACAGCATGTTGATGCTGCAGTTTCTGACATAGACGGTTTATTGGGAGAAATTCATGTGTTTCTTCAACTGCGCTTCACAGGCCTATTTGGAGGAAACAGACTCTATCTCTCCCTTCAAACATGGAACTTGCCGAAAGTGTTCCTTTCTAAACGAAATCAATTCTCGCTTGGAAACTATGCTCTAGATGCTACTCCTTTTAAAGAAGATGCTTGTCTTTGGAGAGATACATGTGTTACTTCAGCTCAGATGAATAGGATTATGTTGAACTAAATGAGCCTTTTGCCACCTTGAAAACTGAGATTCAGGAAGTATTCCTTTCTAAAAGTAACTCAATTGTCACTTGGCAACAATGCACTACATGACCTGCTTGTAACACAGAAGGAATTCTTTTGAGATATCCTTGTGTTTCTTTAACTCACCAAAATAGGCCTATTTGGAATAAAATGAGCCTTTCTCCACCTTGAAAACTGTGATTTTCAGGAAGTATTCCTTTCAAAACCTAACTACATTCTCACTGGGCAACAAAGCACTAGATGTTTCTGCTTCTAACACAGATGGTTTCCCTGCCACAGATACATGTGTTCCTTCAACTTAGCTGAATAGGCCTATCTGGCTCAAACAGAGCCTATCTCCACCTTGACAACTGTCATTTGGAGGAAGTTTTTATTTCCCAAAGAAACTCAATTCTCTCAAGAAAACAATGTTCTAGATCTCCTGCTTCTAACACAAATAATTGTCTTGGCAGAGATACAGGTGTTTCTTCAACTCAGCTGAATAGGCCTATTTGGGGAAAAAAATGAGCCTTTTGCACGTTGAAAAATATGATTGGCAGGAAGAATGTCTTTTAAACTCTAACTCAATTCCCACAGGGAAACAATGTGCTAGATGCTCCTGCTTGTAACACATGTGGCTGTTCATGGAGAGATGCATGTTTTTCTTCAACTCATCAGAACTGGCCTATGGGAAACAACGAGAGCCTATCACAATGTGGAAAAACGCACATTGCAGGAAGCATTCCTTTCAAAAACTAACTCAACTCTCACAAGGAAACAATGTACTAGATACTGCAGACTCTCATATAAATGGTTTCCTTTGGAGAGATACATGCGTTTCTTCAACTCAGGTGAGGAGGCCATTTTGGAATCCAATGTGCCCTTCTTTACCTTGAAAATTGTGATTTGTAGGAAGTGTTCCTGTCAATAACTAATAGAATTCTCACAGGGAAATAATGTGCTGGATGCTCATGCTTCTAACAAGGATGATTTTCTTTCTAGAGATACATGTTTTTCTCCACCATAGCAGAAAAGACCTATTTGGAGCAAAAACAGCCTGTATGCACCTTGAAACACCTTAGTTACAGGAAGGATTCTTTTCAAAACCTCATTCGACTCTCACAAACATACAACATGCAAGATTGTGCCGCTTCTAACATAGATGGTTTCCTTAGACATGGAGCAAAGAGAGCCAATGTCCACCATAAAACACTTACATTGCAGGAAAAATTCCTTTCAAAAATGAAGTGGGTTCACTGAGAGAAACAATATGCTAGATGCTCCAGCTTCTAACGAACATAGATTTCTTTGGAGAAATACATGTGTTTCTTCATCTCAGCTGAATAAGCCTAGTGGGAGCAAACAGAGCCCATCCCCACCTTGGAACACCTAAGTTGCAGGAAGTATTCCTTTCAAAAACGAACTCAATTCTTTCGTGGAAACAAGGTTCTAGATGAAATGCTTCTAACAGAGATGGTTTTCTTTGGAGAGATACATGTCTTTCTTCAACTCAGCTAAGGAGGCCTATTTGGACAAAATGAGCCTTTCTCCAACTTGAAAATTGAGATTTCAGGAAGTATTCCTTTCCAAAACTAACTCAATTCTGTCTGTGCTACAAAGTGCTACATGCTGTTGATTCTAACAGAGATGGTTCTATGGAGACATACATGTGTTCCTTCAACTTTGCAAAAAAGGCATTTGTGGAGCAATTAGGGCATATCTCCACCTTGCAATCTGTGATTTGCAGGAAGTATTCCTTTCAAAAAGTAACTCAGTTCTCATAGGGAAACAATGTTCTACATCCCCCTGCTTCTAACACAAACGGTTGTCTTTGGAGCGTTACATGAGTTTCTTCAACCTAGCTGAATAGGCCTATTTGGAAAGAACATGAGCATTTCTCAACCTTGAAAACTGTGGCTTGCAGCTAGTATTCCTGACAAAAAGAAACTGAATTTTCACATGGAAACAATGTTCTACATACTCCGTCTTCCAACACAGATGGTTTTCTTTAGAGAGATTCATGTGTTTCTTCAACTCAGCTGAATAGGCCTATTTGGAACATAGGGAGCCTGTCACAACCTTGAAAAACCAACGTTCCAGGAAGTAGTCCTTTCAGACCCTAAGTCAACTCACACAGGGCAACAATAAGCTAGATGCTGCAGACTCGAACATACATGGTTTTGTTTGGAGAGATGCATACATTTCTTCAACCCAGGTGAATAGGCCAGTTTGGAATAATGAGCCTTTCTTCACCTTGAAAACTGGTTTGCAGTAAGTATTCCTTTCAAAAAAATACCTCAGTCTCAAAGAGAAACACTGTGCTAGATGCTCATGCTTCTAAAACAAATGGTTTTCTTTCAAAGATTCATGTTTTTCTTCCACTTAGCTTAAAAGGCCTTTTTGGAGCAAATTGAGCCTCTCTCCACCATAAAACATGTAAGTTGCGGAAGTAATTCTATCAAACCTAAATTGATTCTCACAAGGAAACAATATGCTAGATGCTGCAGCTTCTAACATAGATGGTTTCGTTTAGAGAGATACATATATTACTTCAACTCAACACACTAGGCCTATTTGTAACAAAATGAGCCTTTCTCCACCTTTAAAACTGTGATTTTCGGTAGTCTTCTTTCAAAAAGAAACTCAATTCTCACTGGGAACAAAGTGCTCTATGCTCCCGCTTCTAACACAGATAGTTATCTTTTGAGAGATACATGTGTTTCTTCAATTGGCTCAACAGGCCTGTCTGGAGCAAACTGAGCCTATCTCCGGGTTCGAACACCTAAGTTGCAGTAAGGTATGTTTTTAAAACCTAAGTCTATTCTCCAGGGAAACAAGATGTTAGATGCTGCAGCCTCTAATATAGATGGTTTCCTTGGGAGGTTCATGTGTTTCTTGAACTCATTTCAATAGGCCTAGTTGGAGCAAACAGGGCCTATCTCCATCTTGAAAAACTACGTGGATGGAAATATTCCTTTCAAATGTAAATCAAATATCACAGGAAAACAGCATGCTGATGCTGCAGTTTCTGACATAGACGGTTTATTGGGAGAAATTCATGTGTTTCTTCAACTGCGCTTCACAGGCCTATTTGGAGGAAACAGACTCTATCTCTCCCTTCAAACATGGAACTTGCCGAAAGTGTTCCTTTCTAAACGAAATCAATTCTCACTTGGAAACTATGCTCTAGATGCTACTCCTTTTACAGAAGATGCTTGTCTTTGGAGAGATACATGTGTTACTTCAGCTCAGATGAATAGGATTATGTTGAACTAAATGAGCCTTTTGCCACCTTGAAAACTATGAGATTCAGGAAGTATTCCTTTCTAAAAGTAACTCAATTGTCACTTGGCAACAATGCACTACATGACCTGCTTGTAACACAGAAGGAATTCTTTTGAGATATCCTTGTGTTTCTTCAACTCACCAAAACAGGCCTATTTGGAATAAAATGAGCCTTTCTCCACCTTGAAAACTGTGATTTTCAGGAAGTATTCCTTTCAAAACCTAACTACATTCTCACTGGGCAACAAAGCACTAGATGTTTCTGCTTCTAACACAGATGGTTTCCCTGCCACAGATACATGTGTTCCTTCAACTTAGCTGAATAGGCCTATCGGGCTCAAACAGAGCCTATCTCCACCTTGACAACTGTCATTTGGAGGAAGTTTTTATTTCCCAAAGAAACTCAATTCTCTCAAGAAAACAATGTTCTAGATCTCCTGCTTCTAACACAAATAATTGTCTTGGCAGAGATACAGGTGTTTCTTCAACTCAGCTGAATAGGCCTATTTGGGGAAAAAAATGAGCCTTTTGCACCTTGAAAAATATGATTGGCAGGAAGAATGTCTTTTAAACTCTAACTCAATTCCCACAGGGAAACAATGTGCTAGATGCTCCTGCTTGTAACACATGTGGCTGTTCATGGAGAGATGCATGTTTTTCTTCAACTCATCAGAACTGGCCTATGGGAAACAAAGAGAGCCTATCACAATGTGGAAAAACGCACATTGCAGGAAGCATTCCTTTCAAAAACTAACTCAACTCTCACAAGGAAACAATGTACTAGATACTGCAGACTCTCATATAAATGGTTTCCTTTGGAGAGATACATGCGTTTCTTCAACTCAGGTGAGGAGGCCATTTTGGAATCCAATGTGCCTTTCTTTACCTTGAAAATTGTGATTTGTAGGAAGTGTTCCTGTCAATAACTAATAGAATTCTCACAGGGAAATAATGTGCTGGATGCTCATGCTTCTAACAAGGATGATTTTCTTTCTAGAGATACATGTTTTTCTCCACCATAGCAGAAAAGACCTATTTGGAGCAAAAACAGCCTGTATGCACCTTGAAACACCTTAGTTACAGGAAGGATTCTTTTCAAAACCTCATTCGACTCTCACAAACATACAACATGCAAGATTGTGCCGCTTCTAACATAGATGGTTTCCTTAGACATGGAGCAAAGAGAGCCAATGTCCACCATGAAACACTTACATTGCAGGAAAAATTCCTTTCAAAAATGAAGTGGGTTCACTGAGAGAAACAATATGCTAGATGCTCCAGGTTCTAACGAACATAGATTTCTTTGGAGAAATACATGTGTTTCTTCATCTCAGCTGAATAAGCCTAGTGGGAGCAAACAGAGCCCATCCCCACCTTGGAACACCTAAGTTGCAGGAAGTATTCCTTTCAAAAACGAACTCAATTCTTTCGTGGAAACAAGGTTCTAGATGAAATGCTTCTAACAGAGATGGTTTTCTTTGGAGAGATACATGTCTTTCTTCAACTCAGCTAAGGAGGCCTATTTGGACAAAATGAGCCTTTCTCCAACTTGAAAATTGAGATTTCAGGAAGTATTCCTTTCCAAAACTAACTCAATTCTGTCTGTGCTACAAAGTGCTACATGCTGTTGATTCTAACAGAGATGGTTCTATGGAGACATACATGTGTTCCTTCAACTTTGCAAAAAAGGCATTTGTGGAGCAATTAGGGCATATCTCCACCTTGCAATCTGTGATTTGCAGGAAGTATTCCTTTCAAAAAGTAACTCAGTTCTCATAGGGAAACAATGTTCTACATCCCCCTGCTTCTAACACAAACGGTTGTCTTTGGAGCGTTACATGAGTTTCTTCAACCTAGCTGAATAGGCCTATTTGGAAAGAACATGAGCATTTCTCAACCTTGAAAACTGTGGCTTGCAGCTAGTATTCCTGACAAAAAGAAACTGAATTTGCACATGGAAACAATGTTCTACATACTCCGTCTTCCAACACAGATGGTTTTCTTTAGAGAGATTCATGTGTTTCTTCAACTCAGCTGAATAGGCCTATTTGGAACATAGGGAGCCTGTCACAACCTTGAAAAACCAACGTTCCAGGAAGTAGTCCTTTCAGACCCTAAGTCAACTCACACAGGGCAACAATAAGCTAGATGCTGCAGACTCGAACATACATGGTTTTGTTTGGAGAGATGCATACATTTCTTCAACCCAGGTGAATAGGCCAGTTTGGAATAATGAGCCTTTCTTCACCTTGAAAACTGGTTTGCAGTAAGTATTCCTTTCAAAAAAATACCTCAGTCTCAAAGAGAAACACTGTGCTAGATGCTCATGCTTCTAAAACAAATGGTTTTCTTTCAAAGATTCATGTTTTTCTTCCACTTAGCTTAAAAGGCCTCTTTGGAGCAAATTGAGCCTATCTCCACCATAAAACATGTAAGTTGCGGAAGTAATTCTATCAAACCTAAATTGATTCTCACAAGGAAACAATATGCTAGATGCTGCAGCTTCTAACATAGATGGTTTCGTTTAGAGAGATACATATATTACTTCAACTCAACACACTAGGCCTATTTGTAACAAAATGAGCCTTTCTCCACCTTTAAAACTGTGATTTTCGGTAGTCTTCTTTCAAAAAGAAACTCAATTCTCACTGGGAACAAAGTGCTCTATGCTCCCGCTTCTAACACAGATAGTTATCTTTTGAGAGATACATGTGTTTCTTCAATTGGCTCAACAGGCCTGTCTGGAGCAAACTGAGCCTATCTCCGGGTTCGAACACCTAAGTTGCAGTAAGGTATGTTTTTAAAACCTAAGTCTATTCTCCAGGGAAACAAGATGTTAGATGCTGCAGCCTCTAATATAGATGGTTTCCTTGGGAGGTTCATGTGTTTCTTGAACTCATTTCAATAGGCCTAGTTGGAGCAAACAGGGCCTATCTCCATCTTGAAAAACTACGTGGATGGAAATATTCCTTTCAAATGTAAATCAAATATCACAGGAAAACAGCATGTTGATGCTGCAGTTTCTGACATAGACGGTTTATTGGGAGAAATTCATGTGTTTCTTCAACTGCGCTTCACAGGCCTATTTGGAGGAAACAGACTCTATCTCTCCCTTCAAACATGGAACTTGCCGAAAGTGTTCCTTTCTAAACGAAATCAATTCTCACTTGGAAACTATGCTCTAGATGCTACTCCTTTTACAGAAGATGCTTGTCTTTGGAGAGATACATGTGTTACTTCAGCTCAGATGAATAGGATTATGTTGAACTAAATGAGCCTTTTGCCACCTTGAAAACTATGAGATTCAGGAAGTATTCCTTTCTAAAAGTAACTCAATTGTCACTTGGCAACAATGCACTACATGACCTGCTTGTAACACAGAAGGAATTCTTTTGAGATATCCTTGTGTTTCTTCAACTCACCAAAACAGGCCTATTTGGAATAAAATGAGCCTTTCTCCACCTTGAAAACTGTGATTTTCAGGAAGTATTCCTTTCAAAACCTAACTACATTCTCACTGGGCAACAAAGCACTAGATGTTTCTGCTTCTAACACAGATGGTTTCCCTGCCACAGATACATGTGTTCCTTCAACTTAGCTCAATAGGCCTATCTGGCTCAAACAGAGCCTATCTCCACATTGACAACTGTCATTTGGAGGAAGTTTTTATTTCCCAAAGAAACTCAATTCTCTCAAGCAAACAATGTTCTAGATCTCCTGCTTCTAACACAAATAATTGTCTTGGCAGAGATACAGGTGTTTCTTCAACTCAGCTGAATAGGCCTATTTGGGGAAAAAAATGAGCCTTTTGCACGTTGAAAAATATGATTGGCAGGAAGAATGTCTTTTAAACTCTAACTCAATTCCCACAGGGAAACAATGTGCTAGATGCTCCTGCTTGTAACACATGTGGCTGTTCATGGAGAGATGCATGTTTTTCTTCAACTCATCAGAAATGGCCTATGGGAAACAAAGAGAGCCTATCACAATGTGGAAAAACGCACATTGCAGGAAGCATTCCTTTCAAAAACTAACTCAACTCTCACAAGGAAACAATGTACTAGATACTGCAGACTCTCATATAAATGGTTTCCTTTGGAGAGATACATGCGTTTCTTCAACTCAGGTGAGGAGGCCATTTTGGCATCCAATGTGCCTTTCTCTACCTTGAAAATTGTGATTTGTAGGAAGTGTTCCTGTCAATAACTAATAGAATTCTCACAAGGAAATAATGTGCTGGATGCTCATGCTTCTAACAAGGATGATTTTCTTTCTAGAGATACATGTTTTTCTCCACCATAGCAGAAAAGACCTATTTGGAGCAAAAACAGCCTGTATGCACCTTGAAACACCTTAGTTACAGGAAGGATTCTTTTCAAAACCTCATTCGACTCCCACAAACATACAACATGCAAGATTGTGCCGCTTCTAACATAGATGTTTTCCTTAGACATGGAGCAAAGAGAGCCAATGTCCACCATGAAACACTTACATTGCAGGAAAAATTCCTTTCATAAATGAAGTGGGTTCACTGAGAGAAACAATATGCTAGATGCTCCAGCTTCTAACGAACATAGATTTCTTTGGAGAAATACATGTGTTTCTTCATCTCAGCTGAATAAGCCTAGTGGGAGCAAACAGAGCCCATCCCCACCTTGGAACACCTAAGTTGCAGGAAGTATTCCTTTCAAAAACGAACTCAATTCTTTCATGGAAACAAGGTTCTAGATGAAATGCTTCTAACAGAGATGGTTTTCTTTGGAGAGATACATGTCTTTCTTCAACTCAGCTAAGGAGGCCTATTTGGACAAAATGAGCCTTTCTCCAACTTGAAAATTGAGATTTCAGGAAGTATTCCTTTCCAAAACTAACTCAATTCTGTCTGTGCTACAAAGTGCTACATGCTGTTGATTCTAACAGAGATGGTTCTATGGAGACATACATGTGTTCCTTCAACTTTGCAAAAAAGGCATTTGTGGAGCAATTAGGGCATATCTCCACCTTGCAATCTGTGATTTGCACGAAGTATTCCTTTCAAAAAGTAACTCAGTTCTCATAGGGAAACAATGTTCTACATCCCCCTGCTTCTAACACAAACGGTTGTCTTTGGAGCGTTACATGAGTTTCTTCAACCTAGCTGAATAGGCCTATTTGGAAAGAACATGAGCATTTCTCAACCTTGAAAACTGTGACTTGCAGCTAGTATTCCTGACAAAAAGAAACTGAATTTTCACATGGAAACAATGTTCTACATACTCCGTCTTCCAACACAGATGGTTTTCTTTAGAGAGATTCATGTGTTTCTTCAACTCAGCTGAATAGGCCTATTTGGAACATAGGGAGCCTGTCACAACCTTGAAAAACCAACGTTCCAGGAAGTAGTCCTTTCAGACCCTAAGTCAACTCACACAGGGCAACAATGAGCTAGATGCTGCAGACTCGAACATACATGGTTTTGTTTGGAGAGATGCATACATTTCTTCAACCCAGGTGAATAGGCCAGTTTGGAATAATGAGCCTTTCTTCACCTTGAAAACTGGTTTGCAGTAAGTATTCCTTTCAAAAAAATACCTCAGTCTCAAAGAGAAACACTGTGCTAGATGCTCATGCTTCTAAAACAAATGGTTTTCTTTCAAAGATTCATGTTTTTCTTCCACTTAGCTTAAAAGGCCTCTTTGGAACAAATTGAGCCTATCTCCACCATAAAACATGTAAGTTGCAGAAGTAATTCTATCAAACCTAAATTGATTCTCACAAGGAAACAATATGCTAGATGCTACAGCTTCTAACATAGATGGTTTCGTTTAGAGAGATACATATATTACTTCAACTCAACACAGTAGGCCTATTTGTAACAAAATGAGCCTTTCTCCACCTTTAAAACTGTGATTTTCGGTAGTCTTCTTTCAAAAAGAAACTCAATTCTCACTGGGAAAAAAGTGCTCTATGCTCCCGCTTCTAACACAGATAGTTATCTTTTGAGAGATACATGTGTTTCTTCAATTGGCTCAACAGGCCTGTCTGGAGCAAACTGAGCCTATCTCCGGGTTCGAACACCTAAGTTGCAGTAAGGTATGGTTTTAAAACCTAAGTCTATTCTCCAGGGAAACAAGATGTTAGATGCTGCAGCCTCTAATATAGATGGTTTCCTTGGGAGGTTCATGTGTTTCTTGAACTCATTTCAATAGGCCTAGTTGGAGCAAACAGGGCCTATCTCCATCTTGAAAAACTACGTGGATGGAAATATTCCTTTCAAATGTAAATCAAATATCACAGGAAAACAGCATGTTGATGCTGCAGTTTCTGACATAGACGGTTTATTGGGAGAAATTCATGTGTTTCTTCAACTGCGCTTCACAGGCCTATTTGGAGGAAACAGACTCTATCTCTCCCTTCAAACATGGAACTTGCCGAAAGTGTTCCTTTCTAAACGAAATCAATTCTCACTTGGAAACTATGCTCTAGATGCTACTCCTTTTAAAGAAGATGCTTGTCTTTGGAGAGATACATGTGTTACTTCAGCTCAGATGAATAGGATTATGTTGAAGTAAATGAGCCTTTTGCCACCTTGAAAACTGAGATTCAGGAAGTATTCCTTTCTAAAAGTAACTCAATTGTCACTTGGCAACAATGCACTACATGACCTGCTTGTAACACAGAAGGAATTCTTTTGAGATATCCTTGTGTTTCTTCAACTCACCAAAATAGGCCTATTTGGAATAAAATGAGCCTTTCTCCACCTTGAAAACTGTGATTTTCAGGAAGTATTCCTTTCAAAACCTAACTACATTCTCACTGGGCAACAAAGCACTAGATGTTTCTGCTTCTAACACAGATGGTTTCCCTGCCACAGATACATGTGTTCCTTCAACTTAGCTCAATAGGCCTATCTGGCTCAAACAGAGCCTATCTCCACATTGACAACTGTCATTTGGAGGAAGTTTTTATTTCCCAAAGAAACTCAATTCTCTCAAGAAAACAATGTTCTAGATCTCCTGCTTCTAACACAAATAATTGTCTTGGCAGAGATACAGGTGTTTCTTCAACTCAGCTGAATAGGCCTATTTGGGGAAAAAAATGAGCCTTTTGCACCTTGAAAAATATGATTGGCAGGAAGAATGTCTTTTAAACTCTAACTCAATTCCCACAGGGAAACAATGTGCTAGATGCTCCTGCTTGTAACACATGTGGCTGTTCATGGAGAGATGCATGTTTTTCTTCAACTCATCAGAACTGGCCTATGGGAAACAAAGAGAGCCTATCACAATGTGGAAAAACCCACGTTGCAGGAAGCATTCCTTTCAAAAACTAACTCAACTCTCACAAGGAAACAATGTACTAGATACTGCAGACTCTCATATAAATGGTTTCCTTTGGAGAGATACATGCGTTTCTTCAACTCAGGTGAGGAGGCCATTTTGGAATCCAATGTGCCTTTCTCTACCTTGAAAATTGTGATTTGTAGGAAGTGTTCCTGTCAATAACTAATAGAATTCTCACAGGGAAATAATGTGCTGGATGCTCATGCTTCTAACAAGGATGATTTTCTTTCTAGAGATACATGTTTTTCTCCACCATAGCAGAAAAGACCTATTTGCAGCAAAAACAGCCTGTATGCACCTTGAAACACCTTAGTTACAGGAAGGATTCTTTTCAAAACCTCATTCGACTCCCACAAACATACAACATGCAAGATTGTGCCGCTTCTAACATACATGGTTTCCTTAGATATGCAGCAAACAGAGCCAATGTCCACCATGAAACACTTACATTGCAGGAAAAATTCCTTTCAAAAATGAAGTGGGTTCACAGAGGGAAACAATATGCTAGATGCTCCAGCTTCTAACGAACATAGATTTCTTTGGAGAAATACATGTGTTTCTTCATCTCAGCTGAATAAGCCTAGTGGGAGCAAACAGAGCACATCCCCACCTTGGAACACCTAAGTTGCAGGAAGTATTCCTTTCAAAAACGAACTCAATTCTTTCGTGGAAACAAGGTTCTAGATGAAATGCTTCTAACAGAGATGGTTTTCTTTGGAGAGATACATGTCTTTCTTCAACTCAGCTAAGGAGGCCTATTTGGACAAAATGAGCCTTTCTCCAACTTGAAAATTGAGATTTCAGGAAGTATTCCTTTCCAAAACTAACTCAATTCTGACTGTGCTACAAAGTGCTACATGCTGTTGATTCTAACAGAGATGGTTCTATGGAGACATACATGTGTTCCTTCAACTTTGCAAAAAAGGCATTTGTGGAGCAATTAGGGCATATCTCCACCTTGCAATCTGTGATTTGCACGAAGTATTCCTTTCAAAAAGTAACTCAGTTCTCATAGGGAAACAATGTTCTACATCCCCCTGCTTCTAACACAAACGGTTGTCTTTGCAGCGTTACATGAGTTTCTTCAACCTAGCTGAATAGGCCTATTTGGAAAGAACATGAGCATTTCTCAACCTTGAAAACTGTGACTTGCAGCTAGTATTCCTGACAAAAAGAAACTGAATTTGCACATGGAAACAATGTTCTACATACTCCGTCTTCCAACACAGATGGTTTTCTTTAGAGAGATTCATGTGTTTCTTCAACTCAGCTGAATAGGCCTATTTGGAACATAGGGAGCCTGTCACAACCTTGAAAAACCAACGTTCCAGGAAGTAGTCCTTTCAGACCCTAAGTCAACTCACACAGGGCAACAATGTGCTAGATGCTGCAGCCTCGAACATACATGGTTTTGGTTGGAGAGATGCATACATTTCTTCAACCCAGGTGAATAGTCCAGTTTGGAATAATGAGCCTTTCTTCACCTTGAAAACTCGCTTTCAGTAAGTATTCCTTTCAAAAAATACCTCAGTCTCAAAGAGAAACACTGTGCTAGATGCTCATGCTTCTAAAACAAATGGTTTTCTTTCAAAGATTCATGTTTTTCTTCCACTTAGCTTAAAAGGCCTCTGTGGAGCAAATTGAGCCTATCTCCACCATAAAACATGGAAGTTGCGGAAGTAATTCTATCAAACCTAAATTGATTCTCACAAGGAAACAATATGCTAGATGCTGCAGCTTCTAACATAGATGGTTTCGTTTAAAGAGATACGTATATTACTTCAACTCAACACACTAGGCCTATTTGTAACAAAATGAGCCTTTCTCCACCTTTAAAACTGTGATTTTCGGTAGTCTTCTTTCAAAAAGAAACTCAATTCTCACTGGGAACAAAGTGCTCTATGCTCCCGCTTCTAACACAGATAGTTATCTTTTGAGAGATACATGTGTTTCTTCAATTGGCTCAACAGGCCTGTCTGGAGCAAACTGAGCCTATCTCCGGGTTCGAACACCTAAGTTGCAGTAAGGTATGTTTTTAAAACCTAAGTCTATTCTCCAGGGAAACAAGATGTTAGATGCTGCAGCCTCTAATATAGATGGTTTCCTTGGGAGGTTCATGTGTTTCTTGAAATCATTTCAATAGGCCTAGTTGGAGCAAACAGGGCCTATCTCCATCTTGAAAAACTACGTGGATGGAAATATTCCTTTCAAATGTAAATCAAATATCACAGGAAAACAGCATGTTGATGCTGGAGTTTCTGACATAGACGGTTTATTGGGAGAAATTCATGTGTTTCTTCAACTGCGCTTCACAGGCCTATTTGGAGGAAACAGACTCTATCTCTCCCTTCAAACATGGAACTTGCCGAAAGTGTTCCTTTCTAAACGAAATCAATTCTCACTTGGAAACTATGCTCTAGATGCTACTCCTTTTAAAGAAGATGCTTGTCTTTGGAGAGATACATGTGTTACTTCAGCTCAGATGAATAGGATTATGTTGAAGTAAATGAGCCTTTTGCCACCTTGAAAACTGAGATTCAGGAAGTATTCCTTTCTAAAAGTAACTCAATTGTCACTTGGCAACAATGCACTACATGACCTGCTTGTAACACAGAAGGAATTCTTTTGAGATATCCTTGTGTTTCTTCAACTCACCAAAATAGGCCTATTTGGAATAAAATGAGCCTTTCTCCACCTTGAAAACTGTGATTTTCAGGAAGTATTCCTTTCAAAACCTAACTACATTCTCACTGGGCAACAAAGCACTAGATGTTTCTGCTTCTAACACAGATGGTTTCCCTGCCACAGATACATGTGTTCCTTCAACTTAGCTGAATAGGCCTATCGGGCTCAAACAGAGCCTATCTCCACCTTGACAACTGTCATTTGGAGGAAGTTTTTATTTCCCAAAGAAACTCAATTCTCTCAAGAAAACAATGTTCTAGATCTCCTGCTTCTAACACAAATAATTGTCTTGGCAGAGATACAGGTGTTTCTTCAACTCAGCTGAATAGGCCTATTTGGGGGAAAAAATGAGCCTTTTGCACCTTGAAAAATATGATTGGCAGGAAGAATGTCTTTTAAACTCTAACTCAATTCCCACAGGGAAACAATGTGCTAGATGCTCCTGCTTGTAACACATGTGGCTGTTCATGGAGAGATGCATGTTTTTCTTCAACACATCAGAACTGGCCTATGGGAAACAAAGAGAGCCTATCACAATGTGGAAAAACCCACGTTGCAGGAAGCATTCCTTTCAAAAACTAACTCAACTCTCACAAGGAAACAATGTACTAGATACTGCAGACTCTAATATAAATGGTTTCCTTTGGAGAGATACATGCGTTTCTTCAACTCAGGTGAGGAGGCCATTTTGGAATCCAATGTGCCTTTCTCTACCTTGAAAATTGTGATTTGTAGGAAGTGTTCCTGTCAATAACTAATAGAATTCTCACAGGGAAATAATGTGCTGGATGCTCATGCTTCTAACAAGGATGATTTTCTTTCTAGAGATACATGTTTTTCTCCACCATAGCAGAAAAGACCTATTTGGAGCAAAAACAGCCTGTATGCACCTTGAAACACCTTAGTTACAGGAAGGATTCTTTTCAAAACCTCATTCGACTCTCACAAACATACAACATGCAGGATTGTGCAGCTTCTAACATAGATGGTTTCCTTAGACATGGAGCAAAGAGAGCCAATGTCCACCATGAAACACTTACATTGCAGGAAAAATTCCTTTCAAAAATGAAGTGGGTTCACTGAGAGAAACAATATGCTAGATGCTCCAGCTTCTAACGAACATAGATTTCTTTGGAGAAATACATGTGTTTCTTCATCTCAGCTGAATAAGCCTAGTGGGAGCAAACAGAGCCCATCCCCACCTTGGAACACCTAAGTTGCAGGAAGTATTCCTTTCAAAAACGAACTCAATTCTTTCATGGAAACAAGGTTCTAGATGAAATGCTTCTAACAGAGATGGTTTTCTTTGGAGAGATACATGTCTTTCTTCAACTCAGCTAAGGAGGCCTATTTGGACAAAATGAGCCTTTCTCCAACTTGAAAATTGAGATTTCAGGAAGTATTCCTTTCCAAAACTAACTCAATTCTGTCTGTGCTACAAAGTGCTACATGCTGTTGATTCTAACAGAGATGGTTCTATGGAGACATACATGTGTTCCTTCAACTTTGCAAAAAAGGCATTTGTGGAGCAATTAGGGCATATCTCCACCTTGCAATCTGTGATTTGCACGAAGTATTCCTTTCAAAAAGTAACTCAGTTCTCATAGGGAAACAATGTTCTACATCCCCCTGCTTCTAACACAAACGGTTGTCTTTGGAGCGTTACATGAGTTTCTTCAACCTAGCTGAATAGGCCTATTTGGAAAGAACATGAGCATTTCTCAACCTTGAAAACTGTGGCTTGCAGCTAGTATTCCTGACAAAAAGAAACTGAATTTTCACATGGAAACAATGTTCTACATACTCCGTCTTCCAACACAGATGGTTTTCTTTAGAGAGATTCATGTGTTTCTTCAACTCAGCTGAATAGGCCTATTTGGAACATAGGGAGCCTGTCACAACCTTGAAAAACCAACGTTCCAGGAAGTAGTCCTTTCAGACCCTAAGTCAACTCACACAGGGCAACAATAAGCTAGATGCTGCAGACTCGAACATACATGGTTTTGTTTGGAGAGATGCATACATTTCTTCAACCCAGGTGAATAGGCCAGTTTGGAATAATGAGCCTTTCTTCACCTTGAAAACTGGTTTGCAGTAAGTATTCCTTTCAAAAAAATACCTCAGTCTCAAAGAGAAACACTGTGCTAGATGCTCATGCTTCTAAAACAAATGGTTTTCTTTCAAAGATTCATGTTTTTCTTCCACTTAGCTTAAAAGGCCTCTTTGGAGCAAATTGAGCCTATCTCCACCATAAAACATGTAAGTTGCGGAAGTAATTCTATCAAACCTAAATTGATTCTCACAAGGAAACAATATGCTAGATGCTGCAGCTTCTAACATAGATGGTTTCGTTTAGAGAGATACATATATTACTTCAACTCAACACACTAGGCCTATTTGTAACAAAATGAGCCTTTCTCCACCTTTAAAACTGTGATTTTCGGTAGTCTTCTTTCAAAAAGAAACTCAATTCTCACTGGGAACAAAGTGCTCTATGCTCCCGCTTCTAACACAGATAGTTATCTTTTGAGAGATACATGTGTTTCTTCAATTGGCTCAACAGGCCTGTCTGGAGCAAACTGAGCCTATCTCCGGGTTCGAACACCTAAGTTGCAGTAAGGTATGTTTTTAAAACCTAAGTCTATTCTCCAGGGAAACAAGATGTTAGATGCTGCAGCCTCTAATATAGATGGTTTCCTTGGGAGGTTCATGTGTTTCTTGAACTCATTTCAATAGGCCTAGTTGGAGCAAACAGGGCCTATCTCCATCTTGAAAAACTACGTGGATGGAAATATTCCTTTCAAATGTAAATCAAATATCACAGGAAAACAGCATGTTGATGCTGCAGTTTCTGACATAGACGGTTTATTGGGAGAAATTCATGTGTTTCTTCAACTGCGCTTCACAGGCCTATTTGGAGGAAACAGACTCTATCTCTCCCTTCAAACATGGAACTTGCCGAAAGTGTTCCTTTCTAAACGAAATCAATTCTCACTTGGAAACTATGCTCTAGATGCTACTCCTTTTACAGAAGATGCTTGTCTTTGGAGAGATACATGTGTTACTTCAGCTCAGATGAATAGGATTATGTTGAACTAAATGAGCCTTTTGCCACCTTGAAAACTATGAGATTCAGGAAGTATTCCTTTCTAAAAGTAACTCAATTGTCACTTGGCAACAATGCACTACATGACCTGCTTGTAACACAGAAGGAATTCTTTTGAGATATCCTTGTGTTTCTTCAACTCACCAAAACAGGCCTATTTGGAATAAAATGAGCCTTTCTCCACCTTGAAAACTGTGATTTTCAGGAAGTATTCCTTTCAAAACCTAACTACATTCTCACTGGGCAACAAAGCACTAGATGTTTCTGCTTCTAACACAGATGGTTTCCCTGCCACAGATAAATGTGTTCCTTCAACTTAGCTGAATAGGCCTATCGGGCTCAAACAGAGCCTATCTCCACCTTGACAACTGTCATTTGGAGGAAGTTTTTATTTCCCAAAGAAACTCAATTCTCTCAAGAAAACAATGTTCTAGATCTCCTGCTTCTAACACAAATAATTGTCTTGGCAGAGATACAGGTGTTTCTTCAACTCAGCTGAATAGGCCTATTTGGGGGAAAAAATGAGCCTTTTGCACCTTGAAAAATATGATTGGCAGGAAGAATGTCTTTTAAACTCTAACTCAATTCCCACAGGGAAACAATGTGCTAGATGCTCCTGCTTGTAACACATGTGGCTGTTCATGGAGAGATGCATGTTTTTCTTCAACACATCAGAACTGGCCTATGGGAAACAAAGAGAGCCTATCACAATGTGGAAAAACCCACGTTGCAGGAAGCATTCCTTTCAAAAACTAACTCAACTCTCACAAGGAAACAATGTACTAGATACTGCAGACTCTAATATAAATGGTTTCCTTTGGAGAGATACATGCGTTTCTTCAACTCAGGTGAGGAGGCCATTTTGGAATCCAATGTGCCTTTCTCTACCTTGAAAATTGTGATTTGTAGGAAGTGTTCCTGTCAATAACTAATAGAATTCTCACAGGGAAATAATGTGCTGGATGCTCATGCTTCTAACAAGGATGATTTTCTTTCTAGAGATACATGTTTTTCTCCACCATAGCAGAAAAGACCTATTTGGAGCAAAAACAGCCTGTATGCACCTTGAAACACCTTAGTTACAGGAAGGATTCTTTTCAAAACCTCATTCGACTCTCACAAACATACAACATGCAGGATTGTGCAGCTTCTAACATAGATGGTTTCCTTAGACATGGAGCAAACAGAGCCAATGTCCACCATGAAACACTTACATTGCAGGAAAAATTCCTTTCAAAAATGAAGTGGGTTCACAGAGAGAAACAATATGCTAGATGCTCCAGCTTCTAACGAACATAGATTTCTTTGGAGAAATACATGTGTTTCTTCATCTCAGCTGAATAAGCCTAGTGGGAGCAAACAGAGCACATCCCCACCTTGGAACACCTAAGTTGCAGGAAGTATTCCTTTCAAAAACGAACTCAATTCTTTCGTGGAAACAAGGTTCTAGATGAAATGCTTCTAACAGAGATGGTTTTCTTTGGAGAGATACATGTCTTTCTTCAACTCAGCTAAGGAGGCCTATTTGGACAAAATGAGCCTTTCTCCAACTTGAAAATTGAGATTTCAGGAAGTATTCCTTTCCAAAACTAACTCAATTCTGACTGTGCTACAAAGTGCTACATGCTGTTGATTCTAACAGAGATGGTTCTATGGAGACATACATGTGTTCCTTCAACTTTGCAAAAAAGGCATTTGTGGAGCAATTAGGGCATATCTCCACCTTGCAATCTGTGATTTGCACGAAGTATTCCTTTCAAAAAGTAACTCAGTTCTCATAGGGAAACAATGTTCTACATCCCCCTGCTTCTAACACAAACGGTTGTCTTTGCAGCGTTACATGAGTTTCTTCAACCTAGCTGAATAGGCCTATTTGGAAAGAACATGAGCATTTCTCAACCTTGAAAACTGTGGCTTGCAGCTAGTATTCCTGACAAAAAGAAACTGAATTTTCACATGGAAACAATGTTCTACATACTCCGTCTTCCAACACAGATGGTTTTCTTTAGAGAGATTCATGTGTTTCTTCAACTCAGCTGAATAGGCCTATTTGGAACATAGGGAGCCTGTCACAACCTTGAAAAACCAACGTTCCAGGAAGTAGTCCTTTCAGACCCTAAGTCAACTCACACAGGGCAACAATAAGCTAGATGCTGCAGACTCGAACATACATGGTTTTGTTTGGAGAGATGCATACATTTCTTCAACCCAGGTGAATAGGCCAGTTTGGAATAATGAGCCTTTCTTCACCTTGAAAACTGGTTTGCAGTAAGTATTCCTTTCAAAAAAATACCTCAGTCTCAAAGAGAAACACTGTGCTAGATGCTCATGCTTCTAAAACAAATGGTTTTCTTTCAAAGATTCATGTTTTTCTTCCACTTAGCTTAAAAGGCCTCTTTGGAGCAAATTGAGCCTATCTCCACCATAAAACATGTAAGTTGCGGAAGTAATTCTATCAAACCTAAATTGATTCTCACAAGGAAACAATATGCTAGATGCTGCAGCTTCTAACATAGATGGTTTCGTTTAGAGAGATACATATATTACTTCAACTCAATACACTAGGCCTATTTGTAACAAAATGAGCCTTTCTCCACCTTTAAAACTGTGATTTTCGGTAGTCTTCTTTCAAAAAGAAACTCAATTCTCACTGGGAACAAAGTGCTCTATGCTCCCGCTTCTAACACAGATAGTTATCTTTTGAGAGATACATGTGTTTCTTCAATTGGCTCAACAGGCCTGTCTGGAGCAAACTGAGCCTATCTCCGGGTTCGAACACCTAAGTTGCAGTAAGGTATGTTTTTAAAACCTAAGTCTATTCTCCAGGGAAACAAGATGTTAGATGCTGCAGCCTCTAATATAGATGGTTTCCTTGGGAGGTTCATGTGTTTCTTGAACTCATTTCAATAGGCCTAGTTGGAGCAAACAGGGCCTATCTCCATCTTGAAAAACTACGTGGATGGAAATATTCCTTTCAAATGTAAATCAAATATCACAGGAAAACAGCATGTTGATGCTGCAGTTTCTGACATAGACGGTTTATTGGGAGAAATTCATGTGTTTCTTCAACTGCGCTTCACAGGCCTATTTGGAGGAAACAGACTCTATCTCTCCCTTCAAACATGGAACTTGCCGAAAGTGTTCCTTTCTAAACGAAATCAATTCTCACTTGGAAACTATGCTCTAGATGCTACTCCTTTTACAGAAGATGCTTGTCTTTGGAGAGATACATGTGTTACTTCAGCTCAGATGAATAGGATTATGTTGAACTAAATGAGCCTTTTGCCACCTTGAAAACTATGAGATTCAGGAAGTATTCCTTTCTAAAAGTAACTCAATTGTCACTTGGCAACAATGCACTACATGACCTGCTTGTAACACAGAAGGAATTCTTTTGAGATATCCTTGTGTTTCTTCAACTCACCAAAACAGGCCTATTTGGAATAAAATGAGCCTTTCTCCACCTTGAAAACTGTGATTTTCAGGAAGTATTCCTTTCAAAACCTAACTACATTCTCACTGGGCAACAAAGCACTAGATGTTTCTGCTTCTAACACAGATGGTTTCCCTGCCACAGATACATGTGTTCCTTCAACTTAGCTGAATAGGCCTATCGGGCTCAAACAGAGCCTATCTCCACCTTGACAACTGTCATTTGGAGGAAGTTTTTATTTCCCAAAGAAACTCAATTCTCTCAAGAAAACAATGTTCTAGATCTCCTGCTTCTAACACAAATAATTGTCTTGGCAGAGATACAGGTGTTTCTTCAACTCAGCTGAATAGGCCTATTTGGGGGAAAAAATGAGCCTTTTGCACCTTGAAAAATATGATTGGCAGGAAGAATGTCTTTTAAACTCTAACTCAATTCCCACAGGGAAACAATGTGCTAGATGCTCCTGCTTGTAACACATGTGGCTGTTCATGGAGAGATGCATGTTTTTCTTCAACACATCAGAACTGGCCTATGGGAAACAAAGAGAGCCTATCACAATGTGGAAAAACCCACGTTGCAGGAAGCATTCCTTTCAAAAACTAACTCAACTCTCACAAGGAAACAATGTACTAGATACTGCAGACTCTAATATAAATGGTTTCCTTTGGAGAGATACATGCGTTTCTTCAACTCAGGTGAGGAGGCCATTTTGGAATCCAATGTGCCTTTCTCTACCTTGAAAATTGTGATTTGTAGGAAGTGTTCCTGTCAATAACTAATAGAATTCTCACAGGGAAATAATGTGCTGGATGCTCATGCTTCTAACAAGGATGATTTTCTTTCTAGAGATACATGTTTTTCTCCACCATAGCAGAAAAGACCTATTTGGAGCAAAAACAGCCTGTATGCACCTTGAAACACCTTAGTTACAGGAAGGATTCTTTTCAAAACCTCATTCGACTCTCACAAACATACAACATGCAGGATTGTGCAGCTTCTAACATAGATGGTTTCCTTAGACATGGAGCAAACAGAGCCAATGTCCACCATGAAACACTTACATTGCAGGAAAAATTCCTTTCAAAAATGAAGTGGGTTCACAGAGAGAAACAATATGCTAGATGCTCCAGCTTCTAACGAACATAGATTTCTTTGGAGAAATACATGTGTTTCTTCATCTCAGCTGAATAAGCCTAGTGGGAGCAAACAGAGCACATCCCCACCTTGGAACACCTAAGTTGCAGGAAGTATTCCTTTCAAAAACGAACTCAATTCTTTCGTGGAAACAAGGTTCTAGATGAAATGCTTCTAACAGAGATGGTTTTCTTTGGAGAGATACATGTCTTTCTTCAACTCAGCTAAGGAGGCCTATTTGGACAAAATGAGCCTTTCTCCAACTTGAAAATTGAGATTTCAGGAAGTATTCCTTTCCAAAACTAACTCAATTCTGACTGTGCTACAAAGTGCTACATGCTGTTGATTCTAACAGAGATTGTTCTATGGAGACATACATGTGTTCCTTCAACTTTGCAAAAAAGGCATTTGTGGAGCAATTAGGGCATATCTCCACCTTGCAATCTGTGATTTGCACGAAGTATTCCTTTCAAAAAGTAACTCAGTTCTCATAGGGAAACAATGTTCTACATCCCCCTGCTTCTAACACAAACGGTTGTCTTTGCAGCGTTACATGAGTTTCTTCAACCTAGCTGAATAGGCCTATTTGGAAAGAACATGAGCATTTCTCAACCTTGAAAACTGTGACTTGCAGCTAGTATTCCTGACAAAAAGAAACTGAATTTTCACATGGAAACAATGTTCTACATACTCCGTCTTCCAACACAGATGGTTTTCTTTAGAGAGATTCATGTGTTTCTTCAACTCAGCTGAATAGGCCTATTTGGAACATAGGGAGCCTGTCACAACCTTGAAAAACCAACGTTCCAGGAAGTAGTCCTTTCAGACCCTAAGTCAACTCACACAGGGCAACAATAACCTAGATGCTGCAGACTCGAACATACATGGTTTTGTTTGGAGAGATGCATACATTTCTTCAACCCAGGTGAATAGGCCAGTTTGGAATAATGAGCCTTTCTTCACCTTGAAAACTGGTTTGCAGTAAGTATTCCTTTCAAAAAAATACCTCAGTCTCAAAGAGAAACACTGTGCTAGATGCTCATGCTTCTAAAACAAATGGTTTTCTTTCAAAGATTCATGTTTTTCTTCCACTTAGCTTAAAAGGCCTCTTTGGAGCAAATTGAGCCTATCTCCACCATAAAACATGTAAGTTGCGGAAGTAATTCTATCAAACCTAAATTGATTCTCACAAGGAAACAATATGCTAGATGCTGCAGCTTCTAACATAGATGGTTTCGTTTAGAGAGATACATATATTACTTCAACTCAACACACTAGGCCTATTTGTAACAAAATGAGCCTTTCTCCACCTTTAAAACTGTGATTTTCGGTAGTCTTCTTTCAAAAAGAAACTCAATTCTCACTGGGAACAAAGTGCTCTATGCTCCCGCTTCTAACACAGATAGTTATCTTTTGAGAGATACATGTGTTTCTTCAATTGGCTCAACAGGCCTGTCTGGAGCAAACTGAGCCTATCTCCGGGTTCGAACACCTAAGTTGCAGTAAGGTATGTTTTTAAAACCTAAGTCTATTCTCCAGGGAAACAAGATGTTAGATGCTGCAGCCTCTAATATAGATGGTTTCCTTGGGAGGTTCATGTGTTTCTTGAACTCATTTCAATAGGCCTAGTTGGAGCAAACAGGGCCTATCTCCATCTTGAAAAACTACGTGGATGGAAATATTCCTTTCAAATGTAAATCAAATATCACAGGAAAACAGCATGTTGATGCTGCAGTTTCTGACATAGACGGTTTATTGGGAGAAATTCATGTGTTTCTTCAACTGCGCTTCACAGGCCTATTTGGAGGAAACAGACTCTATCTCTCCCTTCAAACATGGAACTTGCCGAAAGTGTTCCTTTCTAAACGAAATCAATTCTCACTTGGAAACTATGCTCTAGATGCTACTCCTTTTACAGAAGATGCTTGTCTTTGGAGAGATACATGTGTTACTTCAGCTCAGATGAATAGGATTATGTTGAACTAAATGAGCCTTTTGCCACCTTGAAAACTATGAGATTCAGGAAGTATTCCTTTCTAAAAGTAACTCAATTGTCACTTGGCAACAATGCACTACATGACCTGCTTGTAACACAGAAGGAATTCTTTTGAGATATCCTTGTGTTTCTTCAACTCACCAAAACAGGCCTATTTGGAATAAAATGAGCCTTTCTCCACCTTGAAAACTGTGATTTTCAGGAAGTATTCCTTTCAAAACCTAACTACATTCTCACTGGGCAACAAAGCACTAGATGTTTCTGCTTCTAACACAGATGGTTTCCCTGCCACAGATACATGTGTTCCTTCAACTTAGCTGAATAGGCCTATCGGGCTCAAACAGAGCCTATCTCCACCTTGACAACTGTCATTTGGAGGAAGTTTTTATTTCCCAAAGAAACTCAATTCTCTCAAGAAAACAATGTTCTAGATCTCCTGCTTCTAACACAAATAATTGTCTTGGCAGAGATACAGGTGTTTCTTCAACTCAGCAGAATAGGCCTATTTGGGGGAAAAAATGAGCCTTTTGCACCTTGAAAAATATGATTGGCAGGAAGAATGTCTTTTAAACTCTAACTCAATTCCCACAGGGAAACAATGTGCTAGATGCTCCTGCTTGTAACACATGTGGCTGTTCATGGAGAGATGCATGTTTTTCTTCAACACATCAGAACTGGCCTATGGGAAACAAAGAGAGCCTACCACAATGTGGAAAAACCCACGTTGCAGGAAGCATTCCTTTCAAAAACTAACTCAACTCTCACAAGGAAACAATGTACTAGATACTGCAGACTCTAATATAAATGGTTTCCTTTGGAGAGATACATGCGTTTCTTCAACTCAGGTGAGGAGGCCATTTTGGAATCCAATGTGCCTTTCTCTACCTTGAAAATTGTGATTTGTAGGAAGTGTTCCTGTCAATAACTAATAGAATTCTCACAGGGAAATAATGTGCTGGATGCTCATGCTTCTAACAAGGATGATTTTCTTTCTAGAGATACATGTTTTTCTCCACCATAGCAGAAAAGACCTATTTGGAGCAAAAACAGCCTGTATGCACCTTGAAACACCTTAGTTACAGGAAGGATTCTTTTCAAAACCTCATTCGACTCTCACAAACATACAACATGCAGGATTGTGCAGCTTCTAACATAGATGGTTTCCTTAGACATGGAGCAAACAGAGCCAATGTCCACCATGAAACACTTACATTGCAGGAAAAATTCCTTTCAAAAATGAAGTGGGTTCACAGAGAGAAACAATATGCTAGATGCTCCAGCTTCTAACGAACATAGATTTCTTTGGAGAAATACATGTGTTTCTTCATCTCAGCTGAATAAGCCTAGTGGGAGCAAACAGAGCACATCCCCACCTTGGAACACCTAAGTTGCAGGAAGTATTCCTTTCAAAAACGAACTCAATTCTTTCGTGGAAACAAGGTTCTAGATGAAATGCTTCTAACAGAGATGGTTTTCTTTGGAGAGATACATGTCTTTCTTCAACTCAGCTAAGGAGGCCTATTTGGACAAAATGAGCCTTTCTCCAACTTGAAAATTGAGATTTCAGGAAGTATTCCTTTCCAAAACTAACTCAATTCTGACTGTGCTACAAAGTGCTACATGCTGTTGATTCTAACAGAGATGGTTCTATGGAGACATACATGTGTTCCTTCAACTTTGCAAAAAAGGCATTTGTGGAGCAATTAGGGCATATCTCCACCTTGCAATCTGTGATTTGCACGAAGTATTCCTTTCAAAAAGTAACTCAGTTCTCATAGGGAAACAATGTTCTACATCCCCCTGCTTCTAACACAAACGGTTGTCTTTGCAGCGTTACATGAGTTTCTTCAACCTAGCTGAATAGGCCTATTTGGAAAGAACATGAGCATTTCTCAACCTTGAAAACTGTGACTTGCAGCTAGTATTCCTGACAAAAAGAAACTGAATTTTCACATGGAAACAATGTTCTACATACTCCGTCTTCCAACACAGATGGTTTTCTTTAGAGAGATTCATGTGTTTCTTCAACTCAGCTGAATAGGCCTATTTGGAACATAGGGAGCCTGTCACAACCTTGAAAAACCAACGTTCCAGGAAGTAGTCCTTTCAGACCCTAAGTCAACTCACACAGGGCAACAATGTGCTAGATGCTGCAGCCTCGAACATACATGGTTTTGTTTGGAGAGATGCATACATTTCTTCAACCCAGGTGAATAGGCCAGTTTGGAATAATGAGCCTTTCTTCACCTTGAAAACTGGTTTGCAGTAAGTATTCCTTTCAAAAAATACCTCAGTCTCAAAGAGAAACACTGTGCTAGATGCTCATGCTTCTAAAACAAATGGTTTTCTTTCAAAGATTCATGTTTTTCTTCCACTTAGCTTAAAAGGCCTCTGTGGAGCAAATTGAGCCTATCTCCACCATAAAACATGGAAGTTGCGGAAGTAATTCTATCAAACCTAAATTGATTCTCACAAGGAAACAATATGCTAGATGCTACAGCTTCTAACATAGATGGTTTCGTTTAAAGAGATACGTATATTACTTCAACTCAACACACTAGGCCTATTTGTAACAAGATGAGCCTTTCTCCACCTTTAAAACTGTGATTTTCGGTAGTCTTCTTTCAAAAAGAAACTCAATTCTCACTGGGAAAAAAGTGCTCTATGCTCCCGCTTCTAACACAGATAGTTATCTTTTGAGAGATACATGTGTTTCTTCAATTGGCTCAACAGGCCTGTCTGGAGCAAACTGAGCCTATCTCCGGGTTCGAACACCTAAGTTGCAGTAAGGTATGTTTTTAAAACCTAAGTCTATTCTCCAGGGAAACAAGATGTTAGATGCTGCAGCCTCTAATATAGATGGTTTCCTTGGGAGGTTCATGTGTTTCTTGAAATCATTTCAATAGGCCTAGTTGGAGCAAACAGGGCCTATCTCCATCTTGAAAAACTACGTGGATGGAAATATTCCTTTCAAATGTAAATCAAATATCACAGGAAAACAGCATGTTGATGCTGCAGTTTCTGACATAGACGGTTTATTGGGAGAAATTCATGTGTTTCTTCAACTGCGCTTCACAGGCCTATTTGGAGGAAACAGACTCTATCTCTCCCTTCAAACATGGAACTTGCCGAAAGTGTTCCTTTCTAAACGAAATCAATTCTCACTTGGAAACTATGCTCTAGATGCTACTCCTTTTAAAGAAGATGCTTGTCTTTGGAGAGATACATGTGTTACTTCAGCTCAGATGAATAGGATTATGTTGAAGTAAATGAGCCTTTTGCCACCTTGAAAACTGAGATTCAGGAAGTATTAATTTCTAAAAGTAACTCAATTGTCACTTGGCAACAATGCACTACATGACCTGCTTGTAACACAGAAGGAATTCTTTTGAGATATCCTTGTGTTTCTTCAACTCACCAAAATAGGCCTATTTGGAATAAAATGAGCCTTTCTCCACCTTGAAAACTGTGATTTTCAGGAAGTATTCCTTTCAAAACCTAACTACATTCTCACTGGGCAACAAAGCACTAGATGTTTCTGCTTCTAACACAGATGGTTTCCCTGCCACAGATACATGTGTTCCTTCAACTTAGCTCAATAGGCCTATCTGGCTCAAACAGAGCCTATCTCCACATTGACAACTGTCATTTGGAGGAAGTTTTTATTTCCCAAAGAAACTCAATTCTCTCAAGAAAACAATGTTCTAGATCTCCTGCTTCTAACACAAATAATTGTCTTGGCAGAGATACAGGTGTTTCTTCAACTCAGCTGAATAGGCCTATTTGGGGAAAAAAATGAGCCTTTTGCACCTTGAAAAATATGATTGGCAGGAAGAATGTCTTTTAAACTCTAACTCAATTCCCACAGGGAAACAATGTGCTAGATGCTCCTGCTTGTAACACATGTGGCTGTTCATGGAGAGATGCATGTTTTTCTTCAACTCATCAGAACTGGCCTATGGGAAACAAAGAGAGCCTATCACAATGTGGAAAAACCCACATTGCAGGAAGCATTCCTTTCAAAAACTAACTCAACTCTCACAAGGAAACAATGTACTAGATACTGCAGACTCTCATATAAATGGTTTCCTTTGGAGAGATACATGCGTTTCTTCAACTCAGGTGAGGAAGCCATTTTGGAATCCAATGTGCCTTTCTTTACCTTGAAAATTGTGATTTGTAGGAAGTGTTCCTGTCAATAACTAATAGAATTCTCACAGGGAAATAATGTGCTGGATGCTCATGCTTCTAACAAGGATGATTTTCTTTCTAGAGATACATGTTTTTCTCCACCATAGCAGAAAAGACCTATTTGGAGCAAAAACAGCCTGTATGCACCTTGAAACACCTTAGTTACAGGAAGGATTCTTTTCAAAACCTCATTCGACTCTCACAAACATACAACATGCAAGATTGTGCCGCTTCTAACATAGATGGTTTCCTTAGACATGGAGCAAAGAGAGCCAATGTCCACCATGAAACACTTACATTGCAGGAAAAATTCCTTTCAAAAATGAAGTGGGTTCACTGAGAGAAACAATATGCTAGATGCTCCAGCTTCTAACGAACATAGATTTCTTTGGAGAAATACATGTGTTTCTTCATCTCAGCTGAATAAGCCTAGTGGGGGCAAACAGAGCCCATCCCCACCTTGGAACACCTAAGTTGCAGGAAGTATTCCTTTCAAAAACGAACTCAATTCTTTCGTGGAAACAAGGTTCTAGATGAAATGCTTCTAACAGAGATGGTTTTCTTTGGAGAGATACATGTCTTTCTTCAACTCAGCTAAGGAGGCCTATTTGGACAAAATGAGCCTTTCTCCAACTTGAAAATTGAGATTTCAGGAAGTATTCCTTTCCAAAACTAACTCAATTCTGTCTGTGCTACAAAGTGCTACATGCTGTTGATTCTAACAGAGATGGTTCTATGGAGACATACATGTGTTCCTTCAACTTTGCAAAAAAGGCATTTGTGGAGCAATTAGGGCATATCTCCACCTTGCAATCTGTGATTTGCACGAAGTATTCCTTTCAAAAAGTAACTCAGTTCTCATAGGGAAACAATGTTCTACATCCCCCTGCTTCTAACACAAACGGTTGTCTTTGCAGCGTTACATGAGTTTCTTCAACCTAGCTGAATAGGCCTATTTGGAAAGAACATGAGCATTTCTCAACCTTGAAAACTGTGACTTGCAGCTAGTATTCCTGACAAAAAGAAACTGAATTTTCACATGGAAACAATGTTCTACATACTCCGTCTTCCAACACAGATGGTTTTCTTTAGAGAGATTCATGTGTTTCTTCAACTCAGCTGAATAGGCCTATTTGTAACATAGGGAGCCTGTCACAACCTTGAAAAACCAACGTTCCAGGAAGTAGTCCTTTCAGACCCTAAGTCAACTCACACAGGGCAACAATGAGCTAGATGCTGCAGACTCGAACATACATGGTTTTGTTTGGAGAGATGCATACATTTCTTCAACCCAGGTGAATAGGCCAGTTTGGAATAATGAGCCTTTCTTCACCTTGAAAACTGGTTTGCAGTAAGTATTCCTTTCAAAAAAATACCTCAGTCTCAAAGAGAAACACTGTGCTAGATGCTCATGCTTCTAAAACAAATGGTTTTCTTTCAAAGATTCATGTTTTTCTTCCACTTAGCTTAAAAGGCCTCTTTGGAGCAAATTAAGCCTATCTCCACCATAAAACATGTAAGTTGCAGAAGTAATTCTATCAAACCTAAATTGATTCTCACAAGGAAACAATATGCTAGATGCTACAGCTTCTAACATAGATGGTTTCCTTTAGAGAGATACATATATTACTTCAACTCAACACAGTAGGCCTATTTGTAACAAAATGAGCCTTTCTCCACCTTTAAAACTGTGATTTTCGGTAGTCTTCTTTCAAAAAGAAACTCAATTCTCACTGGGAAAAAAGTGCTCTATGCTCCCGCTTCTAACACAGATAGTTATCTTTTGAGAGATACATGTGTTTCTTCAATTGGCTCAACAGGCCTGTCTGGAGCAAACTGAGCCTATCTCCGGGTTCGAACACCTAAGTTGCAGTAAGGTATGTTTTTAAAACCTAAGTCTATTCTCCAGGGAAACAAGATGTTAGATGCTGCAGCCTCTAATATAGATGGTTTCCTTGGGAGATTCATGTGTTTCTTGAACTCATTTCAATAGGCCTAGTTGGAGCAAACAGGGCCTATCTCCATCTTGAAAAACTACGTGGATGGAAATATTCCTTTCAAATGTAAATCAAATATCACAGGAAAACAGCATGTTGATGCTGCAGTTTCTGACATAGACGGTTTATTGGGAGAAATTCATGTGTTTCTTCAACTGCGCTTCACAGGCCTATTTGGAGGAAACAGACTCTATCTCTCCCTTCAAACATGGAACTTGCCGAAAGTGTTCCTTTCTAAACGAAATCAATTCTCACTTTGAAACTATGCTCTAGATGCTACTCCTTTTAAAGAAGATGCTTGTCTTTGGAGAGATACATGTGTTACTTCAGCTCAGATGAATAGGATTATGTTGAACTAAATGAACCTTTTGCCACCTTGAAAACAATGAGATTCAGGAAGTATTCCTTTCTAAAAGTAACTCAATTGTCACTTGGCAACAATGCACTACATGACCTGCTTGTAACACAGAAGGAATTCTTTTGAGATATCCTTGTGTTTCTTCAAATCACCAAAATAGGCCTATTTGGAATAAAATGAGCCTTTCTCCACCTTGAAAACTGTGATTTTCAGGAAGTATTCCTTTCAAAACCTAACTACATTCTCACTGGGCAACAAAGCACTAGATGTTTCTGCTTCTAACACAGATGGTTTCCCTGCCACAGATACATGTGTTCCTTCAACTTAGCTCAATAGGCCTATCTGGCTCAAACAGAGCCTATCTCCACCTTGACAACTGTCATTTGGAGGAAGTTTTTATTTCCCAAAGAAACTCAATTCTCTCAAGAAAACAATGTTCTAGATCTCCTGCTTCTAACACAAATAATTGTCTTGGCAGAGATACAGGTGTTTCTTCAACTCAGCTGAACAGGCCTATTTGGGGAAAAAAATGAGCCTTTTGCACCTTGAAAAATATGATTGGCAGGAAGAATGTCTTTTAAACTCTAACTCAATTCCCACAGGGAAACAATGTGCTAGATGCTCCTGCTTGTAACACATGTGGCTGTTCATGGAGAGATGCATGTTTTTCTTCAACACATCAGAACTGGCCTATGGGAAACAAAGAGAGCCTATCACAATGTGGAAAAACCCACGTTGCAGGAAGCATTCCTTTCAAAAACTAACTCCACTCTCACAAGGAAACAATGTACTAGATACTGCAGACTCTAATATAAATGGTTTCCTTTGGAGAGATACATGCGTTTCTTCAACTCAGGTGAGGAGGCCATTTTGGAATCCAATGTGCCTTTCTCTACCTTGAAAATTGTGATTTGTAGGAAGTGTTCCTGTCAATAACTAATAGAATTCTCACAGGGAAATAATGTGCTGGATGCTCATGCTTCTAACAAGGATGATTTTCTTTCTAGAGATACATGTTTTTCTCCACCATAGCAGAAAAGACCTATTTGGAGCAAAAACAGCCTGTATGCACCTTGAAACACCTCAGTTACAGGAAGGATTCTTTTCAAAACCTCATTCGACTCTCTCAAACATACAACATGCAAGAATGTGCAGCTTCTAACATAGATGGTTTCCTTAGACATGGAGCAAACAGAGCCAATGTCCACCATGAAACACTTACATTGCAGGAAATATTCCTTTCAAAAATGAAGTGGGTTCACAGAGAGAAACAATATGCTAGATGCTCCAGCTTCTAACGAACATAGATTTCTTTGGAGAAATACATGTGTTTCTTCATCTCAGCTGAATAAGCCTAGTGGGAGCAAACAGAGCCCATCCCCACCTTGGAACACCTAAGTTGCAGGAAGTATTCCTTTCAAAAACGAACTCAATTCTTTCGTGGAAACAAGGTTCTAGATGAAATGCTTCTAACAGAGATGGTTTTCTTTGGAGAGATACATGTCTTTCTTCAACTCAGCTAAGGAGGCCTATTTGGACAAAATGAGCCTTTCTCCAACTTGAAAATTGAGATTTCAGGAAGTATTCCTTTCCAAAACTAACTCAATTCTGACTGTGCTACAAAGTGCTACATGCTGTTGATTCTAACAGAGATGGTTCTATGGAGACATACATGTGTTCCTTCAACTTTACAAAAAAGGCATTTGTGGAGCAATTAGGGCATATCTCCACCTTGCAATCTGTGATTTGCACGAAGTATTCCTTTCAAAAAGTAACTCAGTTCTCATAGGGAAACAATGTTCTACATCCCCCTGCTTCTAACACAAACGGTTGTCTTTGCAGCGTTACATGAGTTTCTTCAACCTAGCTGAATAGGCCTATTTGGAAAGAACATGAGCATTTCTCAACCTTGAAAACTGTGACTTGCAGCTAGTATTCCTGACAAAAAGAAACTGAATTTTCACATGGAAACAATGTTCTACATACTCCATCTTCCAACACAGATGGTTTTCTTTAGAGAGATTCATGTGTTTCTTCAACTCAGCTGAATAGGCCTATTTGGAACATAGGGAGCCTGTCACAACCTTGAAAAACCAACGTTCCAGGAAGTAGTCCTTTCAGACCCTAAGTCAACTCACACAGGGCAACAATGTGCTAGATGCTGCAGCCTCGAACATACATGGTTTTGTTTGGAGAGATGCATACATTTCTTCAACCCAGGTGAATAGGCCAGTTTGGAATAATGAGCCTTTCTTCACCTTGAAAACTCGCTTTCAGTAAGTATTCCTTTCAAAAAATACCTCAGTCTCAAAGAGAAACACTGTGCTAGATGCTCATGCTTCTAAAACAAATGGTTTTCTTTCAAAGATTCATGTTTTTCTTCCACTTAGCTTAAAAGGCCTCTGTGGAGCAAATTGAGCCTATCTCCACCATAAAACATGGAAGTTGCGGAAGTAATTCTATCAAACCTAAATTGATTCTCACAAGGAAACAATATGCTAGATGCTACAGCTTCTAACATAGATGGTTTCGTTTAAAGAGATACGTATATTACTTCAACTCAACACACTAGGCCTATTTGTAACAAAATGAGCCTTTCTCCACCTTTAAAACTGTGATTTTCGGTAGTCTTCTTTCAAAAAGAAACTCAATTCTCACTGGGAAAAAAGTGCTCTATGCTCCCGCTTCTAACACAGATAGTTATCTTTTGAGAGATACATGTGTTTCTTCAATTGGCTCAACAGGCCTGTCTGGAGCAAACTGAGCCTATCTCTGGGTTCGAACACCTAAGTTGCAGTAAGGTATGTTTTTAAAACCTAAGTCTATTCTCCAGGGAAACAAGATGTTAGATGCTGCAGCCTCTAATATAGATGGTTTCCTTGGGAGGTTCATGTGTTTCTTGAACTCATTTCAATAGGCCTAGTTGGAGCAAACAGGGCCTATCTCCATCTTGAAAAACTACGTGGATGGAAATATTCCTTTCAAATGTAAATCAAATATCACAGGAAAACAGCATGTTGATGCTGCAGTTTCTGACATAGACGGTTTATTGGGAGAAATTCATTTGTTTCTTCAACTGCGCTTCACAGGCCTATTTGGAGGAAACAGACTCTATCTCTCCCTTCAAACATGGAACTTGCCGAAAGTGTTCCTTTCTAAACGAAATCAATTCTCACTTTGAAACTATGCTCTAGATGCTACTCCTTTTAAAGAAGATGCTTGTCTTTGGAGAGATACATGTGTTACTTCAGCTCAGATGAATAGGATTATGTTGAACTAAATGAACCTTTTGCCACCTTGAAAACTATGAGATTCAGGAAGTATTCCTTTCTAAAAGTAACTCAATTGTCACTTGGCAACAATGCACTACATGACCTGCTTGTAACACAGAAGGAATTCTTTTGAGATATCCTTGTGTTTCTTCAAATCACCAAAATAGGCCTATTTGGAATAAAATGAGCCTTTCTCCACCTTGAAAACTGTGATTTTTCAGGAAGTATTCCTTTCAAAACCTAACTACATTCTCACTGGGCAACAAAGCACTAGATGTTTCTGCTTCTAACACAGATGGTTTCCCTGCCACAGATACATGTGTTCCTTCAACTTAGCTCAATAGGCCTATCTGGCTCAAACAGAGCCTATCTCCACCTTGACAACTGTCATTTGGAGGAAGTTTTTATTTCCCAAAGAAACTCAATTCTCTCAAGAAAACAATGTTCTAGATCTCCTGCTTCTAACACAAATAATTGTCTTGGCAGAGATACAGGTGTTTCTTCAACTCAGCTGAACAGGCCTATTTGGGGAAAAAAATGAGCCTTTTGCACCTTGAAAAATATGATTGGCAGGAAGAATGTCTTTTAAACTCTAACTCAATTCCCACAGGGAAACAATGTGCTAGATGCTCCTGCTTGTAACACATGTGGCTGTTCATGGAGAGATGCATGTTTTTCTTCAACACATCAGAACTGGCCTATGGGAAACAAAGAGAGCCTATCACAATGTGGAAAAACCCACGTTGCAGGAAGCATTCCTTTCAAAAACTAACTCAACTCTCACAAGGAAACAATGTACTAGATACTGCAGACTCTAATATAAATGGTTTCCTTTGGAGAGATACATGCGTTTCTTCAACTCAGGTGAGGAGGCCATTTTGGAATCCAATGTGCCTTTCTCTACCTTGAAAATTGTGATTTGTAGGAAGTGTTCCTGTCAATAACTAATAGAATTCTCACAGGGAAATAATGTGCTGGATGCTCATGCTTCTAACAAGGATGATTTTCTTTCTAGAGATACATGTTTTTCTCCACCATAGCAGAAAAGACCTATTTGGAGCAAAAACAGCCTGTATGCACCTTGAAACACCTCAGTTACAGGAAGGATTCTTTTCAAAACCTCATTCGACTCTCTCAAACATACAACATGCAAGAATGTGCAGCTTCTAACATAGATGGTTTCCTTAGACATGGAGCAAACAGAGCCAATGTCCACCATGAAACACTTACATTGCAGGAAATATTCCTTTCAAAAATGAAGTGGGTTCACAGAGAGAAACAATATGCTAGATGCTCCAGCTTCTAACGAACATAGATTTCTTTGGAGAAATACATGTGTTTCTTCATCTCAGCTGAATAAGCCTAGTGGGAGCAAACAGAGCCCATCCCCACCTTGGAACACCTAAGTTGCAGGAAGTATTCCTTTCAAAAACGAACTCAATTCTTTCGTGGAAACAAGGTTCTAGATGAAATGCTTCTAACAGAGATGGTTTTCTTTGGAGAGATACATGTCTTTCTTCAACTCAGCTAAGGAGGCCTATTTGGACAAAATGAGCCTTTCTCCAACTTGAAAATTGAGATTTCAGGAAGTATTCCTTTCCAAAACTAACTCAATTCTGACTGTGCTACAAAGTGCTACATGCTGTTGATTCTAACAGAGATGGTTCTATGGAGACATACATGTGTTCCTTCAACTTTACAAAAAAGGCATTTGTGGAGCAATTAGGGCATATCTCCACCTTGCAATCTGTGATTTGCACGAAGTATTCCTTTCAAAAAGTAACTCAGTTCTCATAGGGAAACAATGTTCTACATCCCCCTGCTTCTAACACAAACGGTTGTCTTTGCAGCGTTACATGAGTTTCTTCAACCTAGCTGAATAGGCCTATTTGGAAAGAACATGAGCATTTCTCAACCTTGAAAACTGTGACTTGCAGCTAGTATTCCTGACAAAAAGAAACTGAATTTTCACATGGAAACAATGTTCTACATACTCCGTCTTCCAACACAGATGGTTTTCTTTAGAGAGATTCATGTGTTTCTTCAACTCAGCTGAATAGGCCTATTTGGAACATAGGGAGCCTGTCACAACCTTGAAAAACCAACGTTCCAGGAAGTAGTCCTTTCAGACCCTAAGTCAACTCACACAGGGCAACAATGTGCTAGATGCTGCAGCCTCCAACATACATGGTTTTGGTTGGAGAGATGCATACATTTCTTCAACCCAGGTGAATAGGCCAGTTTGGAATAATGAGCCTTTCTTCACCTTGAAAACTCGCTTTCAGTAAGTATTCCTTTCAAAAAATACCTCAGTCTCAAAGAGAAACACTGTGCTAGATGCTCATGCTTCTAAAACAAATGGTTTTCTTTCAAAGATTCATGTTTTTCTTCCACTTAGCTTAAAAGGCCTCTGTGGAGCAAATTGAGCCTATCTCCACCATAAAACATGGAAGCTGCGGAAGTAATTCTATCAAACCTAAATTGATTCTCACAAGGAAACAATATGCTAGATGCTACAGCTTCTAACATAGATGGTTTCGTTTAAAGAGATACGTATATTACTTCAACTCAACACACTAGGCCTATTTGTAACAAAATGAGCCTTTCTCCACCTTTAAAACTGTGATTTTCGGTAGTCTTCTTTCAAAAAGAAACTCAATTCTCACTGGGAAAAAAGTGCTCTATGCTCCCGCTTCTAACACAGATAGTTATCTTTTGAGAGATACATGTGTTTCTTCAATTGGCTCAACAGGCCTGTCTGGAGCAAACTGAGCCTATCTCCGGGTTCGAACACCTACGTTGCAGTAAGGAATGTTTTTAAAACCTAAGTCTATTCTCCAGGGAAACAAGATGTTAGATGCTGCAGCCTCTAATATAGATGGTTTCCTTGGGAGGTTCATGTGTTCCTTGAACTCATGTCAATAGGCCTAGTTGGAGCAAACAGGGCCTATCTCCATCTTGAAAAACGAAGTGGATGGAAATATTCCTTTCAAATGTAAATCAAATATCACAGGAAAACAGCATGCTGATGCTGCAGTTTCTGACATAGACGGTTTATTGGGAGAAATTCATGTGTTTCTTCAACTGCGCTTCACAGGCCTATTTGGAGGAAACAGACTCTATCTCTCCCTTCAAACATGGAACTTGCCGAAAGTGTTCCTTTCTAAACGAAATCAATTCTCGCTTGGAAACTATGCTCTAGATGCTACTCCTTTTAAAGAAGATGCTTGTCTTTGGAGAGATACATGTGTTACTTCAGCTCAGATGAATAGGATTATGTTGAACTAAATGAACCTTTTGCCACCTTGAGAACTATGAGATTCAGGAAGTATTCCTTTCTAAAAGTAACTCAATTGTCACTTGGCAACAATGCACTACATGACCTGCTTGTAACACAGAAGGAATTCTTTTGAGATATCCTTGTGTTTCTTCAACTCACCAAAATAGGCCTATTTGGAATAAAATGAGCCTTTCTCCACCTTGAAAACTGTGATTTTCAGGAAGTATTCCTTTCAAAACCTAACTACATTCTCACTGGGCAACAAAGCACTAGATGTTTCTGCTTCTAACACAGATGGTTTCCCTGCCACAGATACATGTGTTCCTTCAACTTAGCTCAATAGGCCTATCTGGCTCAAACAGAGCCTATCTCCACCTTGACAACTGTCATTTGGAGGAAGTTTTTATTTCCCAAAGAAACACAATTCTCTCAAGAAAACAATGTTCTAGATCTCCTGCTTCTAACACAAATAATTGTCTTGGCAGAGATACAGGTGTTTCTTCAACTCAGCTGAATAGGCCTATTTGGGGAAAAAAATGAGCCTTTTGCACCTTGAAAAATATGATTGGCAGGAAGAATGTCTTTTAAACTCTAACTCAATTCCCACAGGGAAACAATGTGCTACATGCTCCTGCTTGTAACACATGTGGCTGTTCATGGAGAGATGCATGTTTTTCTTCAACACATCAGAACTGGCCTATGGGAAACAAAGAGAGCCTATCACAATGTGGAAAAACCCACGTTGCAGGAAGCATTCCTTTCAAAAACTAACTCAACTCTCACAAGGAAACAATGTACTAGATACTGCAGACTCTAATATAAATGGTTTCCTTTGGAGAGATACATGCGTTTCTTCAACTCAGGTGAAGAGGCCATTTTGGAATCCAATGTGCCTTTCTCTACCTTGAAAATTGTGATTTGTAGGAAGTGTTCCTGTCAATAACTAATAGAATTCTCACAGGGAAATAATGTGCTGGATGCTCATGCTTCTAACAAGGATGATTTTCTTTCTAGAGATACATGTTTTTCTCCACCATAGCAGAAAAGACCTATTTGGAGCAAAAACAGCCTGTATGCACCTTGAAACACCTTAGTTACAGGAAGGATTCTTTTCAAAACCTCATTCGACTCTCTCAAACATACAACATGCAAGAATGTGCAGCTTCTAACATAGATGGTTTCCTTAGACATGGAGCAAACAGAGCCAATGTCCACCATGAAACACTTACATTGCAGGAAATATTCCTTTCAAAAATGAAGTGGGTTCACAGAGAGAAACAATATGCTAGATGCTCCAGCTTCTAACGAACATAGATTTCTTTGGAGAAATACATGTGTTTCTTCATCTCAGCTGAATAAGCCTAGTGGGAGCAAACAGAGCCCATCCCCACCTTGGAACACCTAAGTTGCAGGAAGTATTCCTTTCAAAAACGAATTCAATTCTTTCGTGGAAACAAGGTTCTAGATGAAATGCTTCTAACAGAGATGGTTTTCTTTGGAGAGATACATGTCTTTCTTCAACTCAGCTAAGGAGGCCTATTTGGACAAAATGAGCCTTTCTCCAACTTGAAAATTGAGATTTCAGGAAGTATTCCTTTCCAAAACTAACTCAATTCTGACTGTGCTACAAAGTGCTACATGCTGTTGATTCTAACAGAGATGGTTCTATGGAGACATACATGTGTTCCTTCAACTTTACAAAAAAGGCATTTGTGGAGCAATTAGGGCATATCTCCACCTTGCAATCTGTGATTTGCACGAAGTATTCCTTTCAAAAAGTAACTCAGTTCTCATAGGGAAACAATGTTCTACATCCCCCTGCTTCTAACACAAACGGTTGTCTTTGCAGCGTTACATGAGTTTCTTCAACCTAGCTGAATAGGCCTATTTGGAAAGAACATGAGCATTTCTCAACCTTGAAAACTGTGACTTGCAGCTAGTATTCCTGACAAAAAGAAACTGAATTTTCACATGGAAACAATGTTCTACATACTCCATCTTCCAACACAGATGGTTTTCTTTAGAGAGATTCATGTGTTTCTTCAACTCAGCTGAATAGGCCTATTTGGAACATAGGGAGCCTGTCACAACCTTGAAAAACCAACGTTCCAGGAAGTAGTCCTTTCAGACCCTAAGTCAACTCACACAGGGCAACAATGTGCTAGATGCTGCAGCCTCCAACATACATGGTTTTGGTTGGAGAGATGCATACATTTCTTCAACCCAGGTGAATAGGCCAGTTTGGAATAATGAGCCTTTCTTCACCTTGAAAACTCGCTTTCAGTAAGTATTCCTTTCAAAAAATACCTCAGTCTCAAAGAGAAACACTGTGCTAGATGCTCATGCTTCTAAAACAAATGGTTTTCTTTCAAAGATTCATGTTTTTCTTCCACTTAGCTTAAAAGGCCTCTGTGGAGCAAATTGAGCCTATCTCCACCATAAAACATGGAAGTTGCAGAAGTAATTCTATCAAACCTAAATTGATTCTCACAAGGAAACAATATGCTAGATGCTACAGCTTCTAACATAGATGGTTTCGTTTAAAGAGATACGTATATTACTTCAACTCAACACACTAGGCCTATTTGTAACAAAATGAGCCTTTCTCCACCTTTAAAACTGTGATTTTCGGTAGTCTTCTTTCAAAAAGAAACTCAATTCTCACTGGGAAAAAAGTGCTCTATGCTCCCGCTTCTAACACAGATAGTTATCTTTTGAGAGATACATGTGTTTCTTCAATTGGCTCAACAGGCCTGTCTGGAGCAAACTGAGCCTATCTCCGGGTTCGAACACCTAAGTTGCAGTAAGGTATGTTTTTAAAACCTAAGTCTATTCTCCAGGGAAACAAGATGTTAGATGCTGCAGCCTCTAATATAGATGGTTTCCTTGGGAGGTTCATGTGTTTCTTGAACTCATTTCAATAGGCCTAGTTGGAGCAAACAGGGCCTATCTCCATCTTGAAAAACTACGTGGATGGAAATATTCCTTTCAAATGTAAATCAAATATCACAGGAAAACAGCATGTTGATGCTGCAGTTTCTGACATAGACGGTTTATTGGGAGAAATTCATGTGTTTCTTCAACTGCGCTTCACAGGCCTATTTGGAGGAAACAGACTCTATCTCTCCCTTCAAACATGGAACTTGCCGAAAGTGTTCCTTTCTAAACGAAATCAATTCTCGCTTGGAAACTATGCTCTAGATGCTACTCCTTTTAAAGAAGATGCTTGTCTTTGGAGAGATACATGTGTTACTTCAGCTCAGATGAATAGGATTATGTTGAACTAAATGAACCTTTTGCCACCTTGAGAACTATGAGATTCAGGAAGTATTCCTTTCTAAAAGTAACTCAATTGTCACTTGGCAACAATGCACTACATGACCTGCTTGTAACACAGAAGGAATTCTTTTGAGATATCCTTGTGTTTCTTCAACTCACCAAAATAGGCCTATTTGGAATAAAATGAGCCTTTCTCCACCTTGAAAACTGTGATTTTCAGGAAGTATTCCTTTCAAAACCTAACTACATTCTCACTGGGCAACAAAGCACTAGATGTTTCTGCTTCTAACACAGATGGTTTCCCTGCCACAGATACATGTGTTCCTTCAACTTAGCTCAATAGGCCTATCTGGCTCAAACAGAGCCTATCTCCACCTTGACAACTGTCATTTGGAGGAAGTTTTTATTTCCCAAAGAAACTCAATTCTCTCAAGAAAACAATGTTCTAGATCTCCTGCTTCTAACACAAATAATTGTCTTGGCAGAGATACAGGTGTTTCTTCAACTCAGCTGAATAGGCCTATTTGGGGAAAAAAATGAGCCTTTTGCACCTTGAAAAATATGATTGGCAGGAAGAATGTCTTTTAAACTCTAACTCAATTCCCACAGGGAAACAATGTGCTAGATGCTCCTGCTTCTAACACATGTGGCTGTTCATGGAGAGATGCATGTTTTTCTTCAACACATCAGAACTGGCCTATGGGAAACAAAGAGAGCCTATCACAATGTGGAAAAACCCACGTTGCAGGAAGCATTCCTTTCAAAAACTAACTCAACTCTCACAAGGAAACAATGTACTAGATACTGCAGACTCTAATATAAATGGTTTCCTTTGGAGAGATACATGCGTTTCTTCAACTCAGGTGAGGAGGCCATTTTGGAATCCAATGTGCCTTTCTCTACCTTGAAAATTGTGATTTGTAGGAAGTGTTCCTGTCAATAACTAATAGAATTCTCACAGGGAAATAATGTGCTGGATGCTCATGCTTCTAACAAGGATGATTTTCTTTCTAGAGATACATGTTTTTCTCCACCATAGCAGAAAAGACCTATTTGGAGCAAAAACAGCCTGTATGCACCTTGAAACACCTTAGTTACAGGAAGGATTCTTTTCAAAACCTCATTCGACTCTCACAAACATACAACATGCAGGATTGTGCAGCTTCTAACATAGATAGTTTCCTTAGACATGGAGCAAAGAGAGCCAATGTCCACCATGAAACACTTACATTGCAGGAAAAATTCCTTTCAAAAATGAAGTGGGTTCACAGAGAGAAACAATATGCTAGATGCTCCAGCTTCTAACGAACATAGATTTCTTTGGAGAAATACATGTGTTTCTTCATCTCAGCTGAATAAGCCTAGTGGGAGCAAACAGAGCACATCCCCACCTTGGAACACCTAAGTTGCAGGAAGTATTCCTTTCAAAAACGAACTCAATTCTTTCGTGGAAACAAGGTTCTAGATGAAATGCTTCTAACAGAGATGGTTTTCTTTGGAGAGATACATGTCTTTCTTCAACTCAGCTAAGGAGGCCTATTTGGACAAAATGAGCCTTTCTCCAACTTGAAAATTGAGATTTCAGGAAGTATTCCTTTCCAAAACTAACTCAATTCTGACTGTGCTACAAAGTGCTACATGCTGTTGATTCTAACAGAGATGGTTCTATGGAGACATACATGTGTTCCTTCAACTTTGCAAAAAAGGCATTTGTGGAGCAATTAGGGCATATCTCCACCTTGCAATCTGTGATTTGCACGAAGTATTCCTTTCAAAAAGTAACTCAGTTCTCATAGGGAAACAATGTTCTACATCCCCCTGCTTCTAACACAAACGGTTGTCTTTGCAGCGTTACATGAGTTTCTTCAACCTAGCTGAATATACCTATTTGGAAAGAACATGAGCATTTCTCAACCTTGAAAACTGTGACTTGCAGCTAGTATTCCTGACAAAACGAAACTGAATTTTCACATGGAAATAATGTTCTACATACTCCGTCTTCCAACACAGATGGTTTTCTTTAGAGAGATTCATGTGTTTCTTCAACTCAGCTGAATAGGCCTATTTGGAACATAGGGAGCCTGTCACAACCTTGAAAAACCAACGTTCCAGGAAGTAGTCCTTTCAGACCCTAAGTCAACTCACACAGGGCAACAATGTGCTAGATACTGCAGCCTCGAACATACATGGTTTTGGTTGGAGAGATGCATACATTTCTTCAACCCAGGTGAATAGGCCAGTTTGGAATAATGAGCCTTTCTTCACCTTGAAAACTCGCTTTCAGTAAGTATTCCTTTCAAAAAATACCTCAGTCTCAAAGAGAAACACTGTGCTAGATGCTCATGCTTCTAAAACAAATGGTTTTCTTTCAAAGATTCATGTTTTTCTTCCACTTAGCTTAAAAGGCCTCTGTGGAGCAAATTGAGCCTATCTCCACCATAAAACATGGAAGTTGCAGAAGTAATTCTATCAAACCTAAATTGATTCTCACAAGGAAACAATATGCTAGATGCTACAGCTTCTAACATAGATGGTTTCGTTTAAAGAGATACGTATATTACTTCAACTCAACACACTAGGCCTATTTGTAACAAAATGAGCCTTTCTCCACCTTTAAAACTGTGATTTTCGGTAGTCTTCTTTCAAAAAGAAACTCAATTCTCACTGGGAAAAAAGTGCTCTATGCTCCCGCTTCTAACACAGATAGTTATCTTTTGAGAGATACATGTGTTTCTTCAATTGGCTCAACAGGCCTGTCTGGAGCAAACTGAGCCTATCTCCGGGTTCGAACACCTAAGTTGCAGTAAGGTATGTTTTTAAAACCTAAGTCTATTCTCCAGGGAAACAAGATGTTAGATGCTGCAGCCTCTAATATAGATGGTTTCCTTGGGAGGTTCATGTGTTTCTTGAAATCATTTCAATAGGCCTAGTTGGAGCAAACAGGGCCTATCTCCATCTTGAAAAACTACGTGGATGGAAATATTCCTTTCAAATGTAAATCAAATATCACAGGAAAACAGCATGTTGATGCTGCAGTTTCTGACATAGACGGTTTATTGGGAGAAATTCATGTGTTTCTTTAACTGCGCTTCACAGGCCTATTTGGAGGAAACAGACTCTATCTCTCCCTTCAAACATGGAACTTGCCGAAAGTGTTCCTTTCTAAACGAAATCAATTCTCACTTGGAAACTATGCTCTAGATGCTACTCCTTTTAAAGAAGATGCTTGTCTTTGGAGAGATACATGTGTTACTTCAGCTCAGATGAATAGGATTATGTTGAAGTAAATGAGCCTTTTGCCACCTTGAAAACTGAGATTCAGGAAGTATTCCTTTCTAAAAGTAACTCAATTGTCACTTGGCAACAATGCACTACATGACCTGCTTGTAACACAGAAGGAATTCTTTTGAGATATCCTTGTGTTTCTTCAACTCACCAAAATAGGCCTATTTGGAATAAAATGAGCCTTTCTCCACCTTGACAACTGTGATTTTCAGGAAGTATTCCTTTCAAAACCTAACTACATTCTCACTGGGCAACAAAGCACTAGATGTTTCTGCTTCTAACACAGATGGTTTCCCTGCCACAGATACATGTGTTCCTTCAACTTAGCTCAATAGGCCTATCTGGCTCAAACAGAGCCTATCTCCACCTTGACAACTGTCATTTGGAGGAAGTTTTTATTTCCCAAAGAAACTCAATTCTCTCAAGAAAACAATGTTCTAGATCTCCTGCTTCTAACACAAATAATTGTCTTGGCAGAGATACAGGTGTTTCTTCAACTCAGCTGAATAGGCCTATTTGGGGAAAAAAATGAGCCTTTTGCACCTTGAAAAATATGATTGGCAGGAAGAATGTCTTTTAAACTCTAACTCAATTCCCACAGGGAAACAATGTGCTAGATGCTCCTGCTTGTAACACATGTGGCTGTTCATGGAGAGATGCATGTTTTTCTTCAACACATCAGAACTGGCCTATGGGAAACAAAGAGAGCCTATCACAATGTGGAAAAACCCACGTTGCAGGAAGCATTCCTTTCAAAAACTAACTCAACTCTCACAAGGAAACAATGTACTAGATACTGCAGACTCTAATATAAATGGTTTCCTTTGGAGAGATACATGCGTTTCTTCAACTCAGGTGAGGAGGCCATTTTGGAATCCAATGTGCCTTTCTCTACCTTGAAAATTGTGATTTGTAGGAAGTGTTCCTGTCAATAACTAATAGAATTCTCACAGGGAAATAATGTGCTGGATGCTCATGCTTCTAACAAGGATGATTTTCTTTCTAGAGATACATGTTTTTCTCCACCATAGCAGAAAAGACCTATTTGGAGCAAAAACAGCCTGTATGCACCTTGAAACACCTTAGTTACAGGAAGGATTCTTTTCAAAACCTCATTCGACTCTCACAAACATACAACATGCAAGATTGTGCCGCTTCTAACATAGATGGTTTCCTTAGACATGGAGCAAAGAGAGCCAATGTCCACCATGAAACACTTACATTGCAGGAAAAATTCCTTTCAAAAATGAAGTGGGTTCACTGAGAGAAACAATATGCTAGATGCTCCAGCTTCTAACGAACATAGATTTCTTTGGAGAAATACATGTGTTTCTTCATCTCAGCTGAATAAGCCTAGTGGGAGCAAACAGAGCCCATCCCCACCTTGGAACACCTAAGTTGCAGGAAGTATTCCTTTCAAAAACGAACTCAATTCTTTCGTGGAAACAAGGTTCTAGATGAAATGCTTCTAACAGAGATGGTTTTCTTTGGAGAGATACATGTCTTTCTTCAACTCAGCTAAGGAGGCCTATTTGGACAAAATGAGCCTTTCTCCAACTTGAAAATTGAGATTTCAGGAAGTATTCCTTTCCAAAACTAACTCAATTCTGTCTGTGCTACAAAGTGCTACATGCTGTTGATTCTAACAGAGATGGTTCTATCGAGACATACATGTGTTCCTTCAACTTTGCAAAAAAGGCATTTGTGGAGCAATTAGGGCATATCTCCACCTTGCAATCTGTGATTTGCAGGAAGTATTCCTTTCAAAAAGTAACTCAGTTCTCATAGGGAAACAATGTTCTACATCCCCCTGCTTCTAACACAAACGGTTGTCTTTGCAGCGTTACATGAGTTTCTTCAACCTAGCTGAATAGGCCTATTTGGAAAGAACATGAGCATTTCTCAACCTTGAAAACTGTGACTTGCAGCTAGTATTCCTGACAAAAAGAAACTGAATTTTGACATGGAAACAATGTTCTACATACTCCGTCTTCCAACACAGATGGTTTTCTTTAGAGAGATTCATGTGTTTCTTCAACTCAGCTGAATAGGCCTATTTGGAACATAGGGAGCCTGTCACAACCTTGAAAAACCAACGTTCCAGGAAGTAGTCCTTTCAGACCCTAAGTCAACTCACACAGGGCAACAATGAGCTTGATGCTGCAGACTCGAACATACATGGTTTTGTTTGGAGAGATGCATACATTTCTTCAACCCAGGTGAATAGGCCAGTTTGGAATAATGAGCCTTTCTTCACCTTGAAAACTGGTTTGCAGTAAGTATTCCTTTCAAAAAAATACCTCAGTCTCAAAGAGAAACACTGTGCTAGATGCTCATGCTTCTAAAACAAATGGTTTTCTTTCAAAGATTCATGTTTTTCTTCCACTTAGCTTAAAAAGCCTCTTTGGTGCAAATTGAGCCTATCTCCACCATAAAACATGTAAGTTGCAGAAGTAATTCTATCAAACCTAAATTGATTCTCACAAGGAAACAATATGCTAGATGCTACAGCTTCTAACATAGATGGTTTCGTTTAAAGAGATACATATATTACTTCAACTCAACACAGTAGGCCTATTTGTAACAAAATGAGCCTTTCTCCACCTTTAAAACTGTGATTTTCGGTAGTCTTCTTTCAAAAAGAAACTCAATTCTCACTGGGAAAAAAGTGCTCTATGCTCCCGCTTCTAACACAGATAGTTATCTTTTGAGAGATACATGTGTTTCTTCAATTGGCTCAACAGGCCTGTCTGGAGCAAACTGAGCCTATCTCCGGGTTCGAACACCTACGTTGCAGTAAGGTATGTTTTTAAAACCTAAGTCTATTCTCCAGGGAAACAAGATGTTAGATGCTGCAGCCTCTAATATAGATGGTTTCCTTGGGAGGTTCATGTGTTTCTTGAACTCATTTCAATAGGCCTAGTTGGAGCAAACAGGGCCTATCTCCATCTTGAAAAACTCAGTGGATGGAAATATTCCTTTCAAATGTAAATCAAATATCACAGGAAAACAGCATGTTGATGCTGCAGTTTCTGACATAGACGGTTTATTGGGAGAAATTCATGTGTTTCTTCAACTGCGCTTCACAGGCCTATTTGGAGGAAACAGACTCTATCTCTCCCTTCAAACATGGAACTTGCCGAAAGTGTTCCTTTCTAAACGAAATCAATTCTCGCTTGGAAACTATGCTCTAGATGCTACTCCTTTTAAAGAAGATGCTTGTCTTTGGAGAGATACATGTGTTACTTCAGCTCAGATGAATAGGATTATGTTGAACTAAATGAACCTTTTGCCACCTTGAAAACTATGAGATTCAGGAAGTATTCCTTTCTAAAAGTAACTCAATTGTCACTTGGCAACAATGCACTACATGACCTGATTGTAACACAGAAGGAATTCTTTTGAGATATCCTTGTGTTTCTTCAACTCACCAAAATAGGCCTATTTGGAATAAAATGAGCCTTTCTCCACCTTGAAAACTGTGATTTTCAGGAAGTATTCCTTTCAAAACCTAACTACATTCTCACTGGGCAACAAAGCACTAGATGTTTCTGCTTCTAACACAGATGGTTTCCCTGCCACAGATACATGTGTTCCTTCAACTTAGCTCAATAGGCCTATCTGGCTCAAACAGAGCCTATCTCCACATTGACAACTGTCATTTGGAGGAAGTTTTTATTTCCCAAAGAAACTCAATTCTCTCAAGAAAACAATGTTCTAGATCTCCTGCTTCTAACACAAATAATTGTCTTGGCAGAGATACAGGTGTTTCTTCAACTCAGCTGAATAGGCCTATTTGGGGAAAAAAATGAGCCTTTTGCACGTTGAAAAATATGATTGGCAGGAAGAATGTCTTTTAAACTCTAACTCAATTCCCACAGGGAAACAATGTGCTAGATGCTCCTGCTTCTAACACATGTGGCTGTTCATGGAGAGATGCATGTTTTTCTTCAACTCATCAGAACTGGCCTATGGGAAACAAAGAGAGCCTATCACAATGTGGAAAAACCCACATTGCAGGAAGCATTCCTTTCAAAAACTAACTCAACTCTCACAAGGAAACAATGTACTAGATACTGCAGACTCTCATATAAATGGTTTCCTTTGGAGAGATACATGCGTTTCTTCAACTCAGGTGAGGAGGCCATTTTGGAATCCAATGTGCCTTTCTCTACCTTGAAAATTGTGATTTGTAGGAAGTGTTCCTGTCAATAACTAATAGAATTCTCACAAGGAAATAATGTGCTGGATGCTCATGCTTCTAACAAGGATGATTTTCTTTCTAGAGATACATGTTTTTCTCTACCATAGCAGAAAAGACCTATTTGGAGCAAAAACAGCCTGTATGCACCTTGAAACACCTTAGTTACAGGAAGGATTCTTTTCAAAACCTCATTCGACTCCCACAAACATACAACATGCAAGACTGTGCCGCTTCTAACATAGATGTTTTCCTTAGATATGCAGCAAACAGAGCCAATGTCCACCATGAAACACTTACATTGCAGGAAAAATTCCTTTCAAAAATGAAGTGGGTTCACTGAGAGAAACAATATGCTAGATGCTCCAGCTTCTAACGAACATAGATTTCTTTGGAGAAATACATGTGTTTCTTCATCTCAGCTGAATAAGCCTAGTGGGAGCAAACAGAGCCCATCCCCACCTTGGAACACCTAAGTTGCAGGAAGTATTCCTTTCAAAAACGAACTCAATTCTTTCGTGGAAACAAGGTTCTAGATGAAATGCTTCTAACAGAGATGGTTTTCTTTGGAGAGATACATGTCTTTCTTCAACTCAGCTAAGGAGGCCTATTTGGACAAAATGAGCCTTTCTCCAACTTGAAAATTGAGATTTCAGGAAGTATTCCTTTCCAAAACTAACTCAATTCTGTCTGTGCTACAAAGTGCTACATGCTGTTGATTCTAACAGAGATGGTTCTATCGAGACATACATGTGTTCCTTCAACTTTACAAAAAAGGCATTTGTGGAGCAATTAGGGCATATCTCCACCTTGCAATCTGTGATTTGCAGGAAGTATTCCTTTCAAAAAGTAACTCAGTTCTCATAGGGAAACAATGTTCTACATCCCCCTGCTTCTAACACAAACGGTTGTCTTTGGAGCGTTACATGAGTTTCTTCAACCTAGCTGAATAGGCCTATTTGGAAAGAACATGAGCATTTCTCAACCTTGAAAACTGTGACTTGCAGCTAGTATTCCTGACAAAAAGAAACTGAATTTTCACATGGAAACAATGTTCTACATACTCCGTCTTCCAACACAGATGGTTTTCTTTAGAGAGATTCATGTGTTTCTTCAACTCAGCTGAATAGGCCTATTTGGAACATAGGGAGCCTGTCACAACCTTGAAAAACCAACGTTCCAGGAAGTAGTCCTTTCAGACCCTAAGTCAACTCACACAGGGCAACAATGAGCTAGATGCTGCAGACTCGAACATACATGGTTTTGTTTGGAGAGATGCATACATTTCTTCAACCCAGGTGAATAGGCCAGTTTGGAATAATGAGCCTTTCTTCACCTTGAAAACTCGCTTTCAGTAAGTATTCCTTTCAAAAAATACCTCAGTCTCAAAGAGAAACACTGTGCTAGATGCTCATGCTTCTAAAACAAATGGTTTTCTTTCAAAGATTCATGTTTTTCTTCCACTTAGCTTAAAAGGCCTCTGTGGAGCAAATTGAGCCTATCTCCACCATAAAACATGGAAGTTGTGGAAGTAATTCTATCAAACCTAAATTGATTCTCACAAGGAAACAATATGCTAGATGCTACAGCTTCTAACATAGATGGTTTCGTTTAAAGAGATACGTATATTACTTCAACTCAACACACTAGGCCTATTTGTAACAAAATGAGCCTTTCTCCACCTTTAAAACTGTGATTTTCGGTAGTCTTCTTTCAAAAAGAAACTCAATTCTCACTGGGAAAAAAGTGCTCTATGCTCCCGCTTCTAACACAGATAGTTATCTTTTGAGAGATACATGTGTTTCTTCAATTGGCTCAACAGGCCTGTCTGGAGCAAACTGAGCCTATCTCCGGGTTCGAACACCTACGTTGCAGTAAGGAATGTTTTTAAAACCTAAGTCTATTCTCCAGGGAAACAAGATGTTAGATGCTGCAGCCTCTAATATAGATGGTTTCCTTGGGAGGTTCATGTGTTCCTTGAACTCATTTCAATAGGCCTAGTTGGAGCAAACAGGGCCTATCTCCATCTTGAAAAACTCAGTGGATGGAAATATTCCTTTCAAATGTAAATCAAATATCACAGGAAAACAGCATGCTGATGCTGCAGTTTCTGACATAGACGGTTTATTGGGAGAAATTCATGTGTTTCTTCAACTGCGCTTCACAGGCCTATTTGGAGGAAACAGACTCTATCTCTCCCTTCAAACATGGAACTTGCCGAAAGTGTTCCTTTCTAAACGAAATCAATTCTCACTTGGAAACTATGCTCTAGATGCTACTCCTTTTAAAGAAGATGCTTGTCTTTGGAGAGATACATGTGTTACTTCAGCTCAGATGAATAGGATTATGTTGAACTAAATGAGCCTTTTGCCACCTTGAAAACTGAGATTCAGGAAGTATTCCTTTCTAAAAGTAACTCAATTGTCACTTGGCAACAATGCACTACATGACCTGATTGTAACACAGAAGGATTCTTTTGAGATATCTTTGTGTTTCTTCAACTCACCAAAATAGGCCTATTTAGAATAAAATGAGCCTTTCTCCACCTTGAAAACTGTGATTTTCAGGAAGTATTCCTTTCAAAACCTAACTACATTCTCACTGGGCAACAAAGCACTAGATGTTCCTGCTTCTAACACAGATGGTTTCCCTGCCACAGATACATGTGTTCCTTCAACTTAGCTGAATAGGCCTATCTGGCTCAAACAGAGCCTATCTCCACATTGACAACTGTCATTTGGAGGAAGTTTTTATTTCCCAAAGAAACTCAATTCTCTCAAGAAAACAATGTTCTAGATCTCCTGCTTCTAACACAAATAATTGTCTTTGCAGAGATACAGGTGTTTCTTCAACTCAGCTGAATAGTCCTATTTGGGGAAAAAAATGAGCCTTTTGCACGTTGAAAAATATGATTGGCAGGAAGAATGTCTTTTAAACTCTAACTCAATTCCCACAGGGAAACAATGTGCTAGATGCTCCTGCTTGTAACACATGTGGCTGTTCATGGAGAGATGCATGTTTTTCTTCAACACATCAGAACTGGCCTATGGGAAACAAAGAGAGCCTATCACAATGTGGAAAAACCCACGTTGCAGGAAGCATTCCTTTCAAAAACTAACTCAACTCTCACAAGGAAACAATGTACTAGATACTGCAGACTCTAATATAAATGGTTTCCTTTGGAGAGATACATGCGTTTCTTCAACTCAGGTGAGGAGGCCATTTTGGAATCCAATGTGCCTTTCTCTACCTTGAAAATTGTGATTTGTAGGAAGTGTTCCTGTCAATAACTAATAGAATTCTCACAGGGAAATAATGTGCTGGATGCTCATGCTTCTAACAAGGATGATTTTCTTTCTAGAGATACATGTTTTTCTCCACCATAGCAGAAAAGACCTATTTGGAGCAAAAACAGCCTGTATGCAATTTGAAACACCTTAGTTACAGGAAGGATTCTTTTCAAAACCTCATTCGACTCTCACAAACATACAACATGCAAGATTGTGCCGCTTCTAACATAGATGGTTTCCTTAGACATGGAGCAAAGAGAGCCAATGTCCACCATGAAACACTTACATTGCAGGAAAAATTCCTTTCAAAAATGAAGTGGGTTCACTGAGAGAAACAATATGCTAGATGCTCCAGCTTCTAACGAACATAGATTTCTTTGGAGAAATACATGTGTTTCTTCATCTCAGCTGAATAAGCCTAGTGGGAGCAAACAGAGCCCATCCCCACCTTGGAACACCTAAGTTGCAGGAAGTATTCCTTTCAAAAACGAACTCAATTCTTTCGTGGAAACAAGGTTCTAGATGAAATGCTTCTAACAGAGATGGTTTTCTTTGGAGAGATACATGTCTTTCTTCAACTCAGCTAAGGAGGCCTATTTGGACAAAATGAGCCTTTCTCCAACTTGAAAATTGAGATTTCAGGAAGTATTCCTTTCCAAAACTAACTCAATTCTGTCTGTGCTACAAAGTGCTACATGCTGTTGATTCTAACAGAGATGGTTCTATCGAGACATACATGTGTTCCTTCAACTTTGCAAAAAAGGCATTTGTGGAGCAATTAGGGCATATCTCCACCTTGCAATCTGTGATTTGCAGGAAGTATTCCTTTCAAAAAGTAACTCAGTTCTCATAGGGAAACAATGTTCTACATCCCCCTGCTTCTAACACAAACGGTTGTCTTTGCAGCGTTACATGAGTTTCTTCAACCTAGCTGAATAGGCCTATTTGGAAAGAACATGAGCATTTCTCAACCTTGAAAACTGTGACTTGCAGCTAGTATTCCTGACAAAAAGAAACTGAATTTTCACATGGAAACAATGTTCTACATACTCCGTCTTCCAACACAGATGGTTTTCTTTAGAGAGATTCATGTGTTTCTTCAACTCAGCTGAATAGGCCTATTTGGAACATAGGGAGCCTGTCACAACCTTGAAAAACCAACGTTCCAGGAAGTAGTCCTTTCAGACCCTAAGTCAACTCACACAGGGCAACAATGAGCTTGATGCTGCAGACTCGAACATACATGGTTTTGTTTGGAGAGATGCATACATTTCTTCAACCCAGGTGAATAGGCCAGTTTGGAATAATGAGCCTTTCTTCACCTTGAAAACTGGTTTGCAGTAAGTATTCCTTTCAAAAAAATACCTCAGTCTCAAAGAGAAACACTGTGCTAGATGCTCATGCTTCTAAAACAAATGGTTTTCTTTCAAAGATTCATGTTTTTCTTCCACTTAGCTTAAAAAGCCTCTTTGGTGCAAATTGAGCCTATCTCCACCATAAAACATGTAAGTTGCAGAAGTAATTCTATCAAACCTAAATTGATTCTCACAAGGAAACAATATGCTAGATGCTACAGCTTCTAACATAGATGGTTTCGTTTAAAGAGATACATATATTACTTCAACTCAACACAGTAGGCCTATTTGTAACAAAATGAGCCTTTCTCCACCTTTAAAACTGTGATTTTCGGTAGTCTTCTTTCAAAAAGAAACTCAATTCTCACTGGGAAAAAAGTGCTCTATGCTCCCGCTTCTAACACAGATAGTTATCTTTTGAGAGATACATGTGTTTCTTCAATTGGCTCAACAGGCCTGTCTGGAGCAAACTGAGCCTATCTCCGGGTTCGAACACCTACGTTGCAGTAAGGTATGTTTTTAAAACCTAAGTCTATTCTCCAGGGAAACAAGATGTTAGATGCTGCAGCCTCTAATATAGATGGTTTCCTTGGGAGGTTCATGTGTTTCTTGAACTCATTTCAATAGGCCTAGTTGGAGCAAACAGGGCCTATCTCCATCTTGAAAAACTCAGTGGATGGAAATATTCCTTTCAAATGTAAATCAAATATCACAGGAAAACAGCATGTTGATGCTGCAGTTTCTGACATAGACGGTTTATTGGGAGAAATTCATGTGTTTCTTCAACTGCGCTTCACAGGCCTATTTGGAGGAAACAGACTCTATCTCTCCCTTCAAACATGGAACTTGCCGAAAGTGTTCCTTTCTAAACGAAATCAATTCTCGCTTGGAAACTATGCTCTAGATGCTACTCCTTTTAAAGAAGATGCTTGTCTTTGGAGAGATACATGTGTTACTTCAGCTCAGATGAATAGGATTATGTTGAACTAAATGAACCTTTTGCCACCTTGAAAACTATGAGATTCAGGAAGTATTCCTTTCTAAAAGTAACTCAATTGTCACTTGGCAACAATGCACTACATGACCTGATTGTAACACAGAAGGAATTCTTTTGAGATATCCTTGTGTTTCTTCAACTCACCAAAATAGGCCTATTTGGAATAAAATGAGCCTTTCTCCACCTTGAAAACTGTGATTTTCAGGAAGTATTCCTTTCAAAACCTAACTACATTCTCACTGGGCAACAAAGCACTAGATGTTTCTGCTTCTAACACAGATGGTTTCCCTGCCACAGATACATGTGTTCCTTCAACTTAGCTCAATAGGCCTATCTGGCTCAAACAGAGCCTATCTCCACATTGACAACTGTCATTTGGAGGAAGTTTTTATTTCCCAAAGAAACTCAATTCTCTCAAGAAAACAATGTTCTAGATCTCCTGCTTCTAACACAAATAATTGTCTTGGCAGAGATACAGGTGTTTCTTCAACTCAGCTGAATAGGCCTATTTGGGGAAAAAAATGAGCCTTTTGCACCTTGAAAAATATGATTGGCAGGAAGAATGTCTTTTAAACTCTAACTCAATTCCCACAGGGAAACAATGTGCTAGATGCTCCTGCTTGTAACACATGTGGCTGTTCATGGAGAGATGCATGTTTTTCTTCAACTCATCAGAACTGGCCTATGGGAAACAAAGAGAGCCTATCACAATGTGGAAAAACCCACATTGCAGGAAGCATTCCTTTCAAAAACTAACTCAACTCTCACAAGGAAACAATGTACTAGATACTGCAGACTCTCATATAAATGGTTTCCTTTGGAGAGATACATGCGTTTCTTCAACTCAGGTGAGGAGGCCATTTTGGAATCCAATGTGCCTTTCTCTACCTTGAAAATTGTGATTTGTAGGAAGTGTTCCTGTCAATAACTAATAGAATTCTCACAAGGAAATAATGTGCTGGATGCTCATGCTTCTAACAAGGATGATTTTCTTTCTAGAGATACATGTTTTTCTCTACCATAGCAGAAAAGACCTATTTGGAGCAAAAACAGCCTGTATGCACCTTGAAACACCTTAGTTACAGGAAGGATTCTTTTCAAAACCTCATTCGACTCCCACAAACATACAACATGCAAGACTGTGCCGCTTCTAACATAGATGTTTTCCTTAGATATGCAGCAAACAGAGCCAATGTCCACCATGAAACACTTACATTGCAGGAAAAATTCCTTTCAAAAATGAAGTGGGTTCACTGAGAGAAACAATATGCTAGATGCTCCAGCTTCTAACGAACATAGATTTCTTTGGAGAAATACATGTGTTTCTTCATCTCAGCTGAATAAGCCTAGTGGGAGCAAACAGAGCCCATCCCCACCTTGGAACACCTAAGTTGCAGGAAGTATTCCTTTCAAAAACGAACTCAATTCTTTCGTGGAAACAAGGTTCTAGATGAAATGCTTCTAACAGAGATGGTTTTCTTTGGAGAGATACATGTCTTTCTTCAACTCAGCTAAGGAGGCCTATTTGGACAAAATGAGCCTTTCTCCAACTTGAAAATTGAGATTTCAGGAAGTATTCCTTTCCAAAACTAACTCAATTCTGTCTGTGCTACAAAGTGCTACATGCTGTTGATTCTAACAGAGATGGTTCTATCGAGACATACATGTGTTCCTTCAACTTTACAAAAAAGGCATTTGTGGAGCAATTAGGGCATATCTCCACCTTGCAATCTGTGATTTGCAGGAAGTATTCCTTTCAAAAAGTAACTCAGTTCTCATAGGGAAACAATGTTCTACATCCCCCTGCTTCTAACACAAACGGTTGTCTTTGGAGCGTTACATGAGTTTCTTCAACCTAGCTGAATAGGCCTATTTGGAAAGAACATGAGCATTTCTCAACCTTGAAAACTGTGACTTGCAGCTAGTATTCCTGACAAAAAGAAACTGAATTTTCACATGGAAACAATGTTCTACATACTCCGTCTTCCAACACAGATGGTTTTCTTTAGAGAGATTCATGTGTTTCTTCAACTCAGCTGAATAGGCCTATTTGGAACATAGGGAGCCTGTCACAACCTTGAAAAACCAACGTTCCAGGAAGTAGTCCTTTCAGACCCTAAGTCAACTCACACAGGGCAACAATGAGCTAGATGCTGCAGACTCGAACATACATGGTTTTGTTTGGAGAGATGCATACATTTCTTCAACCCAGGTGAATAGGCCAGTTTGGAATAATGAGCCTTTCTTCACCTTGAAAACTGGTTTGCAGTAAGTATTCCTTTCAAAAAAATACCTCAGTCTCAAAGAGAAACACTGTGCTAGATGCTCATGCTTCTAAAACAAATGGTTTTCTTTCAAAGATTCATGTTTTTCTTCCACTTAGCTTAAAAGGCCTCTTTGGAGCAAATTGAGCCTATCTCCACCATAAAACATGTAAGTTGCAGAAGTAATTCTATCAAACCTAAATTGATTCTCACAAGGAAACAATATGCTAGATGCTACAGCTTCTAACATAGATGGTTTCGTTTAAAGAGATACATATATTACTTCAACTCAACACAGTAGGCCTATTTGTAACAAAATGAGCCTTTCTCCACCTTTAAAACTGTGATTTTCGGTAGTCTTCTTTCAAAAAGAAACTCAATTCTCACTGGGAACAAAGTGCTCTATGCTCCCGCTTCTAACACAGATAGTTATCTTTTGAGAGATACATGTGTTTCTTCAATTGGCTCAACAGGCCTGTCTGGAGCAAACTGAGCCTATCTCCGGGTTCGAACACCTACGTTGCAGTAAGGTATGTTTTTAAAACCTAAGTCTATTCTCCAGGGAAACAAGATGTTAGATGCTGCAGCCTCTAATATAGATGGTTTCCTTGGGAGGTTCATGTGTTTCTTGAACTCATTTCAATAGGCCTAGTTGGAGCAAACAGGGCCTATCTCCATCTTGAAAAACTCAGTGGATGGAAATATTCCTTTCAAATGTAAATCAAATATCACAGGAAAACAGCATGTTGATGCTGCAGTTTCTGACATAGACGGTTTATTGGGAGAAATTCATGTGTTTCTTCAACTGCGCTTCACAGGCCTATTTGGGGGAAACAGACTCTATCTCTCCCTTCAAACATGGAACTTGCCGAAAGTGTTCCTTTCTAAACGAAATCAATTCTCGCTTGGAAACTATGCTCTAGATGCTACTCCTTTTAAAGAAGATGCTTGTCTTTGGAGAGATACATGTGTTACTTCAGCTCAGATGAATAGGATTATGTTGAACTAAATGAACCTTTTGCCACCTTGAAAACTATGAGATTCAGGAAGTATTCCTTTCTAAAAGTAACTCAATTGTCACTTGGCAACAATGCACTACATGACCTGCTTGTAACACAGAAGGAATTCTTTTGAGATATCCTTGTGTTTCTTCAACTCACCAAAATAGGCCTATTTGGAATAAAATGAGCCTTTCTCCACCTTGAAAACTGTGATTTTCAGGAAGTATTCCTTTCAAAACCTAACTACATTCTCACTGGGCAACAAAGCACTAGATGTTTCTGCTTCTAACACAGATGGTTTCCCTGCCACAGATACATGTGTTCCTTCAACTTAGCTCAATAGGCCTATCTGGCTCAAACAGAGCCTATCTCCACATTGACAACTGTCATTTGGAGGAAGTTTTTATTTCCCAAAGAAACTCAATTCTCTCAAGAAAACAATGTTCTAGATCTCCTGCTTCTAACACAAATAATTGTCTTGGCAGAGATACAGGTGTTTCTTCAACTCAGCTGAATAGGCCTATTTGGGGAAAAAAATGAGCCTTTTGCACCTTGAAAAATATGATTGGCAGGAAGAATGTCTTTTAAACTCTAACTCAATTCCCACAGGGAAACAATGTGCTAGATGCTCCTGCTTGTAACACATGTGGCTGTTCATGGAGAGATGCATGTTTTTCTTCAACTCATCAGAACTGGCCTATGGGAAACAAAGAGAGCCTATCACAATGTGGAAAAACCCACATTGCAGGAAGCATTCCTTTCAAAAACTAACTCAACTCTCACAAGGAAACAATGTACTAGATACTGCAGACTCTCATATAAATGGTTTCCTTTGGAGAGATACATGCGTTTCTTCAACTCAGGTGAGGAGGCCATTTTGGAATCCAATGTGCCTTTCTCTACCTTGAAAATTGTGATTTGTAGGAAGTGTTCCTGTCAATAACTAATAGAATTCTCACAAGGAAATAATGTGCTGGATGCTCATGCTTCTAACAAGGATGATTTTCTTTCTAGAGATACATGTTTTTCTCCACCATAGCAGAAAAGACCTATTTGGAGCAAAAACAGCCTGTATGCACCTTGAAACACCTTAGTTACAGGAAGGATTCTTTTCAAAACCTCATTCGACTCCCACAAACATACAACATGCAAGATTGTGCCACTTCTAACATAGATGTTTTCCTTAGATATGCAGCAAACAGAGCCAATGTCCACCATGAAACACTTACATTGCAGGAAAAATTCCTTTCAAAAATGAAGTGGGTTCACTGAGAGAAACAATATGCTAGATGCTCCAGCTTCTAACGAACATAGATTTCTTTGGAGAAATACATGTGTTTCTTCATCTCAGCTGAATAAGCCTAGTGGGAGCAAACAGAGCCCATCCCCACCTTGGAACACCTAAGTTGCAGGAAGTATTCCTTTCAAAAACGAACTCAATTCTTTCATGGAAACAAGGTTCTAGATGAAATGCTTCTAACAGAGATGGTTTTCTTTGGAGAGATACATGTCTTTCTTCAACTCAGCTAAGGAGGCCTATTTGGACAAAATGAGCCTTTCTCCAACTTGAAAATTGAGATTTCAGGAAGTATTCCTTTCTAAAACTAACTCAATTCTGTCTGTGCTACAAAGTGCTACATGCTGTTGATTCTAACAGAGATGGTTCTATGGAGACATACATGTGTTCCTTCAACTTTACAAAAAAGGCATTTGTGGAGCAATTAGGGCATATCTCCACCTTGCAATCTGTGATTTGCAGGAAGTATTCCTTTCAAAAAGTAACTCAGTTCTCATAGGGAAACAATGTTCTACATCCCCCTGCTTCTAACACAAACGGTTGTCTTTGGAGCGTTACATGAGTTTCTTCAACCTAGCTGAATAGGCCTATTTGGAAAGAACATGAGCATTTCTCAACCTTGAAAACTGTGACTTGCAGCTAGTATTCCTGACAAAAAGAAACTGAATTTTCACATGGAAACAATGTTCTACATACTCCGTCTTCCAACACAGATGGTTTTCTTTAGAGAGATTCATGTGTTTCTTCAACTCAGCTGAATAGGCCTATTTGGAACATAGGGAGCCTGTCACAACCTTGAAAAACCAACGTTCCAGGAAGTAGTCCTTTCAGACCCTAAGTCAACTCACACAGGGCAACAATGAGCTAGATGCTGCAGACTCGAACATACATGGTTTTGTTTGGAGAGATGCATACATTTCTTCAACCCAGGTGAATAGGCCAGTTTGGAATAATGAGCCTTTCTTCACCTTGAAAACTGGTTTGCAGTAAGTATTCCTTTCAAAAAAATACCTCAGTCTCAAAGAGAAACACTGTGCTAGATGCTCATGCTTCTAAAACAAATGGTTTTCTTTCAAAGATTCATGTTTTTCTTCCACTTAGCTTAAAAGGCCTCTTTGGAGCAAATTGAGCCTATCTCCACCATAAAACATGTAAGTTGCAGAAGTAATTCTATCAAACCTAAATTGATTCTCACAAGGAAACAATATGCTAGATGCTACAGCTTCTAACATAGATGGTTTCGTTTAAAGAGATACATATATTACTTCAACTCAACACAGTAGGCCTATTTGTAACAAAATGAGCCTTTCTCCACCTTTAAAACTGTGATTTTCGGTAGTCTTCTTTCAAAAAGAAACTCAATTCTCACTGGGAACAAAGTGCTCTATGCTCCCGCTTCTAACACAGATAGTTATCTTTTGAGAGATACATGTGTTTCTTCAATTGGCTCAACAGGCCTGTCTGGAGCAAACTGAGCCTATCTCCGGGTTCGAACACCTATGTTGCAGTAAGGTATGTTTTTAAAACCTAAGTCTATTCTCCAGGGAAACAAGATGTTAGATGCTGCAGCCTCTAATATAGATGGTTTCCTTGGGAGGTTCATGTGTTTCTTGAACTCATTTCAATAGGCCTAGTTGGAGCAAACAGGGCCTATCTCCATCTTGAAAAACTCAGTGGATGGAAATATTCCTATCAAATGTAAATCAAATATCACAGGAAAACAGCATGTTGATGCTGCAGTTTCTGACATAGACGGTTTATTGGGAGAAATTCATGTGTTTCTTCAACTGCGCTTCACAGGCCTATTTGGAGGAAACAGACTCTATCTCTCCCTTCAAACATGGAACTTGCCGAAAGTGTTCCTTTCTAAACGAAATCAATTCTCGCTTGGAAACTATGCTCTAGATGCTACTCCTTTTAAAGAAGATGCTTGTCTTTGGAGAGATACATGTGTTACTTCAGCTCAGATGAATAGGATTATGTTGAACTAAATGAACCTTTTGCCACCTTGAAAACTATGAGATTCAGGAAGTATTCCTTTCTAAAAGTAACTCAATTGTCACTTGGCAACAATGCACTACATGACCTGCTTGTAACACAGAAGGAATTCTTTTGAGATATCCTTGTGTTTCTTCAACTCACCAAAATAGGCCTATTTGGAATAAAATGAGACTTTCTCCACCTTGAAAACTGTGATTTTCAGGAAGTATTCCTTTCAAAACCTAACTACATTCTCACTGGGCAACAAAGCACTAGATGTTTCTGCTTCTAACACAGATGGTTTCCCTGCCACAGATACATGTGTTCCTTCAACTTAGCTCAATAGGCCTATCTGGCTCAAACAGAGCCTATCTCCACATTGACAACTGTCATTTGGAGGAAGTTTTTATTTCCCAAAGAAACTCAATTCTCTCAAGAAAACAATGTTCTAGATCTCCTGCTTCTAACACAAATAATTGTCTTGGCAGAGATACAGGTGTTTCTTCAACTCAGCTGAATAGGCCTATTTGGGGAAAAAAATGAGCCTTTTGCACCTTGAAAAATATGATTGGCAGGAAGAATGTCTTTTAAACTCTAACTCAATTCCCACAGGGAAACAATGTGCTAGATGCTCCTGCTTGTAACACATGTGGCTGTTCATGGAGAGATGCATGTTTTTCTTCAACTCATCAGAACTGGCCTATGGGAAACAAAGAGAGCCTATCACAATGTGGAAAAACCCACATTGCAGGAAGCATTCCTTTCAAAAACTAACTCAACTCTCACAAGGAAACAATGTACTAGATACTGCAGACTCTCATATAAATGGTTTCCTTTGGAGAGATACATGCGTTTCTTCAACTCAGGTGAGGAGGCCATTTTGGAATCCAATGTGCCTTTCTCTACCTTGAAAATTGTGATTTGTAGGAAGTGTTCCTGTCAATAACTAATAGAATTCTCACAAGGAAATAATGTGCTGGATGCTCATGCTTCTAACAAGGATGATTTTCTTTCTAGAGATACATGTTTTTCTCTACCATAGCAGAAAAGACCTATTTGGAGCAAAAACAGCCTGTATGCACCTTGAAACACCTTAGTTACAGGAAGGATTCTTTTCAAAACCTCATTCGACTCCCACAAACATACAACATGCAAGACTGTGCCGCTTCTAACATAGATGTTTTCCTTAGATATGCAGCAAACAGAGCCAATGTCCACCATGAAACACTTACATTGCAGGAAAAATTCCTTTCAAAAATGAAGTGGGTTCACTGAGAGAAACAATATGCTAGATGCTCCAGCTTCTAACGAACATAGATTTCTTTGGAGAAATACATGTGTTTCTTCATCTCAGCTGAATAAGCCTAGTGGGAGCAAACAGAGCCCATCCCCACCTTGGAACACCTAAGTTGCAGGAAGTATTCCTTTCAAAAACGAACTCAATTCTTTCGTGGAAACAAAGTTCTAGATGAAATGCTTCTAACAGAGATGGTTTTCTTTGGAGAGATACATGTCTTTCTTCAACTCAGCTAAGGAGGCCTATTTGGACAAAATGAGCCTTTCTCCAACTTGAAAATTGAGATTTCAGGAAGTATTCCTTTCTAAAACTAACTCAATTCTGTCTGTGCTACAAAGTGCTACATGCTGTTGATTCTAACAGAGATGGTTCTATCGAGACATACATGTGTTCCTTCAACTTTACAAAAAAGGCATTTGTGGAGCAATTAGGGCATATCTCCACCTTGCAATCTGTGATTTGCAGGAAGTATTCCTTTCAAAAAGTAACTCAGTTCTCATAGGGAAACAATGTTCTACATCCCCCTGCTTCTAACACAAACGGTTGTCTTTGGAGCGTTACATGAGTTTCTTCAACCTAGCTGAATAGGCCTATTTGGAAAGAACATGAGCATTTCTCAACCTTGAAAACTGTGACTTGCAGCTAGTATTCCTGACAAAAAGAAACTGAATTTTCACATGGAAACAATGTTCTACATACTCCGTCTTCCAACACAGATGGTTTTCTTTAGAGAGATTCATGTGTTTCTTCAACTCAGCTGAATAGGCCTATTTGGAACATAGGGAGCCTGTCACAACCTTGAAAAACCAACGTTCCAGGAAGTAGTCCTTTCAGACCCTAAGTCAACTCACACAGGGCAACAATGAGCTAGATGCTGCAGACTCGAACATACATGGTTTTGTTTGGAGAGATGCATACATTTCTTCAACCCAGGTGAATAGGCCAGTTTGGAATAATGAGCCTTTCTTCACCTTGAAAACTGGTTTGCAGTAAGTATTCCTTTCAAAAAAATACCTCAGTCTCAAAGAGAAACACTGTGCTAGATGCTCATGCTTCTAAAACAAATGGTTTTCTTTCAAAGATTCATGTTTTTCTTCCACTTAGCTTAAAAGGCCTCTTTGGAGCAAATTGAGCCTATCTCCACCATAAAACATGTAAGTTGCAGAAGTAATTCTATCAAACCTAAATTGATTCTCACAAGGAAACAATATGCTAGATGCTACAGCTTCTAACATAGATGGTTTCGTTTAAAGAGATACATATATTACTTCAACTCAACACAGTAGGCCTATTTGTAACAAAATGAGCCTTTCTCCACCTTTAAAACTGTGATTTTCGGTAGTCTTCTTTCAAAAAGAAACTCAATTCTCACTGGGAACAAAGTGCTCTATGCTCCCGCTTCTAACACAGATAGTTATCTTTTGAGAGATACATGTGTTTCTTCAATTGGCTCAACAGGCCTGTCTGGAGCAAACTGAGCCTATCTCCGGGTTCGAACACCTACGTTGCAGTAAGGTATGTTTTTAAAACCTAAGTCTATTCTCCAGGGAAACAAGATGTTAGATGCTGCAGCCTCTAATATAGATGGTTTCCTTGGGAGGTTCATGTGTTTCTTGAACTCATTTCAATAGGCCTAGTTGGAGCAAACAGGGCCTATCTCCATCTTGAAAAACTCAGTGGATGGAAATATTCCTTTCAAATGTAAATCAAATATCACAGGAAAACAGCATGTTGATGCTGCAGTTTCTGACATAGACGGTTTATTGGGAGAAATTCATGTGTTTCTTCAACTGCGCTTCACAGGCCTATTTGGGGGAAACAGACTCTATCTCTCCCTTCAAACATGGAACTTGCCGAAAGTGTTCCTTTCTAAACGAAATCAATTCTCGCTTGGAAACTATGCTCTAGATGCTACTCCTTTTAAAGAAGATGCTTGTCTTTGGAGAGATACATGTGTTACTTCAGCTCAGATGAATAGGATTATGTTGAACTAAATGAACCTTTTGCCACCTTGAAAACTATGAGATTCAGGAAGTATTCCTTTCTAAAAGTAACTCAATTGTCACTTGGCAACAATGCACTACATGACCTGCTTGTAACACAGAAGGAATTCTTTTGAGATATCCTTGTGTTTCTTCAACTCACCAAAATAGGCCTATTTGGAATAAAATGAGCCTTTCTCCACCTTGAAAACTGTGATTTTCAGGAAGTATTCCTTTCAAAACCTAACTACATTCTCACTGGGCAACAAAGCACTAGATGTTTCTGCTTCTAACACAGATGGTTTCCCTGCCACAGATACATGTGTTCCTTCAACTTAGCTCAATAGGCCTATCTGGCTCAAACAGAGCCTATCTCCACATTGACAACTGTCATTTGGAGGAAGTTTTTATTTCCCAAAGAAACTCAATTCTCTCAAGAAAACAATGTTCTAGATCTCCTGCTTCTAACACAAATAATTGTCTTGGCAGAGATACAGGTGTTTCTTCAACTCAGCTGAATAGGCCTATTTGGGGAAAAAAATGAGCCTTTTGCACCTTGAAAAATATGATTGGCAGGAAGAATGTCTTTTAAACTCTAACTCAATTCCCACAGGGAAACAATGTGCTAGATGCTCCTGCTTGTAACACATGTGGCTGTTCATGGAGAGATGCATGTTTTTCTTCAACTCATCAGAACTGGCCTATGGGAAACAAAGAGAGCCTATCACAATGTGGAAAAACCCACATTGCAGGAAGCATTCCTTTCAAAAACTAACTCAACTCTCACAAGGAAACAATGTACTAGATACTGCAGACTCTCATATAAATGGTTTCCTTTGGAGAGATACATGCGTTTCTTCAACTCAGGTGAGGAGGCCATTTTGGAATCCAATGTGCCTTTCTCTACCTTGAAAATTGTGATTTGTAGGAAGTGTTCCTGTCAATAACTAATAGAATTCTCACAAGGAAATAATGTGCTGGATGCTCATGCTTCTAACAAGGATGATTTTCTTTCTAGAGATACATGTTTTTCTCCACCATAGCAGAAAAGACCTATTTGGAGCAAAAACAGCCTGTATGCACCTTGAAACACCTTAGTTACAGGAAGGATTCTTTTCAAAACCTCATTCGACTCCCACAAACATACAACATGCAAGATTGTGCCGCTTCTAACATAGATGTTTTCCTTAGATATGCAGCAAACAGAGCCAATGTCCACCATGAAACACTTACATTGCAGGAAAAATTCCTTTCAAAAATGAAGTGGGTTCACTGAGAGAAACAATATGCTAGATGCTCCAGCTTCTAACGAACATAGATTTCTTTGGAGAAATACATGTGTTTCTTCATCTCAGCTGAATAAGCCTAGTGGGAGCAAACAGAGCCCATCCCCACCTTGGAACACCTAAGTTGCAGGAAGTATTCCTTTCAAAAACGAACTCAATTCTTTCATGGAAACAAGGTTCTAGATGAAATGCTTCTAACAGAGATGGTTTTCTTTGGAGAGATACATGTCTTTCTTCAACTCAGCTAAGGAGGCCTATTTGGACAAAATGAGCCTTTCTCCAACTTGAAAATTGAGATTTCAGGAAGTATTCCTTTCTAAAACTAACTCAATTCTGTCTGTGCTACAAAGTGCTACATGCTGTTGATTCTAACAGAGATGGTTCTATCGAGACATACATGTGTTCCTTCAACTTTACAAAAAAGGCATTTGTGGAGCAATTAGGGCATATCTCCACCTTGCAATCTGTGATTTGCAGGAAGTATTCCTTTCAAAAAGTAACTCAGTTCTCATAGGGAAACAATGTTCTACATCCCCCTGCTTCTAACACAAACGGTTGTCTTTGGAGCGTTACATGAGTTTCTTCAACCTAGCTGAATAGGCCTATTTGGAAAGAACATGAGCATTTCTCAACCTTGAAAACTGTGACTTGCAGCTAGTATTCCTGACAAAAAGAAACTGAATTTTCACATGGAAACAATGTTCTACATACTCCGTCTTCCAACACAGATGGTTTTCTTTAGAGAGATTCATGTGTTTCTTCAACTCAGCTGAATAGGCCTATTTGGAACATAGGGAGCCTGTCACAACCTTGAAAAACCAACGTTCCAGGAAGTAGTCCTTTCAGACCCTAAGTCAACTCACACAGGGCAACAATGAGCTAGATGCTGCAGACTCGAACATACATGGTTTTGTTTGGAGAGATGCATACATTTCTTCAACCCAGGTGAATAGGCCAGTTTGGAATAATGAGCCTTTCTTCACCTTGAAAACTGGTTTGCAGTAAGTATTCCTTTCAAAAAAATACCTCAGTCTCAAAGAGAAACACTGTGCTAGATGCTCATGCTTCTAAAACAAATGGTTTTCTTTCAAAGATTCATGTTTTTCTTCCACTTAGCTTAAAAGGCCTCTTTGGAGCAAATTGAGCCTATCTCCACCATAAAACATGGAAGTTGCAGAAGTAATTCTATCAAACCTAAATTGATTCTCACAAGGAAACAATATGCTAGATGCTACAGCTTCTAACATAGATGGTTTCGTTTAAAGAGATACATATATTACTTCAACTCAACACAGTAGGCCTATTTGTAACAAAATGAGCCTTTCTCCACCTTTAAAACTGTGATTTTCGGTAGTCTTCTTTCAAAAAGAAACTCAATTCTCACTGGGAACAAAGTGCTCTATGCTCCCGCTTCTAACACAGATAGTTATCTTTTGAGAGATACATGTGTTTCTTCAATTGGCTCAACAGGCCTGTCTGGAGCAAACTGAGCCTATCTCCGGGTTCGAACACCTACGTTGCAGTAAGGTATGGTTTTAAAACCTAAGTCTATTCTCCAGGGAAACAAGATGTTAGATGCTGCAGCCTCTAATATAGATGGTTTCCTTGGGAGGTTCATGTGTTTCTTGAACTCATTTCAATAGGCCTAGTTGGAGCAAACAGGGCCTATCTCCATCTTGAAAAACTCAGTGGATGGAAATATTCCTATCAAATGAAAATCAAATATCACAGGAAAACAGCATGTTGATGCTGCAGTTTCTGACATAGACGGTTTATTGGGAGAAATTCATGTGTTTCTTCAACTGCGCTTCACAGGCCTATTTGGAGGAAACAGACTCTATCTCTCCCTTCAAACATGGAACTTGCCGAAAGTGTTCCTTTCTAAACGAAATCAATTCTCGCTTGGAAACTATGCTCTAGATGCTACTCCTTTTAAAGAAGATGCTTGTCTTTGGAGAGATACATGTGTTACTTCAGCTCAGATGAATAGGATTATGTTGAACTAAATGAACCTTTTGCCACCTTGAAAACTATGAGATTCAGGAAGTATTCCTTTCTAAAAGTAACTCAATTGTCACTTGGCAACAATGCACTACATGACCTGCTTGTAACACAGAAGGAATTCTTTTGAGATATCCTTGTGTTTCTTCAACTCACCAAAATAGGCCTATTTGGAATAAAATGAGCCTTTCTCCACCTTGAAAACTGTGATTTTCAGGAAGTATTCCTTTCAAAACCTAACTACATTCTCACTGGGCAACAAAGCACTAGATGTTTCTGCTTCTAACACAGATGGTTTCCCTGCCACAGATACATGTGTTCCTTCAACTTAGCTCAATAGGCCTATCTGGCTCAAACAGAGCCTATCTCCACATTGACAACTGTCATTTGGAGGAAGTTTTTATTTCCCAAAGAAACTCAATTCTCTCAAGAAAACAATGTTCTAGATCTCCTGCTTCTAACACAAATAATTGTCTTGGCAGAGATACAGGTGTTTCTTCAACTCAGCTGAATAGGCCTATTTGGGGAAAAAAATGAGCCTTTTGCACCTTGAAAAATATGATTGGCAGGAAGAATGTCTTTTAAACTCTAACTCAATTCCCACAGGGAAACAATGTGCTAGATGCTCCTGCTTGTAACACATGTGGCTGTTCATGGAGAGATGCATGTTTTTCTTCAACTCATCAGAACTGGCCTATGGGAAACAAAGAGAGCCTATCACAATGTGGAAAAACCCACATTGCAGGAAGCATTCCTTTCAAAAACTAACTCAACTCTCACAAGGAAACAATGTACTAGATACTGCAGACTCTCATATAAATGGTTTCCTTTGGAGAGATACATGCGTTTCTTCAACTCAGGTGAGGAGGCCATTTTGGAATCCAATGTGCCTTTCTCTACCTTGAAAATTGTGATTTGTAGGAAGTGTTCCTGTCAATAACTAATAGAATTCTCACAGGGAAATAATGTGCTGGATGCTCATGCTTCTAACAAGGATGATTTTCTTTCTAGAGATACATGTTTTTCTCCACCATAGCAGAAAAGACCTATTTGGAGCAAAAACAGCCTGTATGCACCTTGAAACACCTTAGTTACAGGAAGGATTCTTTTCAAAACCTCATTCGACTCTCACAAACATACAACATGCAAGATTGTGCCGCTTCTAACATAGATGGTTTCCTTAGACATGGAGCAAAGAGAGCCAATGTCCACCATGAAACACTTACATTGCAGGAAAAATTCCTTTCAAAAATGAAGTGGGTTCACTGAGAGAAACAATATGCTAGATGCTCCAGCTTCTAACGAACATAGATTTCTTTGGAGAAATACATGTGTTTCTTCATCTCAGCTGAATAAGCCTAGTGGGAGCAAACAGAGCCCATCCCCAACTTGGAACACCTAAGTTGCAGGAAGTATTCCTTTCAAAAACGAACTCAATTCTTTCGTGGAAACAAGGTTCTAGATGAAATGCTTCTAACAGAGATGGTTTTCTTTGGAGAGATACATGTCTTTCTTCAACTCAGATAAGGAGGCCTATTTGGACAAAATGAGCCTTTCTCCAACTTGAAAATTGAGATTTCAGGAAGTATTCCTTTCCAAAACTAACTCAATTCTGTCTGTGCTACCAAGTGCTACATGCTGTTGATTCTAACAGAGATGGTTCTATGGAGACATACATGTGTTCCTTCAACTTTGCAAAAAAGGCATTTGTGGAGCAATTAGGGCATATCTCCACCTTGCAATCTGTGATTTGCATGAAGTATTCCTTTCAAAAAGTAACTCAGTTCTCATAGGGAAACAATGTTCTACATCCCCCTGCTTCTAACACAAACGGTTGTCTTTGCAGCGTTACATGAGTTTCTTCAACCTAGCTGAATAGGCCTATTTGGAAAGAACATGAGCATTTCTCAACCTTGAAAACTGTGACTTGCAGCTAGTATTCCTGACAAAAAGAAAGTGAATTTTCACATGGAAACAATGTTCTACATACTCCGTCTTCCAACACAGATGGTTTTCTTTAGAGAGATTCATGTGTTTCTTCAACTCAGCTGAATAGGCCTATTTGGAACATAGGGAGCCTGTCACAACCTTGAAAAACCAACGTTCCAGGAAGTAGTCCTTTCAGACCCTAAGTCAACTCACACAGGGCAACAATGAGCTAGATGCTGCAGCCTCGAACATACATGGTTTTGGTTGGAGAGATGCATACATTTCTTCAACCCAGGTAAATAGGCCAGTTTGGAATAATGAGCCTTTCTTCACCTTGAAAACTCGCTTTCAGTAAGTATTCCTTTCAAAAAATACCTCAGTCTCAAAGAGAAACACTGTGCTAGATGCTCATGCTTCTAAAACAAATGGTTTTCTTTCAAAGATTCATGTTTTTCTTCCACTTATCTTTAAAGGCCTTTTTGGAGCAAATTGAGCCTGTCTCCACCTTCAAACATGTTAGTTGCAGAAGTAATTCGATCAAACCTAAATTGATTCTCACAAGGAAACAATATGCTAGATGCTACAGCTTCTAACATAGATGGTTTCCTTTAGAGAGATATATATATTACTGCAAATCAACACAGTAGGCCTATTTGCAACAAAATGAGCTTTTCTCCACCTTTAAAACTGTGATTATCGGTCGTCTTCTTTCAAAAAGAAACTCAATTCTCACTGGGAAAAAAGTGCTCTATGCTCCCGCTTCTAACACAGGTAGTTATCTTTTGAGAGATACATGTGTTTCTTCAATTGGCTCAACAGGCCTGTCTGGAGCAAACTGAGCCTATCTCCGGGTTCGAACACCTAAGTTGCAGTAAGGTATGTTTTCAAAACCTAAGTCTATTCTCCAGGGAAACAAGATGTTAGATGCTGCAGCCTCTAATATAGATGGTTTCCTTGGGAGGTTCATGTGTTTCTTGAACTCATTTCAATAGGCCTAGTTGGAGCAAACAGGGCCTATCTCCATCTTGAAAAACTACGTGGATGGAAATATTCCTTTCAAATGTAAATCAAATATCACAGGAAAACAGCATGCTGATGCTGCAGTTTCTGACATAGACGGTTTATTGGGAGAAATTCATGTGTTTCTTCAACTGCGCTTCACAGGCCTATTTGGAGGAAACAGACTCTATCTCTCCCTTCAAACATGGAACTTGCCGAAAGTGTTCCTTTCTAAACGAAATCAATTCTCACTTGGAAACTATGCTCTAGATGCTACTCCTTTTAAAGAAGATGCTTGTCTTTGGAGAGATACATGTGTTACTTCAGCTCAGATGAATAGGATTATGTTGAACTAAATGAGCCTTTTGCCACCTTGAAAACTGAGATTCAGGAAGTATTCCTTTCTAAAAGTAACTCAATTGTCACTTGGCAACAATGCACTACATGACCTGCTTGTAACACAGAAGGAATTTCTTTGAGATATCCTTGTGTTTCTTCAACTCACCAAAATAGGCCTATTTGGAATAAAATGAGCCTTTCTCCACCTTGAAAACTGTGATTTTCAGGAAGTATTCCTTTCAAAACCTAACTACATTCTCACTGGGCAACAAAGCACTAGATGTTCCTGCTTCTAACACAGATGGTTTCCCTGCCACAGATACATGTGTTCCTTCAACTTAGCTCAATAGGCCTATCTGGCTCAAACAGAGCCTATCTCCACCTTGACAACTGTCATTTGGAGGAAGTTTTTATTTCCCAAAGAAACTCAATTCTCTCAAGAAAACAATGTTCTAGATCTCCTGCTTCTAACACAAATAATTGTCTTGGCAGAGATACAGGTGTTTCTTCAACTCAGCTGAATAGGCCTATTTGGGGACAAAAATGAGCCTTTTGCACGTTGAAAAATATGATTGGCAGGAAGAATGTCTTTTAAACTCTAACTCAATTCCCACAGGGAAACAATGTGCTAGATGCTCCTGCTTCTAACACATGTGGCTGTTCATGGAGAGATGCATGTTTTTCTTCAACACATCAGAACTGGCCTATGGGAAACAAAGAGAGCCTATCACAATGTGGAAAAACCCACGTTGCAGGAAGCATTCCTTTCAAAAACTAACTCAACTCTCACAAGGAAACAATGTACTAGATACTGCAGACTCTAATATAAATGGTTTCCTTTGGAGAGATACATGCGTTTCTTCAACTCAGGTGAGGAGGCCATTTTGGAATCCAATGTGCCTTTCTCTACCTTGAAAATTGTGATTTGTAGGAAGTGTTCCTGTCAATAACTAATAGAATTCTCACAGGGAAATAATGTGCTGGATGCTCATGCTTCTAACAAGGATGATTTTCTTTCTAGAGATACATGTTTTTCTCCACCATAGCAGAAAAGACATATTTGGAGCAAAAACAGCCTGTATGCACCTTGAAACACCTTAGTTACAGGAAGGATTCTTTTCAAAACCTCATTCGACTCTCACAAACATACAACATGCAAGATTGTGCCGCTTCTAACATAGATGGTTTCCTTAGACATGGAGCAAAGAGAGCCAATGTCCACCATGAAACACTTACATTGCAGGAAAAATTCCTTTCAAAAATGAAGTGGGTTCACTGAGAGAAACAATATGCTAGATGCTCCAGCTTCTAACGAACATAGATTTCTTTGGAGAAATACATGTGTTTCTTCATCTCAGCTGAATAAGCCTAGTGGGAGCAAACAGAGCCCATCCCCACCTTGGAACACCTAAGTTGCAGGAAGTATTCCTTTCAAAAACGAACTCAATTCTTTCGTGGAAACAAGGTTCTAGATGAAATGCTTCTAACAGAGATGGTTTTCTTTGGAGAGATACATGTCTTTCTTCAACTCAGCTAAGGAGGCCTATTTGGACAAAATGAGCCTTTCTCCAACTTGAAAATTGAGATTTCAGGAAGTATTCCTTTCCAAAACTAACTCAATTCTGTCTGTGCTACCAAGTGCTACATGCTGTTGATTCTAACAGAGATGGTTCTATGGAGACATACATGTGTTCCTTCAACTTTGCAAAAAAGGCATTTGTGGAGCAATTAGGGCCTATCTCCACCTTGCAATCTGTGATTTGCACGAAGTATTCCTTTCAAAAAGTAACTCAGTTCTCATAGGGAAACAATGTACTACATTCCCCTGCTTCTAACACAAACGGTTGTCTTTGCAGCGTTACATGAGTTTCTTCAACCTAGCTGAATAGGCCTATTTGGAAAGAACATGAGCATTTCTCAACCTTGAAAACTGTGACTTGCAGCTAGTATTCCTGACAAAAAGAAACTGAATTTTCACATGGAAACAATGTTCTACATACTCCGTCTTCCAACACAGATGGTTTTCTTTAGAGAGATTCATGTGTTTCTTCAACTCAGCTGAATAGGCCTATTTGGAACATAGGGAGCCTGTCACAACCTTGAAAAACCAACGTTCCAGGAAGTAGTCCTTTCAGACCCTAAGTCAACTCACACAGGGCAACAATGAGCTAGATGCTGCAGCCTCGAACATACATGGTTTTGGTTGGAGAGATGCATACATTTCTTCAACCCAGGTAAATAGGCCAGTTTGGAATAATGAGCCTTTCTTCACCTTGAAAACTCGCTTTCAGTAAGTATTCCTTTCAAAAAATACCTCAGTCTCAAAGAGAAACACTGTGCTAGATGCTCATGCTTCTAAAACAAATGGTTTTCTTTCAAAGATTCATGTTTTTCTTCCACTTAGCTTAAAAGGCCTCTGTGGAGCAAATTGAGCCTATCTCCACCATTAAACATGGAAGTTGCAGAAGTAATTCTATCAAACCTAAATTGATTCTCACAAGGAAACAATATGCTAGATGCTACAGCTTCTAACATAGATGGTTTCCTTTAGAGAGTTATATATATTACTGCAACTCAACACAGTAGGCCTATTTGCAACAAAATGAGCCTTTCTTCACCTTTAAAACTGTGATTTTCGGTCGTCTTCTTTCAAAAAGAAACTCAATTGTCACTGGGAAAAAAGTGCTCTATGCTCCCGCTTCTAACACAGATAGTTATCTTTTGAGAGATACATGTGTTTCTTCAATTGGCTCAACAGGCCTGTCTGGAGCAAACTGAGCCTATCTCCGGGTTCGAACACCTACGTTGCAGTAAGGTATGTTTTTAAAACCTAAGTCTATTCTCCAGGGAAACAAGATGTTAGATGCTGCAGCCTCTAATATAGATGGTTTCCTTGGGAGGTTCATGTGTTTCTTGAACTCATTTCAATAGGCCTAGTTGGAGCAAACAGGGCCTATCTCCATCTTGAAAAACGAAGTGGATGGAAATATTCCTTTCAAATGTAAATCAAATATCACAGGAAAACAGCATGCTGATGCTGCAGTTTCTGACATAGACGGTTTATTGGGAGAAATTCATGTGTTTCTTCAACTGCGCTTCACAGGCCTATTTGGAGGAAACAGACTCTATCTCTCCCTTCAAACATGGAACTTGCCGAAAGTGTTCATTTCTAAACGAAATCAATTCTCACTTCGAAACTATGCTCTAGATGCTACTACTTTTAAAGAAGATGCTTGTCTTTGGAGAGATACATGTGTTACTTCAGCTCAGATGAATAGGATTATGTTGAACTAAATGAGCCTTTTGCCACCTTGAAAACTGTGAGATTCAGGAAGTATTCCTTTCTAAAAGTAACTCAATTGTCACTTGGCAACAATGCACTACATGAACTGCTTGTAACACAGAAGGAATTCCTTTGAAATATCCTTGTGTTTCTTCAACTCACCAAAATAGGCCTATTTGGAATAAAATGAGCCTTTCTCCACCTTGAAAACTGTGATTTTTCAGGAAGTATTCCTTTCAAAACCTAACTACATTCTCACTGGGCAACAAAGCACTAGATGTTCCTGCTTCTAACACAGATGGTTTCCCTGCCACAGATACATGTGTTCCTTCAACTTAGCTGAATAGGCCTATCTGGCTCAAACAGAGCCTATCTCCACCTTGACAACTGTCATTTGGAGGAAGTTTTTATTTCCCAAAGAAACTCAATTCTCTCAAGAAAACAATGTTCTAGATCTCCTGCTTCTAACACAAATAATTGTCTTTGCAGAGGTACAGGTGTTTCTTCAACTCAGCTGAATAGGCCTATTTGGGAAAAAAAATGAGCCTTTTGCAACCTTGAAAAATATGATTGGCAGGAAGAATGTCTTTTAAACTCTAACTCAATTCCCACAGGGAAACAATGTGCTAGATGCTCCTGCTTGTAACACATGTGGCTGTTCATGGAGAGATGCATGTTTTTCTTCAACTCATCAGAACTGGCCTATGGGAAACAAAGAGAGCATGTGACAATGTGGAAAAACCCACGTTGCAGGAAGCATTCCTTTCAAAAACTAACTCAACCCTCACAAGGAAACAATGTACTAGATACTGCAGACTCTAACATAAATGGTTTCTTTTGGAGAGATACATGTGTTTCTTCAACTCAGGTGAGGAGGCCGTTTTGGAATCCAATGTGCCTTTCTCTACCTTGAAAATTGTGATTTGTAGGAAGTGTTCCTGTCAATAACTAATAGAATTCTCACAGGGAAATAATGTGCTGGATGCTCATGCTTCTAACAAGGATGATTTTCTTTCTAGAGATACATGTTTTTCTCCACCCTAGCAGAAAAGACCTATTTGGAGCAAAAACAGCCTGTATGCACCGTGAAACACCTGAGTTACAGGAAGGATTCTTTTCAAAACCTCATTCGACTCTCACAAACGTACAACATGCAAGAATGTGCAGCTTCTAACATAGATGGTTTCCTTAGACATGGAGCAAAGAGAGCCAATGTCCACCATGAAACACTTACATTGCAGGAAAAATTCCTTTCAAAAATGAAGTGGGTTCACTGAGAGAAACAATATGCTAGATGCTCCAGCTTCTAACGAACATAGATTTCTTTGGAGAAATACATGTGTTTCTTCATCTCAGCTGATTAAGCCTAGTGGGAGCAAACAGAGCCCATCCCCACCTTGGAACACCTAAGTTGCAGGAAGTATTCCTTTCAAAAACGAACTCAATTCTTTCGTGGAAACAAGGTTCTAGATGAAATGCTTCTAACAGAGATGGTTTTCTTTGGAGTTTCTTCAACTCAGCTAAGTAGGCCTATTTGGACAAAATGAGCCTTTCTCCAACTTGAAAATTGAGATTTCAGGAAGTATTCCTTTCCAAAACTAACTCAATTCTGTCTGTGCTACAAAGTGCTACATGCTGTTGATTCTAACAGAGATGGTTCTATGGAGACATACATGTGTTCCTTCAACTTTACAAAAAAGGCATTTGTGGAGCAATTAGGGCATATCTCCACCTTGCAATCTGTGATTTGCAGGAAGTATTCCTTTCAAAAAGTAACTCAGTTCTCATAGGGAAACAATGTTCTACATCCCACTGCTTCTAACACAAACAGATATCTTTGGAGCGTTACATGAGTTTCTTCAACCTAGCTGAATAGGCCTATTTGGAAAGAACATGAGCATTTCTCAACCTTGAAAACTGTGACTTGCAGCTAGTATTCCTGACAAAAAGAAACTGAATTTTCACATGGAAACAATGTTCTACATACTCCGTCTTCTAAAACAGATGGTTTTCTTTAGAGAGATACATGTGTTTCTTGAACTCAGCTGAATAGGCCTATTTGGAACATAGGGAGCCTGTCACAACCTTGAAAAACCAACGTTCCAGGAAGTAGTCCTTTCAGACCCTAAGTCAACTCACACAGGGCAACAATGAGCTAGATGCTGCAGCCTCGAACATGCATGGTTTTGGTTGGAGAGATGCATACATTTCTTCAACCCAGGTGAATAGGCCAGTTTGGAATAATGAGCCTTCCTTCACCTTGAAAACTGGTTTGCAGTAAGTATTCCTTTCAAAAAAATACCTCAGTCTCAAAGAGAAACACTGTGCTAGATGCTCATGCTTCTAAAACAAATGGTTTTCTTTCAAAGATTCATGTTTTTCTTCCACTTATCTTTAAAGGCCTTTTTGGAGCAAATTGAGCCTATCTCCACCTTCAAACATGTTAGTTGCGGAAGTAATTCGATCAAACCTAAATTGATTCTCACAAGGAAACAATATGCTAGATGCTACAGCGTCTAACATAGATGGTTTCCTTTAGAGAGTTATATATATTACTGCAACTCAACACAGTAGGCCTATTTGCAACAAAATGAGCCTTTCTCCACCTTTAAAACTGTGATTTTCGGTCGTCTTCTTTCAAAAAGAAACTCAATTGTCACTGGGAAAAAAGTGCTCTATGCTCCCGCTTCTAACACAGATAGTTATCTTTTGAGAGATACATGTGTTTCTTCAATTGGCTCAACAGGCCTGTCTGGAGCAAACTGAGCCTATCTCCGGGTTCGAACACCTAAGTTGCAGTAAGGTATGTTTTTAAAACCTAAGTCTATTCTCCAGGGAAACAAGATGTTAGATGCTGCAGCCTATAATATAGATGGTTTCCTTGGGAGGTTCATGTGTTTCTTGAACTCATTTCAATAGGCCTAGTTGGAGCAAACAGGGCCTATCTCCATCTTGAAAAACGAAGTGGATGGAAATATTCCTTTCAAATGTAAATCAAATATCACAGGAAAACAGCATGTTGATGCTGCAGTTTCTGACATAGACGGTTTATTGGGAGAAATTCATGTGTTTCTTCAACTGCGCTTCATAGGCCTATTTGGAGGAAACAGACTCTATCTCTCCCTTCAAACATGGAACTTGCCGAAAGTGTTCCTTTCTAAACGAAATCAATTCTCGCTTGGAAACTATGCTCTAGATGCTACTCCTTTTAAAGAAGATGCTTGTCTTTGGAGAGATACATGTGTTACTTCAGCTCAGATGAATAGGATTATGTTGAACTAAATGAACCTTTTGCCACCTTGAAAACTATGAGATTCAGGAAGTATTCCTTTCTAAAAGTAACTCAATTGTCACTTGGCAACAATGCACTACATGACCTGCTTGTAACACAGAAGGAATTCTTTTGAGATATCCTTGTGTTTCTTCAACTCACCAAAATAGGCCTATTTGGAATAAAATGAGCCTTTCTCCACCTTGAAAACTGTGATTTTCAGGAAGTATTCCTTTCAAAACCTAACTACATTCTCACTGGGCAACAAAGCACTAGATGTTCCTGCTTCTAACACAGATGGTTTCCCTGCCACAGATACATGTGTTCCTTCAACTTAGCTCAATAGGCCTATCTGGCTCAAACAGAGCCTATCTCCACATTGACAACTGTCATTTGGAGGAAGTTTTTATTTCCCAAAGAAACTCAATTCTCTCAAGAAAACAATGTTCTAGATCTCCTGCTTCTAACACAAATAATTGTCTTGGCAGAGATACAGGTGTTTCTTCAACTCAGCTGAATAGGCCTATTTGGGGAAAAAAATGAGCCTTTTGCACCTTGAAAAATATGATTGGCAGGAAGAATGTCTTTTAAACTCTAACTCAATTCCCACAGGGAAACAATGTGCTAGATGCTCCTGCTTGTAACACATGTGGCTGTTCATGGAGAGATGCATGTTTTTCTTCAACTCATCAGAACTGGCCTATGGGAAACAAAGAGAGCCTATCACAATGTGGAAAAACCCACATTGCAGGAAGCATTCCTTTCAAAAACTAACTCAACTCTCACAAGGAAACAATGTACTAGATACTGCAGACTCTCATATAAATGGTTTCCTTTGGAGAGATACATGCGTTTCTTCAACTCAGGTGAGGAGGCCATTTTGGAATCCAATGTGCCTTTCTCTACCTTGAAAATTGTGATTTGTAGGAAGTGTTCCTGTCAATAACTAATAGAATTCTCACAAGGAAATAATGTGCTGGATGCTCATGCTTCTAACAAGGATGATTTTCTTTCTAGAGATACATGTTTTTCTCCACCATAGCAGAAAAGACCTATTTGGAACAAAAACAGCCTGTATGCACCTTGAAACACCTTAGTTACAGGAAGGATTCTTTTCAAAACCTCATTCGACTCCCACAAACATACAACATGCAAGATTGTGCCGCTTCTAACATAGATGTTTTCCTTAGATATGCAGCAAACAGAGCCAATGTCCACCATGAAACACTTACATTGCAGGAAAAATTCCTTTCAAAAATGAAGTGGGTTCACTGAGAGAAACAATATGCTAGATGCTCCAGCTTCTAACGAACATAGATTTCTTTGGAGAAATACATGTGTTTCTTCATCTCAGCTGAATAAGCCTAGTGGGAGCAAACAGAGCCCATCCCCACCTTGGAACACCTAAGTTGCAGGAAGTATTCCTTTCAAAAACGAACTCAATTCTTTCGTGGAAACAAGGTTCTAGATGAAATGCTTCTAACAGAGATGGTTTTCTTTGGAGAGATACATGTCTTTCTTCAACTCAGCTAAGGAGGCCTATTTGGACAAAATGAGCCTTTCTCCAACTTGAAAATTGAGATTTCAGGAAGTATTCCTTTCCAAAACTAACTCAATTCTGTCTGTGCTACAAAGTGCTACATGCTGTTGATTCTAACGGAGATGGTTCTATCGAGACATACATGTGTTCCTTCAACTTTGCAAAAAAGACATTTGTGGAGCAATTAGGGCATATCTCCACCTTGCAATCTGTGATTTGCAGGAAGTATTCCTTTCAAAAAGTAACTCAGTTCTCATAGGGAAACAATGTTCTACATCCCCCTGCTTCTAACACAAACGGTTGTCTTTGGAGCGTTACATGAGTTTCTTCAACCTAGCTGAATAGGCCTATTTGGAAAGAACACGAGCATTTCTCAACCTTGAAAACTGTGACTTGCAGCTAGTATTCCTGACAAAAAGAAACTGAATTTTCACATGGAAACAATGTTCTACATACTCCGTCTTCCAACACAGATGGTTTTCTTTAGAGAGATTCATGTGTTTCTTCAACTCAGCTGAATAGGCCTATTTGGAACATAGGGAGCCTGTCACAACCTTGAAAAACCAACGTTCCAGGAAGTAGTCCTTTCAGACCCTAAGTCAACTCACACAGGGCAACAATGAGCTAGATGCTGCAGACTCGAACATACATGGTTTTGTTTGGAGAGATGCATACATTTCTTCAACCCAGGTGAATAGGCCAGTTTGGAATAATGAGCCTTTCTTCACCTTGAAAACTGGTTTGCAGTAAGTATTCCTTTCAAAAAAATACCTCAGTCTCAAAGAGAAACACTGTGCTAGATGCTCATGCTTCTAAAACAAATGGTTTTCTTTCAAAGATTCATGTTTTTCTTCCACTTAGCTTAAAAGGCCTCTTTGGAGCAAATTGAGCCTATCTCCACCATAAAACATGTAAGTTGCAGAAGTAATTCTATCAAACCTAAATTGATTCTCACAAGGAAACAATATGCTAGATGCTACAGCTTCTAACATAGATGGTTTCGTTTAAAGAGATACATATATTACTTCAACTCAACACAGTAGGCCTATTTGTAACAAAATGAGCCTTTCTCCACCTTTAAAACTGTGATTTTCGGTAGTCTTCTTTCAAAAAGAAACTCAATTCTCACTGGGAACAAAGTGCTCTATGCTCCCGCTTCTAACACAGATAGTTATCTTTTGAGAGATACATGTGTTTCTTCAATTGGCTCAACAGGCCTGTCTGGAGCAAACTGAGCCTATCTCCGGGTTCGAACACCTACGTTGCAGTAAGGTATGTTTTTAAAACCTAAGTCTATTCTCCAGGGAAACAAGATGTTAGATGCTGCAGCCTCTAATATAGATGGTTTCCTTGGGAGGTTCATGTGTTTCTTGAACTCATTTCAATAGGCCTAGTTGGAGCAAACAGGGCCTATCTCCATCTTGAAAAACTACGTGGATGGAAATATTCCTTTCAAATGTAAATCAAATATCACAGGAAAACAGCATGCTGATGCTGCAGTTTCTGACATAGACGGTTTATTGGGAGAAATTCATGTGTTTCTTCAACTGCGCTTCACAGGCCTATTTGGAGGAAACAGACTCTATCTCTCCCTTCAAACATGGAACTTGCCGAAAGTGTTCCTTTCTAAACGAAATCAATTCTCACTTGGAAACTATGCTCTAGATGCTACTCCTTTTAAAGAAGATGCTTGTCTTTGGAGAGATACATGTGTTACTTCAGCTCAGATGAATAGGATTATGTTGAACTAAATGAGCCTTTTGCCACCTTGAAAACTGAGATTCAGGAAGTATTCCTTTCTAAAAGTAACTCAATTGTCACTTGGCAACAATGCACTACATAACCTGATTGTAACACAGAAGGATTCTTTTGAGATATCCTTGTGTTTCTTCAACTCACCAAAATAGGCCTATTTGGAATAAAATGAGCCTTTCTCCACCTTGAAAACTGTGATTTTCAGGAAGTATTCCTTTCAAAACCTAACTACATTCTCACTGGGCAACAAAGCACTAGATGTTCCTGCTTCTAACACAGATGGTTTCCCTGCCACAGATACATGTGTTCCTTCAACTTAGCTCAATAGGCCTATCTGGCTCAAACAGAGCCTATCTCCACCTTGACAACTGTCATTTGGAGGAAGTTTTTATTTCCCAAAGAAACTCAATTCTCTCAAGAAAACAATGTTCTAGATCTCCTGCTTCTAACACAAATAATTGTCTTGGCAGAGATACAGGTGTTTCTTCAACTCAGCTGAATAGGCCTATTTGGGGAAAAAAATGAGCCTTTTGCACGTTGAAAAATATGATTGGCAGGAAGAATGTCTTTTAAACTCTAACTCAATTCCCACAGGGAAACAATGTGCTAGATGCTCCTGCTTCTAACACATGTGGCTGTTCATGGAGAGATGCATGTTTTTCTTCAACACATCAGAACTGGCCTATGGGAAACAAAGAGAGCCTATCACAATGTGGAAAAACCCACGTTGCAGGAAGCATTCCTTTCAAAAACTAACTCAACTCTCACAAGGAAACAATGTACTAGATACTGCAGACTCTAATATAAATGGTTTCCTTTGGAGAGATACATGCGTTTCTTCAACTCAGGTGAGGAGGCCATTTTGGAATCCAATGTGCCTTTCTCTACCTTGAAAATTGTGATTTGTAGGAAGTGTTCCTGTCAATAACTAATAGAATTCTCACAGGGAAATAATGTGCTGGATGCTCATGCTTCTAACAAGGATGATTTTCTTTCTAGAGATACATGTTTTTCTCCACCATAGCAGAAAAGACCTATTTGGAGCAAAAACAGCCTGTATGCACCTTGAAACACCTTAGTTACAGGAAGGATTCTTTTCAAAACCTCATTCGACTCTCACAAACATACAACATGCAAGATTGTGCCGCTTCTAACATAGATGGTTTCCTTAGACATGGAGCAAAGAGAGCCAATGTCCACCATGAAACACTTACATTGCAGGAAAAATTCCTTTCAAAAATGAAGTGGGTTCACTGAGAGAAACAATATGCTAGATGCTCCAGCTTCTAACGAACATAGATTTCTTTGGAGAAATACATGTGTTTCTTCATCTCAGCTGAATAAGCCTAGTGGGAGCAAACAGAGCCCATCCCCACCTTGGAACACCTAAGTTGCAGGAAGTATTCCTTTCAAAAACGAACTCAATTCTTTCGTGGAAACAAGGTTCTAGATGAAATGCTTCTAATAGAGATGGTTTTCTTTGGAGAGATACATGTCTTTCTTCAACTCAGCTAAGGAGGCCTATTTGGACAAAATGAGCCTTTCTCCAACTTGAAAATTGAGATTTCAGGAAGTATTCCTTTCCAAAACTAACTCAATTCTGTCTGTGCTACCAAGTGCTACATGCTGTTGATTCTAACAGAGATGGTTCTATGGAGACATACATGTGTTCCTTCAACTTTGCAAAAAAGGCATTTGTGGAGCAATTAGGGCATATCTCCACCTTGCAATCTGTGATTTGCACGAAGTATTCCTTTCAAAATGTAACTCAGTTCTCATAGGGAAACAATGTACTACATTCCCCTGCTTCTAACACAAACGGTTGTCTTTGCAGCGTTACATGAGTTTCTTCAACCTAGCTGAATAGGCCTATTTGGAAAGAACATGAGCATTTCTCAACCTTGAAAACTGTGACTTGCAGCTAGTATTCCTGACAAAAAGAAACTGAATTTTCACATGGAAACAATGTTCTACATACTCCGTCTTCCAACACAGATGGTTTTCTTTAGAGAGATTCATGTGTTTCTTCAACTCAGCTGAATAGGCCTATTTGGAACATAGGGAGCCTGTCACAACCTTGAAAAACCAACGTTCCAGGAAGTAGTCCTTTCAGACCCTAAGTCAACTCACACAGGGCAACAATGAGCTAGATGCTGCAGCCTCGAACATACATGGTTTTGGTTGGAGAGATGCATACATTTCTTCAACCCAGGTAAATAGGCCAGTTTGGAATAATGAGCCTTTCTTCACCTTGAAAACTCGCTTTCAGTAAGTATTCCTTTCAAAAAATACCTCAGTCTCAAAGAGAAACACTGTGCTAGATGCTCATGCTTCTAAAACAAATGGTTTTCTTTCAAAGATTCATGTTTTTCTTCCACTTAGCTTAAAAGGCCTCTGTGGAGCAAATTGAGCCTATCTCCACCATTAAACATGGAAGTTGCAGAAGTAATTCTATCAAACCTAAATTGATTCTCACAAGGAAACAATATGCTAGATGCTACAGCTTCTAACATAGATGGTTTCCTTTAGAGAGTTATATATATTACTGCAGCTCAACACAGTAGGCCTATTTGCAACAAAATGAGCCTTTCTTCACCTTTAAAACTGTGATTTTCGGTCGTCTTCTTTCAAAAAAACTCAATTGTCACTGGGAAAAAAGTGCTCTATGCTCCCGCTTCTAACACAGATAGTTATCTTTTGAGAGATACATGTGTTTCTTCAATTGGCTCAACAGGCCTGTCTGGAGCAAACTGAGCCTATCTCCGGGTTCGAACACCTAAGTTGCAGTAAGGTATGTTTTTAAAACCTAAGTCTATTCTCCAGGGAAACAAGATGTTAGATGCTGCAGCCTCTAATATAGATGGTTTCCTTGGGAGGTTCATGTGTTTCTTGAACTCATTTCAATAGGCCTAGTTGGAGCAAACAGGGCCTATCTCCATCTTGAAAAACGAAGTGGATGGAAATATTCCTTTCAAATGTAAATCAAATATCACAGGAAAACAGCATGCTGATGCTGCAGTTTCTGACATAGACGGTTTATTGGGAGAAATTCATGTGTTTCTTCAACTGCGCTTCACAGGCCTATTTGGAGGAAACAGACTCTATCTCTCCCTTCAAACATGGAACTTGCCGAAAGTGTTCATTTCTAAACGAAATCAATTCTCACTTGGAAACTATGCTCTAGATGCTACTACTTTTAAAGAAGATGCTTGTCTTTGGAGAGATACATGTGTTACTTCAGCTCAGATGAATAGGATTATGTTGAACTAAATGAGCCTTTTGCCACCTTGAAAACTGTGAGATTCAGGAAGTATTCCTTTCTAAAAGTAACTCAATTGTCACTTGGCAACAATGCACTACATGAACTGCTTGTAACACAGAAGGAATTCCTTTGAAATATCCTTGTGTTTCTTCAACTCACCAAAATAGGCCTATTTGGAATAAAATGAGCCTTTCTCCACCTTGAAAACTGTGATTTTTCAGGAAGTATTCCTTTCAAAACCTAACTACATTCTCACTGGGCAACAAAGCACTAGATGTTCCTGCTTCTAACACAGATGGTTTCCCTGCCACAGATACATGTGTTCCTTCAACTTAGCTGAATAGGCCTATCTGGCTCAAACAGAGCCTATCTCCACCTTGACAACTGTCATTTGGAGGAAGTTTTTATTTCCCAAAGAAACTCAATTCTCTCAAGAAAACAATGTTCTAGATCTCCTGCTTCTAACACAAATAATTGTCTTTGCAGAGGTACAGGTGTTTCTTCAACTCAGCTGAATAGGCCTATTTGGGAAAAAAAATGAGCCTTTTGCAACCTTGAAAAATATGATTGGCAGGAAGAATGTCTTTTAAACTCTAACTCAATTCCCACAGGGAAACAATGTGCTAGATGCTCCTGCTTGTAACACATGTGGCTGTTCATGGAGAGATGCATGTTTTTCTTCAACTCATCAGAACTGGCCTATGGGAAACAAAGAGAGCATGTGACAATGTGGAAAAACCCACGTTGCAGGAAGCATTCCTTTCAAAAACTAACTCAACCCTCACAAGGAAACAATGTACTAGATACTGCAGACTCTAACATAAATGGTTTCTTTTGGAGAGATACATGCGTTTCTTCAACTCAGGTGAGGAGGCCGTTTTGGAATCCAATGTGCCTTTCTCTACCTTGAAAATTGTGATTTGTAGGACGTGTTCCTGTCAATAACTAATAGAATTCTCACAGGGAAATAATGTGCTGGATGCTCATGCTTCTAACAAGGATGATTTTCTTTCTAGAGATACATGTTTTTCTCCACCCTAGCAGAAAAGACCTATTTGGAGCAAAAACAGCCTGTATGCACCGTGAAACACCTGAGTTACAGGAAGGATTCTTTTCAAAACCTCATTCGACTCTCACAAACGTACAACATGCAAGAAAGTGCAGCTTCTAACATAGATGGTTTCCTTAGACATGGAGCAAAGAGAGCCAATGTCCACCATGAAACACTTACATTGCAGGAAAAATTCCTTTCAAAAATGAAGTGGGTTCACTGAGAGAAACAATATGCTAGATGCTCCAGCTTCTAACGAACATAGATTTCTTTGGAGAAATACATGTGTTTCTTCATCTCAGCTGATTAAGCCTAGTGGGAGCAAACAGAGCCCATCCCCACCTTGGAACACCTAAGTTGCAGGAAGTATTCCTTTCAAAAACGAACTCAATTCTTTCGTGGAAACAAGGTTCTAGATGAAATGCTTCTAACAGAGATGGTTTTCTTTGGAGTTTCTTCAACTCAGCTAAGTAGGCCTATTTGGACAAAATGAGCCTTTCTCCAACTTGAAAATTGAGATTTCAGGAAGTATTCCTTTCCAAAACTAACTCAATTCTGTCTGTGCTACAAAGTGCTACATGCTGTTGATTCTAACAGAGATGGTTCTATGGAGACATACATGTGTTCCTTCAACTTTGCAAAAAAGGCATTTGTGGAGCAATTAGGGCATATCTCCACCTTGCAATCTGTGATTTGCAGGAAGTATTCCTTTCAAAAAGTAACTCAGTTCTCATAGGGAAACAATGTTCTACATCCCCCTGCTTCTAACACAAACAGATATCTTTGGAGCGTTACATGAGTTTCTTCAACCTAGCTGAATAGGCCTATTTGGAAAGAACATGAGCATTTCTCAACCTTGAAAACTGTGACTTGCAGCTAGTATTCCTGACAAAAAGAAACTGAATTTTCACATGGAAACAATGTTCTACATACTCCGTCTTCTAAAACAGATGGTTTTCTTTAGAGAGATACATGTGTTTCTTCAACTCAGCTGAATAGGCCTATTTGGAACATAGGGAGCCTGTCACAACCTTGAAAATCCAACGTTCCAGGAAGTAGTCCTTTCAGACCCTAAGTCAACTCACACAGGGCAGCAATGAGCTAGATGCTGCAGCCTCGAACATACATGGTTTTGGTGGGAGAGATGCATACATTTCTTCAACCCAGGTGAATAGGCCAGTTTGGAATAATGAGCCTTCCTTCACCTTGAAAACTGGTTTGCAGTAAGTATTCCTTTCAAAAAGATACCTCAGTCTCAAAGAGAAACACTGTGCTAGATGCTCATGCTTCTAAAACAAATGGTTTTCTTTCAAAGATTCATGTTTTTCTTCCACTTATCTTTAAAGGCCTTTTTGGAGCAAATTGAGCCTATCTCCACCTTCAAACATGTTAGTTGCGGAAGTAATTCGATCAAACCTAAATTGATTCTCACAAGGAAACAATATGCTAGATGCTACAGCTTCTAACATAGATGGTTTCCTTTAGAGAGATATATATATTACTGCAACTCAACACAGTAGGCCTATTTGCAACAAAATGAGCCTTTCTCCACCTTTAAAACTGTGGTTTTCGGTCGTCTTCTTTCAAAAAGAAACTCAATTCTCACTGGGAAAAAAGTGCTCTATGCTCCCGCTTCTAACACAGATAGTTATCTTTTGAGAGATACATGTGTTTCTTCAATTGGCTCAACAGGCCTGTCTGGAGCAAACTGAGCCTATCTCCGGGTTCGAACACCTAAGTTGCAGTAAGGTATGTTTTTAAAACCTAAGTCTATTCTCCAGGGAAACAAGATGTTAGATGCTGCAGCCTCTAATATAGATGGTTTCCTTGGGAGGTTCATGTGTTTCTTGAACTCATTTCAATAGGCCTAGTTGGAGCAAACAGGGCCTATCTCCATCTTGAAAAACTCAGTGGATGGAAATATTCCTTTCAAATGTAAATCAAATATCACAGGAAAACAGCATGCTGATGCTGCAGTTTCTGACATAGACGGTTTATTGGGAGAAATTCATGTGTTTCTTCAACTGCGCTTCACAGGCCTATTTGGAGGAAACTACTCTATCTCTCCCTTCAAACATGGAACTTGCCAAAAGTGTTCCTTTCTAAACGAAATCAATTCTCACTTGGAAACTATGCTCTAGATGCTACTACTTTTAAACAAGATGCTTGTCTTTGGAGAGATACATGTGTTACTTCAGCTCAGATGAATAGGATTATGTTGAACTAAATGAGCCTTTTGCCACCTTGAAAACTGTGAGATTCAGGAAGTATTCCTTTCTAAAAGTAACTCACTTGTCACTTGGCAACAATGCACTACATGACCTGCTTATAACACAGAAGGAATTCTTTTGAGATATCCTTGTGTTTCTTCAACTCACCAAAATAGGCCTATTTGGAATAAAATGAGCCTTTCTCCACCGTAAAAACTGTGATTTTTCAGGAAGTATTCCTTTCAAAACCTAACTACATTCTCACTGGGCAACAAAGCACTAGATGTTCCTGCTTCTAACACAGATGGTTTCCCTGCCACAGATACATGTGTTCCTTCAACTTAGCTGAATAGGCCTATCTGGCTCAAACAGAGCCTATCTCCACCTTGACAACTGTCATTTGGAGGAAGTTTTTATTTGCCAAAGAAACTCAATTCTCTCAAGAAAACAAGGTTCTAGATCTCCTGCTTCTAACACAAATAATTGTCTTTGCAGAGGTACAGGTGTTTCTTCAACTCAGCTGAATAGGCCTATTTGGGAAAAAAAATGAGGCTTTTGCAACCTTGAAAAATATGATTGGCAGGAAGAATGTCTTTTAAACTCTAACTCAATTCCCACAGGGAAACAATGTGCTAGATGCTCCTGCTTGTAACACATGTGGCTGTTCATGGAGAGATGCATGTTTTTCTTCAACTCATCAGAACTGGCCTATGGGAAACAAAGAGAGCCTATGACAATGTGGAAAAACCCACGTTGCAGGAAGCATTCCTTTCAAAAACTAACTCAACTCTCACAAGGAAACAATGTACTAGATACTGCAGACTCTAACATAAATGGTTTCTTTTGGAGAGATACATGCGTTTCTTCAACTCAGGTGAGGAGGCCATTTTGGAATCCAATGTGCCTTTCTCTACCTTGAAAATTGTGATTTGTAGGAAGTGTTCCTGTCAATAACTAATAGAATTCTCACAGGGAAATAATGTGCTGGATGCTCATGTTTCTAACAAGGATGATTTTCTTTCTAGAGATACATGTTTTTCTCCACCATAGCAGACAAGACCTATTTGGAGCAAAAACAGCCTGTATGCACCGTGAAACACCTTAGTTACAGGAAGGATTCTTTTCAAAACCTCATTCGACTCTCACAAACGTACAACATGCAAGAATGTGCAGCTTCTAACATAGATGGTTTCCGTAGACATGGAGCAAACAGAGCCAATGTCCACCATGAAACACTTACATTGCAGGAAAAATTCCTTTCAAAAATGAAGTGGGTTCACAGAGAGAAACAATATGCTAGATGCTCCAGCTTCTAACGAACATAGATTTCTTTGGAGAAATACATGTGTTTCTTCATCTCAGCTGAATAAGCCTAGTGGGAGCAAACAGAGCCCATCCCCACCTTGGAACACCTAAGTTGCAGGAAGTATTCCTTTCAAAAACGAACTCAATTCTTTCATGGAAACAAGGTTCTAGATGAAATGCTTCTAACAGAGATGGTTTTCTTTGGAGAGATACATGTCTTTCTTCAACTCAGCTAAGTAGGCCTATTTGGACAAAATGAGCCTTTCTCCAACTTGAAAATTGAGATTTCAGGAAGTATTCCTTTCCAAAACTAACTCAATTCTGTCGGTGCTACAAAGTGCTACATGCTGTTGATTCTAACAGAGATGGTTCTATGGAGACATACATGTGTTCCTTCAACTTTATAAAAAAGGCATTTGTGGAGCAATTAGGGCATATCTCCACCTTGCAATCTGTGATTTGCAGGAAGTATTCCTTTCAAAAAGTAACTCAGTTCTCATAGGGAAACAATGTTCTACATCCCCCTGCTTCTAACACAAACGGATATCTTTGGAGCGTTACATGAGTTTCTTCAACCTAGCTGAGTAGGCCTATTTGGAAAGAACATGAGCATTTCTCAACCTTGAAAACTGTGACTTGCAGCTAGTATTCCTGACAAAAAGAAACTGAATTTTCACATGGAAACAATGTTCTACATACTCCGTCTTCTAAAACAGATGGTTTTCTACATGTGTTTCTTCAACTCAGCTGAATAGGCCTATTTGGAACATAGGGAGCCTGTCACAACCTTGAAAAACCAACATTCCAGGAAGTAGTCCTTTCAGGCCCTAAGTCAACTCACACAGGGCAACAATGAGCTAGATGCTGCAGCCTCGAACATGCATGGTTTTGGTTGGAGAGATGCATACATTTCTTCAACCCAGGTGAATAGGCCAGTTTGGAATAATGAGCCTTTCTTCACCTTGAAAATTTGTTTGCAGTAAGTATTCCTTTCAAAAAATACCTCAGTCTCAAAGAGAAACACTGTGCTAGATGCTCATGCTTCTAAAACAAATGGTTTTCTTTCAAAGATTCATGTTTTTCTTCCACTTATCTTTAAAGGCCTTTTTGGAGCAAATTGAGCCTATCTCCACCTTCAAACATGTTAGTTGCGGAAGTAATTCTATCAAACCTAAATTGATTCTAACAAGGAAACAATATGCTAGATTCTACAGCTTCTAACATAGATGGTTTCCTTTAGAGAGATATATATATTACTGCAACTCAACACAGTAGGCCTATTTGCAACAAAATGAGCCTTTCTCCACCTTTAAAACTGTGGTTTTCGGTCGTCTTCTTTCAAAAAGAAACTCAGTTCTCACTGGGAAAAAAGTGCTCTATGCTCCCGCTTCTAACACAGATAGTTATCTTTTGAGAGATACATGTGTTTCTTCAATTGGCTCAACAGGCCTGTCTGGAGCAAACTGAGCCTATCTCCGGGTTCGAACACCTAAGTTGCAGTAAGGTATGTTTTTAAAACCTAAGTCTATTCTCCAGGGAAACAAGATGTTAGATGCTGCAGCCTCTAATATAGATGGTTTCCTTGGGAGGTTCATGTGTTTCTTGAACTCATTTCAATAGGCCTAGTTGGAGCAAACAGGGCCTATCTCCATCTTGAAAAACGAAGTGGATGGAAATATTCCTTTCAAATGTAAATCAAATATCACAGGAAAACAGCATGCTGATGCTGCAGTTTCTGACATAGACGGTTTATTGGGAGAAATTCATGTGTTTCTTCAACTGCGCTTCACAGGCCTATTTGGAGGAAACTACTCTATCTCTCCCTTGAAACATGGAACTTGCCGAAAGTGTTCCTTTCTAAACGAAATCAATTCTCACTTGGAAACTATGCTCTAGATGCGACTACTTTTAAACAAGATGCTTGTCTTTGGAGAGATACATGTGTTACTTCAGCTCAGATGAATAGGATTATGTTGAACTAAATGAGCCTTTTGCCACCTTGAAAACTGTGAGATTCAGGAAGTATTCCTTTCTAAAAGTAACTCACTTGTCACTTGGCAACAATGCACTACATGACCTGCTTATAACACAGAAGGAATTCTTTTGAGATATCCTTGTGTTTCTTCAACTCACCAAAATAGGCCTATTTGGAATAAAATGAGCCTTTCTCCACCGTAAAAACTGTGATTTTTCAGGACGTATTCCTTTCAAAACCTAACTACATTCTCACTGGGCAACAAAGCACTAGATGTTCCTGCTTCTAACACAGATGGTTTCCCTGCCGCAGATACATGTGTTCCTTCAACTTAGCTGAATAGGCCTATCTGGCTCAAACAAAGCCTATCTCCACCTTGACAACTGTCATTTGGAGGAAGTTTTTATTTGCCAAAGAAACTCAATTCTCTCAAGAAAACAAGGTTCTAGATCTCCTGCTTCTAACACAAATAATTGTCTTGGCAGAGATACAGGTGTTTCTTCAACTCAGCTGAATAGGCCTATTTGGGAAAAAAAATGAGCCTTTTGCAACCTTGAAAAATATGATAGGCAGGAAGAATGTCTTTTAAACTCTAACTCAATTCCCACAGGGAAACAATGTGCTAGATGCTCCTGCTTGTAGCACATGTGGCTGTTCATGGAGAGATGCATGTTTTTCTTCAACTCACCAGAAGTGGCCTATGGGAAACAAAGAGAGCCTATGACAATGTGGAAAATCCCACGTTGCAGGAAGCATTCCTTTCAAAAACTTACTCAATTCTTTCGTGGAAACAAGGTTCTAGATGAAATGCTTCTGACAGAGATGGTTTTCTTTGGAGAGATACATGTCTTTCTTCACCTCAGCTAAGTAGGCCTATTTGGACAAAATGAGCCTTTCTCCAACTTGAAAATTGAGATTTCAGGAAGTATTCCTTTCCAAAACTAACTCAATTCTGTCTGTGCTACAAAGTGCTACATGCTGTTGATTCTAACAGAGATGGTTCTATGGAGACATACATGTGTTCCTTCAACTTTGCAAAAAAGGCATTTGTGGAGCAATTAGGGCATATCTCCACCTTGCAATCTGTGATTTGCAGGAAGTATTCCTTTCAAAAAGTAACTCAGTTCTCATAGGGAAACAATGTTCTACATTCTCCTGCTTCTAACACAAACGGTTGTCTTTGCAGCGTTACATGAGTTTCTTCAACCTAGCTGAATAGGCCTATTTGGAAAGAACATGAGCATTTCTCAACTTTGAAAACTGTGAGTTGCAGCTAGTATTCCTGACAAAAAGAAACTGAATTTTCACATGGAAACAATGTTCTACATACTCCGTCTTCCAACACAGATGGTTTTCTTTAGAGAGATTCATGTGTTTCTTCAACTCAGCTGAATAGGCCTATTTGGAACATAGGGAGCCTGTCACAACCTTGAAAAACCAACGTTCCAGGAAGTAGTCTTTTCAGACCCTAAGCCAACTCACACAGGGCAGCAATGAGCTAGATGCTGCAGCCTCGAACATACATGGTTTTGGTTGGAGAGATGCATACATTTCTTCAACCCAGGTGAATAGGCCAGTTTGGAATAATGAGCCTTTCTTCACCTTGAAAACTTGCTTTCAGTAAGTGTTCCTTTCAAAAAATACCTCAGTCTCAGAGAGAAACACTGTGCTAGATGCTCATGCTTCTAAAACAAATGGTTTTCTTTCAAAGATTCATGTTTTTCTTCCACTTATCTTTAAAGGCCTTTTTGGAGCAAATTGAGCCTATCTCCACCTTCAAACATGTTAGTTGCAGAAGTAATTCTATCAAACCTAAATTGATTCTAACAAGGAAACAATATGCTAGATTCTACAGCTTCTAACATAGATGGTTTCCTTTAGAGAGATATATATATTACTGCAACTCAACACAGTAGGCCAATTTGCAACAAAATGAGCCTTTCTCCACCTTTAAAACTGTGGTTTTCGGTCGTCTTCTTTCAAAAAGAAACTCAATTCTCACTGGGAAAAAAGTGCTCTATGCTCCCGCTTCTAACACAGATAGTTATCTTTTGAGAGATACATGTGTTTCTTCAATTGGCTCAACAGGCCTGTCTGGAGCAAACTGAGCCTATCTCCGGGTTCGAACACCTAAGTTGCAGTAAGGTATGTTTTTAAAACCTAAGTCTATTCTCCAGGGAAACAAGATGTTAGATGCTGCAGCCTCTAATATAGATGGTTTCCTTGGGAGGTTCATGTGTTTCTTGAACTCATTTCAATAGGCCTAGTTGGAGCAAACAGGGCCTATCTCCATCTTGAAAAACGAAGTGGATGGAAATATTCCTTTCAAATGTAAATCAAATATCACAGGAAAACAGCATGCTGATGCTGCAGTTTCTGACATAGACGGTTTATTGGGAGAAATTCATGTGTTTCTTCAACTGCGCTTCACAGGCCTATTTGGAGGAAACTACTCTATCTCTCCCTTCAAACATGGAACTTGCCGAAAGTGTTCCTTTCTAAACGAAATCAATTCTCACTTGGAAACTATGCTCTAGATGCGACTACTTTTAAACAAGATGCTTGTCTTTGGAGAGATACATGTGTTACTTCAGCTCAGATGAATAGGATTATGTTGAACTAAATGAGCCTTTTGCCACCTTGAAAACTGTGAGATTCAGGAAGTATTCCTTTCTAAAAGTAACTCACTTGTCACTTGGCAACAATGCACTACATGACCTGCTTATAACACAGAAGGAATTCTTTTGAGATATCCTTGTGTTTCTTCAACTCACCAAAATGGGCCTATTTGGAAAAAAATGAGCCTTTCTCCACCGTAAAAACTGTGATTTTTCAGGAAGTATTCCTTTCAAAACCTAACTACATTCTCACTGGGCAACAAAGCACTAGATGTTCCTGCTTCTAACACAGATGGTTTCCCTGCCACAGATACATGTGTTCCTTCAACTTAGCTGAATAGGCCTATCTGGCTCAAACAGAGCCTATCTCCACCTTGACAACTGTCATTTGGAGGAAGTTTTTATTTCCCAAAGAAACTCAATTCTCTCAAGAAAACAAGGTTCTAGATCTCCTGCTTCTAACACAAATAATTGTCTTGGCAGAGATACAGGTGTTTCTTCAACTCAGCTGAATAGTCCTATTTGGGAAAAAAATTGAGCCTTTTGCAACCTTGAAAAATATGATTGGCAGGAAGAATGTCTTTTAAACTCTAACTCAATTCCCACAGGGAAACAATGTGCTAGATGCTCCTGCTTGTAACACATGTGGCTGTTCATGGAGAGATGCATGTTTTTCTTCAACTCATCAGAACTGGCCTATGGGAAACAAAGAGAGCCTATGACAATGTGGAAAAACCCACGTTGCAGGAAGCATTCCTTTCAAAAACTAACTCAACTCTCACAAGGAAACAATGTACTAGATACTGCAGACTCTAACATAAATGGTTTCTTTTGGAGAGATACATGCGTTTCTTCAACTCAGGTGAGGAGGCCATTTTGGAATCCAATGTGCCTTTCTCTACCTTGAAAATTGTGATTTGTAGGAAGTGTTCCTGTCAATAACTAATAGAATTCTCACAGGGAAATAATGTGCTGGATGCTCATGCTTCTAACAAGGATGATTTTCTTTCTAGAGATACATGTTTTTCTCCACCATAGCAGACAAGACCTATTTGGAGCAAAAACAGCCTGTATGCACCGTGAAACACCTGAGTTACAGGAAGGATTCTTTTCAAAACCTCATTCGACTCTCACAAACGTACAACATGCAAGAATGTGCAGCTTCTAACATAGATGGTTTCCTTAGACATGGAGCAAACAGAGCCAATGTCCACCATGAAACACTTACATTGCAGGAAAAATTCCTTTCAAAAATGAAGTGGGTTCACAGAGAGAAACAATATGCTAGATGCTCCAGCTTCTAACGAACATAGATTTCTTTGGTGAAATACATGTGTTTCTTCATCTCAGCTGAATAAGCCTAGTGGGAGCAAACAGAGCCCATCCCCACCTTGGAACACCTAAGTTGCAGGAAGTATTCCTTTCAAAAACGAACTCAATTCTTTCATGGAAACAAGGTTCTAGATGAAATGCTTCTAACAGAGATGGTTTTCTTTGGAGTTTCTTCAACTCAGCTAAGTAGGCCTATTTGGACAAAATGAGCCTTTCTCCAACTTGAAAATTGAGATTTCAGGAAGTATTCCTTTCCAAAACTAACTCAATTCTGTCTGTGCTACAAAGTGCTACATGCTGTTGATTCTAACAGAGATGGTTCTATGGAGACATACATGTGTTCCTTCAACTTTGCAAAAAAGGCATTTGTGGAGCAATTAGGGCATATCTCCACCTTGCAATCTGTGATTTGCAGGAAGTATTCCTTTCAAAAAGTAACTCAGTTCTCATAGGGAAACAATGTTCTACATCCCCCTCCTTCTAACACAAACGGATATCTTTGGAGCATTACATGAGTTTCTTCAACCTAGCTGAATAGGCCTATTTGGAAAGAACATGAGCATTTCTCAACCTTGAAAACTGTGACTTGCAGCTAGTATTCCTGACAAAAAGAAACTGAATTTTCACATGGAAACAATGTTCTACATACTCCGTCTTCTAAAACAGATGGTTTTCTTAAGAGAGATACATGTGTTTCTTGAACTCAGCTGAATAGGCCTATTTGGAACATAGGGAGCCTGTCACAACCTTGAAAATCCAACGTTCCAGGAAGTAGTCCTTTCAGACCCTAAGTCAACTCACACAGGGCAGCAATGAGCTAGATGCTGCAGCCTCGAACATACATGGTTTTGGTGGGAGAGATGCATACATTTCTTCAACCCAGGTGAATAGGCCAGTTTGGAATAATGAGCCTTCCTTCACCTTGAAAACTGGTTTGCAGTAAGTATTCCTTTCAAAAAGATACCTCAGTCTCAAAGAGAAACACTGTGCTAGATGCTCATGCTTCTAAAACAAATGGTTTTCTTTCAAAGATTCATGTTTTTCTTCCACTTATCTTTAAAGGCCTTTTTGGAGCAAATTGAGCCTATCTCCACCTTCAAACATGTTAGTTGCGGAAGTAATTCGATCAAACCTAAATTGATTCTCACAAGGAAACAATATGCTAGATGCTACAGCTTCTAACATAGATGGTTTCCTTTAGAGAGTTATATATATTACTGCAACTCAACACAGTAGGCCTATTTGCAACAAAATGAGCCTTTCTCCACCTTTAAAACTGTGATTTTCGGTCATCTTCTTTCAAAAAGAAACTCAATTCTCACTGGGAAAAAAGTGCTCTATGCTCCCGCTTCTAACACAGATAGTTATCTTTTGAGAGATACATGTGTTTCTTCAATTGGCTCAACAGGCCTGTCTGGAGCAAACTGAGCCTATCTCCGGGTTCGAACACCTAAGTTGCAGTAAGGTATGTTTTTAAAACCTAAGTCTATTCTCCAGGGGAACAAGATGTTAGATGCTGCAGCCTCTAATATAGATGGTTTCCTTGGGAGGTTCATGTGTTTCTTGAACTCATTTCAATAGGCCTAGTTGGAGCAAACAGGGCCTATCTCCATCTTGAAAAACGAAGTGGATGGAAATATTCCTTTCAAATGTAAATCAAATATCACAGGAAAACAGCATGCTGATGCTGCAGTTTCTGACATAGACGGTTTATTGGGAGAAATTCATGTGTTTCTTCAACTGCGCTTCACAGGCCTATTTGGAGGAAACAGACTCTATCTCTCCCTTCAAACATGGAACTTGCCGAAAGTGTTCCTTTCTAAACGAAATCAATTCTCACTTGGAAACTATGCTCTAGATGCTACTACTTTTAAAGAAGATGCTTGTCTTTGGAGAGATACATGTGTTACTTCAGCTCAGATGAATAGGATTATGTTGAACTAAATGAGCCTTTTGCCACCTTGAAAACTGTGAGATTCAGGAAGTATTCCTTTCTAAAAGTAACTCACTTGTCACTTGGCAACAATGCACTACATGACCTGCTTGTAACACAGAAGGAATTCCTATGAAATATCCTTGTGTTTCTTCAACTCACCAAAATAGGCCTATTTGGAATAAAATGAGCCTTTCTCCACCTTGAAAACTGTGATTTTTCAGGAAGTATCCCTTTCAAAACCTAACTACATTCTCACTGGGCAACAAAGCACTAGATGTTCCTGCTTCTAACACAGATGGTTTCCCTGCCACAGATACATGTGTTCCTTCAACTTAGCTGAATAGGCCTATCTGGCTCAAACAGAGCCTATCTCCACCTTGACAACTGTCATTTGGAGGAAGTTCTTATTTGCCAAAGAAACTCAATTCTCTCAAGAAAACAAGGTTCTAGATCTCCTGCTTCTAACACAAATAATTGTCTTTGCAGAGGTACAGGTGTTTCTTCAACTCAGCTGAATAGGCCTATTTGGGAAAAAAAATGAGGCTTTTGCAACCTTGAAAAATATGATTGGCAGGAAGAATGTCTTCTAAACTCTAACTCAATTCCCACAGGGAAACAATGTGCTAGATGCTCCTGCTTGTAACACATGTGGCTGTTCATGGAGAGATGCATGTTTTTCTTCAACTCACCAGAACTGGCCTATGGGAAACAAAGAGAGCCTATGACAATGTGGAAAAACCCACGTTGCAGGAAGCATTCCTTTCAAAAACTAACTCAACTCTCACAAGGAAACAATGTACTAGATACTGCAGACTCTAACATAAATGGTTTCTTTTGGAGAGATACATGCGTTTCTTCAACTCAGGTGAGGAGGCCATTTTGGAATCCAATGTGCCTTTCTCTACCTTGAAAATTGTGATTTGTAGGAAGTGTTCCTGTCAATAACTAATAGAATTCTCACAGGGAAATAATGTGCTGGATGCTCATGCTTCTAACAAGGATGATTTTCTTTCTAGAGATACATGTTTTACTCCACCATAGCAGACAAGACCTATTTGGAGCAAAAACAGCCTGTATGCACCGTGAAACACCTGAGTTACAGGAAGGATTCTTTTCAAAACCTCATTCGACTCTCACAAACGTACAACATGCAAGAATGTGCAGCTTCTAACATAGATGGTTTCCTTAGACATGGAGCAAACAGAGCCAATGTCCACCATGAAACACTTACATTGCAGGAAAAATTCCTTTCAAAAATGAAGTGGGTTCACAGAGAGAAACAATATGCTAGATGCTCCAGCTTCTAACGAACATAGATTTCTTTGGAGAAATACATGTGTTTCTTCATCTCAGCTGAATAAGCCTAGTGGGAGCAAACAGAGCCCATCCCCACCTTGGAACACCTAAGTTGCAGGAAGTATTCCTTTCAAAAACGAACTCAATTCTTTCATGGAAACAAGGTTCTAGATGAAATGCTTCTAACAGAGATGGTTTTCTTTGGAGAGATACATGTCTTTCTTCAACTCAGCTAAGTAGGCCTATTTGGACAAAATGAGCCTTTCTCCAACTTGAAAATTGAGATTTCAGGAAGTATTCCTTTCCAAAACTAACTCAATTCTGTCGGTGCTACAAAGTGCTACATGCTGTTGATTCTAACAGAGATGGTTCTATGGAGACATACATGTGTTCCTTCAACTTTATAAAAAAGGCATTTGTGGAGCAATTAGGGCATATCTCCACCTTGCAATCTGTGATTTGCAGGAAGTATTCCTTTCAAAAAGTAACTCAGTTCTCATAGGGAAACAATGTTCTACATCCCCCTGCTTCTAACACAAACGGATATCTTTGGAGCATTACATGAGTTTCTTCAACCTAGCTGAATAGGCCTATTTGGAAAGAACATGAGCATTTCTCAACCTTGAAAACTGTGACTTGCAGCTAGTATTCCTGACAAAAAGAAACTGAATTTTCACATGGAAACAATGTTCTACATACTCCGTCTTCTAAAACAGATGGTTTTCTACATGTGTTTCTTCAACTCAGCTGAATAGGCCTATTTGGAACATAGGGAGCCTGTCACAACCTTGAAAAACCAACATTCCAGGAAGTAGTCCTTTCAGGCCCTAAGTCAACTCACACAGGGCAACAATGAGCTAGATGCTGCAGCCTCGAACATGCATGGTTTTGGTTGGAGAGATGCATACATTTCTTCAACCCAGGTGAATAGGCCAGTTTGGAATAACGAGCCTTTCTTCACCTTGAAAACTGGTTTGCAGTAAGTATTCCTTTCAAAAAATACCTCAGTCTCAAAGAGAAACACTGTGCTAGATGCTCATGCTTCTAAAACAAATGGTTTTCTTTCAAAGATTCATGTTTTTCTTCCACTTATCTTTAAAGGCCTTTTTGGAGCAAATTGAGCCTATCTCCACCTTCAAACATGTTAGTTGCGGAAGTAATTCGATCAAACCTAAATTGATTCTCACAAGGAAACAATATGCTAGATGCTACAGCTTCTAACATAGATGGTTTCCTTTAGAGAGATATATATATTACTTCAACTCAACACAGTAGGCCTATTTGCAACAAAATGAGCCTTTCTCCACCTTTAAAACTGTGATTTTCGGTCATCTTCTTTCAAAAAGAAACTCAATTTTCACTGGGAAAAAAGTGCTCTATGCTCCCGCTTCTAACACAGATAGTTATCTTTTGAGAGATACATGTGTTTCTTCAATTGGCTCAACAGGCCTGTCTGGAGCAAACTGAGCCTATCTCCGGGTTCGAACACCTAAGTTGCAGTAAGGTATGTTTTTAAAACCTAAGTCTATTCTCCAGGGGAACAAGATGTTAGATGCTGCAGCCTCTAATATAGATGGTTTCCTTGGGAGGTTCATGTGTTTCTTGAACTCATTTCAATAGGCCTAGTTGGAGCAAACAGGGCCTATCTCCATCTTGAAAAACGAAGTGGATGGAAATATTCCTTTCAAATGTAAATCAAATATCACAGGAAAACAGCATGCTGATGCTGCAGTTTCTGACATAGACGGTTTATTGGGAGAAATTCATGTGTTTCTTCAACTGCGCTTCACAGGCCTATTTGGAGGAAACAGACTCTATCTCTCCCTTCAAACATGGAACTTGCCGAAAGTGTTCCTTTCTAAACGAAATCAATTCTCACTTGGAAACTATGCTCTAGATGCTACTACTTTTAAAGAAGATGCTTGTCTTTGGAGAGATACATGTGTTACTTCAGCTCAGATGAATAGGATTATGTTGAACTAAATGAGCCTTTTGCCACCTTGAAAACTGTGAGATTCAGGAAGTATTCCTTTCTAAAAGTAACTCAATTGTCACTTGGCAACAATGCACTACATGACCTGCTTGTAACACAGAAGGAATTCTTTTGAGATATCCTTGTGTTTCTTCAACTCACCAAAATAGGCCTATTTGGAATAAAATGAGCCTTTCTCCACCTTGAAAACTGTGATTTTTCAGGAAGTATTCCTTTCAAAACCTAACTACATTCTCACTGGGCAACAAAGCACTAGATGTTCCTGCTTCTAACACAGATGGTTTCCCTGCCACAGATACATGTGTTCCTTCAACTTAGCTGAATAGGCCTATCTGGCTCAAACAGAGCCTATCTCCACCTTGACAACTGTCATTTGGAGGAAGTTTTTATTTGCCAAAGAAACTCAATTCTCTCAAGAAAACAAGGTTCTAGATCTCCTGCTTCTAACACAAATAATTGTCTTGGCAGAGATACAGGTGTTTCTTCAACTCAGCTGAATAGGCCTATTTGGGAAAAAAAATGAGCTTTTTGCAACCTTGAAAAATATGATTGGCAGGAAGAATGTCTTTTAAACTCTAACTCAATTCCCACAGGGAAACAATGTGCTAGATGCTCCTGCTTGTAACACATGTGGCTGTTCATGGAGAGATGCATGTTTTTCTTCAACTCACCAGAACTGGCCTATGGGAAACAAAGAGAGCCTATGACAATGTGGAAAAACCCACGTTGCAGGAAGCATTCCTTTCAAAAACTAACTCAACTCTCACAAGGAAACAATGTACTAGATACTGCAGACTCTAACATAAATGGTTTCTTTTGGAGAGATACATGCGTTTCTTCAACTCAGGTGAGGAGGCCATTTTGGAATCCAATGTGCCTTTCTCTACCTTGAAAATTGTGATTTGTAGGAAGTGTTCCTGTCAATAACTAATAGAATTCTCACAGGGAAATAATGTGCTGGATGCTCATGCTTCTAACAAGGATGATTTTCTTTCTAGAGATACATGTTTTTCTCCACCATAGCAGACAAGACCTATTTGGAGCAAAAACAGCCTGTATGCACCGTGAAACACCTGAGTTACAGGAAGGATTCTTTTCAAAACCTCATTCGACTCTCACAAACGTACAACATGCAAGAATGTGCAGCTTCTAACATAGATGGTTTCCTTAGACATGGAGCAAACAGAGCCAATGTCCACCATGAAACACTTACATTGCAGGAAAAATTCCTTTCAAAAATGAAGTGGGTTCACAGAGAGAAACAATATGCTAGATGCTCCAGCTTCTAACGAACATAGATTTCTTTGGTGAAATACATGTGTTTCTTCATCTCAGCTGAATAAGCCTAGTGGGAGCAAACAGAGTCCATCCCCACCTTGGAACACCTAAGTTGCAGGAAGTATTCCTTTCAAAAACGAACTCAATTCTTTCATGGAAACAAGGTTCTAGATGAAATGCTTCTAACAGAGATGGTTTTCTTTGGAGTTTCTTCAACTCAGCTAAGTAGGCCTATTTGGACAAAATGAGCCTTTCTCCAACTTGAAAATTGAGATTTCAGGAAGTATTCCTTTCCAAAACTAACTCAATTCTGTCTGTGCTACAAAGTGCTACATGCTGTTGATTCTAACAGAGATGGTTCTATGGAGACATACATGTGTTCCTTCAACTTTGCAAAAAAGGCATTTGTGGAGCAATTAGGGCATATCTCCACCTTGCAATCTGTGATTTGCAGGAAGTATTCCTTTCAAAAAGTAACTCAGTTCTCATAGGGAAACAATGTTCTACATCCCCCTGCTTCTAACACAAACGGATATCTTTGGAGCGTTACATGAGTTTCTTCAACCTAGCTGAATAGGCCTATTTGGAAAGAACATGAGCATTTCTCAACCTTGAAAACTGTGACTTGCAGCTAGTATTCCTGACAAAAAGAAACTGAATTTTCACATGGAAACAATGTTCTACATACTCCGTCTTCTAAAACAGATGGTTTTCTTTAGAGAGATACATGTGTTTCTTCAACTCAGCTGAAAAGGCCTATTTGGAACATAGGGAGCCTGTCACAACCTTGAAAAACCAACGTTCCAGGAAGTAGTCCTTTCAGACCGTAAGTCAACTCACACAGGGCAACAATGAGCTAGATGCTGCAGCCTCGAACATACATGGTTTTGGTTGGAGAGATGCATACATTTCTTCAACCCAGGTGAATAGGCCAGTTTGGAATAATGAGCCTTTCTTCACCTTGAAAACTCGCTTTCAGTAAGTATTCCTTTCAAAAAATACCTAAGTCTCAAAGAGAAACACTGTGCTAGATGCTCATGCTTCTAAAACAAATGGTTTTCTTTCAAAGATTCATGTTTTTCTTCCACTTATCTTTAAAGGCCTTTTTGGAGCAAATTGAGCCTATCTCCACCTTCAAACATGTTAGTTGCGGAAGTAATTCTATCAAACCTAAATTGATTCTCACAAGGAAACAATATGCTAGATGCTACAGCTTCTAACATAGATGGTTTCCTTTAGAGAGTTATATATATTACTGCAACTCAACACAGTAGGCCTATTTGCAACAAAATGAGCCTTTCTCCACCTTTAAAACTGTGATTTTCGGTCATCTTCTTTCAAAAAGAAACTCAATTCTCACTGGGAAAAAAGTGCTTTATGCTCCCGCTTCTAACACAGATAGTTATCTTTTGAGAGATACATGTGTTTCTTCAATTGGCTCAACAGGCCTGACTGGAGCAAACTGAGCCTATCTAGGGGTTCGAACACCTAAGTTGCAGTAAGGTATGTTTTTAAAACCTAAGTCTATTCTCCAGGGAAACAAGATGTTAGATGCTGCAGCCTCTAATATAGATGGTTTCCTTGGGAGGTTCATGTGTTTCTTGAACTCATTTCAATAGGCCTAGTTGGAGCAAACAGGGCCTATCTCCATCTTGAAAAACTCAGTGGATAGAAATATTCCTTTCAAATGTAAATCAAATATCACAGGAAAACAGCATGCTGATGCTGCAGTTTCTGACATAGACGGTTTATTGGGAGAAATTCATGTGTTTCTTCAACTGCGCTTCACAGGCCTATTTGGAGGAAACAGACTCTATCTCTCCCTTCAAACATGGAACTTGCCAAAAGTGTTCCTTTCTAAACGAAATCAATTCTCACTTGGAAACTATGCTCTAGATGCTACTACTTTTAAAGAAGATGCTTGTCTTTGGAGAGATACATGTGTTACTTCAGCTCAGATGAATAGGATTATGTTGAACTAAATGAGCCTTTTGCCACCTTGAAAACTGTGAGATTCAGGAAGTATTCCTTTCTAAAAGTAACTCAGTTGTCACTTGGCAACAATGCACTACATGACCTGCTTGTAACACAGAAGGAATTTCTTTGAAATATCCTTGTGTTTCTTCAACTCACCAAAATAGGCCTATTTGGAATAAAATGAGCCTTTCTCCACCTTGAAAACTGTGATTTTTCAGGAAGTATTCCTTTCAAAACCTAACTACATTCTCACTGGGCAACAAAGCACTAGAAGTTCCTGCTTCTAACTCAGATGGTTTCCCTGCCACAGATACATGTGTTCCTTCAACTTAGCTGAATAGGCCTATCTGGCTCAAACAGAGCCTATCTCCACCTTGACAACTGTCATTTGGAGGAAGTTTTTATTTCCCAAAGAAACTCAATTCTCTCAAGAAAACAAGGTTCTAGATCTCCTGCTTCTAACACAAATAATTGTCTTGGCAGAGATACAGGTGTTTCTTCAACTCAGCTGAATAGTCCTATTTGGGAAAAAAATTGAGCCTTTTGCAACCTTGAAAAATATGATTGGCAGGAAGAATGTCTTTTAAACTCTAACTCAATTCCCACAGGGAAACAATGTGCTAGATGCTCCTGCTTGTAACACATGTGGCTGTTCATGGAGAGATGCATGTTTTTCTTCAACTCATCAGAACTGGCCTATGGGAAACAAAGAGAGCCTATGACAATGTGGAAAAACCCACGTTGCAGGAAGCATTCCTTTCAAAAACTAACTCAACTCTCACAAGGAAACAATGTACTAGATACTGCAGACTCTAACATAAATGGTTTCTTTTGGAGAGATACATGCGTTTCTTCAACTCAGGTGAGGAGGCTGTTTTGGAATCCAATGTGCCTTTCTCTACCTTGAAAATTGTGATTTGTAGGAAGTGTTCCTGTCAATAACTAATAGAATTCTCACAGGGAAATAATGTGCTGGATGCTCATGCTTCTAACAAGGATGATTTTCTTTCTAGAGATACATGTTTTTCTCCACCATAGCAGACAAGACCTATTTGGAGCAAAAACAGCCTGTATGCACCGTGAAACACCTGAGTTACAGGAAGGATTCTTTTCAAAACCTCATTCGACTCTCACAAACGTACAACATGCAAGACTGTGCAGCTTCTAACATAGATGGTTTCCTTAGACATGGAGCAAACAGAGCCAATGTCCACCATGAAACACTTATATTGCAGGAAAAATTCCTTTCAAAAATGAAGTGGGTTCACAGAGAGAAACAATATGCTAGATGCTCCAGCTTATAACGAACATAGATTTCTTTGGAGAAATACATGTGTTTCTTCATCTCAGCTGAATAAGCCTAGTGGGAGCAAACAGAGCCCATCCCCACCTTGGAACACCTAAGTTGCAGGAAGTATTCCTTTCAAAAACGAACTCAATTCTTTCATGGAAACAAGGTTCTAGATGAAATGCTTCTAACAGAGATGGTTTTCTTTGGAGAGATACATGTCTTTCTTCAACTCAGCTAAGTAGGCCTATTTGGACAAAATGAGCCTTTCTCCAACTTGAAAATTGAGATTTCAGGAAGTATTCCTTTCCAAAACTAACTCAATTCTGTCTGTGCTACAAAGTGCTACATGCTGTTGATTCTAACAGAGATGGTTCTATGGAGACATACATGTGTTCCTTCAACTTTACAAAAAAGGCATTTGTGGAGCAATTAGGGCATATCTCCACCTTGCAATCTGTGATTTGCAGGAAGTATTCCTTTCAAAAAGTAACTCAGTTCTCATAGGGAAACAATGTTCTACATCCCACTGCTTCTAACACAAACGGATATCTTTGGAGCGTTACATGAGTTTCTTCAACCTAGCTGAATAGGCCTATTTGGAAAGAACATGAGCATTTCTCAACCTTGAAAACTGTGACTTGCAGCTAGTATTCCTGACAAAAAGAAACTGAATTTTCACATGGAAACAATGTTCTACATACTCCGTCTTCTAAAACAGATGGTTTTCTTTAGAGAGATACATGTGTTTCTTGAACTCAGCTGAATAGGCCTATTTGGAACATAGGGAGCCTGTCACAACCTTGAAAAACCAACGTTCCAGGAAGTAGTCCTTTCAGACCCTAAGTCAACTCACACAGGGCAACAATGAGCTAGATGCTGCAGCCTCGAACATGCATGGTTTTGGTTGGAGAGATGCATACATTTCTTCAACCCAGGTGAATAGGCCAGTTTGGAATAACGAGCCTTCCTTCACCTTGAAAACTGGTTTGCAGTAAGTATTCCTTTCAAAAAAATACCTCAGTCTCAAAGAGAAACACTGTGCTAGATGCTCATGCTTCTAAAACAAATGGTTTTCTTTCAAAGATTCATGTTTTTCTTCCACTTATCTTTAAAGGCCTTTTTGGAGCAAATTGAGCCTATCTCCACCTTCAAACATGTTAGTTGCGGAAGTAATTCGATCAAACCTAAATTGATTCTCACAAGGAAACAATATGCTAGATGCTACAGCTTCTAACATAGATGGTTTCATTTAGAGAGTTATATATATTACTGCAACTCAACACAGTAGGCCTATTTGCAACAAAATGAGCCTTTCTCCACCTTTAAAACTGTGATTTTCGGTCGTCTTCTTTCAAAAAGAAACTCAATTGTCACTGGGAAAAAAGTGCTCTATGCTCCCGCTTCTAACACAGATAGTTATCTTTTGAGAGATACATGTGTTTCTTCAATTGGCTCAACAGGCCTGTCTGGAGCAAACTGAGCCTATCTCCGGGTTCGAACATCTAAGTTGCAGTAAGGTATGTTTTTAAAACCTAAGTCTATTCTCCAGGGAAACAAGATGTTAGATGCTGCAGCCTCTAATATAGATGGTTTCCTTGGGAGGTTCATGTGTTTCTTGAACTCATTTCAATAGGCCTAGTTGGAGCAAACAGGGCCTATCTCCATCTTGAAAAACGAAGTGGATGGAAATATTCCTTTCAAATGTAAATCAAATATCACAGGAAAACAGCATGCTGATGCTGCAGTTTCTGACATAGACGGTTTATTGGGAGAAATTCATGTGTTTCTTCAACTGCGCTTCACAGGCCTATTTGGAGGAAACAGACTCTATCTCTCCCTTCAAACATGGAACTTGCCGAAAGTGTTCCTTTCTAAACGAAATCAATTCTCACTTGGAAACTATGCTCTAGATGCTACTACTTTTAAAGAAGATGCTTGTCTTTGGAGAGATACATGTGTTACTTCAGCTCAGATGAATAGGATTATGTTGAACTAAATGAGCCTTTTGCCACCTTGAAAACTGTGAGATTCAGGAAGTATTCCTTTCTAAAAGTAACTCAATTTTCACTTGGCAACAATGCACTACATGAACTGCTTGTAACACAGAAGGAATTCCTTTGAAATATCCTTGTGTTTCTTCAACTCACCAAAATAGGCCTATTTGGAATAAAATGAGCCTTTCTCCACCTTGAAAACTGTGATTTTTCAGGAAGTATTCCTTTCAAAACCTAACTACATTCTCACTGGGCAACAAAGCACTAGATGTTCCTGCTTCTAACACAGATGGTTTCCCTGCCACAGATACATGTGTTCCTTCAACTTAGCTGAATAGGCCTATCTGGCTCAAACAGAGCCTATCTCCACCTTGACAACTGTCATTTGGAGGAAGTTTTTATTTCCCAAAGAAACTCAATTCTCTCAAGAAAACAATGTTCTAGATCTCCTGCTTCTAACACAAATAATTGTCTTTGCAGAGGTACAGGTGTTTCTTCAACTCAGCTGAATAGGCCTATTTGGGAAAAAAAATGAGCCTTTTGCAACCTTGAAAAATATGATTGGCAGGAAGAATGTCTTTTAAACTCTAACTCAATTCCCACAGGGAAACAATGTGCTAGATGCTCCTGCTTGTAACACATGTGGCTGTTCATGGAGAGATGCATGTTTTTCTTCAACTCATCAGAACTGGCCTATGGGAAACAAAGAGAGCCTATGACAATGTGGAAAAACCCACGTTGCAGGAAGCATTCCTTTCAAAAACTAACTCAACTCTCACAAGGAAACAATGTACTAGATACTGCAGACTCTAACATAAATGGTTTCTTTTGGAGAGATACATGCGTTTCTTCAACTCAGGTGAGGAGGCCATTTTGGAATCCAATGTGCCTTTCTCTACCTTGAAAATTGTGATTTGTAGGAAGTGTTCCTGTCAATAACTAATAGAATTCTCACAGGGAAATAATGTGCTGGATGCTCATGCTTCTAACAAGGATGATTTTCTTTCTAGAGATACATGTTTTTCTCCACCATAGCAGACAAGACCTATTTGGAGCAAAAACAGCCTGTATGCACCGTGAAACACCTGAGTTACAGGAAGGATTCTTTTCAAAACCTCATTCGACTCTCACAAACGTACAACATGCAAGAATGTGCAGCTTCTAACATAGATGGTTTCCTTAGACATGGAGCAAACAGAGCCAATGTCCACCATGAAACACTTACATTGCAGGAAAAATTCCTTTCAAAAATGAAGTGGGTTCACAGAGGGAAACAATATGCTAGATGCTCCAGCTTCTAACGAACATAGATTTCTTTGGTGAAATACATGTGTTTCTTCATCTCAGCTGAATAAGCCTAGTGGGAGCAAACAGAGCCCATCCCCACCTTGGAACACCTAAGTTGCAGGAAGTATTCCTTTCAAAAACGAACTCAATTCTTTCATGGAAACAAGGTTCTAGATGAAATGCTTCTAACAGAGATGGTTTTCTTTGGAGAGATACATGTCTTTCTTCAACTCAGCTAAGTAGGCCTATTTGGACAAAATGAGCCTTTCTCCAACTTGAAAATTGAGATTTCAGGAAGTATTCCTTTCCAAAACTAACTCAATTCTTCTGTGCTACAAAGTGCTACATGCTGTTGATTCTGACAGAGATGGTTCTATGGAGACATACATGTGTTCCTTCAACTTTACAAAAAAGGCATTTGTGGAGCAATTAGGGCATATCTCCACCTTGCAATCTGTGATTTGCAGGAAGTATTCCTTTCAAAAAGTAACTCAGTTCTCATAGGGAAACAATGTTCTACATCCCCCTGCTTCTAACACAAACGGATATCTTTGGAGCGTTACATGAGTTTCTTCAACCTAGCTGAATAGGCCTATTTGGAAAGAACATGAGCATTTCTCAACCTTGAAAACTGTGACTTGCAGCTAGTATTCCTGACAAAAAGAAACTGAATTTTCACATGGAAACAATGTTCTACATACTCCGTCTTCTAAAACAGATGGTTTTCTACATGTGTTTCTTCAACTCAGCTGAATAGGCCTATTTGGAACATAGGGAGCCTGTCACAACCTTGAAAAACCAACATTCCAGGAAGTAGTCCTTTCAGGCCCTAAGTCAACTCACACAGGGCAACAATGAGCTAGATGCTGCAGCCTCGAACATGCATGGTTTTGGTTGGAGAGATGCATACATTTCTTCAACCCAGGTGAATAGGCCAGTTTGGAATAATGAGCCTTTCTTCACCTTGAAAACTTGTTTGCAGTAAGTATTCCTTTCAAAAAATACCTCAGTCTCAAAGAGAAACACTGTGCTAGATGCTCATGCTTCTAAAACAAATGGTTTTCTTTCAAAGATTCATGTTTTTCTTCCACTTATCTTTAAAGGCCTTTTTGGAGCAAATTGAGCCTATCTCCACCTTCAAACATGTTAGTTGCGGAAGTAATTCTATCAAACCTAAATTGATTCTAACAAGGAAACAATATGCTAGATTCTACAGCTTCTAACATAGATGGTTTCCTTTAGAGAGATATATATATTACTGCAACTCAACACAGTAGGCCTATTTGCAACAAAATGAGCCTTTCTCCACCTTTAAAACTGTGGTTTTCGGTCGTCTTCTTTCAAAAAGAAACTCAATTCTCACTGGGAAAAAAGTGCTCTATGCTCCCGCTTCTAACACAGATAGTTATCTTTTGAGAGATACATGTGTTTCTTCAATTGGCTCAACAGGCCTGTCTGGAGCAAACTGAGCCTATCTCCGGGTTCGAACACCTAAGTTGCAGTAAGGTATGTTTTTAAAACCTAAGTCTGTTCTCCAGGGAAACAAGATGTTAGATGCTGCAGCCTCTAATATAGATGGTTTCCTTGGGAGGTTCATGTGTTTCTTGAACTCATTTCAATAGGCCTAGTTGGAGCAAACAGGGCCTATCTCCATCTTGAAAAACTCAGTGGATGGAAATATTCCTTTCAAATGTAAATCAAATATCACAGGAAAACAGCATGCTGATGCTGCAGTTTCTGACATAGACGGTTTATTGGGAGAAATTCATGTGTTTCTTCAACTGCGCTTCACAGGCCTATTTGGAGGAAACTACTCTATCTCTCCCTTCAAACATGGAACTTGCCAAAAGTGTTCCTTTCTAAACGAAATCAATTCTCACTTGGAAACTATGCTCTAGATGCTACTACTTTTAAACAAGATGCTTGTCTTTGGAGAGATACATGTGTTACTTCAGCTCAGATGAATAGGATTATGTTGAACTAAATGAGCCTTTTGCCACCTTGAAAACTGTGAGATTCAGGAAGTATTCCTTTCTAAAAGTAACTCACTTGTCACTTGGCAACAATGCACTACATGACCTGCTTATAACACAGAAGGAATTCTTTTGAGATATCCTTGTGTTTCTTCAACTCACCAAAATAGGCCTATTTGGAATAAAATGAGCCTTTCTCCACCGTAAAAACTGTGATTTTTCAGGAAGTATTCCTTTCAAAACCTAACTACATTCTCACTGGGCAACAAAGCACTAGATGTTCCTGCTTCTAACACAGATGGTTTCCCTGCCACAGATACATGTGTTCCTTCAACTTAGCTGAATAGGCCTATCTGGCTCAAACAGAGCCTATCTCCACCTTGACAACTGTCATTTGGAGGAAGTTTTTATTTGCCAAAGAAACTCAATTCTCTCAAGAAAACAAGGTTCTAGATCTCCTGCTTCTAACACAAATAATTGTCTTTGCAGAGGTACAGGTGTTTCTTCAACTCAGCTGAATAGGCCTATTTGGGAAAAAAAATGAGGCTTTTGCAACCTTGAAAAATATGATTGGCAGGAAGAATGTCTTTTAAACTCTAACTCAATTCCCACAGGGAAACAATGTGCTAGATGCTCCTGCTTGTAACACATGTGGCTGTTCATGGAGAGATGCATGTTTTTCTTCAACTCATCAGAACTGGCCTATGGGAAACAAAGAGAGCCTATGACAATGTGGAAAAACCCACGTTGCAGGAAGCATTCCTTTCAAAAACTAACTCAACTCTCACAAGGAAACAATGTACTAGATACTGCAGACTCTAACATAAATGGTTTCTTTTGGAGAGATACATGCGTTTCTTCAACTCAGGTGAGGAGGCCATTTTGGAATCCAATGTGCCTTTCTCTACCTTGAAAATTGTGATTTGTAGGAAGTGTTCCTGTCAATAACTAATAGAATTCTCACAGGGAAATAATGTGCTGGATGCTCATGCTTCTAACAAGGATGATTTTCTTTCTAGAGATACATGTTTTTCTCCACCATAGCAGACAAGACCTATTTGGAGCAAAAACAGCCTGTATGCACCGTGAAACACCTTAGTTACAGGAAGGATTCTTTTCAAAACCTCATTCGACTCTCACAAACGTACAACATGCAAGAATGTGCAGCTTCTAACATAGATGGTTTCCTTAGACATGGAGCAAACAGAGCCAATGTCCACCATGAAACACTTACATTGCAGGAAAAATTCCTTTCAAAAATGAAGTGGGTTCACAGAGAGAAACAATATGCTAGATGCTCCAGCTTCTAACGAACATAGATTTCTTTGGAGAAATACATGTGTTTCTTCATCTCAGCTGAATAAGCCTAGTGGGAGCAAACAGAGCCCATCCCCACCTTGGAACACCTAAGTTGCAGGAAGTATTCCTTTCAAAAACGAACTCAATTCTTTCATGGAAACAAGGTTCTAGATGAAATGCTTCTAACAGAGATGGTTTTCTTTGGAGAGATACATGTCTTTCTTCAACTCAGCTAAGTAGGCCTATTTGGACAAAATGAGCCTTTCTCCAACTTGAAAATTGAGATTTCAGGAAGTATTCCTTTCCAAAACTAACTCAATTCTGTCGGTGCTACAAAGTGCTACATGCTGTTGATTCTAACAGAGATGGTTCTATGGAGACATACATGTGTTCCTTCAACTTTATAAAAAAGGCATTTGTGGAGCAATTAGGGCATATCTCCACCTTGCAATCTGTGATTTGCAGGAAGTATTCCTTTCAAAAAGTAACTCAGTTCTCATAGGGAAACAATGTTCTACATCCCCCTGCTTCTAACACAAACGGATATCTTTGGAGCGTTACATGAGTTTCTTCAACCTAGCTGAGTAGGCCTATTTGGAAAGAACATGAGCATTTCTCAACCTTGAAAACTGTGACTTGCAGCTAGTATTCCTGACAAAAAGAAACTGAATTTTCACATGGAAACAATGTTCTACATACTCCGTCTTCTAAAACAGATGGTTTTCTACATGTGTTTCTTCAACTCAGCTGAATAGGCCTATTTGGAACATAGGGAGCCTGTCACAACCTTGAAAAACCAACATTCCAGGAAGTAGTCCTTTCAGGCCCTAAGTCAACTCACACAGGGCAACAATGAGCTAGATGCTGCAGCCTCGAACATGCATGGTTTTGGTTGGAGAGATGCATACATTTCTTCAACCCAGGTGAATAGGCCAGTTTGGAATAATGAGCCTTTCTTCACCTTGAAAACGTGTTTGCAGTAAGTATTCCTTTCAAAAAATACCTCAGTCTCAAAGAGAAACACTGTGCTAGATGCTCATGCTTCTAAAACAAATGGTTTTCTTTCAAAGATTCATGTTTTTCTTCCACTTATCTTTAAAGGCCTTTTTGGAGCAAATTGAGCCTATCTCCACCTTCAAACATGTTAGTTGCGGAAGTAATTCTATCAAACCTAAATTGATTCTAACAAGGAAACAATATGCTAGATTCTACAGCTTCTAACATAGATGGTTTCCTTTAGAGAGATATATATATTACTGCAACTCAACACAGTAGGCCTATTTGCAACAAAATGAGCCTTTCTCCACCTTTAAAACTGTGGTTTTCGGTCGTCTTCTTTCAAAAAGAAACTCAGTTCTCACTGGGAAAAAAGTGCTCTATGCTCCCGCTTCTAACACAGATAGTTATCTTTTGAGAGATACATGTGTTTCTTCAATTGGCTCAACAGGCCTGTCTGGAGCAAACTGAGCCTATCTCGGGTTCGAACACCTAAGTTGCAGTAAGGTATGTTTTTAAAACCTAAGTCTATTCTCCAGGGAAACAAGATGTTAGATGCTGCAGCCTCTAATATAGATGGTTTCCTTGGGAGGTTCATGTGTTTCTTGAACTCATTTCAATAGGCCTAGTTGGAGCAAACAGGGCCTATCTCCATCTTGAAAAACTCAGTGGATGGAAATATTCCTTTCAAATGTAAATCAAATATCACAGGAAAACAGCATGCTGATGCTGCAGTTTCTGACATAGACGGTTTATTGGGAGAAATTCATGTGTTTCTTCAACTGCGCTTCACAGGCCTATTTGGAGGAAACTACTCTATCTCTCCCTTGAAACATGGAACTTGCCGAAAGTGTTCCTTTCTAAACGAAATCAATTCTCACTTGGAAACTATGCTCTAGATGCGACTACTTTTAAACAAGATGCTTGTCTTTGGAGAGATACATGTGTTACTTCAGCTCAGATGAATAGGATTATGTTGAACTAAATGAGCCTTTTGCCACCTTGAAAACTGTGAGATTCAGGAAGTATTCCTTTCTAAAAGTAACTCACTTGTCACTTGGCAACAATGCACTACATGACCTGCTTATAACACAGAAGGAATTCTTTTGAGATATCCTTGTGTTTCTTCAACTCACCAAAATAGGCCTATTTGGAATAAAATGAGCCTTTCTCCACCGTAAAAACTGTGATTTTTCAGGACGTATTCCTTTCAAAACCTAACTACATTCTCACTGGGCAACAAAGCACTAGATGTTCCTGCTTCTAACACAGATGGTTTCCCTGCCGCAGATACATGTGTTCCTTCAACTTAGCTGAATAGGCCTATCTGGCTCAAACAAAGCCTATCTCCACCTTGACAACTGTCATTTGGAGGAAGTTTTTATTTGCCAAAGAAACTCAATTCTCTCAAGAAAACAAGGTTCTAGATCTCCTGCTTCTAACACAAATAATTGTCTTGGCAGAGATACAGGTGTTTCTTCAACTCAGCTGAATAGGCCTATTTGGGAAAAAAAATGAGCCTTTTGCAACCTTGAAAAATATGATAGGCAGGAAGAATGTCTTTTAAACTCTAACTCAATTCCCACAGGGAAACAATGTGCTAGATGCTCCTGCTTGTAGCACATGTGGCTGTTCATGGAGAGATGCATGTTTTTCTTCAACTCACCAGAAGTGGCCTATGGGAAACAAAGAGAGCCTATGACAATGTGGAAAATCCCACGTTGCAGGAAGCATTCCTTTCAAAAACTTACTCAATTCTTTCGTGGAAACAAGGTTCTAGATGAAATGCTTCTGACAGAGATGGTTTTCTTTGGAGAGATACATGTCTTTCTTCACCTCAGCTAAGTAGGCCTATTTGGACAAAATGAGCCTTTCTCCAACTTGAAAATTGAGATTTCAGGAAGTATTCCTTTCCAAAACTAACTCAATTCTGTCTGTGCTACAAAGTGCTACATGCTGTTGATTCTAACAGAGATGGTTCTATGGAGACATACATGTGTTCCTTCAACTTTACAAAAAAGGCATTTGTGGAGCAATTAGGGCATATCTCCACCTTGCAATCTGTGATTTGCAGGAAGTATTCCTTTCAAAAAGTAACTCAGTTCTCATAGGGAAACAATGTGCTACATCCCCCTGCTTCTAACACAAACGGATATCTTTGGAGCGTTACATGAGTTTCTTCAACCTAGCTGAATAGGCCTATTTGGAAAGAACATGAGCATTTCTCAACCTTGAAAACTGTGATTTGCAGCTAGTATTCCTGACAAAAAGAAACTGAATTTTCACATGGAAACAATGTTCTACATACTCCGTCTTCTAAAACAGATGGTTTTCTACATGTGTTTCTTCAACTCAGCTGAATAGGCCTATTTGGAACATAGGGAGCCTGTCACAACCTTGAAAAACCAACATTCCAGGAAGTAGTCCTTTCAGGCCGTAAGTCAACTCACACAGGGCAACAATGAGCTAGATGCTGCAGCCTCAAACATGCATGGTTTTGGTTGGAGAGATGCATACATTTCTTCAACCCAGGTGAATAGGCCAGTTTGGAATAATGAGCCTTTCTTCACCTTGAAAACTTGTTTGCAGTAAGTATTCCTTTCAAAAAATACCTCAGTCTCAAAGAGAAACACTGTGCTAGATGCTCATGCTTCTAAAACAAATGGTTTTCTTTCAAAGATTCATGTTTTTCTTCCACTTATCTTTAAAGGCCTTTTTGGAGCAAATTGAGCCTATCTCCACCTTCAAACATGTTAGTTGCGGAAGTAATTCTATCAAACCTAAATTGATTCTAACAAGGAAACAATATGCTAGATTCTACAGCTTCTAACATAGATGGTTTCCTTTAGAGAGATATATATATTACTGCAACTCAACACAGTAGGCCAATTTGCAACAAAATGAGCCTTTCTCCACCTTTAAAACTGTGGTTTTCGGTCGTCTTCTTTCAAAAAGAAACTCAATTCTCACTGGGAAAAAAGTGCTCTATGCTCCCGCTTCTAACACAGATAGTTATCTTTTGAGAGATACATGTGTTTCTTCAATTGGCTCAACAGGCCTGTCTGGAGCAAACTGAGCCTATCTCCGGGTTCGAACACCTAAGTTGCAGTAAGGTATGTTTTTAAAACCTAAGTCTATTCTCCAGGGAAACAAGATGTTAGATGCTGCAGCCTCTAATATAGATGGTTTCCTTGGGAGGTTCATGTGTTTCTTGAACTCATTTCAATAGGCCTAGTTGGAGCAAACAGGGCCTATCTCCATCTTGAAAAACTCAGTGGATGGAAATATTCCTTTCAAATGTAAATCAAATATCACAGGAAAACAGCATGCTGATGCTGCAGTTTCTGACATAGACGGTTTATTGGGAGAAATTCATGTGTTTCTTCAACTGCGCTTCACAGGCCTATTTGGAGGAAACTACTCTATCTCTCCCTTCAAACATGGAACTTGCCGAAAGTGTTCCTTTCTAAACGAAATCAATTCTCACTTGGAAACTATGCTCTAGATGCGACTACTTTTAAACAAGATGCTTGTCTTTGGAGAGATACATGTGTTACTTCAGCTCAGATGAATAGGATTATGTGGAACTAAATGAGCCTTTTGCCACCTTGAAAACTGTGAGATTCAGGAAGTATTCCTTTCTAAAAGTAACTCACTTGTCACTTGGCAACAATGCACTACATGACCTGCTTATAACACAGAAGGAATTCTTTTGAGATATCCTTGTGTTTCTTCAACTCACCAAAATAGGCCTATTTGGAAAAAAATGAGCCTTTCTCCACCGTAAAAACTGTGATTTTTCAGGAAGTATTCCTTTCAAAACCTAACTACATTCTCACTGGGCAACAAAGCACTAGATGTTCCTGCTTCTAACACAGATGGTTTCCCTGCCACAGATACATGTGTTCCTTCAACTTAGCTGAATAGGCCTATCTGGCTCAAACAGAGCCTATCTCCACCTTGACAACTGTCATTTGGAGGAAGTTTTTATTTGCCAAAGAAACTCAATTCTCTCAAGAAAACAAGGTTCTAGATCTCCTGCTTCTAACACAAATAATTGTCTTGGCAGAGATACAGGTGTTTCTTCAACTCAGCTGAATAGTCCTATTTGGGAAAAAAATTGAGCCTTTTGCAACCTTGAAAAATATGATTGGCAGGAAGAATGTCTTTTAAACTCTAACTCAATTCCCACAGGGAAACAATGTGCTAGATGCTCCTGCTTGTAACACATGTGGCTGTTCATGGAGAGATGCATGTTTTTCTTCAACTCATCAGAACTGGCCTATGGGAAACAAAGAGAGCCTATGACAATGTGGAAAAACCCACGTTGCAGGAAGCATTCCTTTCAAAAACTAACTCAACTCTCACAAGGAAACAATGTACTAGATACTGCAGACTCTAACATAAATGGTTTCTTTTGGAGAGATACATGCGTTTCTTCAACTCAGGTGAGGAGGCCATTTTGGAATCCAATGTGCCTTTCTCTACCTTGAAAATTGTGATTTGTAGGAAGTGTTCCTGTCAATAACTAATAGAATTCTCACAGGGAAATAATGTGCTGGATGCTCATGCTTCTAACAAGGATGATTTTCTTTCTAGAGATACATGTTTTTCTCCACCATAGCAGACAAGACCTATTTGGAGCAAAAACAGCCTGTATGCACCGTGAAACACCTGAGTTACAGGAAGGATTCTTTTCAAAACCTCATTCGACTCTCACAAACGTACAACATGCAAGAATGTGCAGCTTCTAACATAGATGGTTTCCTTAGACATGGAGCAAACAGAGCCAATGTCCACCATGAAACACTTACATTGCAGGAAAAATTCCTTTCAAAAATGAAGTGGGTTCACAGAGAGAAACAATATGCTAGATGCTCCAGCTTCTAACGAACATAGATTTCTTTGGTGAAATACATGTGTTTCTTCATCTCAGCTGAATAAGCCTAGTGGGAGCAAACAGAGCCCATCCCCACCTTGGAACACCTAAGTTGCAGGAAGTATTCCTTTCAAAAACGAACTCAATTCTTTCATGGAAACAAGGTTCTAGATGAAATGCTTCTAACAGAGATGGTTTTCTTTGGAGTTTCTTCAACTCAGCTAAGTAGGCCTATTTGGACAAAATGAGCCTTTCTCCAACTTGAAAATTGAGATTTCAGGAAGTATTCCTTTCCAAAACTAACTCAATTCTGTCTGTGCTACAAAGTGCTACATGCTGTTGATTCTAACAGAGATGGTTCTATGGAGACATACATGTGTTCCTTCAACTTTGCAAAAAAGGCATTTGTGGAGCAATTAGGGCATATCTCCACCTTGCAATCTGTGATTTGCAGGAAGTATTCCTTTCAAAAAGTAACTCAGTTCTCATAGGGAAACAATGTTCTACATCCCCCTCCTTCTAACACAAACGGATATCTTTGGAGCATTACATGAGTTTCTTCAACCTAGCTGAATAGGCCTATTTGGAAAGAACATGAGCATTTTTCAACCTTGAAAACTGTGACTTGCAGCTAGTATTCCTGACAAAAAGAAACTGAATTTTCACATGGAAACAATGTTCTACATACTCCGTCTTCTAAAACAGATGGTTTTCTTAAGAGAGATACATGTGTTTCTTGAACTCAGCTGAATAGGCCTATTTGGAACATAGGGAGCCTGTCACAACCTTGAAAATCCAACGTTCCAGGAAGTAGTCCTTTCAGACCCTAAGTCAACTCACACAGGGCAGCAATGAGCTAGATGCTGCAGCCTCGAACATACATGGTTTTGGTGGGAGAGATGCATACATTTCTTCAACCCAGGTGAATAGGCCAGTTTGGAATAATGAGCCTTCCTTCACCTTGAAAACTGGTTTGCAGTAAGTATTCCTTTCAAAAAGATACCTCAGTCTCAAAGAGAAACACTGTGCTAGATGCTCATGCTTCTAAAACAAATGGTTTTCTTTCAAAGATTCATGTTTTTCTTCCACTTATCTTTAAAGGCCTTTTTGGAGCAAATTGAGCCTATCTCCACCTTCAAACATGTTAGTTGCGGAAGTAATTCGATCAAACCTAAATTGATTCTCACAAGGAAACAATATGCTAGATGCTACAGCTTCTAACATAGATGGTTTCCTTTAGAGAGTTATATATATTACTGCAACTCAACACAGTAGGCCTATTTGCAACAAAATGAGCCTTTCTCCACCTTTAAAACTGTGATTTTCGGTCATCTTCTTTCAAAAAGAAACTCAATTCTCACTGGGAAAAAAGTGCTCTATGCTCCCGCTTCTAACACAGATAGTTATCTTTTGAGAGATACATGTGTTTCTTCAATTGGCTCAACAGGCCTGTCTGGAGCAAACTGAGCCTATCTCCGGGTTCGAACACCTAAGTTGCAGTAAGGTATGTTTTTAAAACCTAAGTCTATTCTCCAGGGGAACAAGATGTTAGATGCTGCAGCCTCTAATATAGATGGTTTCCTTGGGAGGTTCATGTGTTTCTTGAACTCATTTCAATAGGCCTAGTTGGAGCAAACAGGGCCTATCTCCATCTTGAAAAACGAAGTGGATGGAAATATTCCTTTCAAATGTAAATCAAATATCACAGGAAAACAGCATGCTGATGCTGCAGTTTCTGACATAGACGGTTTATTGGGAGAAATTCATGTGTTTCTTCAACTGCGCTTCACAGGCCTATTTGGAGGAAACAGACTCTATCTCTCCCTTCAAACATGGAACTTGCCGAAAGTGTTCCTTTCTAAACGAAATCAATTCTCACTTGGAAACTATGCTCTAGATGCTACTACTTTTAAAGAAGATGCTTGTCTTTGGAGAGATACATGTGTTACTTCAGCTCAGATGAATAGGATTATGTTGAACTAAATGAGCCTTTTGCCACCTTGAAAACTGTGAGATTCAGGAAGTATTCCTTTCTAAAAGTAACTCACTTGTCACTTGGCAACAATGCACTACATGACCTGCTTGTAACACAGAAGGAATTCCTATGAAATATCCTTGTGTTTCTTCAACTCACCAAAATAGGCCTATTTGGAATAAAATGAGCCTTTCTCCACCTTGAAAACTGTGATTTTTCAGGAAGTATCCCTTTCAAAACCTAACTACATTCTCACTGGGCAACAAAGCACTAGATGTTCCTGCTTCTAACACAGATGGTTTCCCTGCCACAGATACATGTGTTCCTTCAACTTAGCTGAATAGGCCTATCTGGCTCAAACAGAGCCTATCTCCACCTTGACAACTGTCATTTGGAGGAAGTTCTTATTTGCCAAAGAAACTCAATTCTCTCAAGAAAACAAGGTTCTAGATCTCCTGCTTCTAACACAAATAATTGTCTTTGCAGAGGTACAGGTGTTTCTTCAACTCAGCTGAATAGGCCTATTTGGGAAAAAAAATGAGGCTTTTGCAACCTTGAAAAATATGATTGGCAGGAAGAATGTCTTTTAAACTCTAACTCAATTCCCACAGGGAAACAATGTGCTAGATGCTCCTGCTTGTAACACATGTGGCTGTTCATGGAGAGATGCATGTTTTTCTTCAACTCATCAGAACTGGCCTATGGGAAACAAAGAGAGCCTATGACAATGTGGAAAAACCCACGTTGCAGGAAGCATTCCTTTCAAAAACTAACTCAACTCTCACAAGGAAACAATGTACTAGATACTGCAGAACTCTAACATAAATGGTTTCTTTTGGAGAGATACATGCGTTTCTTCAACTCAGGTGAGGAGGCCATTTTGGAATCCAATGTGCCTTTCTCTACCTTGAATATTGTGATTTGTAGGAAGTGTTCCTGTCAATAACTAATAGAATTCTCACAGGGAAATAATGTGCTGGATGCTCATGCTTCTAACAAGGATGATTTTCTTTCTAGAGATACATGTTTTTCTCCACCATAGCAGACAAGACCTATTTGGAGCAAAAACAGCCTGTATGCACCGTGAAACACCTTAGTTACAGGAAGGATTCTTTTCAAAACCTCATTCGACTCTCACAAACGTACAACATGCAAGAATGTGCAGCTTCTAACATAGATGGTTTCCTTAGACATGGAGCAAACAGAGCCAATGTCCACCATGAAACACTTACATTGCAGGAAAAATTCCTTTCAAAAATGAAGTGGGTTCACAGAGAGAAACAATATGCTAGATGCTCCAGCTTCTAACGAACATAGATTTCTTTGGAGAAATACATGTGTTTCTTCATCTCAGCTGAATAAGCCTAGTGGGAGCAAACAGAGCCCATCCCCACCTTGGAACACCTAAGTTGCAGGAAGTATTCCTTTCAAAAACGAACTCAATTCTTTCATGGAAACAAGGTTCTAGATGAAATGCTTCTAACAGAGATGGTTTTCTTTGGAGAGATACATGTCTTTCTTCAACTCAGCTAAGTAGGCCTATTTGGACAAAATGAGCCTTTCTCCAACTTGAAAATTGAGATTTCAGGAAGTATTCCTTTCCAAAACTAACTCAATTCTGTCGGTGCTACAAAGTGCTACATGCTGTTGATTCTAACAGAGATGGTTCTATGGAGACATACATGTGTTCCTTCAACTTTACAAAAAAGGCATTTGTGGAGCAATTAGGGCATATCTCCACCTTGCAATCTGTGATTTGCAGGAAGTATTCCTTTCAAAAAGTAACTCAGTTCTCATAGGGAAACAATGTTCTACATCCCCCTGCTTCTAACACAAACGGATATCTTTGGAGCATTACATGAGTTTCTTCAACCTAGCTGAATAGGCCTATTTGGAAAGAACATGAGCATTTCTCAACCTTGAAAACTGTGACTTGCAGCTAGTATTCCTGACAAAAAGAAACTGAATTTTCACATGGAAACAATGTTCTACATACTCCGTCTTCTAAAACAGATGGTTTTCTACATGTGTTTCTTCAACTCAGCTGAATAGGCCTATTTGGAACATAGGGAGCCTGTCACAACCTTGAAAAACCAACATTCCAGGAAGTAGTCCTTTCAGGCCCTAAGTCAACTCACACAGGGCAACAATGAGCTAGATGCTGCAGCCTCGAACATGCATGGTTTTGGTTGGAGAGATGCATACATTTCTTCAACCCAGGTGAATAGGCCAGTTTGGAATAATGAGCCTTTCTTCACCTTGAAAACTTGTTTGCAGTAAGTATTCCTTTCAAAAAATACCTCAGTCTCAAAGAGAAACACTGTGCTAGATGCTCATGCTTCTAAAACAAATGGTTTTCTTTCAAAGATTCATGTTTTTCTTCCACTTATCTTTAAAGGCCTTTTTGGAGCAAATTGAGCCTATCTCCACCTTCAAACATGTTAGTTGCGGAAGTAATTCTATCAAACCTAAATTGATTCTAACAAGGAAACAATATGCTAGATTCTACAGCTTCTAACATAGATGGTTTCCTTTAGAGAGATATATATATTACTGCAACTCAACACAGTAGGCCTATTTGCAACAAAATGAGCCTTTCTCCACCTTTAAAACTGTGGTTTTCGGTCGTCTTCTTTCAAAAAGAAACTCAATTCTCACTGGGAAAAAAGTGCTCTATGCTCCCGCTTCTAACACAGATAGTTATCTTTTGAGAGATACATGTGTTTCTTCAATTGGCTCAACAGGCCTGTCTGGAGCAAACTGAGCCTATCTCCGGGTTCGAACACCTAAGTTGCAGTAAGGTATGTTTTTAAAACCTAAGTCTATTCTCCAGGGAAACAAGATGTTAGATGCTGCAGCCTCTAATATAGATGGTTTCCTTGGGAGGTTCATGTGTTTCTTGAACTCATTTCAATAGGCCTAGTTGGAGCAAACAGGGCCTATCTCCATCTTGAAAAACTCAGTGGATGGAAATATTCCTTTCAAATGTAAATCAAATATCACAGGAAAACAGCATGCTGATGCTGCAGTTTCTGACATAGACGGTTTATTGGGAGAAATTCATGTGTTTCTTCAACTGCGCTTCACAGGCCTATTTGGAGGAAACTACTCTATCTCTCCCTTCAAACATGGAACTTGCCGAAAGTGTTCCTTTCTAAACGAAATCAATTCTCACTTGGAAACTATGCTCTAGATGCTACTACTTTTAAACAAGATGCTTGTCTTTGGAGAGATACATGTGTTACTTCAGCTCAGATGAATAGGATTATGTTGAACTAAATGAGCCTTTTGCCACCTTGAAAACTGTGAGATTCAGGAAGTATTCCTTTCTAAAAGTAACTCACTTGTCACTTGGCAACAATGCACTACATGACCTGCTTATAACACAGAAGGAATTCTTTTGAGATATCCTTGTGTTTCTTCAACTCACCAAAATAGGCCTATTTGGAATAAAATGAGCCTTTCTCCACCGTAAAAACTGTGATTTTTCAGGAAGTATTCCTTTCAAAACCTAACTACATTCTCACTGGGCAACAAAGCACTAGATGTTCCTGCTTCTAACACAGATGGTTTCCCTGCCACAGATACATGTGTTCCTTCAACTTAGCTGAATAGGCCTATCTGGCTCAAACAGAGCCTATCTCCACCTTGACAACTGTCATTTGGAGGAAGTTTTTATTTGCCAAAGAAACTCAATTCTCTCAAGAAAACAAGGTTCTAGATCTCCTGCTTCTAACACAAATAATTGTCTTGGCAGAGATACAGGTGTTTCTTCAACTCAGCTGAATAGTCCTATTTGGGAAAAAAATTGAGCCTTTTGCAACCTTGAAAAATATGATTGGCAGGAAGAATGTCTTTTAAACTCTAACTCAATTCCCACAGGGAAACAATGTGCTAGATGCTCCTGCTTGTAACACATGTGGCTGTTCATGGAGAGATGCATGTTTTTCTTCAACTCATCAGAACTGGCCTATGGGAAACAAAGAGAGCCTATGACAATGTGGAAAAACCCACGTTGCAGGAAGCATTCCTTTCAAAAACTAACTCAACTCTCACAAGGAAACAATGTACTAGATACTGCAGACTCTAACATAAATGGTTTCTTTTGGAGAGATACATGCGTTTCTTCAACTCAGGTGAGGAGGCTGTTTTGGAATCCAATGTGCCTTTCTCTACCTTGAAAATTGTGATTTGTAGGAAGTGTTCCTGTCAATAACTAATAGAATTCTCACAGGGAAATAATGTGCTGGATGCTCATGCTTCTAACAAGGATGATTTTCTTTCTAGAGATACATGTTTTTCTCCACCATAGCAGACAAGACCTATTTGGAGCAAAAACAGCCTGTATGCACCGTGAAACACCTGAGTTACAGGAAGGATTCTTTTCAAAACCTCATTCGACTCTCACAAACGTACAACATGCAAGACTGTGCAGCTTCTAACATAGATGGTTTCCTTAGACATGGAGCAAACAGAGCCAATGTCCACCATGAAACACTTATATTGCAGGAAAAATTCCTTTCAAAAATGAAGTGGGTTCACAGAGAGAAACAATATGCTAGATGCTCCAGCTTATAACGAACATAGATTTCTTTGGAGAAATACATGTGTTTCTTCATCTCAGCTGAATAAGCCTAGTGGGAGCAAACAGAGCCCATCCCCACCTTGGAACACCTAAGTTGCAGGAAGTATTCCTTTCAAAAACGAACTCAATTCTTTCATGGAAACAAGGTTCTAGATGAAATGCTTCTAACAGAGATGGTTTTCTTTGGAGAGATACATGTCTTTCTTCAACTCAGCTAAGTAGGCCTATTTGGACAAAATGAGCCTTTCTCCAACTTGAAAATTGAGATTTCAGGAAGTATTCCTTTCCAAAACTAACTCAATTCTGTCTGTGCTACAAAGTGCTACATGCTGTTGATTCTAACAGAGATGGTTCTATGGAGACATACATGTGTTCCTTCAACTTTACAAAAAAGGCATTTGTGGAGCAATTAGGGCATATCTCCACCTTGCAATCTGTGATTTGCAGGAAGTATTCCTTTCAAAAAGTAACTCAGTTCTCATAGGGAAACAATGTTCTACATCCCACTGCTTCTAACACAAACGGATATCTTTGGAGCGTTACATGAGTTTCTTCAACCTAGCTGAATAGGCCTATTTGGAAAGAACATGAGCATTTCTCAACCTTGAAAACTGTGACTTGCAGCTAGTATTCCTGACAAAAAGAAACTGAATTTTCACATGGAAACAATGTTCTACATACTCCGTCTTCTAAAACAGATGGTTTTCTTTAGAGAGATACATGTGTTTCTTGAACTCAGCTGAATAGGCCTATTTGGAACATAGGGAGCCTGTCACAACCTTGAAAAACCAACGTTCCAGGAAGTAGTCCTTTCAGACCCTAAGTCAACTCACACAGGGCAACAATGAGCTAGATGCTGCAGCCTCGAACATGCATGGTTTTGGTTGGAGAGATGCATACATTTCTTCAACCCAGGTGAATAGGCCAGTTTGGAATAATGAGCCTTCCTTCACCTTGAAAACTGGTTTGCAGTAAGTATTCCTTTCAAAAAAATACCTCAGTCTCAAAGAGAAACACTGTGCTAGATGCTCATGCTTCTAAAACAAATGGTTTTCTTTCGAAGATTCATGTTTTTCTTCCACTTATCTTTAAAGGCCTTTTTGGAGCAAATTGAGCCTATCTCCACCTTCAAACATGTTAGTTGCGGAAGTAATTCGATCAAACCTAAATTGATTCTCACAAGGAAACAATATGCTAGATGCTACAGCTTCTAACATAGATGGTTTCCTTTAGAGAGTTATATATATTACTGCAACTCAACACAGTAGGCCTATTTGCAACAAAATGAGCCTTTCTCCACCTTTAAAACTGTGATTTTCGGTCGTCTTCTTTCAAAAAGAAACTCAATTGTCACTGGGAAAAAAGTGCTCTATGCTCCCGCTTCTAACACAGATAGTTATCTTTTGAGAGATACATGTGTTTCTTCAATTGGCTCAACAGGCCTGTCTGGAGCAAACTGAGCCTATCTCCGGGTTCGAACATCTAAGTTGCAGTAAGGTATGTTTTTAAAACCTAAGTCTATTCTCCAGGGAAACAAGATGTTAGATGCTGCAGCCTCTAATATAGATGGTTTCCTTGGGAGGTTCATGTGTTTCTTGAACTCATTTCAATAGGCCTAGTTGGAGCAAACAGGGCCTATCTCCATCTTGAAAAACGAAGTGGATAGAAATATTCCTTTCAAATGTAAATCAAATATCACAGGAAAACAGCATGCTGATGCTGCAGTTTCTGACATAGACGGTTTATTGGGAGAAATTCATGTGTTTCTTCAACTGCGCTTCACAGGCCTATTTGGAGGAAACTACTCTATCTCTCCCTTCAAACATGGAACTTGCCGAAAGTGTTCCTTTCTAAACGAAATCAATTCTCACTTGGAAACTATGCTCTAGATGCTACTACTTTTAAAGAAGATGCTTGTCTTTGGAGAGATACATGTGTTACTTCAGCTCAGATGAATAGGATTATGTTGAACTAAATGAGCCTTTTGCCACCTTGAAAACTGTGAGATTCAGGAAGTATTCCTTTCTAAAAGTAACTCAGTTGTCACTTGGCAACAATGCACTACATGACCTGCTTGTAACACAGAAGGAATTTCTTTGAAATATCCTTGTGTTTCTTCAACTCACCAAAATAGGCCTATTTGGAATAAAATGAGCCTTTCTCCACCTTGAAAACTGTGATTTTTCAGGAAGTATTCCTTTCAAAACCTAACTACATTCTCACTGGGCAACAAAGCACTAGATGTTCCTGCTTCTAACACAGATGGTTTCCCTGCCACAGATACATGTGTTCCTTCAACTTAGCTGAATAGGCCTATCTGGCTCAAACAAAGCCTATCTCCACCTTGACAACTGTCATTTGGAGGAAGTTTTTATTTGCCAAAGAAACTCAATTCTCTCAAGAAAACAAGGTTCTAGATCTCCTGCTTCTAACACAAATAATTGTCTTGGCAGAGATACAGGTGTTTCTTCAACTCAGCTGAATAGGCCTATTTGGGAAAAAAAATGAGCCTTTTGCAACCTTGAAAAATATGATAGGCAGGAAGAATGTCTTTTAAACTATAACTCAATTCCCACAGGGAAACAATGTGCTAGATGCTCCTGCTTGTAGCACATGTGGCTGTTCATGGAGAGATGCATGTTTTTCTTCAACTCACCAGAAGTGGCCTATGGGAAACAAAGAGAGCCTATGACAATGTGGAAAATCCCACGTTGCAGGAAGCATTCCTTTCAAAAACTTACTCAATTCTTTCGTGGAAACAAGGTTCTAGATGAAATGCTTCTGACAGAGATGGTTTTCTTTGGAGAGATACATGTCTTTCTTCACCTCAGCTAAGTAGGCCTATTTGGACAAAATGAGCCTTTCTCCAACTTGAAAATTGAGATTTCAGGAAGTATTCCTTTCCAAAACTAACTCAATTCTGTCTGTGCTACAAAGTGCTACATGCTGTTGATTCTAACAGAGATGGTTCTATGGAGACATACATGTGTTCCTTCAACTTTACAAAAAAGGCATTTGTGGAGCAATTAGGGCATATCTCCACCTTGCAATCTGTGATTTGCAGGAAGTATTCCTTTCAAAAAGTAACTCAGTTCTCATAGGGAAACAATGTTCTACATCCCCCTGCTTCTAACACAAACGGATATCTTTGGAGCGTTACATGAGTTTCTTCAACCTAGCTGAATAGGCCTATTTGGAAAGAACATGAGCATTTCTCAACCTTGAAAACTGTGACTTGCAGCTAGTATTCCTGACAAAAAGAAACTGAATTTTCACATGGAAACAATGTTCTACATACTCCGTCTTCTAAAACAGATGGTTTTCTTTAGAGAGATACATGTGTTTCTTCAACTCAGCTGAATAGGCCTATTTGGAACATAGGGAGCCTGTCACAACCTTGAAAAACCAACATTCCAGGAAGCAGTCCTTTCAGGCCCTAAGTCAACTCACACAGGGCAACAATGAGCTAGATGCTGCAGACTCGAACATGCATGGTTTTGGTTGGAGAGATGCATACATTTCTTCAACCCAGGTGAATAGGCCAGTTTGGAATAACGAGCCTTTCTTCACCTTGAAAACTGGTTTGCAGTAAGTATTCCTTTCAAAAAATACCTCAGTCTCAAAGAGAAACACTGTGCTAGATGCTCATGCTTCTAAAACAAATGGTTTTCTTTCAAAGATTCATGTTTTTCTTCCACTTATCTTTAAAGGCCTTTTTGGAGCAAATTGAGCCTATCTCCACCTTCAAACATGTTAGTTGCGGAAGTAATTCGATCAAACCTAAATTGATTCTCACAAGGAAACAATATGCTAGATGCTACAGCTTCTAACATAGATGGTTTCCTTTAGAGAGATATATATATTACTGCAACTCAACACAGTAGGCCTATTTGCAACAAAATGAGCCTTTCTCCACCTTTAAAACTGTGATTTTCGGTCATCTTCTTTCAAAAAGAAACTCAATTTTCACTGGGAAAAACGTGCTCTATGCTCCCGCTTCTAACACAGATAGTTATCTTTTGAGAGATACATGTGTTTCTTCAATTGGCTCAACAGGCCTGTCTGGAGCAAACTGAGCCTATCTCCGGGTTCGAACACCTAAGTTGCAGTAAGGTATGTTTTTAAAACCTAAGTCTATTCTCCAGGGGAACAAGATGTTAGATGCTGCAGCCTCTAATATAGATGGTTTCCTTGGGAGGTTCATGTGTTTCTTGAACTCATTTCAATAGGCCTAGTTGGAGCAAACAGGGCCTATCTCCATCTTGAAAAACGAAGTGGATGGAAATATTCCTTTCAAATGTAAATCAAATATCACAGGAAAACAGCATGCTGATGCTGCAGTTTCTGACATAGACGGTTTATTGGGAGAAATTCATGTGTTTCTTCAACTGCGCTTCACAGGCCTATTTGGAGGAAACAGACTCTATCTCTCCCTTCAAACATGGAACTTGCCGAAAGTGTTCCTTTCTAAACGAAATCAATTCTCACTTGGAAACTATGCTCTAGATGCTACTACTTTTAAAGAAGATGCTTGTCTTTGGAGAGATACATGTGTTACTTCAGCTCAGATGAATAGGATTATGTTGAACTAAATGAGCCTTTTGCCACCTTGAAAACTGTGAGATTCAGGAAGTATTCCTTTCTAAAAGTAACTCAATTGTCACTTGGCAACAATGCACTACATGACCTGCTTGTAACACAGAAGGAATTCTTTTGAGATATCCTTGTGTTTCTTCAACTCACCAAAATAGGCCTATTTGGAATAAAATGAGCCTTTCTCCACCTTGAAAACTGTGATTTTTCAGGAAGTATTCCTTTCAAAACCTAACTACATTCTCACTGGGCAACAAAGCACTAGATGTTCCTGCTTCTAACACAGATGGTTTAGCTGCCACAGATACATGTGTTCCTTCAACTTAGCTGAATAGGCCTATCTGGCTCAAACAGAGCCTATCTCCACCTTGACAACTGTCATTTGGAGGAAGTTTTTATTTGCCAAAGAAACTCAATTCTCTCAAGAAAACAAGGTTCTAGATCTCCTGCTTCTAACACAAATAATTGTCTTGGCAGAGATACAGGTGTTTCTTCAACTCAGCTGAATAGGCCTATTTGGGAAAAAAAATGAGCTTTTTGCAACCTTGAAAAATATGATTGGCAGGAAGAATGTCTTTTAAACTCTAACTCAATTCCCACAGGGAAACAATGTGCTAGATGCTCCTGCTTGTAACACATGTGGCTGTTCATGGAGAGATGCATGTTTTTCTTCAACTCACCAGAACTGGCCTATGGGAAACAAAGAGAGCCTATGACAATGTGGAAAAACCCACGTTGCAGGAAGCATTCCTTTCAAAAACTAACTCAACTCTCACAAGGAAACAATGTACTAGATACTGCAGACTCTAACATAAATGGTTTCTTTTGGAGAGATACATGCGTTTCTTCAACTCAGGTGAGGAGGCCATTTTGGAATCCAATGTGCCTTTCTCTACCTTGAAAATTGTGATTTGTAGGAAGTGTTCCTGTCAATAACTAATAGAATTCTCACAGGGAAATAATGTGCTGGATGCTCATGCTTCTAACAAGGATGATTTTCTTTCTAGAGATACATGTTTTTCTCCACCATAGCAGACAAGACCTATTTGGAGCAAAAACAGCCTGTATGCACCGTGAAACACCTGAGTTACAGGAAGGATTCTTTTCAAAACCTCATTCGACTCTCACAAACGTACAACATGCAAGAATGTGCAGCTTCTAACATAGATGGTTTCCTTAGACATGGAGCAAACAGAGCCAATGTCCACCATGAAACACTTACATTGCAGGAAAAATTCCTTTCAAAAATAAAGTGGGTTCACAGAGAGAAACAATATGCTAGATGCTCCAGCTTCTAACGAACATAGATTTCTTTGGAGAAATACATGTGTTTCTTCATCTCAGCTGAATAAGCCTAGTGGGAGCAAACAGAGCCCATCCCCACCTTGGAACACCTAAGTTGCAGGAAGTATTCCTTTCAAAAACGAACTCAATTCTTTCGTGGAAACAAGGTTCTAGATGAAATGCTTCTAACAGAGATGGTTTTCTTTGGAGAGATACATGTCTTTCTTCAACTCAGCTAAGTAGCCCTATTTGGACAAAATGAGCCTTTCTCCAACTTGAAAATTGAGATTTCAGGAAGTATTCCTTTCCAAAACTAACTCAATTCTCTCGGTGCTACAAAGTGCTACATGCTGTTGATTCTAACAGAGATGGTTCTATGGAGACATACATGTGTTCCTTCAACTTTACAAAAAAGGCATTTGTGGAGCAATTAGGGCATATCTCCACCTTGCAATCTGTGATTTGCAGGAAGTATTCCTTTCAAAAAGTAACTCAGTTCTCATAGGGAAACAATGTTCTACATCCCCCTGCTTCTAACACAAACGGATATCTTTGGAGCGTTACATGAGTTTGTTCAACCTAGCTGAATAGGCCTATTTGGAAAGAACATGAGCATTTCTCAACCTTGAAAACTGTGACTTGCAGCTAGTATTCCTGACAAAAAGAAACTGAATTTTCACATGGAAACAATGTTCTACATACTCCGTCTTCTAAAACAGATGGTTTTCTTTAGAGAGATACATGTGTTTCTTCAACTCAGCTGAATAGGCCTATTTGGAACATAGGGAGCCTGTCACAACCTTGAAAAACCAACATTCCAGGAAGTAGTCCTTTCAGACCCTAAGTCAACTCACACAGGGCAACAATGAGCTAGATGCTGCAGCCTCGAACATGCATGGTTTTGGTTGGAGAAATGCATACATTTCTTCAACCCAGGTGAATAGGCCAGTTTGGAATAACGAGCCTTTCTTCACCTTGAAAACTGGTTTGCAGTAAGTATTCCTTTCAAAAAATACCTCAGTCTCAAAGAGAAACACTGTGCTAGATGCTCATGCTTCTAAAACAAATGGTTTTCTTTCAAAGATTCATGTTTTTCTTCCACTTATCTTTAAAGGCCTTTTTGGAGCAAATTGAGCCTATCTCCACCTTCAAACATGTTAGTTGCGGAAGTAATTCGATCAAACCTAAATTGATTCTCACAAGGAAACAATATGCTAGATGTTACAGCTTCTAACATAGATGGTTTCCTTTAGAGAGATATATATATTACTGCAACTCAACACAGTAGGCCTATTTGCAACAAAATGAGCCTTTCTCCACCTTTACAACTCTCCACCTTCAAACATGTTAGTTGCGGAAGTAATTCGATCAAACCTAAATTGATTCTCACAAGGAAACAATATGCTAGATGCTACAGCTTCTAACATAGATGGTTTCCTTTAGAGAGATAAAGGAGTTACAGGAAGGATTCTTTTCAAAACCTCATTCGACTCTCACAAACGTACCACATGCAAGAATGTGCAGCTTCTAACATAGATGGTTTCCTTTAGAGAGATATATATATTACTTCAACTCAACACAGTAGGCCTATTTGCAACAAAATGAGCCTTTCTCCACCTTTAAAACTGTGATTTTCGGTCGTCTTCTTTCAAAAAGAAACGCAATTCTCACTGGGAAAAATGTGCTCTATGCTCCCGCTTCTAACACAGATAGTTATCTTTTAAGAGATTCATGTGTTTCTTCAATTGGCTCAACAGGCCTGTCTGGAGCAAACTGAGCCCATCTCCGGGTTCGAACACCTAAGTTGCAGTAAGGTATGTTTTTAAAACCTAAGTCTATTCTCCAGGGAAACAAGATGTTAGATGCTGCAGCCTCTAATATAGATGGTTTCCTTGGGAGGTTCATGTGTTTCCTGAACTCATTTCAATAGGCCTAGTTGGAGCAAACAAGGCCTATCTCCATCTTGAAAAACGAAGTGGATGGAAATATTCCTTTCAAATGTAAATCAAATATCACAGGAAAACAGCATGCTGATGCTGCAGTTTCTGACATAGACGGTTTATTGGGAGAAATTCATGTGTTTCTTCAACTGCGCTTCACAGGCCTATTTGGAGGAAACAGACTCTATCTCTCCCTTCAAACATGGAACTTGCCGAAAGTGTTCCTTTCTAAACGAAATCAATTCTCACTTGGAAACTATGCTCTAGATGCTACTACTTTTAAAGAAGATGCTTGTCTTTGGAGAGATACATGTGTTACTTCAGCTCAGATGAATAGGATTATGTTGAACTAAATGAGCCTTTTGCCACCTTGAAAACTGTGAGATTCAGGAAGTATTCCTTTCTAAAAGTAACTCACTTGTCACTTGGCAACAATGCACTACATGACCTGCTTGTAACACAGAAGGAATTCTTTTGAGATATCCTTGTGTTTCTTCAACTCACCAAAATAGGCCTATTTGGAATAAAATGAGCCTTTCTCCACCTTGAAAACTGTGATTTTTCAGGAAGTATTCCTTTCAAAACCTAACTACATTCTCACTGGGCAACAAAGCACTAGATGTTCCTGCTTCTAACACAGATGGTTTCCCTGCCACAGATACATGTGTTCCTTCAACTTAGCTGAATAGGCCTATCTGGCTCAAACAGAGCCTATCTCCACCTTGACAACTGTCATTTGGAGGAAGTTTTTATTTGCCAAAGAAACTCAATTCTCTCAAGAAAACAAGGTTCTAGATCTCCTGCTTCTAACACAAATAATTGTCTTGGCAGAGATACAGGTGTTTCTTCAACTCAGCTGAATAGGCCTATTTGGGAAAAAAAATGAGCCTTTTGCAACCTTGAAAAATATGATTGGCAGGAAGAATGTCTTTTAAACTCTAACTCAATTCCCACAGGGAAACAATGTGCTAGATGCTCCTGCTTGTAACACATGTGGCTGTTCATGGAGAGATGCATGTTTTTCTTCAACTCACCAGAACTGGCCTATGGGAAACAAAGAGAGCCTATGACAATGTGGAAAAACCCACGTTGCAGGAAGCATTCCTTTCAAAAACTAACTCAACTCTCACAAGGAAACAATGTACTAGATACTGCAGACTCTAACATAAATGGTTTCTTTTGGAGAGATACATGCGTTTCTTCAACTCAGGTGAGGAGGCCATTTTGGAATCCAATGTGCCTTTCTCTACCTTGAAAATTGTGATTTGTAGGAAGTGTTCCTGTCAATAACTAATAGAATTCTCACAGGGAAATAATGTGCTGGATGCTCATGCTTCTAACAAGGATGATTTTCTTTCTAGAGATACATGTTTTTCTCCACCATAGCAGAAAAGACATATTTGGAGCAAAAACAGCCTGTATGCACCGTGAAACACCTGAGTTACAGGAAGGATTCTTTTCAAAACCTCATTCGACTCTCACAAACGTACAACATGCAAGAATGTGCAGCTTCTAACATAGATGGTTTCCTTAGACATGGAGCAAACAGAGCCAATGTCCACCATGAAACACTTACATTGCAGGAAAAATTCCTTTCAAAAATAAAGTGGGTTCACAGAGAGAAACAATATGCTAGATGCTCCAGCTTCTAACGAACATAGATTTCTTTGGAGAAATACATGTGTTTCTTCATCTCAGCTGAATAAGCCTAGTGGGAGCAAACAGAGCCCATCCCCACCTTGGAACACCTAAGTTGCAGGAAGTATTCCTTTCAAAAACGAACTCAATTCTTTCGTGGAAACAAGGTTCTAGATGAAATGCTTCTAACAGAGATGGTTTTCTTTGGAGAGATACATGTCTTTCTTCAACTCAGCTAAGTAGGCCTATTTGGACAAAATGAGCCTTTCTCCAACTTGAAAATTGAGATTTCAGGAAGTATTCCTTTCCAAAACTAACTCAATTCTGTCTGTGCTACAAAGTGCTACATGCTGTTGATTCTAACAGAGATGGTTCTATGGAGACATACATGTGTTCCTTCAACTTTACAAAAAAGGCATTTGTGGAGCAATTAGGGCATATCTCCACCTTGCAATCTGTGATTTGCAGGAAGTATTCCTTTCAAAAAGTAACTCAGTTCTCATAGGGAAACAATGTTCTACATCCCCCTGCTTCTAACACAAACGGATATCTTTGGAGCGTTACATGAGTTTGTTCAACCTAGCTGAATAGGCCTATTTGGAAAGAACATGAGCATTTCTCAACCTTGAAAACTGTGACTTGCAGCTAGTATTCCTGACAAAAAGAAACTGAATTTTCACATGGAAACAATGTTCTACATACTCCGTCTTCTAAAACAGATGGTTTTCTTTAGAGAGATACATGTGTTTCTTCAACTCAGCTGAATAGGCCTATTTGGAACATAGGGAGCCTGTCACAACCTTGAAAAACCAACATTCCAGGAAGTAGTCCTTTCAGACCCTAAGTCAACTCACACAGGGCAACAATGAGCTAGATGCTGCAGCCTCGAACATGCATGGTTTTGGTTGGAGAAATGCATACATTTCTTCAACCCAGGTGAATAGGCCAGTTTGGAATAACGAGCCTTTCTTCACCTTGAAAACTGGTTTGCAGTAAGTATTCCTTTCAAAAAATACCTCAGTCTCAAAGAGAAACACTGTGCTAGATGCTCATGCTTCTAAAACAAATGGTTTTCTTTCAAAGATTCATGTTTTTCTTCCACTTATCTTTAAAGGCCTTTTTGGAGCAAATTGAGCCTATCTCCACCTTCAAACATGTTAGTTGCGGAAGTAATTCGATCAAACCTAAATTGATTCTCACAAGGAAACAATATGCTAGATGTTACAGCTTCTAACATAGATGGTTTCCTTTAGAGAGATATATATATTACTGCAACTCAACACAGTAGGCCTATTTGCAACAAAATGAGCCTTTCTCCACCTTTACAACTCTCCACCTTCAAACATGTTAGTTGCGGAAGTAATTCGATCAAACCTAAATTGATTCTCACAAGGAAACAATATGCTAGATGCTACAGCTTCTAACATAGATGGTTTCCTTTAGAGAGATAAAGGAGTTACAGGAAGGATTCTTTTCAAAACCTCATTCGACTCTCACAAACGTACCACATGCAAGAATGTGCAGCTTCTAACATAGATGGTTTCCTTTAGAGAGATATATATATTACTTCAACTCAACACAGTAGGCCTATTTGCAACAAAATGAGCCTTTCTCCACCTTTAAAACTGTGATTTTCGGTCGTCTTCTTTCAAAAAGAAACGCAATTCTCACTGGGAAAAATGTGCTCTATGCTCCCGCTTCTAACACAGATAGTTATCTTTTAAGAGATTCATGTGTTTCTTCAATTGGCTCAACAGGCCTGTCTGGAGCAAACTGAGCCCATCTCCGGGTTCGAACACCTAAGTTGCAGTAAGGTATGTTTTTAAAACCTAAGTCTATTCTCCAGGGAAACAAGATGTTAGATGCTGCAGCCTCTAATATAGATGGTTTCCTTGGGAGGTTCATGTGTTTCCTGAACTCATTTCAATAGGCCTAGTTGGAGCAAACAAGGCCTATCTCCATCTTGAAAAACGAAGTGGATGGAAATATTCCTTTCAAATGTAAATCAAATATCACAGGAAAACAGCATGCTGATGCTGCAGTTTCTGACATAGACGGTTTATTGGGAGAAATTCATGTGTTTCTTCAACTGCGCTTCACAGGCCTATTTGGAGGAAACAGACTCTATCTCTCCCTTCAAACATGGAACTTGCCGAAAGTGTTCCTTTCTAAACGAAATCAATTCTCACTTGGAAACTATGCTCTAGATGCTACTACTTTTAAAGAAGATGCTTGTCTTTGGAGAGATACATGTGTTACTTCAGCTCAGATGAATAGGATTATGTTGAACTAAATGAGCCTTTTGCCACCTTGAAAACTGTGAGATTCAGGAAGTATTCCTTTCTAAAAGTAACTCACTTGTCACTTGGCAACAATGCACTACATGACCTGCTTGTAACACAGAAGGAATTCTTTTGAGATATCCTTGTGTTTCTTCAACTCACCAAAATAGGCCTATTTGGAATAAAATGAGCCTTTCTCCACCTTGAAAACTGTGATTTTTCAGGAAGTATTCCTTTCAAAACCTAACTACATTCTCACTGGGCAACAAAGCACTAGATGTTCCTGCTTCTAACACAGATGGTTTCCCTGCCACAGATACATGTGTTCCTTCAACTTAGCTGAATAGGCCTATCTGGCTCAAACAGAGCCTATCTCCACCTTGACAACTGTCATTTGGAGGAAGTTTTTATTTGCCAAAGAAACTCAATTCTCTCAAGAAAACAAGGTTCTAGATCTCCTGCTTCTAACACAAATAATTGTCTTGGCAGAGATACAGGTGTTTCTTCAACTCAGCTGAATAGGCCTATTTGGGAAAAAAAATGAGCCTTTTGCAACCTTGAAAAATATGATTGGCAGGAAGAATGTCTTTTAAACTCTAACTCAATTCCCACAGGGAAACAATGTGCTAGATGCTCCTGCTTGTAACACATGTGGCTGTTCATGGAGAGATGCATGTTTTTCTTCAACTCACCAGAACTGGCCTATGGGAAACAAAGAGAGCCTATGACAATGTGGAAAAACCCACGTTGCAGGAAGCATTCCTTTCAAAAACTAACTCAACTCTCACAAGGAAACAATGTACTAGATACTGCAGACTCTAACATAAATGGTTTCTTTTGGAGAGATACATGCGTTTCTTCAACTCAGGTGAGGAGGCCATTTTGGAATCCAATGTGCCTTTCTCTACCTTGAAAATTGTGATTTGTAGGAAGTGTTCCTGTCAATAACTAATAGAATTCTCACAGGGAAATAATGTGCTGGATGCTCATGCTTCTAACAAGGATGATTTTCTTTCTAGAGATACATGTTTTTCTCCACCATAGCAGAAAAGACATATTTGGAGCAAAAACAGCCTGTATGCACCGTGAAACACCTGAGTTACAGGAAGGATTCTTTTCAAAACCTCATTCGACTCTCACAAACGTACAACATGCAAGAATGTGCAGCTTCTAACATAGATGGTTTCCTTAGACATGGAGCAAACAGAGCCAATGTCCACCATGAAACACTTACATTGCAGGAAAAATTCCTTTCAAAAATAAAGTGGGTTCACAGAGAGAAACAATATGCTAGATGCTCCAGCTTCTAACGAACATAGATTTCTTTGGAGAAATACATGTGTTTCTTCATCTCAGCTGAATAAGCCTAGTGGGAGCAAACAGAGCCCATCCCCACCTTGGAACACCTAAGTTGCAGGAAGTATTCCTTTCAAAAACGAACTCAATTCTTTCGTGGAAACAAGGTTCTAGATGAAATGCTTCTAACAGAGATGGTTTTCTTTGGAGAGATACATGTCTTTCTTCAACTCAGCTAAGTAGCCCTATTTGGACAAAATGAGCCTTTCTCCAACTTGAAAATTGAGATTTCAGGAAGTATTCCTTTCCAAAACTAACTCAATTCTCTCGGTGCTACAAAGTGCTACATGCTGTTGATTCTAACAGAGATGGTTCTATGGAGACATACATGTGTTCCTTCAACTTTACAAAAAAGGCATTTGTGGAGCAATTAGGGCATATCTCCACCTTGCAATCTGTGATTTGCAGGAAGTATTCCTTTCAAAAAGTAACTCAGTTCTCATAGGGAAACAATGTTCTACATCCCCCTGCTTCTAACACAAACGGATATCTTTGGAGCGTTACATGAGTTTGTTCAACCTAGCTGAATAGGCCTATTTGGAAAGAACATGAGCATTTCTCAACCTTGAAAACTGTGACTTGCAGCTAGTATTCCTGACAAAAAGAAACTGAATTTTCACATGGAAACAATGTTCTACATACTCCGTCTTCTAAAACAGATGGTTTTCTTTAGAGAGATACATGTGTTTCTTCAACTCAGCTGAATAGGCCTATTTGGAACATAGGGAGCCTGTCACAACCTTGAAAAACCAACATTCCAGGAAGTAGTCCTTTCAGACCCTAAGTCAACTCACACAGGGCAACAATGAGCTAGATGCTGCAGCCTCGAACATGCATGGTTTTGGTTGGAGAAATGCATACATTTCTTCAACCCAGGTGAATAGGCCAGTTTGGAATAACGAGCCTTTCTTCACCTTGAAAACTGGTTTGCAGTAAGTATTCCTTTCAAAAAATACCTCAGTCTCAAAGAGAAACACTGTGCTAGATGCTCATGCTTCTAAAACAAATGGTTTTCTTTCAAAGATTCATGTTTTTCTTCCACTTATCTTTAAAGGCCTTTTTGGAGCAAATTGAGCCTATCTCCACCTTCAAACATGTTAGTTGCGGAAGTAATTCGATCAAACCTAAATTGATTCTCACAAGGAAACAATATGCTAGATGTTACAGCTTCTAACATAGATGGTTTCCTTTAGAGAGATATATATATTACTGCAACTCAACACAGTAGGCCTATTTGCAACAAAATGAGCCTTTCTCCACCTTTACAACTCTCCACCTTCAAACATGTTAGTTGCGGAAGTAATTCGATCAAACCTAAATTGATTCTCACAAGGAAACAATATGCTAGATGCTACAGCTTCTAACATAGATGGTTTCCTTTAGAGAGATAAAGGAGTTACAGGAAGGATTCTTTTCAAAACCTCATTCGACTCTCACAAACGTACCACATGCAAGAATGTGCAGCTTCTAACATAGATGGTTTCCTTTAGAGAGATATATATATTACTTCAACTCAACACAGTAGGCCTATTTGCAACAAAATGAGCCTTTCTCCACCTTTAAAACTGTGATTTTCGGTCGTCTTCTTTCAAAAAGAAACGCAATTCTCACTGGGAAAAATGTGCTCTATGCTCCCGCTTCTAACACAGATAGTTATCTTTTAAGAGATTCATGTGTTTCTTCAATTGGCTCAACAGGCCTGTCTGGAGCAAACTGAGCCCATCTCCGGGTTCGAACACCTAAGTTGCAGTAAGGTATGTTTTTAAAACCTAAGTCTATTCTCCAGGGAAACAAGATGTTAGATGCTGCAGCCTCTAATATAGATGGTTTCCTTGGGAGGTTCATGTGTTTCCTGAACTCATTTCAATAGGCCTAGTTGGAGCAAACAAGGCCTATCTCCATCTTGAAAAACGAAGTGGATGGAAATATTCCTTTCAAATGTAAATCAAATATCACAGGAAAACAGCATGCTGATGCTGCAGTTTCTGACATAGACGGTTTATTGGGAGAAATTCATGTGTTTCTTCAACTGCGCTTCACAGGCCTATTTGGAGGAAACAGACTCTATCTCTCCCTTCAAACATGGAACTTGCCGAAAGTGTTCCTTTCTAAACGAAATCAATTCTCACTTGGAAACTATGCTCTAGATGCTACTACTTTTAAAGAAGATGCTTGTCTTTGGAGAGATACATGTGTTACTTCAGCTCAGATGAATAGGATTATGTTGAACTAAATGAGCCTTTTGCCACCTTGAAAACTGTGAGATTCAGGAAGTATTCCTTTCTAAAAGTAACTCACTTGTCACTTGGCAACAATGCACTACATGACCTGCTTGTAACACAGAAGGAATTCTTTTGAGATATCCTTGTGTTTCTTCAACTCACCAAAATAGGCCTATTTGGAATAAAATGAGCCTTTCTCCACCTTGAAAACTGTGATTTTTCAGGAAGTATTCCTTTCAAAACCTAACTACATTCTCACTGGGCAACAAAGCACTAGATGTTCCTGCTTCTAACACAGATGGTTTCCCTGCCACAGATACATGTGTTCCTTCAACTTAGCTGAATAGGCCTATCTGGCTCAAACAGAGCCTATCTCCACCTTGACAACTGTCATTTGGAGGAAGTTTTTATTTGCCAAAGAAACTCAATTCTCTCAAGAAAACAAGGTTCTAGATCTCCTGCTTCTAACACAAATAATTGTCTTGGCAGAGATACAGGTGTTTCTTCAACTCAGCTGAATAGGCCTATTTGGGAAAAAAAATGAGCCTTTTGCAACCTTGAAAAATATGATTGGCAGGAAGAATGTCTTTTAAACTCTAACTCAATTCCCACAGGGAAACAATGTGCTAGATGCTCCTGCTTGTAACACATGTGGCTGTTCATGGAGAGATGCATGTTTTTCTTCAACTCACCAGAACTGGCCTATGGGAAACAAAGAGAGCCTATGACAATGTGGAAAAACCCACGTTGCAGGAAGCATTCCTTTCAAAAACTAACTCAACTCTCACAAGGAAACAATGTACTAGATACTGCAGACTCTAACATAAATGGTTTCTTTTGGAGAGATACATGCGTTTCTTCAACTCAGGTGAGGAGGCCATTTTGGAATCCAATGTGCCTTTCTCTACCTTGAAAATTGTGATTTGTAGGAAGTGTTCCTGTCAATAACTAATAGAATTCTCACAGGGAAATAATGTGCTGGATGCTCATGCTTCTAACAAGGATGATTTTCTTTCTAGAGATACATGTTTTTCTCCACCATAGCAGAAAAGACATATTTGGAGCAAAAACAGCCTGTATGCACCGTGAAACACCTGAGTTACAGGAAGGATTCTTTTCAAAACCTCATTCGACTCTCACAAACGTACAACATGCAAGAATGTGCAGCTTCTAACATAGATGGTTTCCTTAGACATGGAGCAAACAGAGCCAATGTCCACCATGAAACACTTACATTGCAGGAAAAATTCCTTTCAAAAATAAAGTGGGTTCACAGAGAGAAACAATATGCTAGATGCTCCAGCTTCTAACGAACATAGATTTCTTTGGAGAAATACATGTGTTTCTTCATCTCAGCTGAATAAGCCTAGTGGGAGCAAACAGAGCCCATCCCCACCTTGGAACACCTAAGTTGCAGGAAGTATTCCTTTCAAAAACGAACTCAATTCTTTCGTGGAAACAAGGTTCTAGATGAAATGCTTCTAACAGAGATGGTTTTCTTTGGATAGATACATGTCTTTCTTCAACTCAGCTAAGTAGGCCTATTTGGACAAAATGAGCCTTTCTCCAACTTGAAAATTGAGATTTCAGGAAGTATTCCTTTCCAAAACTAACTCAATTCTCTCGGTGCTACAAAGTGCTACATGCTGTTGATTCTAACAGAGATGGTTCTATGGAGACATACATGTGTTCCTTCAACTTTACAAAAAAGGCATTTGTGGAGCAATTAGGGCATATCTCCACCTTGCAATCTGTGATTTGCAGGAAGTATTCCTTTCAAAAAGTAACTCAGTTCTCATAGGGAAACAATGTTCTACATCCCCCTGCTTCTAACACAAACGGATATCTTTGGAGCGTTACATGAGTTTGTTCAACCTAGCTGAATAGGCCTATTTGGAAAGAACATGAGCATTTCTCAACCTTGAAAACTGTGACTTGCAGCTAGTATTCCTGACAAAAAGAAACTGAATTTTCACATGGAAACAATGTTCTACATACTCCGTCTTCTAAAACAGATGGTTTTCTTTAGAGAGATACATGTGTTTCTTCAACTCAGCTGAATAGGCCTATTTGGAACATAGGGAGCCTGTCACAACCTTGAAAAACCAACATTCCAGGAAGTAGTCCTTTCAGACCCTAAGTCAACTCACACAGGGCAACAATGAGCTAGATGCTGCAGCCTCGAACATGCATGGTTTTGGTTGGAGAAATGCATACATTTCTTCAACCCAGGTGAATAGGCCAGTTTGGAATAACGAGCCTTTCTTCACCTTGAAAACTGGTTTGCAGTAAGTATTCCTTTCAAAAAATACCTCAGTCTCAAAGAGAAACACTGTGCTAGATGCTCATGCTTCTAAAACAAATGGTTTTCTTTCAAAGATTCATGTTTTTCTTCCACTTATCTTTAAAGGCCTTTTTGGAGCAAATTGAGCCTATCTCCACCTTCAAACATGTTAGTTGCGGAAGTAATTCGATCAAACCTAAATTGATTCTCACAAGGAAACAATATGCTAGATGTTACAGCTTCTAACATAGATGGTTTCCTTTAGAGAGATATATATATTACTGCAACTCAACACAGTAGGCCTATTTGCAACAAAATGAGCCTTTCTCCACCTTTACAACTCTCCACCTTCAAACATGTTAGTTGCGGAAGTAATTCGATCAAACCTAAATTGATTCTCACAAGGAAACAATATGCTAGATGCTACAGCTTCTAACATAGATGGTTTCCTTTAGAGAGATAAAGGAGTTAAAGGAAGGATTCTTTTCAAAACCTCATTCGACTCTCACAAACGTACAACATGCAAGAATGTGCAGCTTCTAACATAGATGGTTTCCTTTAGAGAGATATATATATTACTTCAACTCAACACAGTAGGCCTATTTGCAACAAAATGAGCCTTTCTCCACCTTTAAAACTGTGATTTTCGGTCGTCTTCTTTCAAAAAGAAACTCAATTCTCACTGGGAAAAATGTGCTCTATGCTCCCGCTTCTAACACAGATAGTTATCTTTTAAGAGATACATGTGTTTCTTCAATTGGCTCAACAGGCCTGTCTGGAGCAAACTGAGCCCATCTCCGGGTTCGAACACCTAAGTTGCAGTAAGGTATGTTTTTAAAACCTAAGTCTATTCTCCAGGGAAACAAGATGTTAGATGCTGCAGCCTCTAATATAGATGGTTTCCTTGGGAGGTTCATGTGTTTCCTGAACTCATTTCAATAGGCCTAGTTGGAGCAAACAAGGCCTATCTCCATCTTGAAAAACGAAGTGGATGGAAATATTCCTTTCAAATGTAAATCAAATATCACAGGAAAACAGCATGCTGATGCTGCAGTTTCTGACATAGACGGTTTATTGGGAGAAATTCATGTGTTTCTTCAACTGCGCTTCACAGGCCTATTTGGAGGAAACAGACTCTATCTCTCCCTTCAAACATGGAACTTGCCGAAAGTGTTCCTTTCTAAACGAAATCAATTCTCACTTGGAAACTATGCTCTAGATGCTACTACTTTTAAAGAAGATGCTTGTCTTTGGAGAGATACATGTGTTACTTCAGCTCAGATGAATAGGATTATGTTGAACTAAATGAGCCTTTTGCCACCTTGAAAACTGTGAGATTCAGGAAGTATTCCTTTCTAAAAGTAACTCACTTGTCACTTGGCAACAATGCACTACATGACCTGCTTGTAACACAGAAGGAATTCTTTTGAGATATCCTTGTGTTTCTTCAACTCACCAAAATAGGCCTATTTGGAATAAAATGAGCCTTTCTCCACCTTGAAAACTGTGATTTTTCAGGAAGTATTCCTTTCAAAACCTAACTACATTCTCACTGGGCAACAAAGCACTAGATGTTCCTGCTTCTAACACAGATGGTTTCCCTGCCACAGATACATGTGTTCCTTCAACTTAGCTGAATAGGCCTATCTGGCTCAAACAGAGCCTATCTCCACCTTGACAACTGTCATTTGGAGGAAGTTTTTATTTGCCAAAGAAACTCAATTCTCTCAAGAAAACAAGGTTCTAGATCTCCTGCTTCTAACACAAATAATTGTCTTGGCAGAGATACAGGTGTTTCTTCAACTCAGCTGAATAGGCCTATTTGGGAAAAAAAATGAGCCTTTTGCAACCTTGAAAAATATGATTGGCAGGAAGAATGTCTTTTAAACTCTAACTCAATTCCCACAGGGAAACAATGTGCTAGATGCTCCTGCTTGTAACACATGTGGCTGTTCATGGAGAGATGCATGTTTTTCTTCAACTCACCAGAACTGGCCTATGGGAAACAAAGAGAGCCTATGACAATGTGGAAAAACCCACGTTGCAGGAAGCATTCCTTTCAAAAACTAACTCAACTCTCACAAGGAAACAATGTACTAGATACTGCAGACTCTAACATAAATGGTTTCTTTTGGAGAGATACATGCGTTTCTTCAACTCAGGTGAGGAGGCCATTTTGGAATCCAATGTGCCTTTCTCTACCTTGAAAATTGTGATTTGTAGGAAGTGTTCCTGTCAATAACTAATAGAATTCTCACAGGGAAATAATGTGCTGGATGCTCATGCTTCTAACAAGGATGATTTTCTTTCTAGAGATACATGTTTTTCTCCACCATAGCAGAAAAGACATATTTGGAGCAAAAACAGCCTGTATGCACCGTGAAACACCTGAGTTACAGGAAGGATTCTTTTCAAAACCTCATTCGACTCTCACAAACGTACAACATGCAAGAATGTGCAGCTTCTAACATAGATGGTTTCCTTAGACATGGAGCAAACAGAGCCAATGTCCACCATGAAACACTTACATTGCAGGAAAAATTCCTTTCAAAAATAAAGTGGGTTCACAGAGAGAAACAATATGCTAGATGCTCCAGCTTCTAACGAACATAGATTTCTTTGGAGAAATACATGTGTTTCTTCATCTCAGCTGAATAAGCCTAGTGGGAGCAAACAGAGCCCATCCCCACCTTGGAACACCTAAGTTGCAGGAAGTATTCCTTTCAAAAACGAACTCAATTCTTTCGTGGAAACAAGGTTCTAGATGAAATGCTTCTAACAGAGATGGTTTTCTTTGGAGAGATACATGTCTTTCTTCAACTCAGCTAAGTAGCCCTATTTGGACAAAATGAGCCTTTCTCCAACTTGAAAATTGAGATTTCAGGAAGTATTCCTTTCCAAAACTAACTCAATTCTCTCGGTGCTACAAAGTGCTACATGCTGTTGATTCTAACAGAGATGGTTCTATGGAGACATACATGTGTTCCTTCAACTTTACAAAAAAGGCATTTGTGGAGCAATTAGGGCATATCTCCACCTTGCAATCTGTGATTTGCAGGAAGTATTCCTTTCAAAAAGTAACTCAGTTCTCATAGGGAAACAATGTTCTACATCCCCCTGCTTCTAACACAAACGGATATCTTTGGAGCGTTACATGAGTTTGTTCAACCTAGCTGAATAGGCCTATTTGGAAAGAACATGAGCATTTCTCAACCTTGAAAACTGTGACTTGCAGCTAGTATTCCTGACAAAAAGAAACTGAATTTTCACATGGAAACAATGTTCTACATACTCCGTCTTCTAAAACAGATGGTTTTCTTTAGAGAGATACATGTGTTTCTTCAACTCAGCTGAATAGGCCTATTTGGAACATAGGGAGCCTGTCACAACCTTGAAAAACCAACATTCCAGGAAGTAGTCCTTTCAGACCCTAAGTCAACTCACACAGGGCAACAATGAGCTAGATGCTGCAGCCTCGAACATGCATGGTTTTGGTTGGAGAAATGCATACATTTCTTCAACCCAGGTGAATAGGCCAGTTTGGAATAACGAGCCTTTCTTCACCTTGAAAACTGGTTTGCAGTAAGTATTCCTTTCAAAAAATACCTCAGTCTCAAAGAGAAACACTGTGCTAGATGCTCATGCTTCTAAAACAAATGGTTTTCTTTCAAAGATTCATGTTTTTCTTCCACTTATCTTTAAAGGCCTTTTTGGAGCAAATTGAGCCTATCTCCACCTTCAAACATGTTAGTTGCGGAAGTAATTCGATCAAACCTAAATTGATTCTCACAAGGAAACAATATGCTAGATGTTACAGCTTCTAACATAGATGGTTTCCTTTAGAGAGATATATATATTACTGCAACTCAACACAGTAGGCCTATTTGCAACAAAATGAGCCTTTCTCCACCTTTACAACTCTCCACCTTCAAACATGTTAGTTGCGGAAGTAATTCGATCAAACCTAAATTGATTCTCACAAGGAAACAATATGCTAGATGCTACAGCTTCTAACATAGATGGTTTCCTTTAGAGAGATAAAGGAGTTACAGGAAGGATTCTTTTCAAAACCTCATTCGACTCTCACAAACGTACCACATGCAAGAATGTGCAGCTTCTAACATAGATGGTTTCCTTTAGAGAGATATATATATTACTTCAACTCAACACAGTAGGCCTATTTGCAACAAAATGAGCCTTTCTCCACCTTTAAAACTGTGATTTTCGGTCGTCTTCTTTCAAAAAGAAACGCAATTCTCACTGGGAAAAATGTGCTCTATGCTCCCGCTTCTAACACAGATAGTTATCTTTTAAGAGATTCATGTGTTTCTTCAATTGGCTCAACAGGCCTGTCTGGAGCAAACTGAGCCCATCTCCGGGTTCGAACACCTAAGTTGCAGTAAGGTATGTTTTTAAAACCTAAGTCTATTCTCCAGGGAAACAAGATGTTAGATGCTGCAGCCTCTAATATAGATGGTTTCCTTGGGAGGTTCATGTGTTTCCTGAACTCATTTCAATAGGCCTAGTTGGAGCAAACAAGGCCTATCTCCATCTTGAAAAACGAAGTGGATGGAAATATTCCTTTCAAATGTAAATCAAATATCACAGGAAAACAGCATGCTGATGCTGCAGTTTCTGACATAGACGGTTTATTGGGAGAAATTCATGTGTTTCTTCAACTGCGCTTCACAGGCCTATTTGGAGGAAACAGACTCTATCTCTCCCTTCAAACATGGAACTTGCCGAAAGTGTTCCTTTCTAAACGAAATCAATTCTCACTTGGAAACTATGCTCTAGATGCTACTACTTTTAAAGAAGATGCTTGTCTTTGGAGAGATACATGTGTTACTTCAGCTCAGATGAATAGGATTATGTTGAACTAAATGAGCCTTTTGCCACCTTGAAAACTGTGAGATTCAGGAAGTATTCCTTTCTAAAAGTAACTCACTTGTCACTTGGCAACAATGCACTACATGACCTGCTTGTAACACAGAAGGAATTCTTTTGAGATATCCTTGTGTTTCTTCAACTCACCAAAATAGGCCTATTTGGAATAAAATGAGCCTTTCTCCACCTTGAAAACTGTGATTTTTCAGGAAGTATTCCTTTCAAAACCTAACTACATTCTCACTGGGCAACAAAGCACTAGATGTTCCTGCTTCTAACACAGATGGTTTCCCTGCCACAGATACATGTGTTCCTTCAACTTAGCTGAATAGGCCTATCTGGCTCAAACAGAGCCTATCTCCACCTTGACAACTGTCATTTGGAGGAAGTTTTTATTTGCCAAAGAAACTCAATTCTCTCAAGAAAACAAGGTTCTAGATCTCCTGCTTCTAACACAAATAATTGTCTTGGCAGAGATACAGGTGTTTCTTCAACTCAGCTGAATAGGCCTATTTGGGAAAAAAAATGAGCCTTTTGCAACCTTGAAAAATATGATTGGCAGGAAGAATGTCTTTTAAACTCTAACTCAATTCCCACAGGGAAACAATGTGCTAGATGCTCCTGCTTGTAACACATGTGGCTGTTCATGGAGAGATGCATGTTTTTCTTCAACTCACCAGAACTGGCCTATGGGAAACAAAGAGAGCCTATGACAATGTGGAAAAACCCACGTTGCAGGAAGCATTCCTTTCAAAAACTAACTCAACTCTCACAAGGAAACAATGTACTAGATACTGCAGACTCTAACATAAATGGTTTCTTTTGGAGAGATACATGCGTTTCTTCAACTCAGGTGAGGAGGCCATTTTGGAATCCAATGTGCCTTTCTCTACCTTGAAAATTGTGATTTGTAGGAAGTGTTCCTGTCAATAACTAATAGAATTCTCACAGGGAAATAATGTGCTGGATGCTCATGCTTCTAACAAGGATGATTTTCTTTCTAGAGATACATGTTTTTCTCCACCATAGCAGAAAAGACATATTTGGAGCAAAAACAGCCTGTATGCACCGTGAAACACCTGAGTTACAGGAAGGATTCTTTTCAAAACCTCATTCGACTCTCACAAACGTACAACATGCAAGAATGTGCAGCTTCTAACATAGATGGTTTCCTTAGACATGGAGCAAACAGAGCCAATGTCCACCATGAAACACTTACATTGCAGGAAAAATTCCTTTCAAAAATAAAGTGGGTTCACAGAGAGAAACAATATGCTAGATGCTCCAGCTTCTAACGAACATAGATTTCTTTGGAGAAATACATGTGTTTCTTCATCTCAGCTGAATAAGCCTAGTGGGAGCAAACAGAGCCCATCCCCACCTTGGAACACCTAAGTTGCAGGAAGTATTCCTTTCAAAAACGAACTCAATTCTTTCGTGGAAACAAGGTTCTAGATGAAATGCTTCTAACAGAGATGGTTTTCTTTGGAGAGATACATGTCTTTCTTCAACTCAGCTAAGTAGGCCTATTTGGACAAAATGAGCCTTTCTCCAACTTGAAAATTGAGATTTCAGGAAGTATTCCTTTCCAAAACTAACTCAATTCTCTCGGTGCTACAAAGTGCTACATGCTGTTGATTCTAACAGAGATGGTTCTATGGAGACATACATGTGTTCCTTCAACTTTACAAAAAAGGCATTTGTGGAGCAATTAGGGCATATCTCCACCTTGCAATCTGTGATTTGCAGGAAGTATTCCTTTCAAAAAGTAACTCAGTTCTCATAGGGAAACAATGTTCTACATCCCCCTGCTTCTAACACAAACGGATATCTTTGGAGCGTTACATGAGTTTGTTCAACCTAGCTGAATAGGCCTATTTGGAAAGAACATGAGCATTTCTCAACCTTGAAAACTGTGACTTGCAGCTAGTATTCCTGACAAAAAGAAACTGAATTTTCACATGGAAACAATGTTCTACATACTCCGTCTTCTAAAACAGATGGTTTTCTTTAGAGAGATACATGTGTTTCTTCAACTCAGCTGAATAGGCCTATTTGGAACATAGGGAGCCTGTCACAACCTTGAAAAACCAACATTCCAGGAAGTAGTCCTTTCAGACCCTAAGTCAACTCACACAGGGCAACAATGAGCTAGATGCTGCAGCCTCGAACATGCATGGTTTTGGTTGGAGAAATGCATACATTTCTTCAACCCAGGTGAATAGGCCAGTTTGGAATAACGAGCCTTTCTTCACCTTGAAAACTGGTTTGCAGTAAGTATTCCTTTCAAAAAATACCTCAGTCTCAAAGAGAAACACTGTGCTAGATGCTCATGCTTCTAAAACAAATGGTTTTCTTTCAAAGATTCATGTTTTTCTTCCACTTATCTTTAAAGGCCTTTTTGGAGCAAATTGAGCCTATCTCCACCTTCAAACATGTTAGTTGCGGAAGTAATTCGATCAAACCTAAATTGATTCTCACAAGGAAACAATATGCTAGATGTTACAGCTTCTAACATAGATGGTTTCCTTTAGAGAGATATATATATTACTGCAACTCAACACAGTAGGCCTATTTGCAACAAAATGAGCCTTTCTCCACCTTTACAACTCTCCACCTTCAAACATGTTAGTTGCGGAAGTAATTCGATCAAACCTAAATTGATTCTCACAAGGAAACAATATGCTAGATGCTACAGCTTCTAACATAGATGGTTTCCTTTAGAGAGATAAAGGAGTTAAAGGAAGGATTCTTTTCAAAACCTCATTCGACTCTCACAAACGTACAACATGCAAGAATGTGCAGCTTCTAACATAGATGGTTTCCTTTAGAGAGATATATATATTACTTCAACTCAACACAGTAGGCCTATTTGCAACAAAATGAGCCTTTCTCCACCTTTAAAACTGTGATTTTCGGTCGTCTTCTTTCAAAAAGAAACTCAATTCTCACTGGGAAAAATGTGCTCTATGCTCCCGCTTCTAACACAGATAGTTATCTTTTAAGAGATACATGTGTTTCTTCAATTGGCTCAACAGGCCTGTCTGGAGCAAACTGAGCCCATCTCCGGGTTCAAACACCTAAGTTGCAGTAAGGTATGTTTTTAAAACCTAAGTCTATTCTCCAGGGAAACAAGATGTTAGATGCTGCAGCCTCTAATATAGATGGTTTCCTTGGGAGGTTCATGTGTTTCTTGAACTCATTTCAATAGGCCTAGTTGGAGCAAACAGGGCCTATCTCCGTCTTGAAAAACTCAGTGGATGGAAATATTCCTTTCAAATGTAAATCAAATATCACAGGAAAACAGCATGCTGATGCTGCAGTTTCTGACATAGACGGTTTATTGGGAGAAATTCATGTGTTTCTTCAACTGCGCTTCACAGGCCTATTTGGAGGAAACAGACTCTATCTCTCCCTTCAAACATGGAACTTGCCGAAAGTGTTCCTTTCTAAACGAAATCAATTCTCACTTGGAAACTATGCTCTAGATGCTACTACTTTTAAAGAAGATGCTTGTCTTTGGAGAGATACATGTGTTACTTCAGCTCAGATGAATAGGATTATGTTGAACTAAATGAGCCTTTTGCCACCTTGAAAACTGTGAGATTCAGGAAGTATTCCTTTCTAAAAGTAACTCACTTGTCACTTGGCAACAATGCACTACATGACCTGCTTGTAACACAGAAGGAATTCTTTTGAGATATCCTTGTGTTTCTTCAACTCACCAAAATAGGCCTATTTGGAATAAAATGAGCCTTTCTCCACCTTGAAAACTGTGATTTTTCAGGAAGTATTCCTTTCAAAACCTAACTACATTCTCACTGGGCAACAAAGCACTAGATGTTCCTGCTTCTAACACAGATGGTTTCCCTGCCACAGATACATGTGTTCCTTCAACTTAGCTGAATAGGCCTATCTGGCTCAAACAGAGCCTATCTCCACCTTGACAACTGTCATTTGGAGGAAGTTTTTATTTGCCAAAGAAACTCAATTCTCTCAAGAAAACAAGGTTCTAGATCTCCTGCTTCTAACACAAATAATTGTCTTGGCAGAGATACAGGTGTTTCTTCAACTCAGCTGAATAGGCCTATTTGGGAAAAAAAATGAGCCTTTTGCAACCTTGAAAAATATGATTGGCAGGAAGAATGTCTTTTAAACTCTAACTCAATTCCCACAGGGAAACAATGTGCTAGATGCTCCTGCTTGTAACACATGTGGCTGTTCATGGAGAGATGCATGTTTTTCTTCAACTCACCAGAACTGGCCTATGGGAAACAAAGAGAGCCTATGACAATGTGGAAAAACCCACGTTGCAGGAAGCATTCCTTTCAAAAACTAACTCAACTCTCACAAGGAAACAATGTACTAGATACTGCAGACTCTAACATAAATGGTTTCTTTTGGAGAGATACATGCGTTTCTTCAACTCAGGTGAGGAGGCCATTTTGGAATCCAATGTGCCTTTCTCTACCTTGAAAATTGTGATTTGTAGGAAGTGTTCCTGTCAATAACTAATAGAATTCTCACAGGGAAATAATGTGCTGGATGCTCATGCTTCTAACAAGGATGATTTTCTTTCTAGAGATACATGTTTTTCTCCACCATAGCAGAAAAGACATATTTGGAGCAAAAACAGCCTGTATGCACCGTGAAACACCTGAGTTACAGGAAGGATTCTTTTCAAAACCTCATTCGACTCTCACAAACGTACAACATGCAAGAATGTGCAGCTTCTAACATAGATGGTTTCCTTAGACATGGAGCAAACAGAGCCAATGTCCACCATGAAACACTTACATTGCAGGAAAAATTCCTTTCAAAAATAAAGTGGGTTCACAGAGAGAAACAATATGCTAGATGCTCCAGCTTCTAACGAGCATAGATTTCTTTGGAGAAATACATGTGTTTCTTCATCTCAGCTGAATAAGCCTAGTGGGAGCAAACAGAGCCCATCCCCACCTTGGAACACCTAAGTTGCAGGAAGTATTCCTTTCAAAAACGAACTCAATTCTTTCGTGGAAACAAGGTTCTAGATGAAATGCTTCTAACAGAGATGGTTTTCTTTGGAGAGATACATGTCTTTCTTCAACTCAGCTAAGTAGGCCTATTTGGACAAAATGAGCCTTTCTCCAACTTGAAAATTGAGATTTCAGGAAGTATTCCTTTCCAAAACTAACTCAATTCTCTCGGTGCTACAAAGTGCTACATGCTGTTGATTCTAACAGAGATGGTTCTATGGAGACATACATGTGTTCCTTCAACTTTACAAAAAAGGCATTTGTGGAGCAATTAGGGCATATCTCCACCTTGCAATCTGTGATTTGCAGGAAGTATTCCTTTCAAAAAGTAACTCAGTTCTCATAGGGAAACAATGTTCTACATCCCCCTGCTTCTAACACAAACGGATATCTTTGGAGCGTTACATGAGTTTGTTCAACCTAGCTGAATAGGCCTATTTGGAAAGAACATGAGCATTTCTCAACCTTGAAAACTGTGACTTGCAGCTAGTATTCCTGACAAAAAGAAACTGAATTTTCACATGGAAACAATGTTCTACATACTCCGTCTTCTAAAACAGATGGTTTTCTTTAGAGAGATACATGTGTTTCTTCAACTCAGCTGAATAGGCCTATTTGGAACATAGGGAGCCTGTCACAACCTTGAAAAACCAACGTTTCAGGAAGTAGTCCTTTCAGACCCTAAGTCAACTCACACAGGGCAACAATGAGCTAGATGCTGCAGCCTCGAACATACATGGTTTTGGTTGGAGAGATGCATACATTTCTTCAACCCAGGTGAATAGGCCAGTTTGGAATAACGAGCCTTTCTTCACCTTGAAAACTGGTTTGCAGTAAGTATTCCTTTCAAAAAATACCTCAGTCTCAAAGAGAAACACTGTGCTAGATGCTCATGCTTCTAAAACAAATGGTTTTCTTTCAAAGATTCATGTTTTTCTTCCACTCATCTTTAAAGGCCTTTTTGGAGCAAATTGAGCCTATCTCCACCTTCAAACATGTTAGTTGCGGAAGTAATTCTATCAAACCTAAATTGATTCTCAGAAGGAAACAATATGCTAGATGCTACAGCTTCTAACATAGATGGTTTCCTTTAGAGAGATATATATATTACTTCAACTCAACACAGTAGGCCTATTTGCAACAAAATGAGCCTTTCTCCACCTTTAAAACTGTGATTTTCGGTCGTCTTCTTTCAAAAAGAAACTCAATTCTCACTGGGAAAAAAGTGCTCTATGCTCCCGCTTCTAACACAGATAGTTATCTTTTGAGAGATACATGTGTTTCTTCAATTGGCTCAACAGGCCTGTCTGGAGCAAACTGAGCCTATCTCCGGGTTCAAACACCTAAGTTGCAGTAAGGTATGTTTTTAAAACCTAAGTCTATTCTCCAGGGAAACAAGATGTTAGATGCTGCAGCCTCTAATATAGATGGTTTCCTTGGGAGGTTCATGTGTTTCTTGAACTCATTTCAATAGGCCTAGTTGGAGCAAACAGGGCCTATCTCCATCTTGAAAAACTCAGTGGATGGAAATATTCCTTTCAAATGTAAATCAAATATCACAGGAAAACAGCATGCTGATGCTGCAGTTTCTGACATAGACGGTTTATTGGGAGAAATTCATGTGTTTCTTCAACTGCGCTTCACAGGCCTATTTGGAGGAAACAGACTCTATCTCTCCCTTCAAACATGGAACTTGCCGAAAGTGTTCCTTTCTAAACGAAATCAATTCTCACTTGGAAACTATGCTCTAGATGCTACTACTTTTAAAGAAGATGCTTGTCTTTGGAGAGATACATGTGTTACTTCAGCTCAGATGAATAGGATTATGTTGAACTAAATGAGCCTTTTGCCACCTTGAAAACTGTGAGATTCAGGAAGTATTCCTTTCTAAAAGTAACTCACTTGTCACTTGGCAACAATGCACTACATGACCTGCTTGTAACACAGAAGGAATTCTTTTGAGATATCCTTGTGTTTCTTCAACTCACCAAAATAGGCCTATTTGGAATAAAATGAGCCTTTCTCCACCTTGAAAACTGTGATTTTTCAGGAAGTATTCCTTTCAAAACCTAACTACATTCTCACTGGGCAACAAAGCACTAGATGTTCCTGCTTCTAACACAGATGGTTTCCCTGCCACAGATACATGTGTTCCTTCAACTTAGCTGAATAGGCCTATCTGGCTCAAACAGAGCCTATCTCCACCTTGACAACTGTCATTTGGAGGAAGTTTTTATTTGCCAAAGAAACTCAATTCTCTCAAGAAAACAAGGTTCTAGATCTCCTGCTTCTAACACAAATAATTGTCTTGGCAGAGATACAGGTGTTTCTTCAACTCAGCTGAATAGGCCTATTTGGGAAAAAAATGAGCCTTTTGCAACCTTGAAAAATATGATTGGCAGGAAGAATGTCTTTTAAACTCTAACTCAATTCCCACAGGGAAACAATGTGCTAGATGCTCCTGCTTGTAACACATGTGGCTGTTCATGGAGAGATGCATGTTTTTCTTCAACTCATCCGAACTGGCCTATGGGAAACAAAGAGAGCCTATGACAATGTGGAAAAACCCACGTTGCAGGAAGCATTCCTTTCAAAAACTAACTCAACTCTCACAAGGAAACAATGTACTAGATACTGCAGACTCTAACATAAATGGTTTCTTTTGGAGAGATACATGCGTTTCTTCAACTCTGGTGAGGAGGCCATTTTGGAATCCAATGTGCCTTTCTCTACCTTGAAAATTGTGATTTGTAGGAAGTGTTCCTGTCAATAACTAATAGAATTCTCACAGGGAAATAATGTGCTGGATGCTCATGCTTCTAACAAGGATGATTTTCTTTCTAGAGATACATGTTTTTCTCCACCATAGCAGAAAAGACCTATTTGGAGCAAAAACAGCCTGTATGCACTGTGAAACACCTGAGTTACAGGAAGGATTCTTTTCAAAACCTCATTCGACTCTCACAAACGTACAACATGCAAGAATGTGCAGCTTCTAACATAGATGGTTTCCTTAGACATGGAGCAAACAGAGCCAATGTCCACCATGAAACACTTACATTGCAGGAAAAATTCCTTTCAAAAATAAAGTGGGTTCACAGAGAGAAACAATATGCTAGATGCTCCAGCTTCTAACGAGCATAGATTTCTTTGGAGAAATACATGTGTTTCTTCATCTCAGCTGAATAAGCCTAGTGGGAGCAAACAGAGTCCATCCCCACCTTGGAACACCTAAGTTACAGGAAGTATGCCTTTCAAAAACGAACTCAATTCTTTCATGGAAACAAGGTTCTAGATGAAATGCTTCTAACAGAGATGGTTTTCTTTGGAGAGATACATGTCTTTCTTCAACTCAGCTAAGTAGGCCTATTTGGACAAAATGAGCCTTTCTCCAACTTGAAAATTGAGATTTCAGGAAGTATTCCTTTCCAAAACTAACTCAATTCTGTCTGTGCTACAAAGTGCTACATGCTGTTGATTCTAACAGTGATGGTTCTATGGAGACATACATGTGTTCCTTCAACTTTACAAAAAAGGCATTTGTGGAGCAATTAGGGCATATCTCCACCTTGCAATCTGTGATTTGCAGGAAGTATTCCTTTCAAAAAGTAACTCAGTTCTCATAGGGAAACAATGTTCTACATCCCCCTGCTTCTAACACAAACGGATATCTTTGGAGCGTTACATGAGTTTCTTCAACCTAGCTGAATAGGCCTATTTGGAAAGAACATGAGCATTTCTCAACCTTGAAAACTGTGACTTGCAGCTAGTATTCCTGACAAAAAGAAACTGAATTTTCACATGGAAACAATGTTCTACATACTCCGTCTTCTAAAACAGATGGTTTTCTTTAGAGAGATACATGTGTTTCTTCAACTCAGCTGAATAGGCCTATTTGGAACATAGGGAGCCTGTCACAACCTTGAAAAACCAACATTCCAGGAAGTAGTCCTTTCAGACCCTAAGTCAACTCACACAGGGCAACAATGAGCTAGATGCTGCAGCCTCGAACATGCATGGTTTTGGTTGGAGAGATGCATACATTTCTTCAACCCAGGTGAATAGGCCAGTTTGGAATAACGAGCCTTTCTTCACCTTGAAAACTGGTTTGCAGTAAGTATTCCTTTCAAAAAATACCTCAGTCTCAAAGAGAAACACTGTGCTAGATGCTCATGCTTCTAAAACAAATGGTTTTCTTTCAAAGATTCATGTTTTTCTTCCACTCATCTTTAAAGGCCTTTTTGGAGCAAATTGAGCCTATCTCCACCTTCAAACATGTTAGTTGCGGAAGTAATTCTATCAAACCTAAATTGATTCTCAGAAGGAAACAATATGCTAGATGCTACAGCTTCTAACATAGATGGTTTCCTTTAGAGAGATATATATATTACTTCAACTCAACACAGTAGGCCTATTTGCAACAAAATGAGCCTTTCTCCACCTTTACAACTCTCCACCTTCAAACATGTTAGTTGCGGAAGTAATTCGATCAAACCTAAATTGATTCTCACAAGGAAACAATATGCTAGATGCTACAGCTTCTAACATAGATGGTTTCCTTTAGAGAGATAAAGGAGTTAAAGGAAGGATTCTTTTCAAAACCTCATTCGACTCTCACAAACGTACAACATGCAAGAATGTGCAGCTTCTAACATAGATGGTTTCCTTTAGAGAGATATATATATTACTTCAACTCAACACAGTAGGCCTATTTGCAACAAAATGAGCCTTTCTCCACCTTTAAAACTGTGATTTTCGGTCGTCTTCTTTCAAAAAGAAACTCAATTCTCACTGGGAAAAATGTGCTCTATGCTCCCGCTTCTAACACAGATAGTTATCTTTTAAGAGATACATGTGTTTCTTCAATTGGCTCAACAGGCCTGTCTGGAGCAAACTGAGCCCATCTCCGGGTTCGAACACCTAAGTTGCAGTAAGGTATGTTTTTAAAACCTAAGTCTATTCTCCAGGGAAACAAGATGTTAGATGCTGCAGCCTCTAATATAGATGGTTTCCTTGGGAGGTTCATGTGTTTCCTGAACTCATTTCAATAGGCCTAGTTGGAGCAAACAAGGCCTATCTCCATCTTGAAAAACGAAGTGGATGGAAATATTCCTTTCAAATGTAAATCAAATATCACAGGAAAACAGCATGCTGATGCTGCAGTTTCTGACATAGACGGTTTATTGGGAGAAATTCATGTGTTTCTTCAACTGCGCTTCACAGGCCTATTTGGAGGAAACAGACTCTATCTCTCCCTTCAAACATGGAACTTGCCGAAAGTGTTCCTTTCTAAACGAAATCAATTCTCACTTGGAAACTATGCTCTAGATGCTACTACTTTTAAAGAAGATGCTTGTCTTTGGAGAGATACATGTGTTACTTCAGCTCAGATGAATAGGATTATGTTGAACTAAATGAGCCTTTTGCCACCTTGAAAACTGTGAGATTCAGGAAGTATTCCTTTCTAAAAGTAACTCACTTGTCACTTGGCAACAATGCACTACATGACCTGCTTGTAACACAGAAGGAATTCTTTTGAGATATCCTTGTGTTTCTTCAACTCACCAAAATAGGCCTATTTGGAATAAAATGAGCCTTTCTCCACCTTGAAAACTGTGATTTTTCAGGAAGTATTCCTTTCAAAACCTAACTACATTCTCACTGGGCAACAAAGCACTAGATGTTCCTGCTTCTAACACAGATGGTTTCCCTGCCACAGATACATGTGTTCCTTCAACTTAGCTGAATAGGCCTATCTGGCTCAAACAGAGCCTATCTCCACCTTGACAACTGTCATTTGGAGGAAGTTTTTATTTGCCAAAGAAACTCAATTCTCTCAAGAAAACAAGGTTCTAGATCTCCTGCTTCTAACACAAATAATTGTCTTGGCAGAGATACAGGTGTTTCTTCAACTCAGCTGAATAGGCCTATTTGGGAAAAAAAATGAGCCTTTTGCAACCTTGAAAAATATGATTGGCAGGAAGAATGTCTTTTAAACTCTAACTCAATTCCCACAGGGAAACAATGTGCTAGATGCTCCTGCTTGTAACACATGTGGCTGTTCATGGAGAGATGCATGTTTTTCTTCAACTCATCCGAACTGGCCTATGGGAAACAAAGAGAGCCTATGACAATGTGGAAAAACCCACGTTGCAGGAAGCATTCCTTTCAAAAACTAACTCAACTCTCACAAGGAAACAATGTACTAGATACTGCAGACTCTAACATAAATGGTTTCTTTTGGAGAGATACATGCGTTTCTTCAACTCAGGTGAGGAGGCCATTTTGGAATCCAATGTGCCTTTCTCTACCTTGAAAATTGTGATTTGTAGGAAGTGTTCCTGTCAATAACTAATAGAATTCTCACAGGGAAATAATGTGCTGGATGCTCATGCTTCTAACAAGGATGATTTTCTTTCTAGAGATACATGTTTTTCTCCACCATAGCAGAAAAGACATATTTGGAGCAAAAACAGCCTGTATGCACCGTGAAACACCTGAGTTACAGGAAGGATTCTTTTCAAAACCTCATTCGACTCTCACAAACGTACAACATGCAAGAATGTGCAGCTTCTAACATAGATGGTTTCCTTAGACATGGAGCAAACAGAGCCAATGTCCACCATGAAACACTTACATTGCAGGAAAAATTCCTTTCAAAAATAAAGTGGGTTCACAGAGAGAAACAATATGCTAGATGCTCCAGCTTCTAACGAGCATAGATTTCTTTGGAGAAATACATGTGTTTCTTCATCTCAGCTGAATAAGCCTAGTGGGAGCAAACAGAGCCCATCCCCACCTTGGAACACCTAAGTTGCAGGAAGTATTCCTTTCAAAAACGAACTCAATTCTTTCGTGGAAACAAGGTTCTAGATGAAATGCTTCTAACAGAGATGGTTTTCTTTGGAGAGATACATGTCTTTCTTCAACTCAGCTAAGTAGGCCTATTTGGACAAAATGAGCCTTTCTCCAACTTGAAAATTGAGATTTCAGGAAGTATTCCTTTCCAAAACTAACTCAATTCTCTCGGTGCTACAAAGTGCTACATGCTGTTGATTCTAACAGAGATGGTTCTATGGAGACATACATGTGTTCCTTCAACTTTACAAAAAAGGCATTTGTGGAGCAATTAGGGCATATCTCCACCTTGCAATCTGTGATTTGCAGGAAGTATTCCTTTCAAAAAGTAACTCAGTTCTCATAGGGAAACAATGTTCTACATCCCCCTGCTTCTAACACAAACGGATATCTTTGGAGCGTTACATGAGTTTCTTCAACCTAGCTGAATAGGCCTATTTGGAAAGAACATGAGCATTTCTCAACCTTGAAAACTGTGACTTGCAGCTAGTATTCCTGACAAAAAGAAACTGAATTTTCACATGGAAACAATGTTCTACATACTCCGTCTTCTAAAACAGATGGTTTTCTTTAGAGAGATACATGTGTTTCTTCAACTCAGCTGAATAGGCCTATTTGGAACATAGGGAGCCTGTCACAACCTTGAAAAACCAACGTTTCAGGAAGTAGTCCTTTCAGACCCTAAGTCAACTCACACAGGGCAACAATGAGCTAGATGCTGCAGCCTCGAACATACATGGTTTTGGTTGGAGAGATGCATACATTTCTTCAACCCAGGTGAATAGGCCAGTTTGGAATAACGAGCCTTTCTTCACCTTGAAAACTGGTTTGCAGTAAGTATTCCTTTCAAAAAATACCTCAGTCTCAAAGAGAAACACTGTGCTAGATGCTCATGCTTCTAAAACAAATGGTTTTCTTTCAAAGATTCATGTTTTTCTTCCACTCATCTTTAAAGGCCTTTTTGGAGCAAATTGAGCCTATCTCCACCTTCAAACATGTTAGTTGCGGAAGTAATTCTATCAAACCTAAATTGATTCTCAGAAGGAAACAATATGCTAGATGCTACAGCTTCTAACATAGATGGTTTCCTTTAGAGAGATATATATATTACTTCAACTCAACACAGTAGGCCTATTTGCAACAAAATGAGCCTTTCTCCACCTTTAAAACTGTGATTTTCGGTCGTCTTCTTTCAAAAAGAAACTCAATTCTCACTGGGAAAAAAGTGCTCTATGCTCCCGCTTCTAACACAGATAGTTATCTTTTGAGAGATACATGTGTTTCTTCAATTGGCTCAACAGGCCTGTCTGGAGCAAACTGAGCCTATCTCCGGGTTCAAACACCTAAGTTGCAGTAAGGTATGTTTTTAAAACCTAAGTCTATTCTCCAGGGAAACAAGATGTTAGATGCTGCAGCCTCTAATATAGATGGTTTCCTTGGGAGGTTCATGTGTTTCTTGAACTCATTTCAATAGGCCTAGTTGGAGCAAACAGGGCCTATCTCCATCTTGAAAAACTCAGTGGATGGAAATATTCCTTTCAAATGTAAATCAAATATCACAGGAAAACAGCATGCTGATGCTGCAGTTTCTGACATAGACGGTTTATTGGGAGAAATTCATGTGTTTCTTCAACTGCGCTTCACAGGCCTATTTGGAGGAAACAGACTCTATCTCTCCCTTCAAACATGGAACTTGCCGAAAGTGTTCCTTTCTAAACGAAATCAATTCTCACTTGGAAACTATGCTCTAGATGCTACTACTTTTAAAGAAGATGCTTGTCTTTGGAGAGATACATGTGTTACTTCAGCTCAGATGAATAGGATTATGTTGAACTAAATGAGCCTTTTGCCACCTTGAAAACTGTGAGATTCAGGAAGTATTCCTTTCTAAAAGTAACTCACTTGTCACTTGGCAACAATGCACTACATGACCTGCTTGTAACACAGAAGGAATTCTTTTGAGATATCCTTGTGTTTCTTCAACTCACCAAAATAGGCCTATTTGGAATAAAATGAGCCTTTCTCCACCTTGAAAACTGTGATTTTTCAGGAAGTATTCCTTTCAAAACCTAACTACATTCTCACTGGGCAACAAAGCACTAGATGTTCCTGCTTCTAACACAGATGGTTTCCCTGCCACAGATACATGTGTTCCTTCAACTTAGCTGAATAGGCCTATCTGGCTCAAACAGAGCCTATCTCCACCTTGACAACTGTCATTTGGAGGAAGTTTTTATTTGCCAAAGAAACTCAATTCTCTCAAGAAAACAAGGTTCTAGATCTCCTGCTTCTAACACAAATAATTGTCTTGGCAGAGATACAGGTGTTTCTTCAACTCAGCTGAATAGTCCTATTTGGGAAAAAAATGAGCCTTTTGCAACCTTGAAAAATATGATTGGCAGGAAGAATGTCTTTTAAACTCTAACTCAATTCCCACAGGGAAACAATGTGCTAGATGCTCCTGCTTGTAACACATGTGGCTGTTCATGGAGAGATGCATGTTTTTCTTCAACTCATCCGAACTGGCCTATGGGAAACAAAGAGAGCCTATGACAATGTGGAAAAACCCACGTTGCAGGAAGCATTCCTTTCAAAAACTAACTCAACTCTCACAAGGAAACAATGTACTAGATACTGCAGACTCTAACATAAATGGTTTCTTTTGGAGAGATACATGCGTTTCTTCAACTCTGGTGAGGAGGCCATTTTGGAATCCAATGTGCCTTTCTCTACCTTGAAAATTGTGATTTGTAGGAAGTGTTCCTGTCAATAACTAATAGAATTCTCACAGGGAAATAATGTGCTGGATGCTCATGCTTCTAACAAGGATGATTTTCTTTCTAGAGATACATGTTTTTCTCCACCATAGCAGAAAAGACCTATTTGGAGCAAAAACAGCCTGTATGCACTGTGAAACACCTGAGTTACAGGAAGGATTCTTTTCAAAACCTCATTCGACTCTCACAAACGTACAACATGCAAGAATGTGCAGCTTCTAACATAGATGGTTTCCTTAGACATGGAGCAAACAGAGCCAATGTCCACCATGAAACACTTACATTGCAGGAAAAATTCCTTTCAAAAATAAAGTGGGTTCACAGAGAGAAACAATATGCTAGATGCTCCAGCTTCTAACGAACATAGATTTCTTTGGAGAAATACATGTGTTTCTTCATCTCAGCTGAATAAGCCTAGTGGGAGCAAACAGAGTCCATCCCCACCTTGGAACACCTAAGTTACAGGAAGTATGCCTTTCAAAAACGAACTCAATTCTTTCATGGAAACAAGGTTCTAGATGAAATGCTTCTAACAGAGATGGTTTTCTTTGGAGAGATACATGTCTTTCTTCAACTCAGCTAAGTAGGCCTATTTGGACAAAATGAGCCTTTCTCCAACTTGAAAATTGAGATTTCAGGAAGTATTCCTTTCCAAAACTAACTCAATTCTGTCTGTGCTACAAAGTGCTACATGCTGTTGATTCTAACAGTGATGGTTCTATGGAGACATACATGTGTTCCTTCAACTTTACAAAAAAGGCATTTGTGGAGCAATTAGGGCATATCTCCACCTTGCAATCTGTGATTTGCAGGAAGTATTCCTTTCAAAAAGTAACTCAGTTCTCATAGGGAAACAATGTTCTACATCCCCCTGCTTCTAACACAAACGGATATCTTTGGAGCGTTACATGAGTTTCTTCAACCTAGCTGAATAGGCCTATTTGGAAAGAACATGAGCATTTCTCAACCTTGAAAACTGTGACTTGCAGCTAGTATTCCTGACAAAAAGAAACTGAATTTTCACATGGAAACAATGTTCTACATACTCCGTCTTCTAAAACAGATGGTTTTCTTTAGAGAGATACATGTGTTTCTTCAACTCAGCTGAATAGGCCTATTTGGAACATAGGGAGCCTGTCACAACCTTGAAAAACCAACATTCCAGGAAGTAGTCCTTTCAGACCCTAAGTCAACTCACACAGGGCAACAATGAGCTAGATGCTGCAGCCTCGAACATGCATGGTTTTGGTTGGAGAGATGCATACATTTCTTCAACCCAGGTGAATAGGCCAGTTTGGAATAACGAGCCTTTCTTCACCTTGAAAACTGGTTTGCAGTAAGTATTCCTTTCAAAAAATACCTCAGTCTCAAAGAGAAACACTGTGCTAGATGCTCATGCTTCTAAAACAAATGGTTTTCTTTCAAAGATTCATGTTTTTCTTCCACTCATCTTTAAAGGCCTTTTTGGAGCAAATTGAGCCTATCTCCACCTTCAAACATGTTAGTTGCGGAAGTAATTCTATCAAACCTAAATTGATTCTCAGAAGGAAACAATATGCTAGATGCTACAGCTTCTAACATAGATGGTTTCCTTTAGAGAGATATATATATTACTTCAACTCAACACAGTAGGCCTATTTGCAACAAAATGAGCCTTTCTCCACCTTTAAAACTGTGATTTTCGGTCGTCTTCTTTCAAAAAGAAACTCAATTCTCACTGGGAAAAAAGTGCTCTATGCTCCCGCTTCTAACACAGATAGTTATCTTTTGAGAGATACATGTGTTTCTTCAATTGGCTCAACAGGCCTGTCTGGAGCAAACTGAGCCTATCTCCGGGTTCAAACACCTAAGTTGCAGTAAGGTATGTTTTTAAAACCTAAGTCTATTCTCCAGGGAAACAAGATGTTAGATGCTGCAGCCTCTAATATAGATGGTTTCCTTGGGAGGTTCATGTGTTTCTTGAACTCATTTCAATAGGCCTAGTTGGAGCAAACAGGGCCTATCTCCGTCTTGAAAAACTCAGTGGATGGAAATATTCCTTTCAAATGTAAATCAAATATCACAGGAAAACAGCATGCTGATGCTGCAGTTTCTGACATAGACGGTTTATTGGGAGAAATTCATGTGTTTCTTCAACTGCGCTTCACAGGCCTATTTGGAGGAAACAGACTCTATCTCTCCCTTCAAACATGGAACTTGCCGAAAGTGTTCCTTTCTAAACGAAATCAATTCTCACTTGGAAACTATGCTCTAGATGCTACTACTTTTAAAGAAGATGCTTGTCTTTGGAGAGATACATGTGTTACTTCAGCTCAGATGAATAGGATTATGTTGAACTAAATGAGCCTTTTGCCACCTTGAAAACTGTGAGATTCAGGAAGTATTCCTTTCTAAAAGTAACTCACTTGTCACTTGGCAACAATGCACTACATGACCTGCTTGTAACACAGAAGGAATTCTTTTGAGATATCCTTGTGTTTCTTCAACTCACCAAAATAGGCCTATTTGGAATAAAATGAGCCTTTCTCCACCTTGAAAACTGTGATTTTTCAGGAAGTATTCCTTTCAAAACCTAACTACATTCTCACTGGGCAACAAAGCACTAGATGTTCCTGCTTCTAACACAGATGGTTTCCCTGCCACAGATACATGTGTTCCTTCAACTTAGCTGAATAGGCCTATCTGGCTCAAACAGAGCCTATCTCCACCTTGACAACTGTCATTTGGAGGAAGTTTTTATTTGCCAAAGAAACTCAATTCTCTCAAGAAAACAAGGTTCTAGATCTCCTGCTTCTAACACAAATAATTGTCTTGGCAGAGATACAGGTGTTTCTTCAACTCAGCTGAATAGGCCTATTTGGGAAAAAAAATGAGCCTTTTGCAACCTTGAAAAATATGATTGGCAGGAAGAATGTCTTTTAAACTCTAACTCAATTCCCACAGGGAAACAATGTGCTAGATGCTCCTGCTTGTAACACATGTGGCTGTTCATGGAGAGATGCATGTTTTTCTTCAACTCATCCGAACTGGCCTATGGGAAACAAAGAGAGCCTATGACAATGTGGAAAAACCCACGTTGCAGGAAGCATTCCTTTCAAAAACTAACTCAACTCTCACAAGGAAACAATGTACTAGATACTGCAGACTCTAACATAAATGGTTTCTTTTGGAGAGATACATGCGTTTCTTCAACTCAGGTGAGGAGGCCATTTTGGAATCCAATGTGCCTTTCTCTACCTTGAAAATTGTGATTTGTAGGAAGTGTTCCTGTCAATAACTAATAGAATTCTCACAGGGAAATAATGTGCTGGATGCTCATGCTTCTAACAAGGATGATTTTCTTTCTAGAGATACATGTTTTTCTCCACCATAGCAGAAAAGACCTATTTGGAGCAAAAACAGCCTGTATGCACCGTGAAACACCTGAGTTACAGGAAGGATTCTTTTCAAAACCTCATTCGACTCTCACAAACGTACAACATGCAAGAATGTGCAGCTTCTAACATAGATGGTTTCCTTAGACATGGAGCAAACAGAGCCAATGTCCACCATGAAACACTTAAATTGCAGGAAAAATTCCTTTCAAAAATAAAGTGGGTTCACAGAGAGAAACAATATGCTAGATGCTCCAGCTTCTAACGAACATAGATTTCTTTGGAGAAATACATGTGTTTCTTCATCTCAGCTGAATAAGCCTAGTGGGAGCAAACAGAGTCCATCCCCACCTTGGAACACCTAAGTTGCAGGAAGTATGCCTTTCAAAAACGAACTCAATTCTTTCATGGAAACAAGGTTCTAGATGAAATGCTTCTAACAGAGATGGTTTTCTTTGGAGAGATACATGTCTTTCTTCAACTCAGCTAAGTAGGCCTATTTGGACAAAATGAGCCTTTCTCCAACTTGAAAATTGAGATTTCAGGAAGTATTCCTTTCCAAAACTAACTCAATTCTGTCTGTGTTACAAAGTGCTACATGCTGTTGATTCTAACAGAGATGGTTCTATGGAGACATACATGTGTTCCTTCAACTTTACAAAAAAGGCATTTGTGGAGCAATTAGGGCATATCTCCACCTTGCAATCTGTGATTTGCAGGAAGTATTCCTTTCAAAAAGTAACTCAGTTCTCATAGGGAAACAATGTTCTACATCCCCCTGCTTCTAACACAAACGGATATCTTTGGAGCGTTACATGAGTTTCTTCAACCTAGCTGAATAGGCCTATTTGGAAAGAACATGAGCATTTCTCAACCTTGAAAACTTTGACTTGCAGCTAGTATTCCTGACAAAAAGAAACTGAATTTTCACATGGAAACAATGTTCTACATACTCCGTCTTCTAAAACAGATGGTTTTCTTTAGAGAGATACATGTGTTTCTTCAACTCAGCTGAATAGGCCTATTTGGAACATAGGGAGCCTGTCACAACCTTGAAAAACCAACGTTTCAGGAAGTAGTCCTTTCAGACCCTAAGTCAACTCACACAGGGCAACAATGAGCTAGATGCTGCAGCCTCGAACATACATGGTTTTGGTTGGAGAGATGCATACATTTCTTCAACCCAGGTGAATAGGCCAGTTTGGAATAACGAGCCTTTCTTCACCTTGAAAACTGGTTTGCAGTAAGTATTCCTTTCAAAAAATACCTCAGTCTCAAAGAGAAACACTGTGCTAGATGCTCATGCTTCTAAAACAAATGGTTTTCTTTCAAAGATTCATGTTTTTCTTCCACTCATCTTTAAAGGCCTTTTTGGAGCAAATTGAGCCTATCTCCACCTTCAAACATGTTAGTTGCGGAAGTAATTCTATCAAACCTAAATTGATTCTCAGAAGGAAACAATATGCTAGATGCTACAGCTTCTAACATAGATGGTTTCCTTTAGAGAGATATATATATTACTTCAACTCAACACAGTAGGCCTATTTGCAACAAAATGAGCCTTTCTCCACCTTTAAAACTGTGATTTTCGGTCGTCTTCTTTCAAAAAGAAACTCAATTCTCACTGGGAAAAAAGTGCTCTATGCTCCCGCTTCTAACACAGATAGTTATCTTTTGAGAGATACATGTGTTTCTTCAATTGGCTCAACAGGCCTGTCTGGAGCAAACTGACCCTATCTCCGGGTTCAAACACCTAAGTTGCAGTAAGGTATGTTTTTAAAACCTAAGTCTATTCTCCAGGGAAACAAGATGTTAGATGCTGCAGCCTCTAATATAGATGGTTTCCTTGGGAGGTTCATGTGTTTCTTGAACTCATTTCAATAGGCCTAGTTGGAGCAAACAGGGCCTATCTCCATCTTGAAAAACTCAGTGGATGGAAATATTCCTTTCAAATGTAAATCAAATATCACAGGAAAACAGCATGCTGATGCTGCAGTTTCTGACATAGACGGTTTATTGGGAGAAATTCATGTGTTTCTTCAACTGCGCTTCACAGGCCTATTTGGAGGAAACAGACTCTATCTCTCCCTTCAAACATGGAACTTGCCGAAAGTGTTCCTTTCTAAACGAAATCAATTCTCACTTGGAAACTATGCTCTAGATGCTACTACTTTTAAAGAAGATGCTTGTCTTTGGAGAGATACATGTGTTACTTCAGCTCAGATGAATAGGATTATGTTGAACTAAATGAGCCTTTTGCCACCTTGAAAACTGTGAGATTCAGGAAGTATTCCTTTCTAAAAGTAACTCACTTGTCACTTGGCAACAATGCACTACATGACCTGCTTGTAACACAGAAGGAATTCTTTTGAGATATCCTTGTGTTTCTTCAACTCACCAAAATAGGCCTATTTGGAATAAAATGAGCCTTTCTCCACCTTGAAAACTGTGATTTTTCAGGAAGTATTCCTTTCAAAACCTAACTACATTCTCACTGGGCAACAAAGCACTAGATGTTCCTGCTTCTAACACAGATGGTTTCCCTGCCACAGATACATGTGTTCCTTCAACTTAGCTGAATAGGCCTATCTGGCTCAAACAGAGCCTATCTCCACCTTGACAACTGTCATTTGGAGGAAGTTTTTATTTGCCAAAGAAACTCAATTCTCTCAAGAAAACAAGGTTCTAGATCTCCTGCTTCTAACACAAATAATTGTCTTGGCAGAGATACAGGTGTTTCTTCAACTCAGCTGAATAGTCCTATTTGGGAAAAAAATGAGCCTTTTGCAACCTTGAAAAATATGATTGGCAGGAAGAATGTCTTTTAAACTCTAACTCAATTCCCACAGGGAAACAATGTGCTAGATGCTCCTGCTTGTAACACATGTGGCTGTTCATGGAGAGATGCATGTTTTTCTTCAACTCATCCGAACTGGCCTATGGGAAACAAAGAGAGCCTATGACAATGTGGAAAAACCCACGTTGCAGGAAGCATTCCTTTCAAAAACTAACTCAACTCTCACAAGGAAACAATGTACTAGATACTGCAGACTCTAACATAAATGGTTTCTTTTGGAGAGATACATGCGTTTCTTCAACTCAGGTGAGGAGGCCATTTTGGAATCCAATGTGCCTTTCTCTACCTTGAAAATTGTGATTTGTAGGAAGTGTTCCTGTCAATAACTAATAGAATTCTCACAGGGAAATAATGTGCTGGATGCTCATGCTTCTAACAAGGATGATTTTCTTTCTAGAGATACATGTTTTTCTCCACCATAGCAGAGAAGACCTATTTGGAGCAAAAACAGCCTGTATGCACTGTGAAACACCTGAGTTACAGGAAGGATTCTTTTCAAAACCTCATTCGACTCTCACAAACGTACAACATGCAAGAATGTGCAGCTTCTAACATAGATGGTTTCCTTAGACATGGAGCAAACAGAGCCAATGTCCACCATGAAACACTTACATTGCAGGAAAAATTCCTTTCAAAAATAAAGTGGGTTCACAGAGAGAAACAATATGCTAGATGCTCCAGCTTCTAACGAACATAGATTTCTTTGGAGAAATACATGTGTTTCTTCATCTCAGCTGAATAAGCCTAGTGGGAGCAAACAGAGTCCATCCCCACCTTGGAACACCTAAGTTGCAGGAAGTATGCCTTTCAAAAACGAACTCAATTCTTTCATGGAAACAATGTTCTAGATGAAATGCTTCTAACAGAGATGGTTTTCTTTGGAGAGATACATGTCTTTCTTCAACTCAGCTAAGTAGGCCTATTTGGACAAAATGAGCCTTTCTCCAACTTGAAAATTGAGATTTCAGGAAGTATTCCTTTCCAAAACTAACTCAATTCTGTCTGTGCTACAAAGTGCTACATGCTGTTGATTCTAACAGAGATGGTTCTATGGAGACATACATGTGTTCCTTCAACTTTACAAAAAAGGCATTTGTGGAGCAATTAGGGCATATCTCCACCTTGCAATCTGTGATTTGCAGGAAGTATTCCTTTCAAAAAGTAACTCAGTTCTCATAGGGAAACAATGTTCTACATCCCCCTGCTTCTAACACAAACGGATATCTTTGGAGCGTTACATGAGTTTCTTCAACCTAGCTGAATAAGCCTATTTGGAAAGAACATGAGCATTTCTCAACCTTGAAAACTTTGACTTGCAGCTAGTATTCCTGACAAAAAGAAACTGAATTTTCACATGGAAACAATGCTCTACATACTCCGTCTTCTAAAACAGATGGTTTTCTTTAGAGAGATACATGTGTTTCTTCAACTCAGCTGAATAGGCCTATTTGGAACATAGGGAGCCTGTCACAACCTTGAAAAACCAACGTTTCAGGAAGTAGTCCTTTCAGACCCTAAGTCAACTCACACAGGGCAACAATGAGCTAGATGCTGCAGCCTCGAACATACATGGTTTTGGTTGGAGAGATGCATACATTTCTTCAACCCAGTTGAATAGGCCAGTTTGGAATAACGAGCCTTTCTTCACCTTGAAAACTGGTTTGCAGTAAGTATTCCTTTCAAAAAATACCTCAGTCTCAAAGAGAAACACTGTGCTAGATGCTCATGCTTCTAAAACAAATGGTTTTCTTTCAAAGATTCATGTTTTTCTTCCACTCATCTTTAAAGGCCTTTTTGGAGCAAATTGAGCCTATCTCCACCTTCAAACATGTTAGTTGCGGAAGTAATTCTATCAAACCTAAATTGATTCTCAGAAGGAAACAATATGCTAGATGCTACAGCTTCTAACATAGATGGTTTCCTTTAGAGAGATATATATATTACTTCAACTCAACACAGTAGGCCTATTTGCAACAAAATGAGCCTTTCTCCACCTTTAAAACTGTGATTTTCGGTCGTCTTCTTTCAAAAAGAAACTCAATTCTCACTGGGAAAAAAGTGCTCTATGCTCCCGCTTCTAACACAGATAGTTATCTTTTGAGAGATACATGTGTTTCTTCAATTGGCTCAACAGGCCTGTCTGGAGCAAACTGAGCCTATCTCCGGGTTCAAACACCTAAGTTGCAGTAAGGTATGTTTTTAAAACCTAAGTCTATTCTCCAGGGAAACAAGATGTTAGATGCTGCAGCCTCTAATATAGATGGTTTCCTTGGGAGGTTCATGTGTTTCTTGAACTCATTTCAATAGGCCTAGTTGGAGCAAACAGGGCCTATCTCCATCTTGAAAAACTCAGTGGATGGAAATATTCCTTTCAAATGTAAATCAAATATCACAGGAAAACAGCATGCTGATGCTGCAGTTTCTGACATAGACGGTTTATTGGGAGAAATTCATGTGTTTCTTCAACTGCGCTTCACAGGCCTATTTGGAGGAAACAGACTCTATCTCTCCCTTCAAACATGGAACTTGCCGAAAGTGTTCCTTTCTAAACGAAATCAATTCTCACTTGGAAACTATGCTCTAGATGCTACTACTTTTAAAGAAGATGCTTGTCTTTGGAGAGATACATGTGTTACTTCAGCTCAGATGAATAGGATTATGTTGAACTAAATGAGCCTTTTGCCACCTTGAAAACTGTGAGATTCAGGAAGTATTCCTTTCTAAAAGTAACTCACTTGTCACTTGGCAACAATGCACTACATGACCTGCTTGTAACACAGAAGGAATTCTTTTGAGATATCCTTGTGTTTCTTCAACTCACCAAAATAGGCCTATTTGGAATAAAATGAGCCTTTCTCCACCTTGAAAACTGTGATTTTTCAGGAAGTATTCCTTTCAAAACCTAACTACATTCTCACTGGGCAACAAAGCACTAGATGTTCCTGCTTCTAACACAGATGGTTTCCCTGCCACAGATACATGTGTTCCTTCAACTTAGCTGAATAGGCCTATCTGGCTCAAACAGAGCCTATCTCCACCTTGACAACTGTCATTTGGAGGAAGTTTTTATTTGCCAAAGAAACTCAATTCTCTCAAGAAAACAAGGTTCTAGATCTCCTGCTTCTAACACAAATAATTGTCTTGGCAGAGATACAGGTGTTTCTTCAACTCAGCTGAATAGTCCTATTTGGGAAAAAAAATGAGCCTTTTGCAACCTTGAAAAATATGATTGGCAGGAAGAATGTCTTTTAAACTCTAACTCAATTCCCACAGGGAAACAATGTGCTAGATGCTCCTGCTTGTAACACATGTGGCTGTTCATGGAGAGATGCATGTTTTTCTTCAACTCATCCGAACTGGCCTATGGGAAACAAAGAGAGCCTATGACAATGTGGAAAAACCCACGTTGCAGGAAGCATTCCTTTCAAAAACTAACTCAACTCTCACAAGGAAACAATGTACTAGATACTGCAGACTCTAACATAAACGGTTTCTTTTGGAGAGATACATGCGTTTCTTCAACTCAGGTGAGGAGGCCATTTTGGAATCCAATGTGCCTTTCTCTACCTTGAAAATTGTGATTTGTAGGAAGTGTTCCTGTCAATAACTAATAGAATTCTCACAGGGAAATAATGTGCTGGATGCTCATGCTTCTAACAAGGATGATTTTCTTTCTAGAGATACATGTTTTTCTCCACCATAGCAGAGAAGACCTATTTGGAGCAAAAACAGCCTGTATGCACTGTGAAACACCTGAGTTACAGGAAGGATTCTTTTCAAAACCTCATTCGACTCTCACAAACGTACAACATGCAAGAATGTGCAGCTTCTAACATAGATGGTTTCCTTAGACATGGAGCAAACAGAGCCAATGTCCACCATGAAACACTTACATTGCAGGAAAAATTCCTTTCAAAAATAAAGTGGGTTCACAGAGAGAAACAATATGCTAGATGCTCCAGCTTCTATCGAACATAGATTTCTTTGGAGAAATACATGTGTTTCTTCATCTCAGCTGAATAAGCCTAGCGGGAGCAAACAGAGCCCATCCCCACCTTGGAACACCTAAGTTGCAGGAAGTATTCCTTTCAAAAACGAACTCAATTCTTTCATGGAAACAAGGTTCTAGATGAAATGCTTCTAACAGAGATGGTTTTCTTTGGAGAGATACATGTCTTTCTTCAACTCAGCTAAGTAGGCCTATTTGGACAAAATGAGCCTTTCTCCAACTTGAAAATTGAGATTTCAGGAAGTATTCCTTTCCAAAACTAACTCAATTCTCTCGGTGCTACAAAGTGCTACATGCTGTTGATTCTAACAGAGATGGTTCTATGGAGACATACATGTGTTCCTTCAACTTTACAAAAAAGGCATTTGTGGAGCAATTAGGGCATATCTCCACCTTGCAATCTGTGATTTGCAGGAAGTATTCCTTTCAAAAAGTAACTCAGTTCTCATAGGGAAACAATGTTCTACATCCCCCTGCTTCTAACACAAACGGATATCTTTGGAGCGTTACATGAGTTTCTTCAACCTAGCTGAATAGGCCTATTTGGAAAGAACATGAGCATTTCTCAACCTTGAAAACTTTGACTTGCAGCTAGTATTCCTGACAAAAAGAAACTGAATTTTCACATGGAAACAATGTTCTACATACTCCGTCTTCTAAAACAGATGGTTTTCTTTAGAGAGATACATGTGTTTCTTCAACTCAGCTGAATAGGCCTATTTGGAACATAGGGAGCCTGTCACAACCTTGAAAAACCAACGTTTCAGGAAGTAGTCCTTTCAGACCCTAAGTCAACTCACACAGGGCAACAATGAGCTAGATGCTGCAGCCTCGAATATACATGGTTTTGGTTGGAGAGATGCATACATTTCTTCAACCCAGGTGAATAGGCCAGTTTGGAATAACGAGCCTTTCTTCACCTTGAAAACTGGTTTGCAGTAAGTATTCCTTTCAAAAAATACCTCAGTCTCAAAGAGAAACACTGTGCTAGATGCTCATGCTTCTAAAACAAATGGTTTTCTTTCAAAGATTCATGTTTTTCTTCCACTCATCTTTAAAGGCCTTTTTGGAGCAAATTGAGCCTATCTCCACCTTCAAACATGTTAGTTGCGGAAGTAATTCTATCAAACCTAAATTGATTCTCAGAAGGAAACAATATGCTAGATGCTACAGCTTCTAACATAGATGGTTTCCTTTAGAGAGATATATATATTACTTCAACTCAACACAGTAGGCCTATTTGCAACAAAATGAGCCTTTCTCCACCTTTAAAACTGTGATTTTCGGTCGTCTTCTTTCAAAAAGAAACTCAATTCTCACTGGGAAAAAAGTGCTCTATGCTCCCGCTTCTAACACAGATAGTTATCTTTTGAGAGATACATGTGTTTCTTCAATTGGCTCAACAGGCCTGTCTGGAGCAAACTGAGCCTATCTCCGGGTTCAAACACCTAAGTTGCAGTAAGGTATGTTTTTAAAACCTAAGTCTATTCTCCAGGGAAACAAGATGTTAGATGCTGCAGCCTCTAATATAGATGGTTTCCTTGGGAGGTTCATGTGTTTCTTGAACTCATTTCAATAGGCCTAGTTGGAGCAAACAGGGCCTATCTCCATCTTGAAAAACTCAGTGGATGGAAATATTCCTTTCAAATGTAAATCAAATATCACAGGAAAACAGCATGCTGATGCTGCAGTTTCTGACATAGACGGTTTATTGGGAGAAATTCATGTGTTTCTTCAACTGCGCTTCACAGGCCTATTTGGAGGAAACAGACTCTATCTCTCCCTTCAAACATGGAACTTGCCGAAAGTGTTCCTTTCTAAACGAAATCAATTCTCACTTGGAAACTATGCTCTAGATGCTACTACTTTTAAAGAAGATGCTTGTCTTTGGAGAGATACATGTGTTACTTCAGCTCAGATGAATAGGATTATGTTGAACTAAATGAGCCTTTTGCCACCTTGAAAACTGTGAGATTCAGGAAGTATTCCTTTCTAAAAGTAACTCACTTGTCACTTGGCAACAATGCACTACATGACCTGCTTGTAACACAGAAGGAATTCTTTTGAGATATCCTTGTGTTTCTTCAACTCACCAAAATAGGCCTATTTGGAATAAAATGAGCCTTTCTCCACCTTGAAAACTGTGATTTTTCAGGAAGTATTCCTTTCAAAACCTAACTACATTCTCACTGGGCAACAAAGCACTAGATGTTCCTGCTTCTAACACAGATGGTTTCCCTGCCACAGATACATGTGTTCCTTCAACTTAGCTGAATAGGCCTATCTGGCTCAAACAGAGCCTATCTCCACCTTGACAACTGTCATTTGGAGGAAGTTTTTATTTGCCAAAGAAACTCAATTCTCTCAAGAAAACAAGGTTCTAGATCTCCTGCTTCTAACACAAATAATTGTCTTGGCAGAGATACAGGTGTTTCTTCAACTCAGCTGAATAGTCCTATTTGGGAAAAAAAATGAGCCTTTTGCAACCTTGAAAAATATGATTGGCAGGAAGAATGTCTTTTAAACTCTAACTCAATTCCCACAGGGAAACAATGTGCTAGATGCTCCTGCTTGTAACACATGTGGCTGTTCATGGAGAGATGCATGTTTTTCTTCAACTCATCCGAACTGGCCTATGGGAAACAAAGAGAGCCTATGACAATGTGGAAAAACCCACGTTGCAGGAAGCATTCCTTTCAAAAACTAACTCAACTCTCACAAGGAAACAATGTACTAGATACTGCAGACTCTAACATAAACGGTTTCTTTTGGAGAGATACATGCGTTTCTTCAACTCAGGTGAGGAGGCCATTTTGGAATCCAATGTGCCTTTCTCTACCTTGAAAATTGTGATTTGTAGGAAGTGTTCCTGTCAATAACTAATAGAATTCTCACAGGGAAATAATGTGCTGGATGCTCATGCTTCTAACAAGGATGATTTTCTTTCTAGAGATACATGTTTTTCTCCACCATAGCAGAGAAGACCTATTTGGAGCAAAAACAGCCTGTATGCACTGTGAAACACCTGAGTTACAGGAAGGATTCTTTTCAAAACCTCATTCGACTCTCACAAACGTACAACATGCAAGAATGTGCAGCTTCTAACATAGATGGTTTCCTTAGACATGGAGCAAACAGAGCCAATGTCCACCATGAAACACTTACATTGCAGGAAAAATTCCTTTCAAAAATAAAGTGGGTTCACAGAGAGAAACAATATGCTAGATGCTCCAGCTTCTAACGAACATAGATTTCTTTGGAGAAATACATGTGTTTCTTCATCTCAGCTGAATAAGCCTAGCGGGAGCAAACAGAGCCCATCCCCACCTTGGAACACCTAAGTTGCAGGAAGTATTCCTTTCAAAAACGAACTCAATTCTTTCATGGAAACAAGGTTCTAGATGAAATGCTTCTAACAGAGATGGTTTTCTTTGGAGAGATACATGTCTTTCTTCAACTCAGCTAAGTAGGCCTATTTGGACAAAATGAGCCTTTCTCCAACTTGAAAATTGAGATTTCAGGAAGTATTCCTTTCCAAAACTAACTCAATTCTCTCGGTGCTACAAAGTGCTACATGCTGTTGATTCTAACAGAGATGGTTCTATGGAGACATACATGTGTTCCTTCAACTTTACAAAAAAGGCATTTGTGGAGCAATTAGGGCATATCTCCACCTTGCAATCTGTGATTTGCAGGAAGTATTCCTTTCAAAAAGTAACTCAGTTCTCATAGGGAAACAATGTTCTACATCCCCCTGCTTCTAACACAAACGGATATCTTTGGAGCGTTACATGAGTTTCTTCAACCTAGCTGAATAGGCCTATTTGGAAAGAACATGAGCATTTCTCAACCTTGAAAACTTTGACTTGCAGCTAGTATTCCTGACAAAAAGAAACTGAATTTTCACATGGAAACAATGTTCTACATACTCCGTCTTCTAAAACAGATGGTTTTCTTTAGAGAGATACATGTGTTTCTTCAACTCAGCTGAATAGGCCTATTTGGAACATAGGGAGCCTGTCACAACCTTGAAAAACCAACGTTTCAGGAAGTAGTCCTTTCAGACCCTAAGTCAACTCACACAGGGCAACAATGAGCTAGATGCTGCAGCCTCGAATATACATGGTTTTGGTTGGAGAGATGCATACATTTCTTCAACCCAGGTGAATAGGCCAGTTTGGAATAACGAGCCTTTCTTCACCTTGAAAACTGGTTTGCAGTAAGTATTCCTTTCAAAAAATACCTCAGTCTCAAAGAGAAACACTGTGCTAGATGCTCATGCTTCTAAAACAAATGGTTTTCTTTCAAAGATTCATGTTTTTCTTCCACTCATCTTTAAAGGCCTTTTTGGAGCAAATTGAGCCTATCTCCACCTTCAAACATGTTAGTTGCGGAAGTAATTCTATCAAACCTAAATTGATTCTCAGAAGGAAACAATATGCTAGATGCTACAGCTTCTAACATAGATGGTTTCCTTTAGAGAGATATATATATTACTTCAACTCAACACAGTAGGCCTATTTGCAACAAAATGAGCCTTTCTCCACCTTTAAAACTGTGATTTTCGGTCGTCTTCTTTCAAAAACAAACTCAATTCTCACTGGGAAAAAAGTGCTCTATGCTCCCGCTTCTAACACAGATAGTTATCTTTTGAGAGATACATGTGTTTCTTCAATTGGCTCAACAGGCCTGTCTGGAGCAAACTGAGCCTATCTCTGGGTTCGAACACCTAAGTTGCAGTAAGGTATGTTTTTAAAACCTAAGTCTATTCTCCAGGGAAACAAGATGTTAGATGCTGCAGCCTCTAATATACATGGTTTCCTTGGGAGGTTCATGTGTTTCTTGAACTCATTTCAATAGGCCTAGTTGGAGCAAACAGGGCCTATCTCCATCTTGAAAAACTCAGTGGATGGAAATATTCCTTTCAAATGTAAATCAAATATCACAGGAAAACAGCATGCTGATGCTGCAGTTTCTGACATAGACGGTTTATTGGGAGAAATTCATGTGTTTCTTCAACTGCGCTTCACAGGCCTATTTGGAGGAAACAGACTCTATCTCTCCCTTCAAACATGGAACTTGCCGAAAGTGTTCCTTTCTAAACGAAATCAATTCTCACTTGGAAACTATGCTCTAGATGCTACTACTTTTAAAGAAGATGCTTGTCTTTGGAGAGATACATGTGTTACTTCAGCTCAGATGAATAGGATTATGTTGAACTAAATGAGCCTTTTGCCACCTTGAAAACTGTGAGATTCAGGAAGTATTCCTTTCTAAAAGTAACTCACTTGTCACTTGGCAACAATGCACTACATGACCTGCTTGTAACACAGAAGGAATTCTTTTGAGATATCCTTGTGTTTCTTCAACTCACCAAAATAGGCCTATTTGGAATAAAATGAGCCTTTCTCCACCTTGAAAACTGTGATTTTTCAGGAAGTATTCCTTTCAAAACCTAACTACATTCTCACTGGGCAACAAAGCACTAGATGTTCCTGCTTCTAACACAGATGGTTTCCCTGCCACAGATACATGTGCTCCTTCAACTTAGCTGAATAGGCCTATCTGGCTCAAACAGAGCCTATCTCCACCTTGACAACTGTCATTTGGAGGAAGTTTTTATTTGCCAAAGAAACTCAATTCTCTCAAGAAAACAAGGTTCTAGATCTCCTGCTTCTAACACAAATAATTGTCTTGGCAGAGATACAGGTGTTTCTTCAACTCAGCTGAATAGTCCTATTTGGGAAAAAAAATGAGCCTTTTGCAACCTTGAAAAATATGATTGGCAGGAAGAATGTCTTTTAAACTCTAACTCAATTCCCACAGGGAAACAATGTGCTAGATGCTCCTGCTTGTAACACATGTGGCTGTTCATGGAGAGATGCATGTTTTTCTTCAACTCATCCGAACTGGCCTATGGGAAACAAAGAGAGCCTATGACAATGTGGAAAAACCCACGTTGCAGGAAGCATTCCTTTCAAAAACTAACTCAACTCTCACAAGGAAACAATGTACTAGATACTGCAGACTCTAACATAAATGGTTTCTTTTGGAGAGATACATGCGTTTCTTCAACTCAGGTGAGGAGGCCATTTTGGAATCCAATGTGCCTTTCTCTACCTTGAAAATTGTGATTTGTAGGAAGTGTTCCTGTCAATAACTAATAGAATTCTCACAGGGAAATAATGTGCTGGATGCTCATGCTTCTAACAAGGATGATTTTCTTTCTAGAGATACATGTTTTTCTCCACCATAGCAGACAAGACCTATTTGGAGCAAAAACAGCCTGTACGCACCGTGAAACACCTGAGTTACAGGAAGGATTCTTTTCAAAACCTCATTCGACTCTCACAAACGTACAACATGCAAGAATGTGCAGTTTCTAACATAGATGGTTTCCTTAGACATGGAGCAAACAGAGCCAATGTCCACCATGAAACACTTACATTGCAGGAAAAATTCCTTTCAAAAATAAAGTGGGTTCACAGAGAGAAACAATATGCTAGATGCTCCAGCTTCTAACGAACATAGATTTCTTTGGAGAAATACATGTGTTTCTTCATCTCAGCTGAATAAGCCTAGTGGGAGCAAACAGAGCCCATCCCCACCTTGGAACACCTAAGTTGCAGGAAGTATTCCTTTCAAAAACGAACTCAATTCTTTCGTGGAAACAAGGTTCTAGATGAAATGCTTCTAACAGAGATGGTTTTCTTTGGAGAGATACATGTCTTTCTTCAACTCAGCTAAGTAGGCCTATTTGGACAAAATGAGCCTTTCTCCAACTTGAAAATTGAGATTTCAGGAAGTATTCCTTTCCAAAACTAACTCAATTCTCTCGGTGCTACAAAGTGCTACATGCTGTTGATTCTAACAGAGATGGTTCTATGGAGACATACATGTGTTCCTTCAACTTTACAAAAAAGGCATTTGTGGAGCAATTAGGGCATATCTCCACCTTGCAATCTGTGATTTGCAGGAAGTATTCCTTTCAAAAAGTAACTCAGTTCTCATAGGGAAACAATGTTCTACATCCCCCTGCTTCTAACACAAACGGATATCTTTGGAGCGTTACATGAGTTTCTTCAACCTAGCTGAATAGGCCTATTTGGAAAGAACATGAGCATTTCTCAACCTTGAAAACTGTGACTTGCAGCTAGTATTCCTGACAAAAAGAAACTGAATTTTCACATGGAAACAATGTTCTACATACTCCGTCTTCTAAAACAGATGGTTTTCTTTAGAGAGATACATGTGTTTCTTCAACTCAGCTGAATAGGCCTATTTGGAACATAGGGAGCCTGTCACAACCTTGAAAAACCAACATTCCAGGAAGTAGTCCTTTCAGACCCTAAGTCAACTCACACAGGGCAACAATGAGCTAGATGCTGCAGCCTCGAACATGCATGGTTTTGGTTGGAGAGATGCATACATTTCTTCAACCCAGGTGAATAGGCCAGTTTGGAATAACGAGCCTTTCTTCACCTTGAAAACTGGTTTGCAGTAAGTATTCCTTTCAAAAAATACCTCAGTCTCAAAGAGAAACACTGTGCTAGATGCTCATGCTTCTAAAACAAATAGTTTTCTTTCAAAGATTCATGTTTTTCTTCCACTTATCTTTAAAGGCCTTTTTGGAGCAAATTGAGCCTATCTCCACCTTCAAACATGTTACTTGCGGAAGTAATTTGATCAAACCTAAATTGATTCTCACAAGGAAACAATATGCTAGATGCTACAGCTTCTAACATAGATGGTTTCCTTTAGAGAGATATATATATTACTGCAACTCAACACAGTAGGCCTATTTGCAACAAAATGAGCCTTTCTCCACCTTTACAACTGTGATTTTCGGTCGTCTTCTTTCAAAAAGAAACTCAATTCTCACTGGGAAAAAAGTGCTCTATGCTCCCGCTTCTAACACAGATAGTTATCTTTTGAGAGATACATGTGTTTCTTCAATTGGCTCAACAGGCCTGTCTGGAGCAAACTGAGCCTATCTCCGGGTTCGAACACCTAAGTTGCAGTAAGGTATGTTTTTAAAACCTAAGTCTATTCTCCAGGGAAACAAGATGTTAGATGCTGCAGCCTCTAATATAGATGGTTTCCTTGGGAGGTTCATGTGTTTCTTGAACTCATTTCAATAGGCCTAGTTGGAGCAAACAGGGCCTATCTCCATCTTGAAAAACTCAGTGGATGGAAATATTCCTTTCAAATGTAAATCAAATATCACAGGAAAACAGCATGCTGATGCTGCAGTTTCTGACATAGACGGTTTATTGGGAGAAATTCATGTGTTTCTTCAACTGCGCTTCACAGGCCTATTTGGAGGAAACAGACTCTATCTCTCCCTTCAAACATGGAACTTGCCGAAAGTGTTCCTTTCTAAACGAAATCAATTCTCACTTGGAAACTATGCTCTAGATGCTACTACTTTTAAAGAAGATGCTTGTCTTTGGAGAGATACATGTGTTACTTCAGCTCAGATGAATAAGATTATGTTGAACTAAATGAGCCTTTTGCCACCTTGAAAACTGTGAGATTCAGGAAGTATTCCTTTCTAAAAGTAACTCACTTGTCACTTGGCAACAATGCACTACATGACCTGCTTGTAACACAGAAGGAATTCTTTTGAGATATCCTTGTGTTTCTTCAACTCACCAAAATAGGCCTATTTGGAATAAAATGAGCCTTTCTCCACCTTGAAAACTGTGATTTTTCAGGAAGTATTCCTTTCAAAACCTAACTACATTCTCACTGGGCAACAAAGCACTAGATGTTCCTGCTTCTAACACAGATGGTTTCCCTGCCACAGATACATGTGTTCCTTCAACTTAGCTGAATAGCCTATCTGGCTCAAACAGAGCCTATCTCCACCTTGACAACTGTCATTTGGAGGAAGTTTTTATTTGCCAAAGAAACTGAATTCTCTCAAGAAAACAAGGTTCTAGATCTCCTGCTTCTAACACAAATAATTGTCTTGGCAGAGATACAGGTGTTTCTTCAACTCAGCTGAATAGTCCTATTTGGGAAAAAAATTGAGCCTTTTGCAACCTTGAAAAATATGATTGGCAGGAAGAATGTCTTTTAAACTCTAACTCAATTCCCACAGGGAAACAATGTGCTAGATGCTCCTGATTGTAACACATGTGGCTGTTCATGGAGAGATGCATGTTTTTCTTCAACTCACCAGAACTGGCCTATGGGAAACAAAGAGAGCCTATGACAATGTGGAAAAACCCACGTTGCAGGAAGCATTCCTTTCAAAAACTAACTCAACTCTCACAAGGAAACAATGTACTAGATACTGCAGACTCTAACATAAATGGTTTCTTTTGGAGAGATACATGCGTTTCTTCAACTCAGGTGAGGAGGCCATTTTGGAATCCAATGTGCCTTTCTCTACCTTGAAAATTGTGATTTGTAGGAAGTGTTCCTGTCAATAACTAATAGAATTCTCACAGGGAAATAATGTGCTGGATGCTCATGCTTCTAACAAGGATGATTTTCTTTCTAGAGATACATGTTTTTCTCCACCATAGCAGACAAGACCTATTTGGAGCAAAAACAGCCTGTACGCACCGTGAAACACCTGAGTTACAGGAAGGATTCTTTTCAAAACCTCATTCGACTCTCACAAACGTACAACATGCAAGAATGTGCAGCTTCTAACATAGATGGTTTCCTTAGACATGGAGCAAACAGAGCCAATGTCCACCATGAAACACTTACATTGCAGGAAAAATTCCTTTCAAAAATAAAGTGGGTTCACAGAGAGAAACAATATGCTAGATGCTCCAGCTTCTAACGAACATAGATTTCTTTGGAGAAATACATGTGTTTCTTCATCTCAGCTGAATAAGCCTAGTGGGAGCAAACAGAGCCCATCCCCACCTTGGAACACCTAAGTTGCAGGAAGTATTCCTTTCAAAAACGAACTCAATTCTTTCGTGGAAACAAGGTTCTAGATGAAATGCTTCTAACAGAGATGGTTTTCTTTGGAGAGATACATGTCTTTCTTCAACTCAGCTAAGTAGGCCTATTTGGACAAAATGAGCCTTTCTCCAACTTGAAAATTGAGATTTCAGGAAGTATTCCTTTCCAAAACTAACTCAATTCTCTCGGTGCTACAAAGTGCTACATGCTGTTGATTCTAACAGAGATGGTTCTATGGAGACATACATGTGTTCCTTCAACTTTACAAAAAAGGCATTTGTGGAGCAATTAGGGCATATCTCCACCTTGCAATCTGTGATTTGCAGGAAGTATTCCTTTCAAAAAGTAACTCAGTTCTCATAGGGAAACAATGTTCTACATCCCCCTGCTTCTAACACAAACGGATATCTTTGGAGCGTTACATGAGTTTCTTCAACCTAGCTGAATAGGCCTATTTGGAAAGAACATGAGCATTTCTCAACCTTGAAAACTGTGACTTGCAGCTAGTATTCCTGACAAAAAGAAACTGAATTTTCACATGGAAACAATGTTCTACATACTCCGTCTTCTAAAACAGATGGTTTTCTTTAGAGAGATACATGTGTTTCTTCAACTCAGCTGAATAGGCCTATTTGGAACATAGGGAGCCTGTCACAACCTTGAAAAACCAACATTCCAGGAAGTAGTCCTTTCAGACCCTAAGTCAACTCACACAGGGCAACAATGAGCTAGATGCTGCAGCCTCGAACATGCATGGTTTTGGTTGGAGAGATGCATACATTTCTTCAACCCAGGTGAATAGGCCAGTTTGGAATAACGAGCCTTTCTTCACCTTGAAAACTGGTTTGCAGTAAGTATTCCTTTCAAAAAATACCTCAGTCTCAAAGAGAAACACTGTGCTAGATGCTCATGCTTCTAAAACAAATAGTTTTCTTTCAAAGATTCATGTTTTTCTTCCACTTATCTTTAAAGGCCTTTTTGGAGCAAATTGAGCCTATCTCCACCTTCAAACATGTTACTTGCGGAAGTAATTTGATCAAACCTAAATTGATTCTCACAAGGAAACAATATGCTAGATGCTACAGCTTCTAACATAGATGGTTTCCTTTAGAGAGATATATATATTACTGCAACTCAACACAGTAGGCCTATTTGCAACAAAATGAGCCTTTCTCCACCTTTACAACTGTGATTTTCGGTCGTCTTCTTTCAAAAAGAAACTCAATTCTCACTGGGAAAAAAGTGCTCTATGCTCCCGCTTCTAACACAGATAGTTATCTTTTGAGAGATACATGTGTTTCTTCAATTGGCTCAACAGGCCTGTCTGGAGCAAACTGAGCCTATCTCCGGGTTCAAACACCTAAGTTGCAGTAAGGTATGTTTTTAAAACCTAAGTCTATTCTCCAGGGAAACAAGATGTTAGATGCTGCAGCCTCTAATATAGATGGTTTCCTTGGGAGGTTCATGTGTTTCTTGAACTCATTTCAATAGGCCTAGTTGGAGCAAACAGGGCCTATCTCCGTCTTGAAAAACTCAGTGGATGGAAATATTCCTTTCAAATGTAAATCAAATATCACAGGAAAGCAGCATGCTGATGCTGCAGTTTCTGACATAGATGGTTTATTGGGAGAAATTCATGTGTTTCTTCAACTGCGCTTCACAGGCCTATTTGGAGGAAACAGACTCTATCTCTCCCTTCAAACATGGAACTTGCCGAAAGTGTTCCTTTCTAAACGAAATCAATTCTCACTTGGAAACTATGCTCTAGATGCTACTACTTTTAAAGAAGATGCTTGTCTTTGGAGAGATACATGTGTTACTTCAGCTCAGATGAATAGGATTATGTTGAACTAAATGAGCCTTTTGCCACCTTGAAAACTGTGAGATTCAGGAAGTATTCCTTTCTAAAAGTAACTCACTTGTCACTTGGCAACAATGCACTACATGACCTGCTTGTAACACAGAAGGAATTCTTTTGAGATATCCTTGTGTTTCTTCAACTCACCAAAATAGGCCTATTTGGAATAAAATGAGCCTTTCTCCACCTTGAAAACTGTGATTTTTCAGGAAGTATTCCTTTCAAAACCTAACTACATTCTCACTGGGCAACAAAGCACTAGATGTTCCTGCTTCTAACACAGATGGTTTCCCTGCCACAGATACATGTGTTCCTTCAACTTAGCTGAATAGGCCTATCTGGCTCAAACAGAGCCTATCTCCACCTTGACAACTGTCATTTGGAGGAAGTTTTTATTTGCCAAAGAAACTCAATTCTCTCAAGAAAACAAGGTTCTAGATCTCCTGCTTCTAACACAAATAATTGTCTTGGCAGAGATACAGGTGTTTCTTCAACTCAGCTGAATAGTCCTATTTGGGAAAAAAAATGAGCCTTTTGCAACCTTGAAAAATATGATTGGCAGGAAGAATGTCTTTTAAACTCTAACTCAATTCCCACAGGGAAACAATGTGCTAGATGCTCCTGCTTGTAACACATGTGGCTGTTCATGGAGAGATGCATGTTTTTCTTCAACTCATCCGAACTGGCCTATGGGAAACAAAGAGAGCCTATGACAATGTGGAAAAACCCACGTTGCAGGAAGCATTCCTTTCAAAAACTAACTCAACTCTCACAAGGAAACAATGTACTAGATACTGCAGACTCTAACATAAACGGTTTCTTTTGGAGAGATACATGCGTTTCTTCAACTCAGGTGAGGAGGCCATTTTGGAATCCAATGTGCCTTTCTCTACCTTGAAAATTGTGATTTGTAGGAAGTGTTCCTGTCAATAACTAATAGAATTCTCACAGGGAAATAATGTGCTGGATGCTCATGCTTCTAACAAGGATGATTTTCTTTCTAGAGATACATGTTTTTCTCCACCATAGCAGAGAAGACCTATTTGGAGCAAAAACAGCCTGTATGCACTGTGAAACACCTGAGTTACAGGAAGGATTCTTTTCAAAACCTCATTCGACTCTCACAAACGTACAACATGCAAGAATGTGCAGCTTCTAACATAGATGGTTTCCTTAGACATGGAGCAAACAGAGCCAATGTCCACCATGAAACACTTACATTGCAGGAAAAATTCCTTTCAAAAATAAAGTGGGTTCACAGAGAGAAACAATATGCTAGATGCTCCAGCTTCTATCGAACATAGATTTCTTTGGAGAAATACATGTGTTTCTTCATCTCAGCTGAATAAGCCTAGCGGGAGCAAACAGAGCCCATCCCCACCTTGGAACACCTAAGTTGCAGGAAGTATTCCTTTCAAAAACGAACTCAATTCTTTCATGGAAACAAGGTTCTAGATGAAATGCTTCTAACAGAGATGGTTTTCTTTGGAGAGATACATGTCTTTCTTCAACTCAGCTAAGTAGGCCTATTTGGACAAAATGAGCCTTTCTCCAACTTGAAAATTGAGATTTCAGGAAGTATTCCTTTCCAAAACTAACTCAATTCTCTCGGTGCTACAAAGTGCTACATGCTGTTGATTCTAACAGAGATGGTTCTATGGAGACATACATGTGTTCCTTCAACTTTACAAAAAAGGCATTTGTGGAGCAATTAGGGCATATCTCCACCTTGCAATCTGTGATTTGCAGGAAGTATTCCTTTCAAAAAGTAACTCAGTTCTCATAGGGAAACAATGTTCTACATCCCCCTGCTTCTAACACAAACGGATATCTTTGGAGCGTTACATGAGTTTCTTCAACCTAGCTGAATAGGCCTATTTGGAAAGAACATGAGCATTTCTCAACCTTGAAAACTTTGACTTGCAGCTAGTATTCCTGACAAAAAGAAACTGAATTTTCACATGGAAACAATGTTCTACATACTCCGTCTTCTAAAACAGATGGTTTTCTTTAGAGAGATACATGTGTTTCTTCAACTCAGCTGAATAGGCCTATTTGGAACATAGGGAGCCTGTCACAACCTTGAAAAACCAACGTTTCAGGAAGTAGTCCTTTCAGACCCTAAGTCAACTCACACAGGGCAACAATGAGCTAGATGCTGCAGCCTCGAATATACATGGTTTTGGTTGGAGAGATGCATACATTTCTTCAACCCAGGTGAATAGGCCAGTTTGGAATAACGAGCCTTTCTTCACCTTGAAAACTGGTTTGCAGTAAGTATTCCTTTCAAAAAATACCTCAGTCTCAAAGAGAAACACTGTGCTAGATGCTCATGCTTCTAAAACAAATGGTTTTCTTTCAAAGATTCATGTTTTTCTTCCACTCATCTTTAAAGGCCTTTTTGGAGCAAATTGAGCCTATCTCCACCTTCAAACATGTTAGTTGCGGAAGTAATTCTATCAAACCTAAATTGATTCTCAGAAGGAAACAATATGCTAGATGCTACAGCTTCTAACATAGATGGTTTCCTTTAGAGAGATATATATATTACTTCAACTCAACACAGTAGGCCTATTTGCAACAAAATGAGCCTTTCTCCACCTTTAAAACTGTGATTTTCGGTCGTCTTCTTTCAAAAAGAAACTCAATTCTCACTGGGAAAAAAGTGCTCTATGCTCCCGCTTCTAACACAGATAGTTATCTTTTGAGAGATACATGTGTTTCTTCAATTGGCTCAACAGGCCTGTCTGGAGCAAACTGAGCCTATCTCCGGGTTCAAACACCTAAGTTGCAGTAAGGTATGTTTTTAAAACCTAAGTCTATTCTCCAGGGAAACAAGATGTTAGATGCTGCAGCCTCTAATATAGATGGTTTCCTTGGGAGGTTCATGTGTTTCTTGAACTCATTTCAATAGGCCTAGTTGGAGCAAACAGGGCCTATCTCCATCTTGAAAAACTCAGTGGATGGAAATATTCCTTTCAAATGTAAATCAAATATCACAGGAAAACAGCATGCTGATGCTGCAGTTTCTGACATAGACGGTTTATTGGGAGAAATTCATGTGTTTCTTCAACTGCGCTTCACAGGCCTATTTGGAGGAAACAGACTCTATCTCTCCCTTCAAACATGGAACTTGCCGAAAGTGTTCCTTTCTAAACGAAATCAATTCTCACTTGGAAACTATGCTCTAGATGCTACTACTTTTAAAGAAGATGCTTGTCTTTGGAGAGATACATGTGTTACTTCAGCTCAGATGAATAGGATTATGTTGAACTAAATGAGCCTTTTGCCACCTTGAAAACTGTGAGATTCAGGAAGTATTCCTTTCTAAAAGTAACTCACTTGTCACTTGGCAACAATGCACTACATGACCTGCTTGTAACACAGAAGGAATTCTTTTGAGATATCCTTGTGTTTCTTCAACTCACCAAAATAGGCCTATTTGGAATAAAATGAGCCTTTCTCCACCTTGAAAACTGTGATTTTTCAGGAAGTATTCCTTTCAAAACCTAACTACATTCTCACTGGGCAACAAAGCACTAGATGTTCCTGCTTCTAACACAGATGGTTTCCCTGCCACAGATACATGTGTTCCTTCAACTTAGCTGAATAGGCCTATCTGGCTCAAACAGAGCCTATCTCCACCTTGACAACTGTCATTTGGAGGAAGTTTTTATTTGCCAAAGAAACTCAATTCTCTCAAGAAAACAAGGTTCTAGATCTCCTGCTTCTAACACAAATAATTGTCTTGGCAGAGATACAGGTGTTTCTTCAACTCAGCTGAATAGTCCTATTTGGGAAAAAAAATGAGCCTTTTGCAACCTTGAAAAATATGATTGGCAGGAAGAATGTCTTTTAAACTCTAACTCAATTCCCACAGGGAAACAATGTGCTAGATGCTCCTGCTTGTAACACATGTGGCTGTTCATGGAGAGATGCATGTTTTTCTTCAACTCATCCGAACTGGCCTATGGGAAACAAAGAGAGCCTATGACAATGTGGAAAAACCCACGTTGCAGGAAGCATTCCTTTCAAAAACTAACTCAACTCTCACAAGGAAACAATGTACTAGATACTGCAGACTCTAACATAAACGGTTTCTTTTGGAGAGATACATGCGTTTCTTCAACTCAGGTGAGGAGGCCATTTTGGAATCCAATGTGCCTTTCTCTACCTTGAAAATTGTGATTTGTAGGAAGTGTTCCTGTCAATAACTAATAGAATTCTCACAGGGAAATAATGTGCTGGATGCTCATGCTTCTAACAAGGATGATTTTCTTTCTAGAGATACATGTTTTTCTCCACCATAGCAGAGAAGACCTATTTGGAGCAAAAACAGCCTGTATGCACTGTGAAACACCTGAGTTACAGGAAGGATTCTTTTCAAAACCTCATTCGACTCTCACAAACGTACAACATGCAAGAATGTGCAGCTTCTAACATAGATGGTTTCCTTAGACATGGAGCAAACAGAGCCAATGTCCACCATGAAACACTTACATTGCAGGAAAAATTCCTTTCAAAAATAAAGTGGGTTCACAGAGAGAAACAATATGCTAGATGCTCCAGCTTCTAACGAACATAGATTTCTTTGGAGAAATACATGTGTTTCTTCATCTCAGCTGAATAAGCCTAGCGGGAGCAAACAGAGCCCATCCCCACCTTGGAACACCTAAGTTGCAGGAAGTATTCCTTTCAAAAACGAACTCAATTCTTTCATGGAAACAAGGTTCTAGATGAAATGCTTCTAACAGAGATGGTTTTCTTTGGAGAGATACATGTCTTTCTTCAACTCAGCTAAGTAGGCCTATTTGGACAAAATGAGCCTTTCTCCAACTTGAAAATTGAGATTTCAGGAAGTATTCCTTTCCAAAACTAACTCAATTCTCTCGGTGCTACAAAGTGCTACATGCTGTTGATTCTAACAGAGATGGTTCTATGGAGACATACATGTGTTCCTTCAACTTTACAAAAAAGGCATTTGTGGAGCAATTAGGGCATATCTCCACCTTGCAATCTGTGATTTGCAGGAAGTATTCCTTTCAAAAAGTAACTCAGTTCTCATAGGGAAACAATGTTCTACATCCCCCTGCTTCTAACACAAACGGATATCTTTGGAGCGTTACATGAGTTTCTTCAACCTAGCTGAATAGGCCTATTTGGAAAGAACATGAGCATTTCTCAACCTTGAAAACTTTGACTTGCAGCTAGTATTCCTGACAAAAAGAAACTGAATTTTCACATGGAAACAATGTTCTACATACTCCGTCTTCTAAAACAGATGGTTTTCTTTAGAGAGATACATGTGTTTCTTCAACTCAGCTGAATAGGCCTATTTGGAACATAGGGAGCCTGTCACAACCTTGAAAAACCAACGTTTCAGGAAGTAGTCCTTTCAGACCCTAAGTCAACTCACACAGGGCAACAATGAGCTAGATGCTGCAGCCTCGAATATACATGGTTTTGGTTGGAGAGATGCATACATTTCTTCAACCCAGGTGAATAGGCCAGTTTGGAATAACGAGCCTTTCTTCACCTTGAAAACTGGTTTGCAGTAAGTATTCCTTTCAAAAAATACCTCAGTCTCAAAGAGAAACACTGTGCTAGATGCTCATGCTTCTAAAACAAATGGTTTTCTTTCAAAGATTCATGTTTTTCTTCCACTCATCTTTAAAGGCCTTTTTGGAGCAAATTGAGCCTATCTCCACCTTCAAACATGTTAGTTGCGGAAGTAATTCTATCAAACCTAAATTGATTCTCAGAAGGAAACAATATGCTAGATGCTACAGCTTCTAACATAGATGGTTTCCTTTAGAGAGATATATATATTACTTCAACTCAACACAGTAGGCCTATTTGCAACAAAATGAGCCTTTCTCCACCTTTAAAACTGTGATTTTCGGTCGTCTTCTTTCAAAAACAAACTCAATTCTCACTGGGAAAAAAGTGCTCTATGCTCCCGCTTCTAACACAGATAGTTATCTTTTGAGAGATACATGTGTTTCTTCAATTGGCTCAACAGGCCTGTCTGGAGCAAACTGAGCCTATCTCTGGGTTCGAACACCTAAGTTGCAGTAAGGTATGTTTTTAAAACCTAAGTCTATTCTCCAGGGAAACAAGATGTTAGATGCTGCAGCCTCTAATATACATGGTTTCCTTGGGAGGTTCATGTGTTTCTTGAACTCATTTCAATAGGCCTAGTTGGAGCAAACAGGGCCTATCTCCATCTTGAAAAACTCAGTGGATGGAAATATTCCTTTCAAATGTAAATCAAATATCACAGGAAAACAGCATGCTGATGCTGCAGTTTCTGACATAGACGGTTTATTGGGAGAAATTCATGTGTTTCTTCAACTGCGCTTCACAGGCCTATTTGGAGGAAACAGACTCTATCTCTCCCTTCAAACATGGAACTTGCCGAAAGTGTTCCTTTCTAAACGAAATCAATTCTCACTTGGAAACTATGCTCTAGATGCTACTACTTTTAAAGAAGATGCTTGTCTTTGGAGAGATACATGTGTTACTTCAGCTCAGATGAATAGGATTATGTTGAACTAAATGAGCCTTTTGCCACCTTGAAAACTGTGAGATTCAGGAAGTATTCCTTTCTAAAAGTAACTCACTTGTCACTTGGCAACAATGCACTACATGACCTGCTTGTAACACAGAAGGAATTCTTTTGAGATATCCTTGTGTTTCTTCAACTCACCAAAATAGGCCTATTTGGAATAAAATGAGCCTTTCTCCACCTTGAAAACTGTGATTTTTCAGGAAGTATTCCTTTCAAAACCTAACTACATTCTCACTGGGCAACAAAGCACTAGATGTTCCTGCTTCTAACACAGATGGTTTCCCTGCCACAGATACATGTGCTCCTTCACCTTAGCTGAATAGGCCTATCTGGCTCAAACAGAGCCTATCTCCACCTTGACAACTGTCATTTGGAGGAAGTTTTTATTTGCCAAAGAAACTCAATTCTCTCAAGAAAACAAGGTTCTAGATCTCCTGCTTCTAACACAAATAATTGTCTTGGCAGAGATACAGGTGTTTCTTCAACTCAGCTGAATAGTCCTATTTGGGAAAAAAAATGAGCCTTTTGCAACCTTGAAAAATATGATTGGCAGGAAGAATGTCTTTTAAACTCTAACTCAATTCCCACAGGGAAACAATGTGCTAGATGCTCCTGCTTGTAACACATGTGGCTGTTCATGGAGAGATGCATGTTTTTCTTCAACTCATCCGAACTGGCCTATGGGAAACAAAGAGAGCCTATGACAATGTGGAAAAACCCACGTTGCAGGAAGCATTCCTTTCAAAAACTAACTCAACTCTCACAAGGAAACAATGTACTAGATACTGCAGACTCTAACATAAATGGTTTCTTTTGGAGAGATACATGCGTTTCTTCAACTCAGGTGAGGAGGCCATTTTGGAATCCAATGTGCCTTTCTCTACCTTGAAAATTGTGATTTGTAGGAAGTGTTCCTGTCAATAACTAATAGAATTCTCACAGGGAAATAATGTGCTGGATGCTCATGCTTCTAACAAGGATGATTTTCTTTCTAGAGATACATGTTTTTCTCCACCATAGCAGACAAGACCTATTTGGAGCAAAAACAGCCTGTACGCACCGTGAAACACCTGAGTTACAGGAAGGATTCTTTTCAAAACCTCATTCGACTCTCACAAACGTACAACATGCAAGAATGTGCAGTTTCTAACATAGATGGTTTCCTTAGACATGGAGCAAACAGAGCCAATGTCCACCATGAAACACTTACATTGCAGGAAAAATTCCTTTCAAAAATAAAGTGGGTTCACAGAGAGAAACAATATGCTAGATGCTCCAGCTTCTAACGAACATAGATTTCTTTGGAGAAATACATGTGTTTCTTCATCTCAGCTGAATAAGCCTAGTGGGAGCAAACAGAGCCCATCCCCACCTTGGAACACCTAAGTTGCAGGAAGTATTCCTTTCAAAAACGAACTCAATTCTTTCGTGGAAACAAGGTTCTAGATGAAATGCTTCTAACAGAGATGGTTTTCTTTGGAGAGATACATGTCTTTCTTCAACTCAGCTAAGTAGGCCTATTTGGACAAAATGAGCCTTTCTCCAACTTGAAAATTGAGATTTCAGGAAGTATTCCTTTCCAAAACTAACTCAATTCTCTCGGTGCTACAAAGTGCTACATGCTGTTGATTCTAACAGAGATGGTTCTATGGAGACATACATGTGTTCCTTCAACTTTACAAAAAAGGCATTTGTGGAGCAATTAGGGCATATCTCCACCTTGCAATCTGTGATTTGCAGGAAGTATTCCTTTCAAAAAGTAACTCAGTTCTCATAGGGAAACAATGTTCTACATCCCCCTGCTTCTAACACAAACGGATATCTTTGGAGCGTTACATGAGTTTCTTCAACCTAGCTGAATAGGCCTATTTGGAAAGAACATGAGCATTTCTCAACCTTGAAAACTGTGACTTGCAGCTAGTATTCCTGACAAAAAGAAACTGAATTTTCACATGGAAACAATGTTCTACATACTCCGTCTTCTAAAACAGATGGTTTTCTTTAGAGAGATACATGTGTTTCTTCAACTCAGCTGAATAGGCCTATTTGGAACATAGGGAGCCTGTCACAACCTTGAAAAACCAACATTCCAGGAAGTAGTCCTTTCAGACCCTAAGTCAACTCACACAGGGCAACAATGAGCTAGATGCTGCAGCCTCGAACATGCATGGTTTTGGTTGGAGAGATGCATACATTTCTTCAACCCAGGTGAATAGGCCAGTTTGGAATAACGAGCCTTTCTTCACCTTGAAAACTGGTTTGCAGTAAGTATTCCTTTCAAAAAATACCTCAGTCTCAAAGAGAAACACTGTGCTAGATGCTCATGCTTCTAAAACAAATAGTTTTCTTTCAAAGATTCATGTTTTTCTTCCACTTATCTTTAAAGGCCTTTTTGGAGCAAATTGAGCCTATCTCCACCTTCAAACATGTTACTTGCGGAAGTAATTTGATCAAACCTAAATTGATTCTCACAAGGAAACAATATGCTAGATGCTACAGCTTCTAACATAGATGGTTTCCTTTAGAGAGATATATATATTACTGCAACTCAACACAGTAGGCCTATTTGCAACAAAATGAGCCTTTCTCCACCTTTACAACTGTGATTTTCGGTCGTCTTCTTTCAAAAAGAAACTCAATTCTCACTGGGAAAAAAGTGCTCTATGCTCCCGCTTCTAACACAGATAGTTATCTTTTGAGAGATACATGTGTTTCTTCAATTGGCTCAACAGGCCTGTCTGGAGCAAACTGAGCCTATCTCCGGGTTCGAACACCTAAGTTGCAGTAAGGTATGTTTTTAAAACCTAAGTCTATTCTCCAGGGAAACAAGATGTTAGATGCTGCAGCCTCTAATATAGATGGTTTCCTTGGGAGGTTCATGTGTTTCTTGAACTCATTTCAATAGGCCTAGTTGGAGCAAACAGGGCCTATCTCCATCTTGAAAAACTCAGTGGATGGAAATATTCCTTTCAAATGTAAATCAAATATCACAGGAAAACAGCATGCTGATGCTGCAGTTTCTGACATAGACGGTTTATTGGGAGAAATTCATGTGTTTCTTCAACTGCGCTTCACAGGCCTATTTGGAGGAAACAGACTCTATCTCTCCCTTCAAACATGGAACTTGCCGAAAGTGTTCCTTTCTAAACGAAATCAATTCTCACTTGGAAACTATGCTCTAGATGCTACTACTTTTAAAGAAGATGCTTGTCTTTGGAGAGATACATGTGTTACTTCAGCTCAGATGAATAAGATTATGTTGAACTAAATGAGCCTTTTGCCACCTTGAAAACTGTGAGATTCAGGAAGTATTCCTTTCTAAAAGTAACTCACTTGTCACTTGGCAACAATGCACTACATGACCTGCTTGTAACACAGAAGGAATTCTTTTGAGATATCCTTGTGTTTCTTCAACTCACCAAAATAGGCCTATTTGGAATAAAATGAGCCTTTCTCCACCTTGAAAACTGTGATTTTTCAGGAAGTATTCCTTTCAAAACCTAACTACATTCTCACTGGGCAACAAAGCACTAGATGTTCCTGCTTCTAACACAGATGGTTTCCCTGCCACAGATACATGTGTTCCTTCAACTTAGCTGAATAGCCTATCTGGCTCAAACAGAGCCTATCTCCACCTTGACAACTGTCATTTGGAGGAAGTTTTTATTTGCCAAAGAAACTGAATTCTCTCAAGAAAACAAGGTTCTAGATCTCCTGCTTCTAACACAAATAATTGTCTTGGCAGAGATACAGGTGTTTCTTCAACTCAGCTGAATAGTCCTATTTGGGAAAAAAATTGAGCCTTTTGCAACCTTGAAAAATATGATTGGCAGGAAGAATGTCTTTTAAACTCTAACTCAATTCCCACAGGGAAACAATGTGCTAGATGCTCCTGATTGTAACACATGTGGCTGTTCATGGAGAGATGCATGTTTTTCTTCAACTCACCAGAACTGGCCTATGGGAAACAAAGAGAGCCTATGACAATGTGGAAAAACCCACGTTGCAGGAAGCATTCCTTTCAAAAACTAACTCAACTCTCACAAGGAAACAATGTACTAGATACTGCAGACTCTAACATAAATGGTTTCTTTTGGAGAGATACATGCGTTTCTTCAACTCAGGTGAGGAGGCCATTTTGGAATCCAATGTGCCTTTCTCTACCTTGAAAATTGTGATTTGTAGGAAGTGTTCCTGTCAATAACTAATAGAATTCTCACAGGGAAATAATGTGCTGGATGCTCATGCTTCTAACAAGGATGATTTTCTTTCTAGAGATACATGTTTTTCTCCACCATAGCAGACAAGACCTATTTGGAGCAAAAACAGCCTGTACGCACCGTGAAACACCTGAGTTACAGGAAGGATTCTTTTCAAAACCTCATTCGACTCTCACAAACGTACAACATGCAAGAATGTGCAGCTTCTAACATAGATGGTTTCCTTAGACATGGAGCAAACAGAGCCAATGTCCACCATGAAACACTTACATTGCAGGAAAAATTCCTTTCAAAAATAAAGTGGGTTCACAGAGAGAAACAATATGCTAGATGCTCCAGCTTCTAACGAACATAGATTTCTTTGGAGAAATACATGTGTTTCTTCATCTCAGCTGAATAAGCCTAGTGGGAGCAAACAGAGCCCATCCCCACCTTGGAACACCTAAGTTGCAGGAAGTATTCCTTTCAAAAACGAACTCAATTCTTTCGTGGAAACAAGGTTCTAGATGAAATGCTTCTAACAGAGATGGTTTTCTTTGGAGAGATACATGTCTTTCTTCAACTCAGCTAAGTAGGCCTATTTGGACAAAATGAGCCTTTCTCCAACTTGAAAATTGAGATTTCAGGAAGTATTCCTTTCCAAAACTAACTCAATTCTCTCGGTGCTACAAAGTGCTACATGCTGTTGATTCTAACAGAGATGGTTCTATGGAGACATACATGTGTTCCTTCAACTTTACAAAAAAGGCATTTGTGGAGCAATTAGGGCATATCTCCACCTTGCAATCTGTGATTTGCAGGAAGTATTCCTTTCAAAAAGTAACTCAGTTCTCATAGGGAAACAATGTTCTACATCCCCCTGCTTCTAACACAAACGGATATCTTTGGAGCGTTACATGAGTTTCTTCAACCTAGCTGAATAGGCCTATTTGGAAAGAACATGAGCATTTCTCAACCTTGAAAACTGTGACTTGCAGCTAGTATTCCTGACAAAAAGAAACTGAATTTTCACATGGAAACAATGTTCTACATACTCCGTCTTCTAAAACAGATGGTTTTCTTTAGAGAGATACATGTGTTTCTTCAACTCAGCTGAATAGGCCTATTTGGAACATAGGGAGCCTGTCACAACCTTGAAAAACCAACATTCCAGGAAGTAGTCCTTTCAGACCCTAAGTCAACTCACACAGGGCAACAATGAGCTAGATGCTGCAGCCTCGAACATGCATGGTTTTGGTTGGAGAGATGCATACATTTCTTCAACCCAGGTGAATAGGCCAGTTTGGAATAACGAGCCTTTCTTCACCTTGAAAACTGGTTTGCAGTAAGTATTCCTTTCAAAAAATACCTCAGTCTCAAAGAGAAACACTGTGCTAGATGCTCATGCTTCTAAAACAAATAGTTTTCTTTCAAAGATTCATGTTTTTCTTCCACTTATCTTTAAAGGCCTTTTTGGAGCAAATTGAGCCTATCTCCACCTTCAAACATGTTACTTGCGGAAGTAATTTGATCAAACCTAAATTGATTCTCACAAGGAAACAATATGCTAGATGCTACAGCTTCTAACATAGATGGTTTCCTTTAGAGAGATATATATATTACTGCAACTCAACACAGTAGGCCTATTTGCAACAAAATGAGCCTTTCTCCACCTTTACAACTGTGATTTTCGGTCGTCTTCTTTCAAAAAGAAACTCAATTCTCACTGGGAAAAAAGTGCTCTATGCTCCCGCTTCTAACACAGATAGTTATCTTTTGAGAGATACATGTGTTTCTTCAATTGGCTCAACAGGCCTGTCTGGAGCAAACTGAGCCTATCTCCGGGTTCAAACACCTAAGTTGCAGTAAGGTATGTTTTTAAAACCTAAGTCTATTCTCCAGGGAAACAAGATGTTAGATGCTGCAGCCTCTAATATAGATGGTTTCCTTGGGAGGTTCATGTGTTTCTTGAACTCATTTCAATAGGCCTAGTTGGAGCAAACAGGGCCTATCTCCATCTTGAAAAACTCAGTGGATGGAAATATTCCTTTCAAATGTAAATCAAATATCACAGGAAAGCAGCATGCTGATGCTGCAGTTTCTGACATAGATGGTTTATTGGGAGAAATTCATGTGTTTCTTCAACTGCGCTTCACAGGCCTATTTGGAGGAAACAGACTCTATCTCTCCCTTCAAACATGGAACTTGCCGAAAGTGTTCCTTTCTAAACGAAATCAATTCTCACTTGGAAACTATGCTCTAGATGCTACTACTTTTAAAGAAGATGCTTGTCTTTGGAGAGATACATGTGTTACTTCAGCTCAGATGAATAGGATTATGTTGAACTAAATGAGCCTTTTGCCACCTTGAAAACTGTGAGATTCAGGAAGTATTCCTTTCTAAAAGTAACTCACTTGTCACTTGGCAACAATGCACTACATGACCTGCTTGTAACACAGAAGGAATTCTTTTGAGATATCCTTGTGTTTCTTCAACTCACCAAAATAGGCCTATTTGGAATAAAATGAGCCTTTCTCCACCTTGAAAACTGTGATTTTTCAGGAAGTATTCCTTTCAAAACCTAACTACATTCTCACTGGGCAACAAAGCACTAGATGTTCCTGCTTCTAACACAGATGGTTTCCCTGCCACAGATACATGTGTTCCTTCAACTTAGCTGAATAGGCCTATCTGGCTCAAACAGAGCCTATCTCCACCTTGACAACTGTCATTTGGAGGAAGTTTTTATTTGCCAAAGAAACTCAATTCTCTCAAGAAAACAAGGTTCTAGATCTCCTGCTTCTAACACAAATAATTGTCTTGGCAGAGATACAGGTGTTTCTTCAACTCAGCTGAATAGTCCTATTTGGGAAAAAAAATGAGCCTTTTGCAACCTTGAAAAATATGATTGGCAGGAAGAATGTCTTTTAAACTCTAACTCAATTCCCACAGGGAAACAATGTGCTAGATGCTCCTGCTTGTAACACATGTGGCTGTTCATGGAGAGATGCATGTTTTTCTTCAACTCATCCGAACTGGCCTATGGGAAACAAAGAGAGCCTATGACAATGTGGAAAAACCCACGTTGCAGGAAGCATTCCTTTCAAAAACTAACTCAACTCTCACAAGGAAACAATGTACTAGATACTGCAGACTCTAACATAAATGGTTTCTTTTGGAGAGATACATGCGTTTCTTCAACTCAGGTGAGGAGGCCATTTTGGAATCCAATGTGCCTTTCTCTACCTTGAAATTTGTGATTTGTAGGAAGTGTTCCTGTCAATAACTAATAGAATTCTCACAGGGAAATAATGTGCTGGATGCTCATGCTTCTAACAAGGATGATTTTCTTTCTAGAGATACATGTTTTTCTCCACCATAGCAGACAAGACCTATTTGGAGCAAAAACAGCCTGTATGCACCGTGAAACACCTGAGTTACAGGAAGGATTCTTTTCAAAACCTCATTCGACTCTCACAAACGTACAACATGCAAGAATGTGCAGCTTCTAACATAGATGGTTTCCTTAGACATGGAGCAAACAGAGCCAATGTCCACCATGAAACACTTACATTGCAGAAAAAATTCCTTTCAAAAATAAAGTGGGTTCACAGAGAGAAACAATATGCTAGATGCTCCAGCTTCTAACGAACATAGATTTCTTTGGAGAAATACATGTGTTTCTTCATCTCAGCTGAATAAGCCTAGTGGGAGCAAACAGAGTCCATCCCCACCTTGGAACACCTAAGTTGCAGGAAGTATGCCTTTCAAAAACGAACTCAATTCTTTCATGGAAACAAGGTTCTAGATGAAATGCTTCTAACAGAGATGGTTTTCTTTGGAGAGATACATGTCTTTCTTCAACTCAGCTAAGTAGGCCTATTTGGACAAAATGAGCCTTTCTCCAACTTGAAAATTGAGATTTCAGGAAGTATTCCTTTCCAAAACTAACTCAATTCTCTCGGTGCTACAAAGTGCTACATGCTGTTGATTCTAACAGAGATGGTTCTATGGAGACATACATGTGTTCCTTCAACTTTACAAAAAAGGCATTTGTGGAGCAATTAGGGCATATCTCCACCTTGCAATCTGTGATTTGCAGGAAGTATTCCTTTCAAAAAGTAACTCAGTTCTCATAGGGAAACAATGTTCTACATCCCCCTGCTTCTAACACAAACGGATATCTTTGGAGCGTTACATGAGTTTCTTCAACCTAGCTGAATAGGCCTATTTGGAAAGAACATGAGCATTTCTCAACCTTGAAAACTGTGACTTGCAGCTAGTATTCCTGACAAAAAGAAACTGAATTTTCACATGGAAACAATGTTCTACATACTCCGTCTTCTAAAACAGATGGTTTTCTTTAGAGAGATACATGTGTTTCTTCAACTCAGCTGAATAGGCCTATTTGGAACATAGGGAGCCTGTCACAACCTTGAAAAACCAACATTCCAGGAAGTAGTCCTTTCAGACCCTAAGTCAACTCACACAGGGCAACAATGAGCTAGATGCTGCAGCCTCGAACATGCATGGTTTTGGTTGGAGAGATGCATACATTTCTTCAACCCAGGTGAATAGGCCAGTTTGGAATAACGAGCCTTTCTTCACCTTGAAAACTGGTTTGCAGTAAGTATTCCTTTCAAAAAATACCTCAGTCTCAAAGAGAAACACTGTGCTAGATGCTCATGCTTCTAAAACAAATGGTTTTCTTTCAAAGATTCATGTTTTTCTTCCACTCATCTTTAAAGGCCTTTTTGGAGCAAATTGAGCCTATCTCCACCTTCAAACATGTTAGTTGCGGAAGTAATTCTATCAAACCTAAATTGATTCTCAGAAGGAAACAATATGCTAGATGCTACAGCTTCTAACATAGATGGTTTCCTTTAGAGAGATATATATATTACTTCAACTCAACACAGTAGGCCTATTTGCAACAAAATGAGCCTTTCTCCACCTTTAAAACTGTGATTTTCGGTCGTCTTCTTTCAAAAAGAAACTCAATTCTCACTGGGAAAAAAGTGCTCTATGCTCCCGCTTCTAACACAGATAGTTATCTTTTGAGAGATACATGTGTTTCTTCAATTGGCTCAACAGGCCTGTCTGGAGCAAACTGAGCCTATCTCCGGGTTCAAACACCTAAGTTGCAGTAAGGTATGTTTTTAAAACCTAAGTCTATTCTCCAGGGAAACAAGATGTTAGATGCTGCAGCCTCTAATATAGATGGTTTCCTTGGGAGGTTCATGTGTTTCTTGAACTCATTTCAATAGGCCTAGTTGGAGCAAACAGGGCCTATCTCCATCTTGAAAAACTCAGTGGATGGAAATATTCCTTTCAAATGTAAATCAAATATCACAGGAAAACAGCATGCTGATGCTGCAGTTTCTGACATAGACGGTTTATTGGGAGAAATTCATGTGTTTCTTCAACTGCGCTTCACAGGCCTATTTGGAGGAAACAGACTCTATCTCTCCCTTCAAACATGGAACTTGCCGAAAGTGTTCCTTTCTAAACGAAATCAATTCTCACTTGGAAACTATGCTCTAGATGCTACTACTTTTAAAGAAGATGCTTGTCTTTGGAGAGATACATGTGTTACTTCAGCTCAGATGAATAGGATTATGTTGAACTAAATGAGCCTTTTGCCACCTTGAAAACTGTGAGATTCAGGAAGTATTCCTTTCTAAAAGTAACTCACTTGTCACTTGGCAACAATGCACTACATGACCTGCTTGTAACACAGAAGGAATTCTTTTGAGATATCCTTGTGTTTCTTCAACTCACCAAAATAGGCCTATTTGGAATAAAATGAGCCTTTCTCCACCTTGAAAACTGTGATTTTTCAGGAAGTATTCCTTTCAAAACCTAACTACATTCTCACTGGGCAACAAAGCACTAGATGTTCCTGCTTCTAACACAGATGGTTTCCCTGCCACAGATACATGTGTTCCTTCAACTTAGCTGAATAGGCCTATCTGGCTCAAACAGAGCCTATCTCCACCTTGACAACTGTCATTTGGAGGAAGTTTTTATTTGCCAAAGAAACTCAATTCTCTCAAGAAAACAAGGTTCTAGATCTCCTGCTTCTAACACAAATAATTGTCTTGGCAGAGATACAGGTGTTTCTTCAACTCAGCTGAATAGTCCTATTTGGGAAAAAAAATGAGCCTTTTGCAACCTTGAAAAATATGATTGGCAGGAAGAATGTCTTTTAAACTCTAACTCAATTCCCACAGGGAAACAATGTGCTAGATGCTCCTGCTTGTAACACATGTGGCTGTTCATGGAGAGATGCATGTTTTTCTTCAACTCATCCGAACTGGCCTATGGGAAACAAAGAGAGCCTATGACAATGTGGAAAAACCCACGTTGCAGGAAGCATTCCTTTCAAAAACTAACTCAACTCTCACAAGGAAACAATGTACTAGATACTGCAGACTCTAACATAAATGGTTTCTTTTGGAGAGATACATGCGTTTCTTCAACTCAGGTGAGGAGGCCATTTTGGAATCCAATGTGCCTTTCTCTACCTTGAAAATTGTGATTTGTAGGAAGTGTTCCTGTCAATAACTAATAGAATTCTCACAGGGAAATAATGTGCTGGATGCTCATGCTTCTAACAAGGATGATTTTCTTTCTAGAGATACATGTTTTTCTCCACCATAGCAGAAAAGACCTATTTGGAGCAAAAACAGCCTGTATGCACCGTGAAACACCTGATTTACAGGAAGGATTCTTTTCAAAACCTCATTCGACTCTCACAAACGTACAACATGCAAGAATGTGCAGCTTCTAACATAGATGGTTTCCTTAGACATGGAGCAAACAGAGCCAATGTCCACCATGAAACACTTACATTGCAGGAAAAATTCCTTTCAAAAATAAAGTGGGTTCACAGAGAGAAACAATATGCTAGATGCTCCAGCTTCTAACGAACATAGATTTCTTTGGAGAAATACATGTGTTTCTTCATCTCAGCTGAATAAGCCTAGTGGGAGCAAACAGAGTCCATCCCCACCTTGGAACACCTAAGTTGCAGGAAGTATGCCTTTCAAAAACGAACTCAATTCTTTCATGGAAACAAGGTTCTAGATGAAATGCTTCTAACAGAGATGGTTTTCTTTGGAGAGATACATGTCTTTCTTCAACTCAGCTAAGTAGGCCTATTTGGACAAAATGAGCCTTTCTCCAACTTGAAAATTGAGATTTCAGGAAGTATTCCTTTCCAAAACTAACTCAATTCTCTCGGTGCTACAAAGTGCTACATGCTGTTGATTCTAACAGAGATGGTTCTATGGAGACATACATGTGTTCCTTCAACTTTACAAAAAAGGCATTTGTGGAGCAATTAGGGCATATCTCCACCTTGCAATCTGTGATTTGCAGGAAGTATTCCTTTCAAAAAGTAACTCAGTTCTCATAGGGAAACAATGTTCTACATCCCCCTGCTTCTAACACAAACGGATATCTTTGGAGCGTTACATGAGTTTCTTCAACCTAGCTGAATAGGCCTATTTGGAAAGAACATGAGCATTTCTCAACCTTGAAAACTGTGACTTGCAGCTAGTATTCCTGACAAAAAGAAACTGAATTTTCACATGGAAACAATGTTCTACATACTCCGTCTTCTAAAACAGATGGTTTTCTTTAGAGAGATACATGTGTTTCTTCAACTCAGCTGAATAGGCCTATTTGGAACATAGGGAGCCTGTCACAACCTTGAAAAACCAACGTTCCAGGAAGTAGTCCTTTCAGACCCTAAGTCAACTCACACAGGGCAACAATGAGCTAGATGCTGCAGCCTCGAACATGCATGGTTTTGGTTGGAGAGATGCATACATTTCTTCAACCCAGGTGAATAGGCCAGTTTGGAATAACGAGCCTTTCTTCACCTTGAAAACTGGTTTGCAGTAAGTATTCCTTTCAAAAAATACCTCAGTCTCAAAGAGAAACACTGTGCTAGATGCTCATGCTTCTAAAACAAATGGTTTTCTTTCAAAGATTCATGTTTTTCTTCCACTCATCTTTAAAGGCCTTTTTGGAGCAAATTGAGCCTATCTCCACCTTCAAACATGTTAGTTGCGGAAGTAATTCTATCAAACCTAAATTGATTCTCAGAAGGAAACAATATGCTAGATGCTACAGCTTCTAACATAGATGGTTTCCTTTAGAGAGATATATATATTACTTCAACTCAACACAGTAGGCCTATTTGCAACAAAATGAGCCTTTCTCCACCTTTAAAACTGTGATTTTCGGTCGTCTTCTTTCAAAAAGAAACTCAATTCTCACTGGGAAAAAAGTGCTCTATGCTCCCGCTTCTAACACAGATAGTTATCTTTTGAGAGATACATGTGTTTCTTCAATTGGCTCAACAGGCCTGTCTGGAGCAAACTGAGCCTATCTCCGGGTTCAAACACCTAAGTTGCAGTAAGGTATGTTTTTAAAACCTAAGTCTATTCTCCAGGGAAACAAGATGTTAGATGCTGCAGCCTCTAATATAGATGGTTTCCTTGGGAGGTTCATGTGTTTCTTGAACTCATTTCAATAGGCCTAGTTGGAGCAAACAGGGCCTATCTCCATCTTGAAAAACTCAGTGGATGGAAATATTCCTTTCAAATGTAAATCAAATATCACAGGAAAACAGCATGCTGATGCTGCAGTTTCTGACATAGACGGTTTATTGGGAGAAATTCATGTGTTTCTTCAACTGCGCTTCACAGGCCTATTTGGAGGAAACAGACTCTATCTCTCCCTTCAAACATGGAACTTGCCGAAAGTGTTCCTTTCTAAACGAAATCAATTCTCACTTGGAAACTATGCTCTAGATGCTACTACTTTTAAAGAAGATGCTTGTCTTTGGAGAGATACATGTGTTACTTCAGCTCAGATGAATAGGATTATGTTGAACTAAATGAGCCTTTTGCCACCTTGAAAACTGTGAGATTCAGGAAGTATTCCTTTCTAAAAGTAACTCACTTGTCACTTGGCAACAATGCACTACATGACCTGCTTGTAACACAGAAGGAATTCTTTTGAGATATCCTTGTGTTTCTTCAACTCACCAAAATAGGCCTATTTGGAATAAAATGAGCCTTTCTCCACCTTGAAAACTGTGATTTTTCAGGAAGTATTCCTTTCAAAACCTAACTACATTCTCACTGGGCAACAAAGCACTAGATGTTCCTGCTTCTAACACAGATGGTTTCCCTGCCACAGATACATGTGTTCCTTCAACTTAGCTGAATAGGCCTATCTGGCTCAAACAGAGCCTATCTCCACCTTGACAACTGTCATTTGGAGGAAGTTTTTATTTGCCAAAGAAACTCAATTCTCTCAAGAAAACAAGGTTCTAGATCTCCTGCTTCTAACACAAATAATTGTCTTGGCAGAGATACAGGTGTTTCTTCAACTCAGCTGAATAGTCCTATTTGGGAAAAAAAATGAGCCTTTTGCAACCTTGAAAAATATGATTGGCAGGAAGAATGTCTTTTAAACTCTAACTCAATTCCCACAGGGAAACAATGTGCTAGATGCTCCTGCTTGTAACACATGTGGCTGTTCATGGAGAGATGCATGTTTTTCTTCAACTCATCCGAACTGGCCTATGGGAAACAAAGAGAGCCTATGACAATGTGGAAAAACCCACGTTGCAGGAAGCATTCCTTTCAAAAACTAACTCAACTCTCACAAGGAAACAATGTACTAGATACTGCAGACTCTAACATAAATGGTTTCTTTTGGAGAGATACATGCGTTTCTTCAACTCAGGTGAGGAGGCCATTTTGGAATCCAATGTGCCTTTCTCTACCTTGAAAATTGTGATTTGTAGGAAGTGTTCCTGTCAATAACTAATAGAATTCTCACAGGGAAATAATGTGCTGGATGCTCATGCTTCTAACAAGGATGATTTTCTTTCTAGAGATACATGTTTTTCTCCACCATAGCAGAAAAGACCTATTTGGAGCAAAAACAGCCTGTATGCACCGTGAAACACCTGAGTTACAGGAAGGATTCTTTTCAAAACCTCATTCGACTCTCACAAACGTACAACATGCAAGAATGTGCAGCTTCTAACATAGATGGTTTCCTTAGACATGGAGCAAACAGAGCCAATGTCCACCATGAAACACTTACATTGCAGGAAAAATTCCTTTCAAAAATAAAGTGGGTTCACAGAGAGAAACAATATGCTAGATGCTCCAGCTTCTAACGAACATAGATTTCTTTGGAGAAATACATGTGTTTCTTCATCTCAGCTGAATAAGCCTAGTGGCAGCAAACAGAGTCCATCCCCACCTTGGAACACCTAAGTTGCAGGAAGTATGCCTTTCAAAAACGAACTCAATTCTTTCATGGAAACAAGGTTCTAGATGAAATGCTTCTAACAGAGATGGTTTTCTTTGGAGAGATACATGTCTTTCTTCAACTCAGCTAAGTAGGCCTATTTGGACAAAATGAGCCTTTCTCCAACTTGAAAATTGAGATTTCAGGAAGTATTCCTTTCCAAAACTAACTCAATTCTGTCTGTGCTACAAAGTGCTACATGCTGTTGATTCTAACAGAGATGGTTCTATGGAGACATACATGTGTTCCTTCAACTTTACAAAAAAGGCATTTGTGGAGCAATTAGGGCATATCTCCACCTTGCAATCTGTGATTTGCAGGAAGTATTCCTTTCAAAAAGTAACTCAGTTCTCATAGGGAAACAATGTTCTACATCCCCCTGCTTCTAACACAAACGGATATCTTTGGAGCGTTACATGAGTTTCTTCAACCTAGCTGAATAGGCCTATTTGGAAAGAACATGAGCATTTCTCAACCTTGAAAACTTTGACTTGCAGCTAGTATTCCTGACAAAAAGAAACTGAATTTTCACATGGAAACAATGTTCTACATACTCCGTCTTCTAAAACAGATGGTTTTCTTTAGAGAGATACATGTGTTTCTTCAACTCAGCTGAATAGGCCTATTTGGAACATAGGGAGCCTGTCACAACCTTGAAAAACCAACGTTTCAGGAAGTAGTCCTTTCAGACCCTAAGTCAACTCACACAGGGCAACAATGAGCTAGATGCTGCAGCCTCGAACATACATGGTTTTGGTTGGAGAGATGCATACATTTCTTCAACCCAGGTGAATAGGCCAGTTTGGAATAACGAGCCTTTCTTCACCTTGAAAACTGGTTTGCAGTAAGTATTCCTTTCAAAAAATACCTCAGTCTCAAAGAGAAACACTGTGCTAGATGCTCATGCTTCTAAAACAAATGGTTTTCTTTCAAAGATTCATGTTTTTCTTCCACTCATCTTTAAAGGCCTTTTTGGAGCAAATTGAGCCTATCTCCACCTTCAAACATGTTAGTTGCGGAAGTAATTCTATCAAACCTAAATTGATTCTCAGAAGGAAACAATATGCTAGATGCTACAGCTTCTAACATAGATGGTTTCCTTTAGAGAGATATATATATTACTTCAACTCAACACAGTAGGCCTATTTGCAACAAAATGAGCCTTTCTCCACCTTTAAAACTGTGATTTTCGGTCGTCTTCTTTCAAAAAGAAACTCAATTCTCACTGGGAAAAAAGTGCTCTATGCTCCCGCTTCTAACACAGATAGTTATCTTTTGAGAGATACATGTGTTTCTTCAATTGGCTCAACAGGCCTGTCTGGAGCAAACTGAGCCTATCTCCGGGTTCAAACACCTAAGTTGCAGTAAGGTATGTTTTTAAAACCTAAGTCTATTCTCCAGGGAAACAAGATGTTAGATGCTGCAGCCTCTAATATAGATGGTTTCCTTGGGAGGTTCATGTGTTTCTTGAACTCATTTCAATAGGCCTAGTTGGAGCAAACAGGGCCTATCTCCATCTTGAAAAACTCAGTGGATGGAAATATTCCTTTCAAATGTAAATCAAATATCACAGGAAAACAGCATGCTGATGCTGCAGTTTCTGACATAGACGGTTTATTGGGAGAAATTCATGTGTTTCTTCAACTGCGCTTCACAGGCCTATTTGGAGGAAACAGACTCTATCTCTCCCTTCAAACATGGAACTTGCCGAAAGTGTTCCTTTCTAAACGAAATCAATTCTCACTTGGAAACTATGCTCTAGATGCTACTACTTTTAAAGAAGATGCTTGTCTTTGGAGAGATACATGTGTTACTTCAGCTCAGATGAATAGGATTATGTTGAACTAAATGAGCCTTTTGCCACCTTGAAAACTGTGAGATTCAGGAAGTATTCCTTTCTAAAAGTAACTCACTTGTCACTTGGCAACAATGCACTATATGACCTGCTTGTAACACAGAAGGAATTCTTTTGAGATATCCTTGTGTTTCTTCAACTCACCAAAATAGGCCTATTTGGAATAAAATGAGCCTTTCTCCACCTTGAAAACTGTGATTTTTCAGGAAGTATTCCTTTCAAAACCTAACTACATTCTCACTGGGCAACAAAGCACTAGATGTTCCTGCTTCTAACACAGATGGTTTCCCTGCCACAGATACATGTGTTCCTTCAACTTAGCTGAATAGGCCTATCTGGCTCAAACAGAGCCTATCTCCACATTGACAACTGTCATTTGGAGGAAGTTTTTATTTGCCAAAGAAACTCAATTCTCTCAAGAAAACAAGGTTCTAGATCTCCTGCTTCTAACACAAATAATTGTCTTGGCAGAGATACAGGTGTTTCTTCAACTCAGCTGAATAGGCCTATTTGGGAAAAAAAATGAGCCTTTTGCAACCTTGAAAAATATGATTGGCAGGAAGAATGTCTTTTAAACTCTAACTCAATTCCCACAGGGAAACAATGTGCTAGATGCTCCTGCTTGTAACACATGTGGCTGTTCATGGAGAGATGCATGTTTTTCTTCAACTCATCCGAACTGGCCTATGGGAAACAAAGAGAGCCTATGACAATGTGGAAAAACCCACGTTGCAGGAAGCAATCCTTTCAAAAACTAACTCAACTCTCACAAGGAAACAATGTACTAGATACTGCAGACTCTAACATAAATGGTTTCTTTTGGAGAGATACATGCGTTTCTTCAACTCAGGTGAGGAGGCCATTTTGGAATCCAATGTGCCTTTCTCTACCTTGAAAATTGTGATTTGTAGGAAGTGTTCCTGTCAATAACTAATAGAATTCTCACAGGGAAATAATGTGCTGGATGCTCATGCTTCTAACAAGGATGATTTTCTTTCTAGAGATACATGTTTTTCTCCACCATAGCAGAAAAGACCTATTTGGAGCAAAAACAGCCTGTATGCACCGTGAAACACCTGATTTACAGGAAGGATTCTTTTCAAAACCTCATTCGACTCTCACAAACGTACAACATGCAAGAATGTGCAGCTTCTAACATAGATGGTTTCCTTAGACATGGAGCAAACAGAGCCAATGTCCACCATGAAACACTTACATTGCAGGAAAAATTCCTTTCAAAAATAAAGTGGGTTCACAGAGAGAAACAATATGCTAGATGCTCCAGCTTCTAACGAACATAGATTTCTTTGGAGAAATACATGTGTTTCTTCATCTCAGCTGAATAAGCCTAGTGGGAGCAAACAGAGTCCATCCCCACCTTGGAACACCTAAGTTACAGGAAGTATGCCTTTCAAAAACGAACTCAATTCTTTCATGGAAACAAGGTTCTAGATGAAATGCTTCTAACAGAGATGGTTTTCTTTGGAGAGATACATGTCTTTCTTCAACTCAGCTAAGTAGGCCTATTTGGACAAAATGAGCCTTTCTCCAACTTGAAAATTGAGATTTCAGGAAGTATTCCTTTCCAAAACTAACTCAATTCTCTCGGTGCTACAAAGTGCTACATGCTGTTGATTCTAACAGAGATGGTTCTATGGAGACATACATGTGTTCCTTCAACTTTACAAAAAAGGCATTTGTGGAGCAATTAGGGCATATCTCCACCTTGCAATCTGTGATTTGCAGGAAGTATTCCTTTCAAAAAGTAACTCAGTTCTCATAGGGAAACAATGTTCTACATCCCCCTGCTTCTAACACAAACGGATATCTTTGGAGCGTTACATGAGTTTCTTCAACCTAGCTGAATAGGCCTATTTGGAAAGAACATGAGCATTTCTCAACCTTGAAAACTGTGACTTGCAGCTAGTATTCCTGACAAAAAGAAACTGAATTTTCACATGGAAACAATGTTCTACATACTCCGTCTTCTAAAACAGATGGTTTTCTTTAGAGAGATACATGTGTTTCTTCAACTCAGCTGAATAGGCCTATTTGGAACATAGGGAGCCTGTCACAACCTTGAAAAACCAACATTCCAGGAAGTAGTCCTTTCAGACCCTAAGTCAACTCACACAGGGCAACAATGAGCTAGATGCTGCAGCCTCGAACATGCATGGTTTTGGTTGGAGAGATGCATACATTTCTTCAACCCAGGTGAATAGGCCAGTTTGGAATAACGAGCCTTTCTTCACCTTGAAAACTGGTTTGCAGTAAGTATTCCTTTCAAAAAATACCTCAGTCTCAAAGAGAAACACTGTGCTAGATGCTCATGCTTCTAAAACAAATGGTTTTCTTTCAAAGATTCATGTTTTTCTTCCACTCATCTTTAAAGGCCTTTTTGGAGCAAATTGAGCCTATCTCCACCTTCAAACATGTTAGTTGCGGAAGTAATTCTATCAAACCTAAATTGATTCTCAGAAGGAAACAATATGCTAGATGCTACAGCTTCTAACATAGATGGTTTCCTTTAGAGAGATATATATATTACTTCAACTCAACACAGTAGGCCTATTTGCAACAAAATGAGCCTTTCTCCACCTTTAAAACTGTGATTTTCGGTCGTCTTCTTTCAAAAAGAAACTCAATTCTCACTGGGAAAAAAGTGCTCTATGCTCCCGCTTCTAACACAGATAGTTATCTTTTGAGAGATACATGTGTTTCTTCAATTGGCTCAACAGGCCTGTCTGGAGCAAACTGAGCCTATCTCCGGGTTCAAACACCTAAGTTGCAGTAAGGTATGTTTTTAAAACCTAAGTCTATTCTCCAGGGAAACAAGATGTTAGATGCTGCAGCCTCTAATATAGATGGTTTCCTTGGGAGGTTCATGTGTTTCTTGAACTCATTTCAATAGGCCTAGTTGGAGCAAACAGGGCCTATCTCCATCTTGAAAAACTCAGTGGATGGAAATATTCCTTTCAAATGTAAATCAAATATCACAGGAAAACAGCATGCTGATGCTGCAGTTTCTGACATAGACGGTTTATTGGGAGAAATTCATGTGTTTCTTCAACTGCGCTTCACAGGCCTATTTGGAGGAAACAGACTCTATCTCTCCCTTCAAACATGGAACTTGCCGAAAGTGTTCCTTTCTAAACGAAATCAATTCTCACTTGGAAACTATGCTCTAGATGCTACTACTTTTAAAGAAGATGCTTGTCTTTGGAGAGATACATGTGTTACTTCAGCTCAGATGAATAGGATTATGTTGAACTAAATGAGCCTTTTGCCACCTTGAAAACTGTGAGATTCAGGAAGTATTCCTTTCTAAAAGTAACTCACTTGTCACTTGGCAACAATGCACTACATGACCTGCTTGTAACACAGAAGGAATTCTTTTGAGATATCCTTGTGTTTCTTCAACTCACCAAAATAGGCCTATTTGGAATAAAATGAGCCTTTCTCCACCTTGAAAACTGTGATTTTTCAGGAAGTATTCCTTTCAAAACCTAACTACATTCTCACTGGGCAACAAAGCACTAGATGTTCCTGCTTCTAACACAGATGGTTTCCCTGCCACAGATACATGTGTTCCTTCAACTTAGCTGAATAGGCCTATCTGGCTCAAACAGAGCCTATCTCCACCTTGACAACTGTCATTTGGAGGAAGTTTTTATTTGCCAAAGAAACTCAATTCTCTCAAGAAAACAAGGTTCTAGATCTCCTGCTTCTAACACAAATAATTGTCTTGGCAGAGATACAGGTGTTTCTTCAACTCAGCTGAATAGTCCTATTTGGGAAAAAAAATGAGCCTTTTGCAACCTTGAAAAATATGATTGGCAGGAAGAATGTCTTTTAAACTCTAACTCAATTCCCACAGGGAAACAATGTGCTAGATGCTCCTGCTTGTAACACATGTGGCTGTTCATGGAGAGATGCATGTTTTTCTTCAACTCATCCGAACTGGCCTATGGGAAACAAAGAGAGCCTATGACAATGTGGAAAAACCCACGTTGCAGGAAGCATTCCTTTCAAAAACTAACTCAACTCTCACAAGGAAACAATGTACTAGATACTGCAGACTCTAACATAAATGGTTTCTTTTGGAGAGATACATGCGTTTCTTCAACTCAGGTGAGGAGGCCATTTTGGAATCCAATGTGCCTTTCTCTACCTTGAAAATTGTGATTTGTAGGAAGTGTTCCTGTCAATAACTAATAGAATTCTCACAGGGAAATAATGTGCTGGATGCTCATGCTTCTAACAAGGATGATTTTCTTTCTAGAGATACATGTTTTTCTCCACCATAGCAGAAAAGACCTATTTGGAGCAAAAACAGCCTGTATGCACCGTGAAACACCTGAGTTACAGGAAGGATTCTTTTCAAAACCTCATTCGACTCTCACAAACGTACAACATGCAAGAATGTGCAGCTTCTAACATAGATGGTTTCCTTAGACATGGAGCAAACAGAGCCAATGTCCACCATGAAACACTTACATTGCAGGAAAAATTCCTTTCAAAAATAAAGTGGGTTCACAGAGAGAAACAATATGCTAGATGCTCCAGCTTCTAACGAACATAGATTTCTTTGGAGAAATACATGTGTTTCTTCATCTCAGCTGAATAAGCCTAGTGGCAGCAAACAGAGTCCATCCCCACCTTGGAACACCTAAGTTGCAGGAAGTATGCCTTTCAAAAACGAACTCAATTCTTTCATGGAAACAAGGTTCTAGATGAAATGCTTCTAACAGAGATGGTTTTCTTTGGAGAGATACATGTCTTTCTTCAACTCAGCTAAGTAGGCCTATTTGGACAAAATGAGCCTTTCTCCAACTTGAAAATTGAGATTTCAGGAAGTATTCCTTTCCAAAACTAACTCAATTCTGTCTGTGCTACAAAGTGCTACATGCTGTTGATTCTAACAGAGATGGTTCTATGGAGACATACATGTGTTCCTTCAACTTTACAAAAAAGGCATTTGTGGAGCAATTAGGGCATATCTCCACCTTGCAATCTGTGATTTGCAGGAAGTATTCCTTTCAAAAAGTAACTCAGTTCTCATAGGGAAACAATGTTCTACATCCCCCTGCTTCTAACACAAACGGATATCTTTGGAGCGTTACATGAGTTTCTTCAACCTAGCTGAATAGGCCTATTTGGAAAGAACATGAGCATTTCTCAACCTTGAAAACTTTGACTTGCAGCTAGTATTCCTGACAAAAAGAAACTGAATTTTCACATGGAAACAATGTTCTACATACTCCGTCTTCTAAAACAGATGGTTTTCTTTAGAGAGATACATGTGTTTCTTCAACTCAGCTGAATAGGCCTATTTGGAACATAGGGAGCCTGTCACAACCTTGAAAAACCAACGTTTCAGGAAGTAGTCCTTTCAGACCCTAAGTCAACTCACACAGGGCAACAATGAGCTAGATGCTGCAGCCTCGAACATACATGGTTTTGGTTGGAGAGATGCATACATTTCTTCAACCCAGGTGAATAGGCCAGTTTGGAATAACGAGCCTTTCTTCACCTTGAAAACTGGTTTGCAGTAAGTATTCCTTTCAAAAAATACCTCAGTCTCAAAGAGAAACACTGTGCTAGATGCTCATGCTTCTAAAACAAATGGTTTTCTTTCAAAGATTCCTGTTTTTCTTCCACTCATCTTTAAAGGCCTTTTTGGAGCAAATTGAGCCTATCTCCACCTTCAAACATGTTAGTTGCGGAAGTAATTCTATCAAACCTAAATTGATTCTCAGAAGGAAACAATATGCTAGATGCTACAGCTTCTAACATAGATGGTTTCCTTTAGAGAGATATATATATTACTTCAACTCAACACAGTAGGCCTATTTGCAACAAAATGAGCCTTTCTCCACCTTTAAAACTGTGATTTTCGGTCGTCTTCTTTCAAAAAGAAACTCAATTCTCACTGGGAAAAAAGTGCTCTATGCTCCCGCTTCTAACACAGATAGTTATCTTTTGAGAGATACATGTGTTTCTTCAATTGGCTCAACAGGCCTGTCTGGAGCAAACTGAGCCTATCTCCGGGTTCGAACACCTAAGTTGCAGTAAGGTATGTTTTTAAAACCTAAGTCTATTCTCCAGGGAAACAAGATGTTAGATGCTGCAGCCTCTAATATAGATGGTTTCCTTGGGAGGTTCATGTGTTTCTTGAACTCATTTCAATAGGCCTAGTTGGAGCAAACAGGGCCTATCTCCATCTTGAAAAACTCAGTGGATGGAAATATTCCTTTCAAATGTAAATCAAATATCACAGGAAAACAGCATGCTGATGCTGCAGTTTCTGACATAGACGGTTTATTGGGAGAAATTCATGTGTTTCTTCAACTGCGCTTCACAGGCCTATTTGGAGGAAACAGACTCTATCTCTCCCTTCAAACATGGAACTTGCCGAAAGTGTTCCTTTCTAAACGAAATCAATTCTCACTTGGAAACTATGCTCTAGATGCTACTACTTTTAAAGAAGATGCTTGTCTTTGGAGAGATACATGTGTTACTTCAGCTCAGATGAATAGGATTATGTTGAACTAAATGAGCCTTTTGCCACCTTGAAAACTGTGAGATTCAGGAAGTATTCCTTTCTAAAAGTAACTCACTTGTCACTTGGCAACAATGCACTATATGACCTGCTTGTAACACAGAAGGAATTCTTTTGAGATATCCTTGTGTTTCTTCAACTCATCAAAATAGGCCTATTTGGAATAAAATGAGCCTTTCTCCACCTTGAAAACTGTGATTTTTCAGGAAGTATTCCTTTCAAAACCTAACTACATTCTCACTGGGCAACAAAGCACTAGATGTTCCTGCTTCTAACACAGATGGTTTCCCTGCCACAGATACATGTGTTCCTTCAACTTAGCTGAATAGGCCTATCTGGCTCAAACAGAGCCTATCTCCACCTTGACAACTGTCATTTGGAGGAAGTTTTTATTTGCCAAAGAAACTCAATTCTCTCAAGAAAACAAGGTTCTAGATCTCCTGCTTCTAACACAAATAATTGTCTTGGCAGAGATACAGGTGTTTCTTCAACTCAGCTGAATAGGCCTATTTGGGAAAAAAAATGAGCCTTTTGCAACCTTGAAAAATATGATTGGCAGGAAGAATGTCTTTTAAACTCTAACTCAATTCCCACAGGGAAACAATGTGCTAGATGCTCCTGCTTGTAACACATGTGGCTGTTCATGGAGAGATGCATGTTTTTCTTCAACTCATCCGAACTGGCCTATGGGAAACAAAGAGAGCCTATGACAATGTGGAAAAACCCACGTTGCAGGAAGCATTCCTTTCAAAAACTAACTCAACTCTCACAAGGAAACAATGTACTAGATACTGCAGACTCTAACATAAATGGTTTCTTTTGGAGAGATACATGCATTTCTTCACCTCAGGTGAGGAGGCCATTTTGGAATCCAATGTGCCTTTCTCTACCTTGAAAATTGTGATTTGTAGGAAGTGTTCCTGTCAATAACTAATAGAATTCTCACAGGGAAATAATGTGCTGGATGCTCATGCTTCTAACAAGGATGATTTTCTTTCTAGAGATACATGTTTTTCTCCACCATAGCAGAAAAGACCTATTTGGAGCAAAAACAGCCTGTATGCACCGTGAAACACCTGAGTTACAGGAAGGATTCTTTTCAAAACCTCATTCGACTCTCACAAACGTACAACATGCAAGAATGTGCAGCTTCTAACATAGATGGTTTCCTTAGACATGGAGCAAACAGAGCCAATGTCCACCATGAAACACTTACATTGCAGGAAAAATTCCTTTCAAAAATAAAGTGGGTTCACAGAGAGAAACAATATGCTAGATGCTCCAGCTTCTAACGAACATAGATTTCTTTGGAGAAATACATGTGTTTCTTCATCTCAGCTGAATAAGCCTAGTGGCAGCAAACAGAGTCCATCCCCACCTTGGAACACCTAAGTTGCAGGAAGTATGCCTTTCAAAAACGAACTCAATTCTTTCATGGAAACAAGGTTCTAGATGAAATGCTTCTAACAGAGATGGTTTTCTTTGGAGAGATACATGTCTTTCTTCAACTCAGCTAAGTAGGCCTATTTGGACAAAATGAGCCTTTCTCCAACTTGAAAATTGAGATTTCAGGAAGTATTCCTTTCCAAAACTAACTCAATTCTGTCTGTGCTACAAAGTGCTACATGCTGTTGATTCTAACAGAGATGGTTCTATGGAGACATACATGTGTTCCTTCAACTTTACAAAAAAGGCATTTGTGGAGCAATTAGGGCATATCTCCACCTTGCAATCTGTGATTTGCAGGAAGTATTCCTTTCAAAAAGTAACTCAGTTCTCATAGGGAAACAATGTTCTACATCCCCCTGCTTCTAACACAAACGGATATCTTTGGAGCGTTACATGAGTTTCTTCAACCTAGCTGAATAGGCCTATTTGGAAAGAACATGAGCATTTCTCAACCTTGAAAACTTTGACTTGCAGCTAGTATTCCTGACAAAAAGAAACTGAATTTTCACATGGAAACAATGTTCTACATACTCCGTCTTCTAAAACAGATGGTTTTCTTTAGAGAGATACATGTGTTTCTTCAACTCAGCTGAATAGGCCTATTTGGAACATAGGGAGCCTGTCACAACCTTGAAAAACCAACGTTTCAGGAAGTAGTCCTTTCAGACCCTAAGTCAACTCACACAGGGCAACAATGAGCTAGATGCTGCAGCCTCGAACATACATGGTTTTGGTTGGAGAGATGCATACATTTCTTCAACCCAGGTGAATAGGCCAGTTTGGAATAACGAGCCTTTCTTCACCTTGAAAACTGGTTTGCAGTAAGTATTCCTTTCAAAAAATACCTCAGTCTCAAAGAGAAACACTGTGCTAGATGCTCATGCTTCTAAAACAAATGGTTTTCTTTCAAAGATTCCTGTTTTTCTTCCACTCATCTTTAAAGGCCTTTTTGGAGCAAATTGAGCCTATCTCCACCTTCAAACATGTTAGTTGCGGAAGTAATTCTATCAAACCTAAATTGATTCTCAGAAGGAAACAATATGCTAGATGCTACAGCTTCTAACATAGATGGTTTCCTTTAGAGAGATATATATATTACTTCAACTCAACACAGTAGGCCTATTTGCAACAAAATGAGCCTTTCTCCACCTTTAAAACTGTGATTTTCGGTCGTCTTCTTTCAAAAAGAAACTCAATTCTCACTGGGAAAAAAGTGCTCTATGCTCCCGCTTCTAACACAGATAGTTATCTTTTGAGAGATACATGTGTTTCTTCAATTGGCTCAACAGGCCTGTCTGGAGCAAACTGAGCCTATCTCCGGGTTCGAACACCTAAGTTGCAGTAAGGTATGTTTTTAAAACCTAAGTCTATTCTCCAGGGAAACAAGATGTTAGATGCTGCAGCCTCTAATATAGATGGTTTCCTTGGGAGGTTCATGTGTTTCTTGAACTCATTTCAATAGGCCTAGTTGGAGCAAACAGGGCCTATCTCCATCTTGAAAAACTCAGTGGATGGAAATATTCCTTTCAAATGTAAATCAAATATCACAGGAAAACAGCATGCTGATGCTGCAGTTTCTGACATAGACGGTTTATTGGGAGAAATTCATGTGTTTCTTCAACTGCGCTTCACAGGCCTATTTGGAGGAAACAGACTCTATCTCTCCCTTCAAACATGGAACTTGCCGAAAGTGTTCCTTTCTAAACGAAATCAATTCTCACTTGGAAACTATGCTCTAGATGCTACTACTTTTAAAGAAGATGCTTGTCTTTGGAGAGATACATGTGTTACTTCAGCTCAGATGAATAGGATTATGTTGAACTAAATGAGCCTTTTGCCACCTTGAAAACTGTGAGATTCAGGAAGTATTCCTTTCTAAAAGTAACTCACTTGTCACTTGGCAACAATGCACTACATGACCTGCTTGTAACACAGAAGGAATTCTTTTGAGATATCCTTGTGTTTCTTCAACTCATCAAAATAGGCCTATTTGGAATAAAATGAGCCTTTCTCCACCTTGAAAACTGTGATTTTTCAGGAAGTATTCCTTTCAAAACCTAACTACATTCTCACTGGGCAACAAAGCACTAGATGTTCCTGCTTCTAACACAGATGGTTTCCCTGCCACAGATACATGTGTTCCTTCAACTTAGCTGAATAGGCCTATCTGGCTCAAACAGAGCCTATCTCCACCTTGACAACTGTCATTTGGAGGAAGTTTTTATTTGCCAAAGAAACTCAATTCTCTCAAGAAAACAAGGTTCTAGATCTCCTGCTTCTAACACAAATAATTGTCTTGGCAGAGATACAGGTGTTTCTTCAACTCAGCTGAATAGGCCTATTTGGGAAAAAAAATGAGCCTTTTGCAACCTTGAAAAATATGATTGGCAGGAAGAATGTCTTTTAAACTCTAACTCAATTCCCACAGGGAAACAATGTGCTAGATGCTCCTGCTTGTAACACATGTGGCTGTTCATGGAGAGATGCATGTTTTTCTTCAACTCATCCGAACTGGCCTATGGGAAACAAAGAGAGCCTATGACAATGTGGAAAAACCCACGTTGCAGGAAGCATTCCTTTCAAAAACTAACTCAACTCTCACAAGGAAACAATGTACTAGATACTGCAGACTCTAACATAAATGGTTTCTTTTGGAGAGATACATGCGTTTCTTCACCTCAGGTGAGGAGGCCATTTTGGAATCCAATGTGCCTTTCTCTACCTTGAAAATTGTGATTTGTAGGAAGTGTTCCTGTCAATAACTAATAGAATTCTCACAGGGAAATAATGTGCTGGATGCTCATGCTTCTAACAAGGATGATTTTCTTTCTAGAGATACATGTTTTTCTCCACCATAGCAGAAAAGACCTATTTGGAGCAAAAACAGCCTGTATGCACCGTGAAACACCTGAGTTACAGGAAGGATTCTTTTCAAAACCTCATTCGACTCTCACAAACGTACAACATGCAAGAATGTGCAGCTTCTAACATAGATGGTTTCCTTAGACATGGAGCAAACAGAGCCAATGTCCACCATGAAACACTTACATTGCAGGAAAAATTCCTTTCAAAAATAAAGTGGGTTCACAGAGAGAAACAATATGCTAGATGCTCCAGCTTCTAACGAACATAGATTTCTTTGGAGAAATACATGTGTTTCTTCATCTCAGCTGAATAAGCCTAGTGGGAGCAAACAGAGTCCATCCCCACCTTGGAACACCTAAGTTGCAGGAAGTATGCCTTTCAAAAACGAACTCAATTCTTTCATGGAAACAAGGTTCTAGATGAAATGCTTCTAACAGAGATGGTTTTCTTTGGAGAGATACATGTCTTTCTTCAACTCAGCTAAGTAGGCCTATTTGGACAAAATGAGCCTTTCTCCAACTTGAAAATTGAGATTTCAGGAAGTATTCCTTTCCAAAACTAACTCAATTCTGTCTGTGCTACAAAGTGCTACATGCTGTTGATTCTAACAGAGATGGTTCTATGGAGACATACATGTGTTCCTTCAACTTTACAAAAAAGGCATTTGTGGAGCAATTAGGGCATATCTCCACCTTGCAATCTGTGATTTGCAGGAAGTATTCCTTTCAAAAAGTAACTCAGTTCTCATAGGGAAACAATGTTCTACATCCCCCTGCTTCTAACACAAACGGATATCTTTGGAGCGTTACATGAGTTTCTTCAACCTAGCTGAATAGGCCTATTTGGAAAGAACATGAGCATTTCTCAACCTTGAAAACTTTGACTTGCAGCTAGTATTCCTGACAAAAAGAAACTGAATTTTCACATGGAAACAATGTTCTACATACTCCGTCTTCTAAAACAGATGGTTTTCTTTAGAGAGATACATGTGTTTCTTCAACTCAGCTGAATAGGCCTATTTGGAACATAGGGAGCCTGTCACAACCTTGAAAAACCAACGTTTCAGGAAGTAGTCCTTTCAGACCCTAAGTCAACTCACACAGGGCAACAATGAGCTAGATGCTGCAGCCTCGAACATACATGGTTTTGGTTGGAGAGATGCATACATTTCTTCAACCCAGGTGAATAGGCCAGTTTGGAATAACGAGCCTTTCTTCACCTTGAAAACTGGTTTGCAGTAAGTATTCCTTTCCAAAAATACCTCAGTCTCAAAGAGAAACACTGTGCTAGATGCTCATGCTTCTAAAACAAATGGTTTTCTTTCAAAGATTCATGTTTTTCTTCCACTCATCTTTAAAGGCCTTTTTGGAGCAAATTGAGCCTATCTCCACCTTCAAACATGTTAGTTGCGGAAGTAATTCTATCAAACCTAAATTGATTCTCAGAAGGAAACAATATGCTAGATGCTACAGCTTCTAACATAGATGGTTTCCTTTAGAGAGATATATATATTACTTCAACTCAACACAGTAGGCCTATTTGCAACAAAATGAGCCTTTCTCCACCTTTAAAACTGTGATTTTCGGTCGTCTTCTTTCAAAAAGAAACTCAATTCTCACTGGGAAAAAAGTGCTCTATGCTCCCGCTTCTAACACAGATAGTTATCTTTTGAGAGATACATGTGTTTCTTCAATTGGCTCAACAGGCCTGTCTGGAGCAAACTGAGCCTATCTCCGGGTTCAAACACCTAAGTTGCAGTAAGGTATGTTTTTAAAACCTAAGTCTATTCTCCAGGGAAACAAGATGTTAGATGCTGCAGCCTCTAATATAGATGGTTTCCTTGGGAGGTTCATGTGTTTCTTGAACTCATTTCAATAGGCCTAGTTGGAGCAAACAGGGCCTATCTCCATCTTGAAAAACTCAGTGGATGGAAATATTCCTTTCAAATGTAAATCAAATATCACAGGAAAACAGCATGCTGATGCTGCAGTTTCTGACATAGACGGTTTATTGGGAGAAATTCATGTGTTTCTTCAACTGCGCTTCACAGGCCTATTTGGAGGAAACAGACTCTATCTCTCCCTTCAAACATGGAACTTGCCGAAAGTGTTCCTTTCTAAACGAAATCAATTCTCACTTGGAAACTATGCTCTAGATGCTACTACTTTTAAAGAAGATGCTTGTCTTTGGAGAGATACATGTGTTACTTCAGCTCAGATGAATAGGATTATGTTGAACTAAATGAGCCTTTTGCCACCTTGAAAACTGTGAGATTCAGGAAGTATTCCTTTCTAAAAGTAACTCACTTGTCACTTGGCAACAATGCACTACATGACCTGCTTGTAACACAGAAGGAATTCTTTTGAGATATCCTTGTGTTTCTTCAACTCACCAAAATAGGCCTATTTGGAATAAAATGAGCCTTTCTCCACCTTGAAAACTGTGATTTTTCAGGAAGTATTCCTTTCAAAACCTAACTACATTCTCACTGGGCAACAAAGCACTAGATGTTCCTGCTTCTAACACAGATGGTTTCCCTGCCACAGATACATGTGTTCCTTCAACTTAGCTGAATAGGCCTATCTGGCTCAAACAGAGCCTATCTCCACCTTGACAACTGTCATTTGGAGGAAGTTTTTATTTGCCAAAGAAACTCAATTCTCTCAAGAAAACAAGGTTCTAGATCTCCTGCTTCTAACACAAATAATTGTCTTGGCAGAGATACAGGTGTTTCTTCAACTCAGCTGAATAGGCCTATTTGGGAAAAAAAATGAGCCTTTTGCAACCTTGAAAAATATGATTGGCAGGAAGAATGTCTTTTAAACTCTAACTCAATTCCCACAGGGAAACAATGTGCTAGATGCTCCTGCTTGTAACACATGTGGCTGTTCATGGAGAGATGCATGTTTTTCTTCAACTCATCCGAACTGGCCTATGGGAAACAAAGAGAGCCTATGACAATGTGGAAAAACCCACGTTGCAGGAAGCATTCCTTTCAAAAACTAACTCAACTCTCACAAGGAAACAATGTACTAGATACTGCAGACTCTAACATAAATGGTTTCTTTTGGAGAGATACATGCGTTTCTTCAACTCAGGTGAGGAGGCCATTTTGGAATCCAATGTGCCTTTCTCTACCTTGAAAATTGTGATTTGTAGGAAGTGTTCCTGTCAATAACTAATTGAATTCTCACAGGGAAATAATGTGCTGGATGCTCATGCTTCTAACAAGGATGATTTTCTTTCTAGAGATACATGTTTTTCTCCACCATAGCAGAGAAGACCTATTTGGAGCAAAAACAGCCTGTATGCACTGTGAAACACCTGAGTTACAGGAAGGATTCTTTTCAAAACCTCATTCGACTCTCACAAACGTACAACATGCAAGAATGTGCAGCTTCTAACATAGATGGTTTCCTTAGACATGGAGCAAACAGAGCCAATGTCCACCATGAAACACTTACATTGCAGGAAAAATTCCTTTCAAAACTAAAGTGGGTTCACAGAGAGAAACAATATGCTAGATGCTCCAGCTTCTAACGAACATAGATTTCTTTGGAGAAATACATGTGTTTCTTCATCTCAGCTGAATAAGCCTAGTGGGAGCAAACAGAGTCCATCCCCACCTTGGAACACCTAAGTTGCAGGAAGTATGCCTTTCAAAAACGAACTCAATTCTTTCATGGAAACAAGGTTCTAGATGAAATGCTTCTAACAGAGATGGTTTTCTTTGGAGAGATACATGTCTTTCTTCAACTCAGCTAAGTAGGCCTATTTGGACAAAATGAGCCTTTCTCCAACTTGAAAATTGAGATTTCAGGAAGTATTCCTTTCCAAAACTAACTCAATTCTGTCTGTGCTACAAAGTGCTACATGCTGTTGATTCTAACAGAGATGGTTCTATGGAGACATACATGTGTTCCTTCAACTTTACAAAAAAGGCATTTGTGGAGCAATTAGGGCATATCTCCACCTTGCAATCTGTGATTTGCAGGAAGTATTCCTTTCAAAAAGTAACTCAGTTCTCATAGGGAAACAATGTTCTACATCCCCCTGCTTCTAACACAAACGGATATCTTTGGAGCGTTACATGAGTTTCTTCAACCTAGCTGAATAGGCCTATTTGGAAAGAACATGAGCATTTCTCAACCTTGAAAACTTTGACTTGCAGCTAGTATTCCTGACAAAAAGAAACTGAATTTTCACATGGAAACAATGTTCTACATACTCCGTCTTCTAAAACAGATGGTTTTCTTTAGAGAGATACATGTGTTTCTTCAACTCAGCTGAATAGGCCTATTTGGAACATAGGGAGCCTGTCACAACCTTGAAAAACCAACGTTTCAGGAAGTAGTCCTTTCAGACCCTAAGTCAACTCACACAGGGCAACAATGAGCTAGATGCTGCAGCCTCGAACATACATGGTTTTGGTTGGAGAGATGCATACATTTCTTCAACCCAGGTGAATAGGCCAGTTTGGAATAACGAGCCTTTCTTCACCTTGAAAACTGGTTTGCAGTAAGTATTCCTTTCAAAAAATACCTCAGTCTCAAAGAGAAACACTGTGCTAGATGCTCATGCTTCTAAAACAAATGGTTTTCTTTCAAAGATTCATGTTTTTCTTCCACTCATCTTTAAAGGCCTTTTTGGAGCAAATTGAGCCTATCTCCACCTTCAAACATGTTAGTTGCGGAAGTAATTCTATCAAACCTAAATTGATTCTCAGAAGGAAACAATATGCTAGATGCTACAGCTTCTAACATAGATGGTTTCCTTTAGAGAGATATATATATTACTTCAACTCAACACAGTAGGCCTATTTGCAACAAAATGAGCCTTTCTCCACCTTTAAAACTGTGATTTTCGGTCGTCTTCTTTCAAAAACAAACTCAATTCTCACTGGGAAAAAAGTGCTCTATGCTCCCGCTTCTAACACAGATAGTTATCTTTTGAGAGATACATGTGTTTCTTCAATTGGCTCAACAGGCCTGTCTGGAGCAAACTGAGCCTATCTCCGGGTTCGAACACCTAAGTTGCAGTAAGGTATGTTTTTAAAACCTAAGTCTATTCTCCAGGGAAACAAGATGTTAGATGCTGCAGCCTCTAATATAGATGGTTTCCATGGGAGGTTCATGTGTTTCTTGAACTCATTTCAATAGGCCTAGTTGGAGCAAACAGGGCCTATCTCCATCTTGAAAAACTCAGTGGATGGAAATATTCCTTTCAAATGTAAATCAAATATCACAGGAAAACAGCATGCTGATGCTGCAGTTTCTGACATAGACGGTTTATTGGGAGAAATTCATGTGTTTCTTCAACTGCGCTTCACAGGCCTATTTGGAGGAAACAGACTCTATCTCTCCCTTCAAACATGGAACTTGCCGAAAGTGTTCCTTTCTAAACGAAATCAATTCTCACTTGGAAACTATGCTCTAGATGCTACTACTTTTAAAGAAGATGCTTGTCTTTGGAGAGATACATGTGTTACTTCAGCTCAGATGAATAAGATTATGTTGAACTAAATGAGCCTTTTGCCACCTTGAAAACTGTGAGATTCAGGAAGTATTCCTTTCTAAAAGTAACTCACTTGTCACTTGGCAACAATGCACTACATGACCTGCTTGTAACACAGAAGGAATTCTTTTGAGATATCCTTGTGTTTCTTCAACTCACCAAAATAGGCCTATTTGGAATAAAATGAGCCTTTCTCCACCTTGAAAACTGTGATTTTTCAGGAAGTATTCCTTTCAAAACCTAACTACATTCTCACTGGGCAACAAAGCACTAGATGTTCCTGCTTCTAACACAGATGGTTTCCCTGCCACAGATACATGTGTTCCTTCAACTTAGCTGAATAGCCTATCTGGCTCAAACAGAGCCTATCTCCACCTTGACAACTGTCATTTGGAGGAAGTTTTTATTTGCCAAAGAAACTGAATTCTCTCAAGAAAACAAGGTTCTAGATCTCCTGCTTCTAACACAAATAATTGTCTTGGCAGAGATACAGGTGTTTCTTCAACTCAGCTGAATAGGCCTATTTGGGAAAAAAATGAGCCTTTTGCAACCTTGAAAAATATGATTGGCAGGAAGAATGTCTTTTAAACTCTAACTCAATTCCCACAGGGAAACAATGTGCTAGATGCTCCTGCTTGTAACACATGTGGCTGTTCATGGAGAGATGCATGTTTTTCTTCAACTCACCAGAACTGGCCTATGGGAAACAAAGAGAGCCTATGACAATGTGGAAAAACCCACGTTGCAGGAAGCATTCCTTTCAAAAACTAACTCAACTCTCACAAGGAAACAATGTACTAGATACTGCAGACTCTAACATAAATGGTTTCTTTTGGAGAGATACATGCGTTTCTTCAACTCAGGTGAGGAGGCCATTTTGGAATCCAATGTGCCTTTCTCTACCTTGAAAATTGTGATTTGTAGGAAGTGTTCCTGTCAATAACTAATAGAATTCTCACAGGGAAATAATGTGCTGGATGCTCATGCTTCTAACAAGGATGATTTTCTTTCTAGAGATACATGTTTTTCTCCACCATAGCAGACAAGACCTATTTGGAGCAAAAACAGCCTGTATGCACCGTGAAACACCTGAGTTACAGGAAAGATTCTTTTCAAAACCTCATTCGACTCTCACAAACGTACAACATGCAAGAATGTGCAGCTTCTAACATAGATGGTTTCCTTAGACATGGAGCAAACAGAGCCAATGTCCACCATGAAACACTTACATTGCAGGAAAAATTCCTTTCAAAAATAAAGTGGGTTCACAGAGAGAAACAATATGCTAGATGCTCCAGCTTCTAACGAACATAGATTTCTTTGGAGAAATACATGTGTTTCTTCATCTCAGCTGAATAAGCCTAGTGGGAGCAAACAGAGCCCATCCCCACCTTGGAACACCTAAGTTGCAGGAAGTATTCCTTTCAAAAACGAACTCAATTCTTTCGTGGAAACAAGGTTCTAGATGAAATGCTTCTAACAGAGATGGTTTTCTTTGGAGAGATACATGTCTTTCTTCAACTCAGCTAAGTAGGCCTATTTGGACAAAATGAGCCTTTCTCCAACTTGAAAATTGAGATTTCAGGAAGTATTCCTTTCCAAAACTAACTCAATTCTCTCGGTGCTACAAAGTGCTACATGCTGTTGATTCTAACAGAGATGGTTCTATGGAGACATACATGTGTTCCTTCAACTTTACAAAAAAGGCATTTGTGGAGCAATTAGGGCATATCTCCACCTTGCAATCTGTGATTTGCAGGAAGTATTCCTTTCAAAAAGTAACTCAGTTCTCATAGGGAAACAATGTTCTACATCCCCCTGCTTCTAACACAAACGGATATCTTTGGAGCGTTACATGAGTTTCTTCAACCTAGCTGAATAGGCCTATTTGGAAAGAACATGAGCATTTCTCAACCTTGAAAACTGTGACTTGCAGCTAGTATTCCTGACAAAAAGAAACTGAATTTTCACATGGAAACAATGTTCTACATACTCCGTCTTCTAAAACAGATGGTTTTCTTTAGAGAGATACATGTGTTTCTTCAACTCAGCTGAATAGGCCTATTTGGAACATAGGGAGCCTGTCACAACCTTGAAAAACCAACATTCCAGGAAGTAGTCCTTTCAGACCCTAAGTCAACTCACACAGGGCAACAATGAGCTAGATGCTGCAGCCTCGAACATGCATGGTTTTGGTTGGAGAGATGCATACATTTCTTCAACCCAGGTGAATAGGCCAGTTTGGAATAACGAGCCTTTCTTCACCTTGAAAACTGGTTTGCAGTAAGTATTCCTTTCAAAAAATACCTCAGTCTCAAAGAGAAACACTGTGCTAGATGCTCATGCTTCTAAAACAAATAGTTTTCTTTCAAAGATTCATGTTTTTCTTCCTCTTATCTTTAAAGGCCTTTTTGGAGCAAATTGAGCCTATCTCCACCTTCAAACATGTTACTTGCGGAAGTAATTCGATCAAACCTAAATTGATTCTCACAAGGAAACAATATGCTAGATGCTACAGCTTCTAACATAGATGGTTTCCTTTAGAGAGATATATATATTACTGCAACTCAACACAGTAGGCCTATTTGCAACAAAATGAGCCTTTCTCCACCTTTACAACTGTGATTTTCGGTGTCTTCTTTCAAAAAGAAACTCAATTCTCACTGGGAAAAAAGTGCTCTATGCTCCCGCTTCTAACACAGATAGTTATCTTTTGAGAGATACATGTGTTTCTTCAATTGGCTCAACAGGCCTGTCTGGAGCAAACTGAGCCTATCTCCGGGTTCAAAGACCTAAGTTGCAGTAAGGTATGTTTTTAAAACCTAAGTCTATTCTCCAGGGAAACAAGATGTTAGATGCTGCAGCCTCTAATATAGATGGTTTCCTTGGGAGGTTCATGTGTTTCTTGAACTCATTTCAATAGGCCTAGTTGGAGCAAACAGGGCCTATCTCCATCTTGAAAAACGAAGTGGATGGAAATATTCCTTTCAAATGTAAATCAAATATCACAGGAAAGCAGCATGCTGATGCTGCAGTTTCTGACATAGATGGTTTATTGGGAGAAATTCATGTGTTTCTTCAACTGCGCTTCACAGGCCTATTTGGAGGAAACAGACTCTATCTCTCCCTTCAAACATGGAACTTGCCGAAAGTGTTCCTTTCTAAACGAAATCAATTCTCACTTGGAAACTATGCTCTAGATGCTACTACTTTTAAAGAAGATGCTTGTCTTTAGAGAGATACATGTGTTACTTCAGCTCAGATGAATAGGATTATGTTGAACTAAATGAGCCTTTTGCCACCTTGAAAACTGTGAGATTCAGGAAGTATTCCTTTCTAAAAGTAACTCACTTGTCACTTGGCAACAATGCACTACATGACCTGCTTGTAACACAGAAGGAATTCTTTTGAGATATCCTTGTGTTTCTTCAACTCACCAAAATAGGCCTATTTGGAATAAAATGAGCCTTTCTCCACCTTGAAAACTGTGATTTTTCAGGAAGTATTCCTTTCAAAACCTAACTACATTCTCACTGGGCAACAAAGCACTAGATGTTCCTGCTTCTAACACAGATGGTTTCCCTGCCACAGATACATGTGTTCCTTCAACTTAGCTGAATAGGCCTATCTGGCTCAAACAGAGCCTATCTCCACCTTGACAACTGTCATTTGGAGGAAGTTTTTATTTGCCAAAGAAACTCAATTCTCTCAAGAAAACAAGGTTCTAGATCTCCTGCTTCTAACACAAATAATTGTCTTGGCAGAGATACAGGTGTTTCTTCAACTCAGCTGAATAGGCCTATTTGGGAAAAAAAATGAGCCTTTTGCAACCTTGAAAAATATGATTGGCAGGAAGAATGTCTTTTAAACTCTAACTCAATTCCCACAGGGAAACAATGTGCTAGATGCTCCTGCTTGTAACACATGTGGCTGTTCATGGAGAGATGCATGTTTTTCTTCAACTCATCCGAACTGGCCTATGGGAAACAAAGAGAGCCTATGACAATGTGGAAAAACCCACGTTGCAGGAAGCATTCCTTTCAAAAACTAACTCAACTCTCACAAGGAAACAATGTACTAGATACTGCAGACTCTAACATAAATGGTTTCTTTTGGAGAGATACATGCGTTTCTTCAACTCAGGTGAGGAGGCCATTTTGGAATCCAATGTGCCTTTCTCTACCTTGAAATTTGTGATTTGTAGGAAGTGTTCCTGTCAATAACTAATAGAATTCTCACAGGGAAATAATGTGCTGGATGCTCATGCTTCTAACAAGGATGATTTTCTTTCTAGAGATACATGTTTTTCTCCACCATAGCAGACAAGACCTATTTGGAGCAAAAACAGCCTGTATGCACCGTGAAACACCTGAGTTACAGGAAGGATTCTTTTCAAAACCTCATTCGACTCTCACAAACGTACAACATGCAAGAATGTGCAGCTTCTAACATAGATGGTTTCCTTAGACATGGAGCAAACAGAGCCAATGTCCACCATGAAACACTTACATTGCAGGAAAAATTCCTTTCAAAAATAAAGTGGGTTCACAGAGAGAAACAATATGCTAGATGCTCCAGCTTCTAACGAACATAGATTTCTTTGGAGAAATACATGTGTTTCTTCATCTCAGCTGAATAAGCCTAGTGGGAACAAACAGAGTCCATCCCCACCTTGGAACACCTAAGTTGCAGGAAGTATGCCTTTCAAAAACGAACTCAATTCTTTCATGGAAACAAGGTTCTAGATGAAATGCTTCTAACAGAGATGGTTTTCTTTGGAGAGATACATGTCTTTCTTCAACTCAGCTGAGTAGGCCTATTTGGACAAAATGAGCCTTTCTCCAACTTGAAAATTGAGATTTCAGGAAGTATTCCTTTCCAAAACTAACTCAATTCTGTCTGTGCTACAAAGTGCTACATGCTGTTGATTCCAACAGAGATGGTTCTATGGAGACATACATGTGTTCCTTCAACTTTACAAAAAAGGCATTTGTGGAGCAATTAGGGCATATCTCCACCTTGCAATCTTTGATTTGCAGGAAGTATTCCTTTCAAAAAGTAACTCAGTTCTCATAGGGAAACAATGTTCTACATCCCCCTGCTTCTAACACAAACGGATATCTTTGGAGCGTTACATGAGTTTCTTCAACCTAGCTGAATAGGCCTATTTGGAAAGAACATGAGCATTTCTCAACCTTGAAAACTGTGACTTGCAGCTAGTATTCCTGACAAAAAGAAACTGAATTTTCACATGGAAACAATGTTCTACATACTCTGTCTTCTAAAACAGATGGTTTTCTTTAGAGAGATACATGTGTTTCTTCAACTCAGCTGAATAGGCCTATTTGGAACATAGGGAGCCTGTCACAACCTTGAAAAACCAACGTTTCAGGAAGTAGTCCTTTCAGACCCTAAGTCAACTCACACAGGGCAACAATGAGCTAGATGCTGCAGCCTCGAACATGCATGGTTTTGGTTGGAGAGATGCATACATTTCTTCAACCCAGGTGAATAGGCCAGTTTGGAATAATGAGCCTTTCTTCACCTTGAAAACTGGTTTGCAGTAAGTATTCCTTTCAAAAAATACCTCAGTCTCAAAGAGAAACACTGTGCTAGATGCTCATGCTTCTAAAACAAATGGTTTTCTTTCAAAGATTCATGTTTTTCTTCCACTTATCTTTAAAGGTCTTTTTGGAGCAAATTGAGCCTATCTCCACGTTCAAACATGTTAGTTGCGGAAGTAATTCGATCAAACCTAAATTGATTCTCACAAGGAAACAATATGCTAGATGCTACAGCTTCTAACATAGATGGTTTCCTTTAGAGAGATATATATATTACTGCAACTCAACACAGTAGGCCTATTTGCAACAAAATGAGCCTTTCTCCACCTTTAAAACTGTGATTTTCGGTCGTCTTCTTTCAAAAAGAAACTCAATTCTCACTGGGAAAAAGTGCTCTATGCTCCCGCTTCTAACACAGATAGTTATCTTTTGAGAGATACATGTGTTTCTTCAATTGGCTCAACAGGCCTGTCTGGAGCAAACTGAGCCTATCTCCGGGTTCGAACACCTAAGTTGCAGTAAGGTATGTTTTAAAAACCTAAGTCTATTCTCCAGGGAAACAAGATGTTAGATGCTGCAGCCTCTAATATAGATGGTTTCCTTGGGAGGTTCATGTGTTTCTTGAACTCATTTCAATAGGCCTAGTTGGAGCAAACAGGGCCTATCTCCATCTTGAAAAACTACGTGGATGGAAATATTCCTTTCAAATGTAAATCAAATATCACAGGAAAGCAGCATGCTGATGCTGCAGTTTCTGACATAGACGGTTTATTGGGAGAAATTCATGTGTTTCTTCAACTGCGCTTCACAGGCCTATTTGGAGGAAACAGACTCTATCTCTCCCTTCAAACATGGAACTTGCCGAAAGTGTTCCTTTCTAAACGAAATCAATTCTCACTTGGAAACTATGCTCTAGATGCTACTACTTTTAAAGAAGATGCTTGTCTTTGGAGAGATACATGTGTTACTTCAGCTCAGATGAATAAGATTATGTTGAACTAAATGAGCCTTTTGCCACCTTGAAAACTGTGAGATTCAGGAAGTATTCCTTTCTAAAAGTAACTCACTTGTCACTTGGCAACAATGCACTACATGACCTGCTTGTAACACAGAAGGAATTCTTTTGAGATATCCTTGTGTTTCTTCAACTCACCAAAATAGGCCTATTTGGAATAAAATGAGCCTTTCTCCACCTTGAAAACTGTGATTTTTCAGGAAGTATTCCTTTCAAAACCTAACTACATTCTCACTGGGCAACAAAGCACTAGATGTTCCTGCTTCTAACACAGATGGTTTCCCTGCCACAGATACATGTGTTCCTTCAACTTAGCTGAATAGGCCTATCTGGCTCAAACAGAGCCTATCTCCACCTTGACAACTGTCATTTGGAGGAAGTTTTTATTTGCCAAAGAAACTCAATTCTCTCAAGAAAACAAGGTTCTAGATCTCCTGCTTCTAACACAAATAATTGTCTTGGCAGAGATACAGGTGTTTCTTCAACTCAGCTGAATAGGCCTATTTGGGAAAAAAAATGAGCCTTTTGCAACCTTGAAAAATATGATTGGCAGGAAGAATGTCTTTTAAACTCTAACTCAATTCCCACAGGGAAACAATGTGCTAGATGCTCCTGCTTGTAACACATGTGGCTGTTCATGGAGAGATGCATGTTTTTCTTCAACTCATCCGAACTGGCCTATGGGAAACAAAGAGAGCCTATGACAATGTGGAAAAACCCACGTTGCAGGAAGCATTCCTTTCAAAAACTAACTCAACTCTCACAAGGAAACAATGTACTAGATACTGCAGACTCTAACATAAATGGTTTCTTTTGGAGAGATACATGCGTTTCTTCAACTCAGGTGAGGAGGCCATTTTGGAATCCAATGTGCCTTTCTCTACCTTGAAATTTGTGATTTGTAGGAAGTGTTCCTGTCAATAACTAATAGAATTCTCACAGGGAAATAATGTGCTGGATGCTCATGCTTCTAACAAGGATGATTTTCTTTCTAGAGATACATGTTTTTCTCCACCATAGCAGACAAGACCTATTTGGAGCAAAAACAGCCTGTATGCACCGTGAAACACCTGAGTTACAGGAAGGATTCTTTTCAAAACCTCATTCGACTCTCACAAACGTACAACATGCAAGAATGTGCAGCTTCTAACATAGATGGTTTCCTTAGACATGGAGCAAACAGAGCCAATGTCCACCATGAAACACTTACATTGCAGGAAAAATTCCTTTCAAAAATAAAGTGGGTTCACAGAGAGAAACAATATGCTAGATGCTCCAGCTTCTAACGAACATAGATTTCTTTGGAGAAATACATGTGTTTCTTCATCTCAGCTGAATAAGCCTAGTGGGAACAAACAGAGTCCATCCCCACCTTGGAACACCTAAGTTGCAGGAAGTATGCCTTTCAAAAACGAACTCAATTCTTTCATGGAAACAAGGTTCTAGATGAAATGCTTCTAACAGAGATGGTTTTCTTTGGAGAGATACATGTCTTTCTTCAACTCAGCTGAGTAGGCCTATTTGGACAAAATGAGCCTTTCTCCAACTTGAAAATTGAGATTTCAGGAAGTATTCCTTTCCAAAACTAACTCAATTCTGTCTGTGCTACAAAGTGCTACATGCTGTTGATTCCAACAGAGATGGTTCTATGGAGACATACATGTGTTCCTTCAACTTTACAAAAAAGGCATTTGTGGAGCAATTAGGGCATATCTCCACCTTGCAATCTTTGATTTGCAGGAAGTATTCCTTTCAAAAAGTAACTCAGTTCTCATAGGGAAACAATGTTCTACATCCCCCTGCTTCTAACACAAACGGATATCTTTGGAGCGTTACATGAGTTTCTTCAACCTAGCTGAATAGGCCTATTTGGAAAGAACATGAGCATTTCTCAACCTTGAAAACTGTGACTTGCAGCTAGTATTCCTGACAAAAAGAAACTGAATTTTCACATGGAAACAATGTTCTACATACTCTGTCTTCTAAAACAGATGGTTTTCTTTAGAGAGATACATGTGTTTCTTCAACTCAGCTGAATAGGCCTATTTGGAACATAGGGAGCCTGTCACAACCTTGAAAAACCAACGTTTCAGGAAGTAGTCCTTTCAGACCCTAAGTCAACTCACACAGGGCAACAATGAGCTAGATGCTGCAGCCTCGAACATGCATGGTTTTGGTTGGAGAGATGCATACATTTCTTCAACCCAGGTGAATAGGCCAGTTTGGAATAATGAGCCTTTCTTCACCTTGAAAACTGGTTTGCAGTAAGTATTCCTTTCAAAAAATACCTCAGTCTCAAAGAGAAACACTGTGCTAGATGCTCATGCTTCTAAAACAAATGGTTTTCTTTCAAAGATTCATGTTTTTCTTCCACTTATCTTTAAAGGTCTTTTTGGAGCAAATTGAGCCTATCTCCACGTTCAAACATGTTAGTTGCGGAAGTAATTCGATCAAACCTAAATTGATTCTCACAAGGAAACAATATGCTAGATGCTACAGCTTCTAACATAGATGGTTTCCTTTAGAGAGATATATATATTACTGCAACTCAACACAGTAGGCCTATTTGCAACAAAATGAGCCTTTCTCCACCTTTAAAACTGTGATTTTCGGTCGTCTTCTTTCAAAAAGAAACTCAATTCTCACTGGGAAAAAGTGCTCTATGCTCCCGCTTCTAACACAGATAGTTATCTTTTGAGAGATACATGTGTTTCTTCAATTGGCTCAACAGGCCTGTCTGGAGCAAACTGAGCCTATCTCCGGGTTCGAACACCTAAGTTGCAGTAAGGTATGTTTTAAAAACCTAAGTCTATTCTCCAGGGAAACAAGATGTTAGATGCTGCAGCCTCTAATATAGATGGTTTCCTTGGGAGGTTCATGTGTTTCTTGAACTCATTTCAATAGGCCTAGTTGGAGCAAACAGGGCCTATCTCCATCTTGAAAAACTACGTGGATGGAAATATTCCTTTCAAATGTAAATCAAATATCACAGGAAAGCAGCATGCTGATGCTGCAGTTTCTGACATAGACGGTTTATTGGGAGAAATTCATGTGTTTCTTCAACTGCGCTTCACAGGCCTATTTGGAGGAAACAGACTCTATCTCTCCCTTCAAACATGGAACTTGCCGAAAGTGTTCCTTTCTAAACGAAATCAATTCTCACTTGGAAACTATGCTCTAGATGCTACTACTTTTAAAGAAGATGCTTGTCTTTGGAGAGATACATGTGTTACTTCAGCTCAGATGAATAAGATTATGTTGAACTAAATGAGCCTTTTGCCACCTTGAAAACTGTGAGATTCAGGAAGTATTCCTTTCTAAAAGTAACTCACTTGTCACTTGGCAACAATGCACTACATGACCTGCTTGTAACACAGAAGGAATTCTTTTGAGATATCCTTGTGTTTCTTCAACTCACCAAAATAGGCCTATTTGGAATAAAATGAGCCTTTCTCCACCTTGAAAACTGTGATTTTTCAGGAAGTATTCCTTTCAAAACCTAACTACATTCTCACTGGGCAACAAAGCACTAGATGTTCCTGCTTCTAACACAGATGGTTTCCCTGCCACAGATACATGTGTTCCTTCAACTTAGCTGAATAGGCCTATCTGGCTCAAACAGAGCCTATCTCCACCTTGACAACTGTCATTTGGAGGAAGTTTTTATTTGCCAAAGAAACTCAATTCTCTCAAGAAAACAAGGTTCTAGATCTCCTGCTTCTAACACAAATAATTGTCTTGGCAGAGATACAGGTGTTTCTTCAACTCAGCTGAATAGGCCTATTTGGGAAAAAAAATGAGCCTTTTGCAACCTTGAAAAATATGATTGGCAGGAAGAATGTCTTTTAAACTCTAACTCAATTCCCACAGGGAAACAATGTGCTAGATGCTCCTGCTTGTAACACATGTGGCTGTTCATGGAGAGATGCATGTTTTTCTTCAACTCATCCGAACTGGCCTATGGGAAACAAAGAGAGCCTATGACAATGTGGAAAAACCCACGTTGCAGGAAGCATTCCTTTCAAAAACTAACTCAACTCTCACAAGGAAACAATGTACTAGATACTGCAGACTCTAACATAAATGGTTTCTTTTGGAGAGATACATGCGTTTCTTCAACTCAGGTGAGGAGGCCATTTTGGAATCCAATGTGCCTTTCTCTACCTTGAAATTTGTGATTTGTAGGAAGTGTTCCTGTCAATAACTAATAGAATTCTCACAGGGAAATAATGTGCTGGATGCTCATGCTTCTAACAAGGATGATTTTCTTTCTAGAGATACATGTTTTTCTCCACCATAGCAGACAAGACCTATTTGGAGCAAAAACAGCCTGTATGCACCGTGAAACACCTGAGTTACAGGAAGGATTCTTTTCAAAACCTCATTCGACTCTCACAAACGTACAACATGCAAGAATGTGCAGCTTCTAACATAGATGGTTTCCTTAGACATGGAGCAAACAGAGCCAATGTCCACCATGAAACACTTACATTGCAGGAAAAATTCCTTTCAAAAATAAAGTGGGTTCACAGAGAGAAACAATATGCTAGATGCTCCAGCTTCTAACGAACATAGATTTCTTTGGAGAAATACATGTGTTTCTTCATCTCAGCTGAATAAGCCTAGTGGGAACAAACAGAGTCCATCCCCACCTTGGAACACCTAAGTTGCAGGAAGTATGCCTTTCAAAAACGAACTCAATTCTTTCATGGAAACAAGGTTCTAGATGAAATGCTTCTAACAGAGATGGTTTTCTTTGGAGAGATACATGTCTTTCTTCAACTCAGCTGAGTAGGCCTATTTGGACAAAATGAGCCTTTCTCCAACTTGAAAATTGAGATTTCAGGAAGTATTCCTTTCCAAAACTAACTCAATTCTGTCTGTGCTACAAAGTGCTACATGCTGTTGATTCTAACAGAGATGGTTCTATGGAGACATACATGTGTTCCTTCAACTTTACAAAAAAGGCATTTGTGGAGCAATTAGGGCATATCTCCACCTTGCAATCTTTGATTTGCAGGAAGTATTCCTTTCAAAAAGTAACTCAGTTCTCATAGGGAAACAATGTTCTACATCCCCCTGCTTCTAACACAAACGGATATCTTTGGAGCGTTACATGAGTTTCTTCAACCTAGCTGAATAGGCCTATTTGGAAAGAACATGAGCATTTCTCAACCTTGAAAACTGTGACTTGCAGCTAGTATTCCTGACAAAAAGAAACTGAATTTTCACATGGAAACAATGTTCTACATACTCCGTCTTCTAAAACAGATGGTTTTCTTTAGAGAGATACATGTGTTTCTTCAACTCAGCTGAATAGGCCTATTTGGAACATAGGGAGCCTGTCACAACCTTGAAAAACCAACGTTTCAGGAAGTAGTCCTTTCAGACCCTAAGTCAACTCACACAGGGCAACAATGAGCTAGATGCTGCAGCCTCGAACATGCATGGTTTTGGTTGGAGAGATGCATACATTTCTTCAACCCAGGTGAATAGGCCAGTTTGGAATAATGAGCCTTTCTTCACCTTGAAAACTGGTTTGCAGTAAGTATTCCTTTCAAAAAATACCTCAGTCTCAAAGAGAAACACTGTGCTAGATGCTCATGCTTCTAAAACAAATGGTTTTCTTTCAAAGATTCATGTTTTTCTTCCACTTATCTTTAAAGGTCTTTTTGGAGCAAATTGAGCCTATCTCCACGTTCAAACATGTTAGTTGCGGAAGTAATTCGATCAAACCTAAATTGATTCTCACAAGGAAACAATATGCTAGATGCTACAGCTTCTAACATAGATGGTTTCCTTTAGAGAGATATATATATTACTGCAACTCAACACAGTAGGCCTATTTGCAACAAAATGAGCCTTTCTCCACCTTTAAAACTGTGATTTTCGGTCGTCTTCTTTCAAAAAGAAACTCAATTCTCACTGGGAAAAAGTGCTCTATGCTCCCGCTTCTAACACAGATAGTTATCTTTTGAGAGATACATGTGTTTCTTCAATTGGCTCAACAGGCCTGTCTGGAGCAAACTGAGCCTATCTCCGGGTTCGAACACCTAAGTTGCAGTAAGGTATGTTTTAAAAACCTAAGTCTATTCTCCAGGGAAACAAGATGTTAGATGCTGCAGCCTCTAATATAGATGGTTTCCTTGGGAGGTTCATGTGTTTCTTGAACTCATTTCAATAGGCCTAGTTGGAGCAAACAGGGCCTATCTCCATCTTGAAAAACTACGTGGATGGAAATATTCCTTTCAAATGTAAATCAAATATCACAGGAAAGCAGCATGCTGATGCTGCAGTTTCTGACATAGACGGTTTATTGGGAGAAATTCATGTGTTTCTTCAACTGCGCTTCACAGGCCTATTTGGAGGAAACAGACTCTATCTCTCCCTTCAAACATGGAACTTGCCGAAAGTGTTCCTTTCTAAACGAAATCAATTCTCACTTGGAAACTATGCTCTAGATGCTACTACTTTTAAAGAAGATGCTTGTCTTTGGAGAGATACATGTGTTACTTCAGCTCAGATGAATAAGATTATGTTGAACTAAATGAGCCTTTTGCCACCTTGAAAACTGTGAGATTCAGGAAGTATTCCTTTCTAAAAGTAACTCACTTGTCACTTGGCAACAATGCACTACATGACCTGCTTGTAACACAGAAGGAATTCTTTTGAGATATCCTTGTGTTTCTTCAACTCACCAAAATAGGCCTATTTGGAATAAAATGAGCCTTTCTCCACCTTGAAAACTGTGATTTTTCAGGAAGTATTCCTTTCAAAACCTAACTACATTCTCACTGGGCAACAAAGCACTAGATGTTCCTGCTTCTAACACAGATGGTTTCCCTGCCACAGATACATGTGTTCCTTCAACTTAGCTGAATAGGCCTATCTGGCTCAAACAGAGCCTATCTCCACCTTGACAACTGTCATTTGGAGGAAGTTTTTATTTGCCAAAGAAACTCAATTCTCTCAAGAAAACAAGGTTCTAGATCTCCTGCTTCTAACACAAATAATTGTCTTGGCAGAGATACAGGTGTTTCTTCAACTCAGCTGAATAGGCCTATTTGGGAAAAAAAATGAGCCTTTTGCAACTTTGAAAAATATGATTGGCAGGAAGAATGTCTTTTAAACTCTAACTCAATTCCCACAGGGAAACAATGTGCTAGATGCTCCTGCTTGTAACACATGTGGCTGTTCATGGAGAGATGCATGTTTTTCTTCAACTCACCAGAACTGGCCTATGGGAAACAAAGAGAGCCTATGACAATGTGGAAAAACCCACGTTGCAGGAAGCATTCCTTTCAAAAACTAACTCAACTCTCACAAGGAAACAATGTACTAGATACTGCAGACTCTAACATAAATGGTTTCTTTTGGAGAGATACATGCGTTTCTTCAACTCAGGTGAGGAGGCCATTTTGGAATCCAATGTGCCTTTCTCTACCTTGAAAATTGTGATTTGTAGGAAGTGTTCCTGTCAATAACTAATAGAATTCTCACAGGGAAATAATGTGCTGGATGCTCATGCTTCTAACAAGGATGATTTTCTTTCTAGAGATACATGTTTTTCTCCACCATAGCAGACAAGACCTATTTGGAGCAAAAACAGCCTGTATGCACCGTGAAACACCTGAGTTACAGGAAGGATTCTTTTCAAAACCTCATTCGACTCTCACAAACGTACAACATGCAAGAATGTGCAGCTTCTAACATAGATGGTTTCCTTAGACATGGAGCAAACAGAGCCAATGTCCACCATGAAACACTTACATTGCAGGAAAAATTCCTTTCAAAAATAAAGTGGGTTCACAGAGAGAAACAATATGCTAGATGCTCCAGCTTCTAACGAACATAGATTTCTTTGGAGAAATACATGTGTTTCTTCATCTCAGCTGAATAAGCCTAGTGGGAGCAAACAGAGCCCATCCCCACCTTGGAACACCTAAGTTGCAGGAAGTATTCCTTTCAAAAACGAACTCAATTCTTTCGTGGAAACAAGGTTCTAGATGAAATGCTTCTAACAGAGATGGTTTTCTTTGGAGAGATACATGTCTTTCTTCAACTCAGCTAAGTAGGCCTATTTGGACAAAATGAACCTTTCTCCAACTTGAAAATTGAGATTTCACGAAGTATTCCTTTCCAAAACTAACTCAATTCTCTCGGTGCTACAAAGTGCTACATGCTGTTGATTCTAACAGAGATGGTTCTATGGAGACATACATGTGTTCCTTCAACTTTACAAAAAAGGCATTTGTGGAGCAATTAGAGCATATCTCCACCTTGCAATCTGTGATTTGCACGAAGTATTCCTTTCAAAAAGTAACTCAGTTCTCATAGGGAAACAATGTTCTACATCCCCCTGCTTCTAACACAAACGGATATCTTTGGAGCGTTACATGAGTTTCTTCAACCTAGCTGAATAGGCCTATTTGGAAAGAACATGAGCATTTCTCAACCTTGAAAACTGTGACTTGCAGCTAGTATTCCTGACAAAAAGAAACTGAATTTTCACATGGAAACAATGTTCTACATACTCCGTCTTCTAAAACAGATGGTTTTCTTTAGAGAGATACATGTGTTTCTTCAACTCAGCTGAATAGGCCTATTTGGAACATAGGGAGCCTGTCACAACCTTGAAAAACCAACGTTTCAGGAAGTAGTCCTTTCAGACCCTAAGTCAACTCACACAGGGCAACAATGAGCTAGATGCTGCAGCCTCGAACATGCATGGTTTTGGTTGGAGAGATGCATACATTTCTTCAACCCAGGTGAATAGGCCAGTTTGGAATAATGAGCCTTTCTTCACCTTGAAAACTGGTTTGCAGTAAGTATTCCTTTCAAAAAATACCTCAGTCTCAAAGAGAAACACTGTGCTAGATGTCATGCTTCTAAAACAAATGGTTTTCTTTCAAAGATTCATGTTTTTCTTCCACTTATCTTTAAAGGCCTTTTTGGAGCAAATTGAGCCTGTCTCCACCTTCAAACATGTTAGTTGCAGAAGTAATTCGATCAAACCTAAATTGATTCTCACAAGGAAACAATATGCTAGATGCTACAGCTTCTAACATAGATTTTTTCCTTTAGAGAGATATATATATTACTGCAACTCAACACAGTAGGCCTATTTGCAACAAAATGAGCCTTTCTCCACCTTTAAAACTGTGATTTTCGGTCGTCTTCTTTCAAAAAGAAACTCAATTCTCACTGGGAAAAAAGTGCTCTATGCTCCCGCTTCTAACACAGATAGTTATCTTTTGAGAGATACATGTGTTTCTTCAATTGGCTCAACAGGCCTGTCTGGAGCAAACTGAGCCTATCTCCGGGTTCGAACACCTAAGTTGCAGTAAGGTATGTTTTTAAAACCTAAGTCTATTCTCCAGGGAAACAAGATGTTAGATGCTGCAGCCTCTAATATAGATGGTTTCCTTGGGAGGTTCAGGTGTTTCTTGAACTCATTTCAATAGGCTTAGTTGGAGCAAACAGGGCCTATCTCCATCTTGAAAAACTCAGTGGATGGAAATATTCCTTTCAAATGTAAATCAAATATCACAGGAAAACAGCATGCTGATGCTGCAGTTTCTGACATAGACGGTTTATTGGGAGAAATTCATGTGTTTCTTCAACTGCGCTTCACAGGCCTATTTGGAGGAAACAGACTCTATCTCTCCCTTCAAACATGGAACTTGCCGAAAGTGTTCCTTTCTAAACGAAATCAGTTCTCACTTGGAAACTATGCTCTAGATGCTACTACTTTTAAAGAAGATGCTTGTCTTTGGAGAGATACATGTGTTACTTCAGCTCAGATGAATAGGATTATGTTGAACTAAATGAGCCTTTTGCCACCTTGAAAACTGTGAGATTCAGGAAGTATTCCTTTCTAAAAGTAACTCACTTGTCACTTGGCAACAATGCACTACATGACCTGCTTGTAACACAGAAGGAATTCTTTTGAGATATCCTTGTGTTTCTTCAACTCACCAAAATAGGCCTATTTGGAATAAAATGAGCCTTTCTCCACCTTGAAAACTGTGATTTTTCAGGAAGTATTCCTTTCAAAACCTAACTACATTCTCACTGGGCAACAAAGCACTAGATGTTCCTGCTTCTAACACAGATGGTTTCCCTGCCACAGATACATGTGTTCCTTCAACTTAGCTGAATAGCCTATCTGGCTCAAACAGAGCCTATCTCCACCTTGACAACTGTCATTTGGAGGAAGTTTTTATTTGCCAAAGAAACTCAATTCTCTCAAGAAAACAAGATTCTAGATCTCCTGCTTCTAACACAAATAATTGTCTTGGCAGAGATACAGGTGTTTCTTCAACTCAGCTGAATAGGCCTATTTGGGAAAAAAAATGAGCCTTTTGCAACCTTGAAAAATATGATTGGCAGGAAGAATGTCTTTTAAACTCTAACTCAATTCCCACAGGGAAACAATGTGCTAGATGCTCCTGCTTGTAACACATGTGGCTGTTCATGGAGAGATGCATGTTTTTCTTCAACTCACCAGAACTGGCCTATGGGAAACAAAGAGAGCCTATGACAATGTGGAAAAACCCACGTTGCAGGAAGCATTCCTTTCAAAAACTAACTCAACTCTCACAAGGAAACAATGTACTAGATACTGCAGACTCTAACATAAATGGTTTCTTTTGGAGAGATACATGCGTTTCTTCAACTCAGGTGAGGAGGCCATTTTGGAATCCAATGTGCCTTTCTCTACCTTGAAAATTGTGATTTGTAGGAAGTGTTCCTGTCAATAACTAATAGAATTCTCACAGGGAAATAATGTGCTGGATGCTCATGCTTCTAACAAGGATGATTTTCTTTCTAGAGATACATGTTTTTCTCCACCATAGCAGACAAGACCTATTTGGAGCAAAAACAGCCTGTATGCACCGTGAAACACCTGAGTTACAGGAAGGATTCTTTTCAAAACCTCATTCGACTCTCACAAACGTACAACATGCAAGAATGTGCAGCTTCTAACATAGATGGTTTCCTTAGACATGGAGCAAACAGAGCCAATGTCCACCATGAAACACTTACATTGCAGGAAAAATTCCTTTCAAAAATAAAGTGGGTTCACAGAGAGAAACAATATGCTAGATGCTCCAGCTTCTAACGAACATAGATTTCTTTGGAGAAATACATGTGTTTCTTCATCTCAGCTGAATAAGCCTAGTGGGAGCAAACAGAGCCCATCCCCACCTTGAACACCTAAGTTGCAGGAAGTATTCCTTTCAAAAACGAACTCAATTCTTTCGTGGAAACAAGGTTCTAGATGAAATGCTTCTAACAGAGATGGTTTTCTTTGGAGAGATACATGTCTTTCTTCAACTCAGCTAAGTAGGCCTATTTGGACAAAATGAGCCTTTCTCCAACTTGAAAATTGAGATTTCAGGAAGTATTCCTTTCCAAAACTAACTCAATTCTGTCTGTGCTACAAAGTGCTACATGCTGTTGATTCTAACAGAGATGGTTCTATGGAGACATACATGTGTTCCTTCAACTTTACAAAAAAGGCATTTGTGGAGCAATTAGGGCATATCTCCACCTTGCAATCTTTGATTTGCAGGAAGTATTCCTTTCAAAAAGTAACTCAGTTCTCATAGGGAAACAATGTTCTACATCCCCCTGCTTCTAACACAAACGGATATCTTTGGAGCGTTACATGAGTTTCTTCAACCTAGCTGAATAGGCCTATTTGGAAAGAACATGAGCATTTCTCAACCTTGAAAACTGTGACTTGCAGCTAGTATTCCTGACAAAAAGAAACTGAATTTTCACATGGAAACAATGTTCTACATACTCCGTCTTCTAAAACAGATGGTTTTCTTTAGAGAGATACATGTGTTTCTTCAACTCAGCTGAATAGGCCTATTTGGAACATAGGGAGCCTGTCACAACCTTGAAAAACCAACGTTTCAGGAAGTAGTCCTTTCAGACCCTAAGTCAACTCACACAGGGCAACAATGAGCTAGATGCTGCAGCCTCGAACATGCATGGTTTTGGTTGGAGAGATGCATACATTTCTTCAACCCAGGTGAATAGGCCAGTTTGGAATAATGAGCCTTTCTTCACCTTGAAAACTGGTTTGCAGTAAGTATTCCTTTCAAAAAATACCTCAGTCTCAAAGAGAAACACTGTGCTAGATGCTCATGCTTCTAAAACAAATGGTTTTCTTTCAAAGATTCATGTTTTTCTTCCACTTATCTTTAAAGGTCTTTTTGGAGCAAATTGAGCCTATCTCCACGTTCAAACATGTTAGTTGCGGAAGTAATTCGATCAAACCTAAATTGATTCTCACAAGGAAACAATATGCTAGATGCTACAGCTTCTAACATAGATGGTTTCCTTTAGAGAGATATATATATTACTGCAACTCAACACAGTAGGCCTATTTGCAACAAAATGAGCCTTTCTCCACCTTTAAAACTGTGATTTTCGGTCGTCTTCTTTCAAAAAGAAACTCAATTCTCACTGGGAAAAAGTGCTCTATGCTCCCGCTTCTAACACAGATAGTTATCTTTTGAGAGATACATGTGTTTCTTCAATTGGCTCAACAGGCCTGTCTGGAGCAAACTGAGCCTATCTCCGGGTTCGAACACCTAAGTTGCAGTAAGGTATGTTTTAAAAACCTAAGTCTATTCTCCAGGGAAACAAGATGTTAGATGCTGCAGCCTCTAATATAGATGGTTTCCTTGGGAGGTTCATGTGTTTCTTGAACTCATTTCAATAGGCCTAGTTGGAGCAAACAGGGCCTATCTCCATCTTGAAAAACTACGTGGATGGAAATATTCCTTTCAAATGTAAATCAAATATCACAGGAAAGCAGCATGCTGATGCTGCAGTTTCTGACATAGACGGTTTATTGGGAGAAATTCATGTGTTTCTTCAACTGCGCTTCACAGGCCTATTTGGAGGAAACAGACTCTATCTCTCCCTTCAAACATGGAACTTGCCGAAAGTGTTCCTTTCTAAACGAAATCAATTCTCACTTGGAAACTATGCTCTAGATGCTACTACTTTTAAAGAAGATGCTTGTCTTTGGAGAGATACATGTGTTACTTCAGCTCAGATGAATAAGATTATGTTGAACTAAATGAGCCTTTTGCCACCTTGAAAACTGTGAGATTCAGGAAGTATTCCTTTCTAAAAGTAACTCACTTGTCACTTGGCAACAATGCACTACATGACCTGCTTGTAACACAGAAGGAATTCTTTTGAGATATCCTTGTGTTTCTTCAACTCACCAAAATAGGCCTATTTGGAATAAAATGAGCCTTTCTCCACCTTGAAAACTGTGATTTTTCAGGAAGTATTCCTTTCAAAACCTAACTACATTCTCACTGGGCAACAAAGCACTAGATGTTCCTGCTTCTAACACAGATGGTTTCCCTGCCACAGATACATGTGTTCCTTCAACTTAGCTGAATAGGCCTATCTGGCTCAAACAGAGCCTATCTCCACCTTGACAACTGTCATTTGGAGGAAGTTTTTATTTGCCAAAGAAACTCAATTCTCTCAAGAAAACAAGGTTCTAGATCTCCTGCTTCTAACACAAATAATTGTCTTGGCAGAGATACAGGTGTTTCTTCAACTCAGCTGAATAGGCCTATTTGGGAAAAAAAATGAGCCTTTTGCAACTTTGAAAAATATGATTGGCAGGAAGAATGTCTTTTAAACTCTAACTCAATTCCCACAGGGAAACAATGTGCTAGATGCTCCTGCTTGTAACACATGTGGCTGTTCATGGAGAGATGCATGTTTTTCTTCAACTCACCAGAACTGGCCTATGGGAAACAAAGAGAGCCTATGACAATGTGGAAAAACCCACGTTGCAGGAAGCATTCCTTTCAAAAACTAACTCAACTCTCACAAGGAAACAATGTACTAGATACTGCAGACTCTAACATAAATGGTTTCTTTTGGAGAGATACATGCGTTTCTTCAACTCAGGTGAGGAGGCCATTTTGGAATCCAATGTGCCTTTCTCTACCTTGAAAATTGTGATTTGTAGGAAGTGTTCCTGTCAATAACTAATAGAATTCTCACAGGGAAATAATGTGCTGGATGCTCATGCTTCTAACAAGGATGATTTTCTTTCTAGAGATACATGTTTTTCTCCACCATAGCAGACAAGACCTATTTGGAGCAAAAACAGCCTGTATGCACCGTGAAACACCTGAGTTACAGGAAGGATTCTTTTCAAAACCTCATTCGACTCTCACAAACGTACAACATGCAAGAATGTGCAGCTTCTAACATAGATGGTTTCCTTAGACATGGAGCAAACAGAGCCAATGTCCACCATGAAACACTTACATTGCAGGAAAAATTCCTTTCAAAAATAAAGTGGGTTCACAGAGAGAAACAATATGCTAGATGCTCCAGCTTCTAACGAACATAGATTTCTTTGGAGAAATACATGTGTTTCTTCATCTCAGCTGAATAAGCCTAGTGGGAGCAAACAGAGCCCATCCCCACCTTGGAACACCTAAGTTGCAGGAAGTATTCCTTTCAAAAACGAACTCAATTCTTTCGTGGAAACAAGGTTCTAGATGAAATGCTTCTAACAGAGATGGTTTTCTTTGGAGAGATACATGTCTTTCTTCAACTCAGCTAAGTAGGCCTATTTGGACAAAATGAACCTTTCTCCAACTTGAAAATTGAGATTTCACGAAGTATTCCTTTCCAAAACTAACTCAATTCTCTCGGTGCTACAAAGTGCTACATGCTGTTGATTCTAACAGAGATGGTTCTATGGAGACATACATGTGTTCCTTCAACTTTACAAAAAAGGCATTTGTGGAGCAATTAGAGCATATCTCCACCTTGCAATCTGTGATTTGCACGAAGTATTCCTTTCAAAAAGTAACTCAGTTCTCATAGGGAAACAATGTTCTACATCCCCCTGCTTCTAACACAAACGGATATCTTTGGAGCGTTACATGAGTTTCTTCAACCTAGCTGAATAGGCCTATTTGGAAAGAACATGAGCATTTCTCAACCTTGAAAACTGTGACTTGCAGCTAGTATTCCTGACAAAAAGAAACTGAATTTTCACATGGAAACAATGTTCTACATACTCCGTCTTCTAAAACAGATGGTTTTCTTTAGAGAGATACATGTGTTTCTTCAACTCAGCTGAATAGGCCTATTTGGAACATAGGGAGCCTGTCACAACCTTGAAAAACCAACGTTTCAGGAAGTAGTCCTTTCAGACCCTAAGTCAACTCACACAGGGCAACAATGAGCTAGATGCTGCAGCCTCGAACATGCATGGTTTTGGTTGGAGAGATGCATACATTTCTTCAACCCAGGTGAATAGGCCAGTTTGGAATAATGAGCCTTTCTTCACCTTGAAAACTGGTTTGCAGTAAGTATTCCTTTCAAAAAATACCTCAGTCTCAAAGAGAAACACTGTGCTAGATGTCATGCTTCTAAAACAAATGGTTTTCTTTCAAAGATTCATGTTTTTCTTCCACTTATCTTTAAAGGCCTTTTTGGAGCAAATTGAGCCTGTCTCCACCTTCAAACATGTTAGTTGCAGAAGTAATTCGATCAAACCTAAATTGATTCTCACAAGGAAACAATATGCTAGATGCTACAGCTTCTAACATAGATTTTTTCCTTTAGAGAGATATATATATTACTGCAACTCAACACAGTAGGCCTATTTGCAACAAAATGAGCCTTTCTCCACCTTTAAAACTGTGATTTTCGGTCGTCTTCTTTCAAAAAGAAACTCAATTCTCACTGGGAAAAAAGTGCTCTATGCTCCCGCTTCTAACACAGATAGTTATCTTTTGAGAGATACATGTGTTTCTTCAATTGGCTCAACAGGCCTGTCTGGAGCAAACTGAGCCTATCTCCGGGTTCGAACACCTAAGTTGCAGTAAGGTATGTTTTTAAAACCTAAGTCTATTCTCCAGGGAAACAAGATGTTAGATGCTGCAGCCTCTAATATAGATGGTTTCCTTGGGAGGTTCAGGTGTTTCTTGAACTCATTTCAATAGGCTTAGTTGGAGCAAACAGGGCCTATCTCCATCTTGAAAAACTCAGTGGATGGAAATATTCCTTTCAAATGTAAATCAAATATCACAGGAAAACAGCATGCTGATGCTGCAGTTTCTGACATAGATGGTTTATTGGGAGAAATTCATGTGTTTCTTCAACTGCGCTTCACAGGCCTATTTGGAGGAAACAGACTCTATCTCTCCCTTCAAACATGGAACTTGCCGAAAGTGTTCCTTTCTAAACGAAATCAGTTCTCACTTGGAAACTATGCTCTAGATGCTACTACTTTTAAAGAAGATGCTTGTCTTTGGAGAGATACATGTGTTACTTCAGCTCAGATGAATAGGATTATGTTGAACTAAATGAGCCTTTTGCCACCTTGAAAACTGTGAGATTCAGGAAGTATTCCTTTCTAAAAGTAACTCACTTGTCACTTGGCAACAATGCACTACATGACCTGCTTGTAACACAGAAGGAATTCTTTTGAGATATCCTTGTGTTTCTTCAACTCACCAAAATAGGCCTATTTGGAATAAAATGAGCCTTTCTCCACCTTGAAAACTGTGATTTTTCAGGAAGTATTCCTTTCAAAACCTAACTACATTCTCACTGGGCAACAAAGCACTAGATGTTCCTGCTTCTAACACAGATGGTTTCCCTGCCACAGATACATGTGTTCCTTCAACTTAGCTGAATAGCCTATCTGGCTCAAACAGAGCCTATCTCCACCTTGACAACTGTCATTTGGAGGAAGTTTTTATTTGCCAAAGAAACTCAATTCTCTCAAGAAAACAAGATTCTAGATCTCCTGCTTCTAACACAAATAATTGTCTTGGCAGAGATACAGGTGTTTCTTCAACTCAGCTGAATAGGCCTATTTGGGAAAAAAAATGAGCCTTTTGCAACCTTGAAAAATATGATTGGCAGGAAGAATGTCTTTTAAACTCTAACTCAATTCCCACAGGGAAACAATGTGCTAGATGCTCCTGCTTGTAACACATGTGGCTGTTCATGGAGAGATGCATGTTTTTCTTCAACTCACCAGAACTGGCCTATGGGAAACAAAGAGAGCCTATGACAATGTGGAAAAACCCACGTTGCAGGAAGCATTCCTTTCAAAAACTAACTCAACTCTCACAAGGAAACAATGTACTAGATACTGCAGACTCTAACATAAATGGTTTCTTTTGGAGAGATACATGCGTTTCTTCAACTCAGGTGAGGAGGCCATTTTGGAATCCAATGTGCCTTTCTCTACCTTGAAAATTGTGATTTGTAGGAAGTGTTCCTGTCAATAACTAATAGAATTCTCACAGGGAAATAATGTGCTGGATGCTCATGCTTCTAACAAGGATGATTTTCTTTCTAGAGATACATGTTTTTCTCCACCATAGCAGACAAGACCTATTTGGAGCAAAAACAGCCTGTATGCACCGTGAAACACCTGAGTTACAGGAAGGATTCTTTTCAAAACCTCATTCGACTCTCACAAACGTACAACATGCAAGAATGTGCAGCTTCTAACATAGATGGTTTCCTTAGACATGGAGCAAACAGAGCCAATGTCCACCATGAAACACTTACATTGCAGGAAAAATTCCTTTCAAAAATAAAGTGGGTTCACAGAGAGAAACAATATGCTAGATGCTCCAGCTTCTAACGAACATAGATTTCTTTGGAGAAATACATGTGTTTCTTCATCTCAGCTGAATAAGCCTAGTGGGAGCAAACAGAGCCCATCCCCACCTTGAACACCTAAGTTGCAGGAAGTATTCCTTTCAAAAACGAACTCAATTCTTTCGTGGAAACAAGGTTCTAGATGAAATGCTTCTAACAGAGATGGTTTTCTTTGGAGAGATACATGTCTTTCTTCAACTCAGCTAAGTAGGCCTATTTGGACAAAATGAGCCTTTCTCCAACTTGAAAATTGAGATTTCAGGAAGTATTCCTTTCCAAAACTAACTCAATTCTCTCGGTGCTACAAAGTGCTACATGCTGTTGATTCTAACAGAGATGGTTCTATGGAGACATACATGTGTTCCTTCAACTTTACAAAAAAGGCATTTGTGGAGCAATTAGGGCATATCTCCACCTTGCAATCTGTGATTTGCAGGAAGTATTCCTTTCAAAAAGTAACTCAGTTCTCATAGGGAAACAATGTGCTACATCCCCCTGCTTCTAACACAAACGGATATCTTTGGAGCGTTACATGAGTTTCTTCAACCTAGCTGAATAGGCCTATTTGGAAAGAACATGAGCATTTCTCAACCTTGAAAACTGTGACTTGCAGCTAGTATTCCTGACAAAAAGAAACTGAATTTTCACATGGAAACAATGTTCTACATACTCCGTCTTCTAAAACAGATGGTTTTCTTTAGAGAGATACATGTGTTTCTTCAACTCAGCTGAATAGGCCTATTTGGAACATAGGGAGCCTGTCACAACCTTGAAAAACCAACGTTCCAGGAAGTAGTCCTTTCAGACCCTAAGTCAACTCACACAGGGCAACAATGAGCTAGATGCTGCAGCCTCGAACATGCATGGTTTTGGTTGGAGAGATGCATACATTTCTTCAACCCAGGTGAATAGGCCAGTTTGGAATAACGAGCCTTTCTTCACCTTGAAAACTGGTTTGCAGTAAGTATTCCTTTCAAAAAATACCTCAGTCTCAAAGAGAAACACTGTGCTAGATGCTCATGCTTCTAAAACAAATAGTTTTCTTTCAAAGATTCATGTTTTTCTTCCACTCATCTTTAAAGGCCTTTTTGGAGCAAATTGAGCCTATCTCCACCTTCAAACATGTTAGTTGCGGAAGTAATTCGATCAAACCTAAATTGATTCTCACAAGGAAACAATATGCTAGATGCTACAGCTTCTAACATAGATGGTTTCCTTTAGAGAGATATATATATTACTGCAACTCAACACAGTAGGCCTATTTGCAACAAAATGAGCCTTTCTCCACCTTTAAAACTGTGATTTTCGGTCGTCTTCTTTCAAAAAGAAACTCAATTCTCACTGGGAAAAAAGTGCTCTATGCTCCCGCTTCTAACACAGATAGTTATCTTTTGAGAGATACATGTGTTTCTTCAATTGGCTCAACAGGCCTGTCTGGAGCAAACTGAGCCCATCTCCGGGTTCGAACACCTAAGTTGCAGTAAGGTATGTTTTTAAAACCTAAGTCTATTCTCCAGGGAAACAAGATGTTAGATGCTGCAGCCTCTAATATAGATGGTTTCCTTGGGAGGTTCATGTGTTTCTTGAACTCATTTCAATAGGCCTAGTTGGAGCAAACAGGGAATATCTCCGTCTTGAAAAACTCAGTGGATGGAAATATTCCTTTCAAATGTAAATCAAATATCACAGGAAAACAGCATGCTGATGCTGCAGTTTCTGACATAGACGGTTTATTGGGAGAAATTCATGTGTTTCTTCAACTGCGCTTCACAGGCCTATTTGGAGGAAACAGACTCTATCTCTCCCTTCAAACATGGAACTTGCCGAAAGTGTTCCTTTCTAAACGAAATCAATTCTCACTTGGAAACTATGCTCTAGATGCTACTACTTTTAAAGAAGATGCTTGTCTTTGGAGAGATACATGTGTTACTTCAGCTCAGATGAATAGGATTATGTTGAACTAAATGAGCCTTTTGCCACCTTGAAAACTGTGAGATTCAGGAAGTATTCCTTTCTAAAAGTAACTCACTTGTCACTTGGCAACAATGCACTACATGACCTGCTTGTAACACAGAAGGAATTCTTTTGAGATATCCTTGTGTTTCTTCAACTCACCAAAATAGGCCTATTTGGAATAAAATGAGCCTTTCTCCACCTTGAAAACTGTGATTTTTCAGGAAGTATTCCTTTCAAAACCTAACTACATTCTCACTGGGCAACAAAGCACTAGATGTTCCTGCTTCTAACACAGATGGTTTCCCTGCCACAGATACATGTGTTCCTTCAACTTAGCTGAATAGGCCTATCTGGCTCAAACAGAGCCTATCTCCACCTTGACAACTGTCATTTGGAGGAAGTTTTTATTTGCCAAAGAAACTCAATTCTCTCAAGAAAACAAGGTTCTAGATCTCCTGCTTCTAACACAAATAATTGTCTTGGCAGAGATACAGGTGTTTCTTCAACTCAGCTGAATAGTCCTATTTGGGAAAAAAAATGAGCCTTTTGCAACCTTGAAAAATATGATTGGCAGGAAGAATGTCTTTTAAACTCTAACTCAATTCCCACAGGGAAACAATGTGCTAGATGCTCCTGCTTGTAACACATGTGGCTGTTCATGGAGAGATGCATGTTTTTCTTCAACTCATCCGAACTGGCCTATGGGAAACAAAGAGAGCCTATGACAATGTGGAAAAACCCACGTTGCAGGAAGCATTCCTTTCAAAAACTAACTCAACTCTCACAAGGAAACAATGTACTAGATACTGCAGACTCTAACATAAATGGTTTCTTTTGGAGAGATACATGCGTTTCTTCAACTCAGGTGAGGAGGCCATTTTGGAATCCAATGTGCCTTTCTCTACCTTGAAAATTGTGATTTGTAGGAAGTGTTCCTGTCAATAACTAATAGAATTCTCACAGGGAAATAATGTGCTGGATGCTCATGCTTCTAACAAGGATGATTTTCTTTCTAGAGATACATGTTTTTCTCCACCATAGCAGACAAGACCTATTTGGAGCAAAAACAGCCTGTATGCACTGTGAAACACCTGAGTTACAGGAAGGATTCTTTTCAAAACCTCATTCGACTCTCACAAACGTACAACATGCAAGAATGTGCAGCTTCTAACATAGATGGTTTCCTTAGACATGGAGCAAACAGAGCCAATGTCCACCATGAAACACTTACATTGCAGGAAAAATTCCTTTCAAAAATAAAGTGGGTTCACAGAGAGAAACAATATGCTAGATGCTCCAGCTTCTAACGAACATAGATTTCTTTGGAGAAATACATGTGTTTCTTCATCTCAGCTGAATAAGCCTAGTGGGAGCAAACAGAGCCCATCCCCACCTTGGAACACCTAAGTTGCAGGAAGTATTCCTTTCAAAAACGAACTCAATTCTTTCATGGAAACAAGGTTCTAGATGAAATGCTTCTAACAGAGATGGTTTTCTTTGGAGAGATACATGTCTTTCTTCAACTCAGCTAAGTAGGCCTATTTGGACAAAATGAGCCTTTCTCCAACTTGAAAATTGAGATTTCAGGAAGTATTCCTTTCCCAAACTAACTCAATTCTCTCGGTGCTACAAAGTGCTACATGCTGTTGATTCTAACAGAGATGGTTCTATGGAGACATACATGTGTTCCTTCAACTTTACAAAAAAGGCATTTGTGGAGCAATTAGGGCATATCTCCACCTTGCAATCTGTGATTTGCAGGAAGTATTCCTTTCAAAAAGTAACTCAGTTCTCATAGGGAAACAATGTGCTACATCCCCCTGCTTCTAACACAAACGGATATCTTTGGAGCGTTACATGAGTTTCTTCAACCTAGCTGAATAGGCCTATTTGGAAAGAACATGAGCATTTCTCAACCTTGAAAACTGTGACTTGCAGCTAGTATTCCTGACAAAAAGAAACTGAATTTTCACATGGAAACAATGTTCTACATACTCCGTCTTCTAAAACAGATGGTTTTCTTTAGAGAGATACATGTGTTTCTTCAACTCAGCTGAATAGGCCTATTTGGAACATAGGGAGCCTGTCACAACCTTGAAAAACCAACGTTCCAGGAAGTAGTCCTTTCAGACCCTAAGTCAACTCACACAGGGCAACAATGAGCTAGATGCTGCAGCCTCGAACATGCATGGTTTTGGTTGGAGAGATGCATACATTTCTTCAACCCAGGTGAATAGGCCAGTTTGGAATAACGAGCCTTTCTTCACCTTGAAAACTGGTTTGCAGTAAGTATTCCTTTCAAAAAATACCTCAGTCTCAAAGAGAAACACTGTGCTAGATGCTCATGCTTCTAAAACAAATAGTTTTCTTTCAAAGATTCATGTTTTTCTTCCACTCATCTTTAAAGGCCTTTTTGGAGCAAATTGAGCCTATCTCCACCTTCAAACATGTTAGTTGCGGAAGTAATTCGATCAAACCTAAATTGATTCTCACAAGGAAACAATATGCTAGATGCTACAGCTTCTAACATAGATGGTTTCCTTTAGAGAGATATATATATTACTGCAACTCAACACAGTAGGCCTATTTGCAACAAAATGAGCCTTTCTCCACCTTTAAAACTGTGATTTTCGGTCGTCTTCTTTCAAAAAGAAACTCAATTCTCACTGGGAAAAAAGTGCTCTATGCTCCCGCTTCTAACACAGATAGTTATCTTTTGAGAGATACATGTGTTTCTTCAATTGGCTCAACAGGCCTGTCTGGAGCAAACTGAGCCCATCTCCGGGTTCGAACACCTAAGTTGCAGTAAGGTATGTTTTTAAAACCTAAGTCTATTCTCCAGGGAAACAAGATGTTAGATGCTGCAGCCTCTAATATAGATGGTTTCCTTGGGAGGTTCATGTGTTTCTTGAACTCATTTCAATAGGCCTAGTTGGAGCAAACAGGGCCTATCTCCGTCTTGAAAAACTCAGTGGATGGAAATATTCCTTTCAAATGTAAATCAAATATCACAGGAAAACAGCATGCTGATGCTGCAGTTTCTGACATAGACGGTTTATTGGGAGAAATTCATGTGTTTCTTCAACTGCGCTTCACAGGCCTATTTGGAGGAAACAGACTCTATCTCTCCCTTCAAACATGGAACTTGCCGAAAGTGTTCCTTTCTAAACGAAATCAATTCTCACTTGGAAACTATGCTCTAGATGCTACTACTTTTAAAGAAGATGCTTGTCTTTGGAGAGATACATGTGTTACTTCAGCTCAGATGAATAGGATTATGTTGAACTAAATGAGCCTTTTGCCACCTTGAAAACTGTGAGATTCAGGAAGTATTCCTTTCTAAAAGTAACTCACTTGTCACTTGGCAACAATGCACTACATGACCTGCTTGTAACACAGAAGGAATTCTTTTGAGATATCCTTGTGTTTCTTCAACTCACCAAAATAGGCCTATTTGGAATAAAATGAGCCTTTCTCCACCTTGAAAACTGTGATTTTTCAGGAAGTATTCCTTTCAAAACCTAACTACATTCTCACTGGGCAACAAAGCACTAGATGTTCCTGCTTCTAACACAGATGGTTTCCCTGCCACAGATACATGTGTTCCTTCAACTTAGCTGAATAGGCCTATCTGGCTCAAACAGAGCCTATCTCCACCTTGACAACTGTCATTTGGAGGAAGTTTTTATTTGCCAAAGAAACTCAATTCTCTCAAGAAAACAAGGTTCTAGATCTCCTGCTTCTAACACAAATAATTGTCTTGGCAGAGATACAGGTGTTTCTTCAACTCAGCTGAATAGTCCTATTTGGGAAAAAAAATGAGCCTTTTGCAACCTTGAAAAATATGATTGGCAGGAAGAATGTCTTTTAAACTCTAACTCAATTCCCACAGGGAAACAATGTGCTAGATGCTCCTGCTTGTAACACATGTGGCTGTTCATGGAGAGATGCATGTTTTTCTTCAACTCATCCGAACTGGCCTATGGGAAACAAAGAGAGCCTATGACAATGTGGAAAAACCCACGTTGCAGGAAGCATTCCTTTCAAAAACTAACTCAACTCTCACAAGGAAACAATGTACTAGATACTGCAGACTCTAACATAAATGGTTTCTTTTGGAGAGATACATGCGTTTCTTCAACTCAGGTGAGGAGGCCATTTTGGAATCCAATGTGCCTTTCTCTACCTTGAAAATTGTGATTTGTAGGAAGTGTTCCTGTCAATAACTAATAGAATTCTCACAGGGAAATAATGTGCTGGATGCTCATGCTTCTAACAAGGATGATTTTCTTTCTAGAGATACATGTTTTTCTCCACCATAGCAGACAAGACCTATTTGGAGCAAAAACAGCCTGTATGCACCGTGAAACACCTGAGTTACAGGAAGGATTCTTTTCAAAACCTCATTCGACTCTCACAAACGTACAACATGCAAGAATGTGCAGCTTCTAACATAGATGGTTTCCTTAGACATGGAGCAAACAGAGCCAATGTCCACCATGAAACACTTACATTGCAGGAAAAATTCCTTTCAAAAATAAAGTGGGTTCACAGAGAGAAACAATATGCTAGATGCTCCAGCTTCTAACGAACATAGATTTCTTTGGAGAAATACATGTGTTTCTTCATCTCAGCTGAATAAGCCTAGTGGGAGCAAACAGAGCCCATCCCCACCTTGGAACACCTAAGTTGCAGGAAGTATTCCTTTCAAAAACGAACTCAATTCTTTCATGGAAACAAGGTTCTAGATGAAATGCTTCTAACAGAGATGGTTTTCTTTGGAGAGATACATGTCTTTCTTCAACTCAGCTAAGTAGGCCTATTTGGACAAAATGAGCCTTTCTCCAACTTGAAAATTGAGATTTCAGGAAGTATTCCTTTCCCAAACTAACTCAATTCTCTCGGTGCTACAAAGTGCTACATGCTGTTGATTCTAACAGAGATGGTTCTATGGAGACATACATGTGTTCCTTCAACTTTACAAAAAAGGCATTTGTGGAGCAATTAGGGCATATCTCCACCTTGCAATCTGTGATTTGCAGGAAGTATTCCTTTCAAAAAGTAACTCAGTTCTCATAGGGAAACAATGTGCTACATCCCCCTGCTTCTAACACAAACGGATATCTTTGGAGCGTTACATGAGTTTCTTCAACCTAGCTGAATAGGCCTATTTGGAAAGAACATGAGCATTTCTCAACCTTGAAAACTGTGACTTGCAGCTAGTATTCCTGACAAAAAGAAACTGAATTTTCACATGGAAACAATGTTCTACATACTCCGTCTTCTAAAACAGATGGTTTTCTTTAGAGAGATACATGTGTTTCTTCAACTCAGCTGAATAGGCCTATTTGGAACATAGGGAGCCTGTCACAACCTTGAAAAACCAACGTTCCAGGAAGTAGTCCTTTCAGACCCTAAGTCAACTCACACAGGGCAACAATGAGCTAGATGCTGCAGCCTCGAACATGCATGGTTTTGGTTGGAGAGATGCATACATTTCTTCAACCCAGGTGAATAGGCCAGTTTGGAATAACGAGCCTTTCTTCACCTTGAAAACTGGTTTGCAGTAAGTATTCCTTTCAAAAAATACCTCAGTCTCAAAGAGAAACACTGTGCTAGATGCTCATGCTTCTAAAACAAATAGTTTTCTTTCAAAGATTCATGTTTTTCTTCCACTCATCTTTAAAGGCCTTTTTGGAGCAAATTGAGCCTATCTCCACCTTCAAACATGTTAGTTGCGGAAGTAATTCGATCAAACCTAAATTGATTCTCACAAGGAAACAATATGCTAGATGCTACAGCTTCTAACATAGATGGTTTCCTTTAGAGAGATATATATATTACTGCAACTCAACACAGTAGGCCTATTTGCAACAAAATGAGCCTTTCTCCACCTTTAAAACTGTGATTTTCGGTCGTCTTCTTTCAAAAAGAAACTCAATTCTCACTGGGAAAAAAGTGCTCTATGCTCCCGCTTCTAACACAGATAGTTATCTTTTGAGAGATACATGTGTTTCTTCAATTGGCTCAACAGGCCTGTCTGGAGCAAACTGAGCCCATCTCCGGGTTCGAACACCTAAGTTGCAGTAAGGTATGTTTTTAAAACCTAAGTCTATTCTCCAGGGAAACAAGATGTTAGATGCTGCAGCCTCTAATATAGATGGTTTCCTTGGGAGGTTCATGTGTTTCTTGAACTCATTTCAATAGGCCTAGTTGGAGCAAACAGGGCCTATCTCCGTCTTGAAAAACTCAGTGGATGGAAATATTCCTTTCAAATGTAAATCAAATATCACAGGAAAACAGCATGCTGATGCTGCAGTTTCTGACATAGACGGTTTATTGGGAGAAATTCATGTGTTTCTTCAACTGCGCTTCACAGGCCTATTTGGAGGAAACAGACTCTATCTCTCCCTTCAAACATGGAACTTGCCGAAAGTGTTCCTTTCTAAACGAAATCAATTCTCACTTGGAAACTATGCTCTAGATGCTACTACTTTTAAAGAAGATGCTTGTCTTTGGAGAGATACATGTGTTACTTCAGCTCAGATGAATAGGATTATGTTGAACTAAATGAGCCTTTTGCCACCTTGAAAACTGTGAGATTCAGGAAGTATTCCTTTCTAAAAGTAACTCACTTGTCACTTGGCAACAATGCACTACATGACCTGCTTGTAACACAGAAGGAATTCTTTTGAGATATCCTTGTGTTTCTTCAACTCACCAAAATAGGCCTATTTGGAATAAAATGAGCCTTTCTCCACCTTGAAAACTGTGATTTTTCAGGAAGTATTCCTTTCAAAACCTAACTACATTCTCACTGGGCAACAAAGCACTAGATGTTCCTGCTTCTAACACAGATGGTTTCCCTGCCACAGATACATGTGTTCCTTCAACTTAGCTGAATAGGCCTATCTGGCTCAAACAGAGCCTATCTCCACCTTGACAACTGTCATTTGGAGGAAGTTTTTATTTGCCAAAGAAACTCAATTCTCTCAAGAAAACAAGGTTCTAGATCTCCTGCTTCTAACACAAATAATTGTCTTGGCAGAGATACAGGTGTTTCTTCAACTCAGCTGAATAGTCCTATTTGGGAAAAAAAATGAGCCTTTTGCAACCTTGAAAAATATGATTGGCAGGAAGAATGTCTTTTAAACTCTAACTCAATTCCCACAGGGAAACAATGTGCTAGATGCTCCTGCTTGTAACACATGTGGCTGTTCATGGAGAGATGCATGTTTTTCTTCAACTCATCTGAACTGGCCTATGGGAAACAAAGAGAGCCTATGACAATGTGGAAAAACCCACGTTGCAGGAAGCATTCCTTTCAAAAACTAACTCAACTCTCACAAGGAAACAATGTACTAGATACTGCAGACTCTAACATAAATGGTTTCTTTTGGAGAGATACATGCGTTTCTTCAACTCAGGTGAGGAGGCCATTTTGGAATCCAATGTGCCTTTCTCTACCTTGAAAATTGTGATTTGTAGGAAGTGTTCCTGTCAATAACTAATAGAATTCTCACAGGGAAATAATGTGCTGGATGCTCATGCTTCTAACAAGGATGATTTTCTTTCTAGAGATACATGTTTTTCTCCACCATAGCAGACAAGACCTATTTGGAGCAAAAACAGCCTGTATGCACCGTGAAACACCTGAGTTACAGGAAGGATTCTTTTCAAAACCTCATTCGACTCTCACAAACGTACAACATGCAAGAATGTGCAGCTTCTAACATAGATGGTTTCCTTAGACATGGAGCAAACAGAGCCAATGTCCACCATGAAACACTTACATTGCAGGAAAAATTCCTTTCAAAAATAAAGTGGGTTCACAGAGAGAAACAATATGCTAGATGCTCCAGCTTCTAACGAACATAGATTTCTTTGGAGAAATACATGTGTTTCTTCATCTCAGCTGAATAAGCCTAGTGGGAGCAAACAGAGCCCATCCCCACCTTGGAACACCTAAGTTGCAGGAAGTATTCCTTTCAAAAACGAACTCAATTCTTTCATGGAAACAAGGTTCTAGATGAAATGCTTCTAACAGAGATGGTTTTCTTTGGAGAGATACATGTCTTTCTTCAACTCAGCTAAGTAGGCCTATTTGGACAAAATGAGCCTTTCTCCAACTTGAAAATTGAGATTTCAGGAAGTATTCCTTTCCAAAACTAACTCAATTCTCTCGGTGCTACAAAGTGCTACATGCTGTTGATTCTAACAGAGATGGTTCTATGGAGACATACATGTGTTCCTTCAACTTTACAAAAAAGGCATTTGTGGAGCAATTAGAGCATATCTCCACCTTGCAATCTGTGATTTGCAGGAAGTATTCCTTTCAAAAAGTAACTCAGTTCTCATAGGGAAACAATGTGCTACATCCCCCTGCTTCTAACACAAACGGATATCTTTGGAGCGTTACATGAGTTTCTTCAACCTAGCTGAATAGGCCTATTTGGAAAGAACATGAGCATTTCTCAACCTTGAAAACTGTGACTTGCAGCTAGTATTCCTGACAAAAAGAAACTGAATTTTCACATGGAAACAATGTTCTACATACTCCGTCTTCTAAAACAGATGGTTTTCTTTAGAGAGATACATGTGTTTCTTCAACTCAGCTGAATAGGCCTATTTGGAACATAGGGAGCCTGTCACAACCTTGAAAAACCAACGTTCCAGGAAGTAGTCCTTTCAGACCCTAAGTCAACTCACACAGGGCAACAATGAGCTAGATGCTGCAGCCTCGAACATACATGGTTTTGGTTGGAGAGATGCATACATTTCTTCAACCCAGGTGAATAGGCCAGTTTGGAATAACGAGCCTTTCTTCACCTTGAAAACTGGTTTGCAGTAAGTATTCCTTTCAAAAAATACCTCAGTCTCAAAGAGAAACACTGTGCTAGATGCTCATGCTTCTAAAACAAATGGTTTTCTTTCAAAGATTCATGTTTTTCTTCCACTCATCTTTAAAGGCCTTTTTGGAGCAAATTGAGCCTATCTCCACCTTCAAACATGTTACTTGCGGAAGTAATTCTATCAAACCTAAATTGATTCTCACAAGGAAACAATATGCTAGATGCTACAGCTTCTAACATAGATGGTTTCCTTTAGAGAGATATATATATTACTTCAACTCAACACAGTAGGCCTATTTGCAACAAAATGAGCCTTTCTCCACCTTTAAAACTGTGATTTTCGGTCGTCTTCTTTCAAAAAGAAACTCAATTCTCACTGGGAAAAAAGTGCTCTATGCTCCCGCTTCTAACACAGATAGTTATCTTTTGAGAGATACATGTGTTTCTTCAATTGGCTCAACAGGCCTGTCTGGAGCAAACTGAGCCCATCTCCGGGTTCGAACACCTAAGTTGCAGTAAGGTATGTTTTTAAAACCTAAGTCTATTCTCCAGGGAAACAAGATGTTAGATGCTGCAGCCTCTAATATAGATGGTTTCCTTGGGAGGTTCATGTGTTTCTTGAACTCATTTCAATAGGCCTAGTTGGAGCAAACAGGGCCTATCTCCATCTTGAAAAACTCAGTGGATGGAAATATTCCTTTCAAATGTAAATCAAATATCACAGGAAAACAGCATGCTGATGCTGCAGTTTCTGACATAGACGGTTTATTGGGAGAAATTCATGTGTTTCTTCAACTGCGCTTCACAGGCCTATTTGGAGGAAACAGACTCTATCTCTCCCTTCAAACATGGAACTTGCCGAAAGTGTTCCTTTCTAAACGAAATCAATTCTCACTTGGAAACTATGCTCTAGATGCTACTACTTTTAAAGAAGATGCTTGTCTTTGGAGAGATACATGTGTTACTTCAGCTCAGATGAATAGGATTATGTTGAACTAAATGAGCCTTTTGCCACCTTGAAAACTGTGAGATTCAGGAAGTATTCCTTTCTAAAAGTAACTCACTTGTCACTTGGCAACAATGCACTACATGACCTGCTTGTAACACAGAAGGAATTCTTTTGAGATATCCTTGTGTTTCTTCAACTCACCAAAATAGGCCTATTTGGAATAAAATGAGCCTTTCTCCACCTTGAAAACTGTGATTTTTCAGGAAGTATTCCTTTCAAAACCTAACTACATTCTCACTGGGCAACAAAGCACTAGATGTTCCTGCTTCTAACACAGATGGTTTCCCTGCCACAGATACATGTGTTCCTTCAACTTAGCTGAATAGGCCTATCTGGCTCAAACAGAGCCTATCTCCACCTTGACAACTGTCATTTGGAGGAAGTTTTTATTTGCCAAAGAAACTCAATTCTCTCAAGAAAACAAGGTTCTAGATCTCCTGCTTCTAACACAAATAATTGTCTTGGCAGAGATACAGGTGTTTCTTCAACTCAGCTGAATAGGCCTATTTGGGAAAAAAAATGAGCCTTTTGCAACCTTGAAAAATATGATTGGCAGGAAGAATGTCTTTTAAACTCTAACTCAATTCCCACAGGGAAACAATGTGCTAGATGCTCCTGCTTGTAACACATGTGGCTGTTCATGGAGAGATGCATGTTTTTCTTCAACTCACCAGAACTGGCCTATGGGAAACAAAGAGAGCCTATGACAATGTGGAAAAACCCACGTTGCAGGAAGCATTCCTTTCAAAAACTAACTCAACTCTCACAAGGAAACAATGTACTAGATACTGCAGACTCTAACATAAATGGTTTCTTTTGGAGAGATACATGCGTTTCTTCAACTCAGGTGAGGAGGCCATTTTGGAATCCAATGTGCCTTTCTCTACCTTGAAAATTGTGATTTGTAGGAAGTGTTCCTGTCAATAACTAATAGAATTCTCACAGGGAAATAATGTGCTGGATGCTCATGCTTCTAACAAGGATGATTTTCTTTCTAGAGATACATGTTTTTCTCCACCATAGCAGACAAGACCTATTTGGAGCAAAAACAGCCTGTATGCACCGTGAAACACCTGAGTTACAGGAAGGATTCTTTTCAAAACCTCATTCGACTCTCACAAACGTACAACATGCAAGAATGTGCAGCTTCTAACATAGATGGTTTCCTTAGACATGGAGCAAACAGAGCCAATGTCCACCATGAAACACTTACATTGCAGGAAAAATTCCTTTCAAAAATAAAGTAGGTTCACAGAGAGAAACAATATGCTAGATGCTCCAGCTTCTAACGAACATAGATTTCTTTGGAGAAATACATGTGTTTCTTCATCTCAGCTGAATAAGCCTAGTGGGAGCAAACAGAGTCCATCCCCACCTTGGAACACCTAAGTTGCAGGAAGTATTCCTTTCAAAAACGAACTCAATTCTTTCGTGGAAACAAGGTTCTAGATGAAATGCTTCTAACAGAGATGGTTTTCTTTGGAGAGATACATGTCTTTCTTCAACTCAGCTAAGTAGGCCTATTTGGACAAAATGAGCCTTTCTCCAACTTGAAAATTGAGATTTCACGAAGTATTCCTTTCCAAAACTAACTCAATTCTGTCTGTGCTACAAAGTGCTACATGCTGTTGATTCTAACAGAGATGGTTCTATGGAGACATACATGTGTTCCTTCAACTTTACAAAAAAGGCATTTGTGGAGCAATTAGGGCATATCTCCACCTTGCAATCTGTGATTTGCAGGAAGTATTCCTTTCAAAAAGTAAGTCAGTTCTCATAGGGAAACAATGTTCTACATCCCCCTGCTTCTAACACAAACGGATATCTTTGGAGCGTTATTTGAGTTTCTTCAACCTAGCTGAATAGGCCTATTTGGAAAGAACATGAGCATTTCTCAACCTTGAAAACTGTGACTTGCAGCTAGTATTCCTGACAAAAAGAAACTGAATTTTCACATGGAAACAATGTTCTACATACTCCGTCTTCTAAAACAGATGGTTTTCTTTAGAGAGATACATGTGTTTCTTCAACTCAGCTGAATAGGCCTATTTGGAACATAGGGAGCCTGTCACAACCTTGAAAAACCAACGTTCCAGGAAGTAGTCCTTTCAGACCCTAAGTCAACTCACACAGGGCAACAATGAGCTAGATGCTGCAGCCTCGAACATACATGGTTTTGGTTGGAGAGATGCATACATTTCTTCAACCCAGGTGAATAGGCCAGTTTGGAATAACGAGCCTTTCTTCACCTTGAAAACTGGTTTGCAGTAAGTATTCCTTTCAAAAAATACCTCAGTCTCAAAGAGAAACACTGTGCTAGATGCTCATGCTTCTAAAACAAATGGTTTTCTTTCAAAGATTCATGTTTTTCTTCCACTCATCTTTAAAGGCCTTTTTGGAGCAAATTGAGCCTATCTCCACCTTCAAACATGTTACTTGCGGAAGTAATTCTATCAAACCTAAATTGATTCTCACAAGGAAACAATATGCTAGATGCTACAGCTTCTAACATAGATGGTTTCCTTTAGAGAGATATATATATTACTTCAACTCAACACAGTAGGCCTATTTGCAACAAAATGAGCCTTTCTCCACCTTTAAAACTGTGATTTTCGGTCGTCTTCTTTCAAAAAGAAACTCAATTCTCACTGGGAAAAAAGTGCTCTATGCTCCCGCTTCTAACACAGATAGTTATCTTTTGAGAGATACATGTGTTTCTACAATTGTCTCAACAGGCCTGTCTGGAGCAAACTGAGCCCATCACCGGGTTCGAACACCTAAGTTGCAGTAAGGTATGTTTTTAAAACCTAAGTCTATTCTCCAGGGAAACAAGATGTTAGATGCTGCAGCCTCTAATATAGATGGTTTCCTTGGGAGGTTCATGTGTTTCTTGAACTCATTTCAATAGGCCTAGTTGGAGCAAACAGGGCCTATCTCCATCTTGAAAAACTCAGTGGATGGAAATATTCCTTTCAAATGTAAATCAAATATCACAGGAAAACAGCATGCTGATGCTGCAGTTTCTGACATAGACGGTTTATTGGGAGAAATTCATGTGTTTCTTCAACTGCGCTTCACAGGCCTATTTGGAGGAAACAGACTCTATCTCTCCCTTCAAACATGGAACTTGCCGAAAGTGTTCCTTTCTAAACGAAATCAATTCTCACTTGGAAACTATGCTCTAGATGCTACTACTTTTAAAGAAGATGCTTGTCTTTGGAGAGATACATGTGTTACTTCAGCTCAGATGAATAGGATTATGTTGAACTAAATGAGCCTTTTGCCACCTTGAAAACTGTGAGATTCAGGAAGTATTCCTTTCTAAAAGTAACTCACTTGTCACTTGGCAACAATGCACTACATGACCTGCTTGTAACACAGAAGGAATTCTTTTGAGATATCCTTGTGTTTCTTCAACTCACCAAAATAGGCCTATTTGGAATAAAATGAGCCTTTCTCCACCTTGAAAACTGTGATTTTTCAGGAAGTATTCCTTTCAAAACCTAACTACATTCTCACTGGGCAACAAAGCACTAGATGTTCCTGCTTCTAACACAGATGGTTTCCCTGCCACAGATACATGTGTTCCTTCAACTTAGCTGAATAGGCCTATCTGGCTCAAACAGAGCCTATCTCCACCTTGACAACTGTCATTTGGAGGAAGTTTTTATTTGCCAAAGAAACTCAATTCTCTCAAGAAAACAAGGTTCTAGATCTCCTGCTTCTAACACAAATAATTGTCTTGGCAGAGATACAGGTGTTTCTTCAACTCAGCTGAATAGTCCTATTTGGGAAAAAAAATGAGCCTTTTGCAACCTTGAAAAATATGATTGGCAGGAAGAATGTCTTTTAAACTCTAACTCAATTCCCACAGGGAAACAATGTGCTAGATGCTCCTGCTTGTAACACATGTGGCTGTTCATGGAGAGATGCATGTTTTTCTTCAACTCATCCGAACTGGCCTATGGGAAACAAAGAGAGCCTATGACAATGTGGAAAAACCCACGTTGCAGGAAGCATTCCTTTCAAAAACTAACTCAACTCTCACAAGGAAACAATGTACTAGATACTGCAGACTCTAACATAAATGGTTTCTTTTGGAGAGATACATGCGTTTCTTCAACTCAGGTGAGGAGGCCAATTTGGAATCCAATGTGCCTTTCTCTACCTTGAAAATTGTGATTTGTAGGAAGTGTTCCTGTCAATAACTAATAGAATTCTCACAGGGAAATAATGTGCTGGATGCTCATGCTTCTAACAAGGATGATTTTCTTTCTAGAGATACATGTTTTTCTCCACCATAGCAGACAAGACCTATTTGGAGCAAAAACAGCCTGTATGCACCGTGAAACACCTGAGTTACAGGAAGGATTCTTTTCAAAACCTCATTCGACTCTCACAAACGTACAACATGCAAGAATGTGCAGCTTCTAACATAGATGGTTTCCTTAGACATGGAGCAAACAGAGCCAATGTCCACCATGAAACACTTACATTGCAGGAAAAATTCCTTTCAAAAATAAAGTGGGTTCACAGAGAGAAACAATATGCTAGATGCTCCAGCTTCTAACGAACATAGATTTCTTTGGAGAAATACATGTGTTTCTTCATCTCAGCTGAATAAGCCTAGTGGGAGCAAACAGAGTCCATCCCCACCTTGGAACACCTAAGTTGCAGGAAGTATTCCTTTCAAAAACGAACTCAATTCTTTCGTGGAAACAAGGTTCTAGATGAAATGCTTCTAACAGAGATGGTTTTCTTTGGAGAGATACATGTCTTTCTTCAACTCAGCTAAGTAGGCCTATTTGGACAAAATGAGCCTTTCTCCAACTTGAAAATTGAGATTTCACGAAGTATTCCTTTCCAAAACTAACTCAATTCTGTCTGTGCTACAAAGTGCTACATGCTGTTGATTCTAACAGAGATGGTTCTATGGAGACATACATGTGTTCCTTCAACTTTACAAAAAAGGCATTTGTGGAGCAATTAGGGCATATCTCCACCTTGCAATCTGTGATTTGCAGGAAGTATTCCTTTCAAAAAGTAAGTCAGTTCTCATAGGGAAACAATGTTCTACATCCCAATGCTTCTAACACAAACGGATATCTTTGGAGCGTTACATGAGTTTCTTCAACCTAGCTGAATAGGCCTATTTGGAAAGAACATGAGCATTTCTCAACCTTGAAAACTGTGACTTGCAGCTAGTATTCCTGACAAAAAGAAACTGAATTTTCACATGGAAACAATGTTCTACATACTCCGTCTTCTAAAACAGATGGTTTTCTTTAGAGAGATACATGTGTTTCTTCAACTCAGCTGAATAGGCCTATTTGGAACATAGGGAGCCTGTCACAACCTTGAAAAACCAACGTTCCAGGAAGTAGTCCTTTCAGACCCTAAGTCAACTCACACAGGGCAACAATGAGCTAGATGCTGCAGCCTCGAACATGCATGGTTTTGGTTGGAGAGATGCATACATTCCTTCAACCCAGGTGAATAGGCCAGTTTGGAATAACGAGCCTTTCTTCACCTTGAAAACTGGTTTGCAGTAAGTATTCCTTTCAAAAAATACCTCAGTCTCAAAGAGAAACACTGTGCTAGATGCTCATGCTTCTAAAACAAATGGTTTTCTTTCAAAGATTCATGTTTTTCTTCCACTCATCTTTAAAGGCCTTTTTGGAGCAAATTGAGCCTATCTCCACCTTCAAACATGTTAGTTGCAGAAGTAATTCTATCAAACCTAAATTGATTCTCAGAAGGAAACAATATGCTAGATGCTACAGCTTCTAACATAGATGGTTTCCTTTAGAGAGATATATATATTACTTCAACTCAACACAGTAGGCCTATTTGCAACAAAATGAGCCTTTCTCCACCTTTAAAACTGTGATTTTCGGTCGTCTTCTTTCAAAAAGAAACTCAATTCTCACTGGGAAAAAAGTGCTCTATGCTCCCGCTTCTAACACAGATAGTTATCTTTTGAGAGATACATGTGTTTCTACAATTGTCTCAACAGGCCTGTCTGGAGCAAACTGAGCCCATCTCCGGGTTCGAACACCTAAGTTGCAGTAAGGTATGTTTTTAAAACCTAAGTCTATTCTCCAGGGAAACAAGATGTTAGATGCTGCAGCCTCTAATATAGATGGTTTCCTTGGGAGGTTCATGTGTTTCTTGAACTCATTTCAATAGGCCTAGTTGGAGCAAACAGGGCCTATCTCCATCTTGAAAAACTCAGTGGATGGAAATATTCCTTTCAAATGTAAATCAAATATCACAGGAAAACAGCATGCTGATGCTGCAGTTTCTGACATAGACGGTTTATTGGGAGAAATTCATGTGTTTCTTCAACTGCGCTTCACAGGCCTATTTGGAGGAAACAGACTCTATCTCTCCCTTCAAACATGGAACTTGCCGAAAGTGTTCCTTTCTAAACGAAATCAATTCTCACTTGGAAACTATGCTCTAGATGCTACTACTTTTAAAGAAGATGCTTGTCTTTGGAGAGATACATGTGTTACTTCAGCTCAGATGAATAGGATTATGTTGAACTAAATGAGCCTTTTGCCACCTTGAAAACTGTGAGATTCAGGAAGTATTCCTTTCTAAAAGTAACTCACTTGTCACTTGGCAACAATGCACTACATGACCTGCTTGTAACACAGAAGGAATTCTTTTGAGATATCCTTGTGTTTCTTCAACTCACCAAAATAGGCCTATTTGGAATAAAATGAGCCTTTCTCCACCTTGAAAACTGTGATTTTTCAGGAAGTATTCCTTTCAAAACCTAACTACATTCTCACTGGGCAACAAAGCACTAGATGTTCCTGCTTCTAACACAGATGGTTTCCCTGCCACAGATACATGTGTTCCTTCAACTTAGCTGAATAGGCCTATCTGGCTCAAACAGAGCCTATCTCCACCTTGACAACTGTCATTTGGAGGAAGTTTTTATTTGCCAAAGAAACTCAATTCTCTCAAGAAAACAAGGTTCTAGATCTCCTGCTTCTAACACAAATAATTGTCTTGGCAGAGATACAGGTGTTTCTTCAACTCAGCTGAATAGTCCTATTTGGGAAAAAAAATGAGCCTTTTGCAACCTTGAAAAATATGATTGGCAGGAAGAATGTCTTTTAAACTCTAACTCAATTCCCACAGGGAAACAATGTGCTAGATGCTCCTGCTTGTAACACATGTGGCTGTTCATGGAGAGATGCATGTTTTTCTTCAACTCATCCGAACTGGCCTATGGGAAACAAAGAGAGCCTATGACAATGTGGAAAAACCCACGTTGCAGGAAGCATTCCTTTCAAAAACTAACTCAACTCTCACAAGGAAACAATGTACTAGATACTGCAGACTCTAACATAAATGGTTTCTTTTGGAGAGATACATGCGTTTCTTCAACTCAGGTGAGGAGGCCAATTTGGAATCCAATGTGCCTTTCTCTACCTTGAAAATTGTGATTTGTAGGAAGTGTTCCTGTCAATAACTAATAGAATTCTCACAGGGAAATAATGTGCTGGATGCTCATGCTTCTAACAAGGATGATTTTCTTTCTAGAGATACATGTTTTTCTCCACCATAGCAGACAAGACCTATTTGGAGCAAAAACAGCCTGTATGCACCGTGAAACACCTGAGTTACAGGAAGGATTCTTTTCAAAACCTCATTCGACTCTCACAAACGTACAACATGCAAGAATGTGCAGCTTCTAACATAGATGGTTTCCTTAGACATGGAGCAAACAGAGCCAATGTCCACCATGAAACACTTACATTGCAGGAAAAATTCCTTTCAAAAATAAAGTGGGTTCACAGAGAGAAACAATATGCTAGATGCTCCAGCTTCTAACGAACATAGATTTCTTTGGAGAAATACATGTGTTTCTTCATCTCAGCTGAATAAGCCTAGTGGGAGCAAACAGAGTCCATCCCCACCTTGGAACACCTAAGTTGCAGGAAGTATTCCTTTCAAAAACGAACTCAATTCTTTCGTGGAAACAAGGTTCTAGATGAAATGCTTCTAACAGAGATGGTTTTCTTTGGAGAGATACATGTCTTTCTTCAACTCAGCTAAGTAGGCCTATTTGGACAAAATGAGCCTTTCTCCAACTTGAAAATTGAGATTTCACGAAGTATTCCTTTCCAAAACTAACTCAATTCTTTCTGTGCTACAAAGTGCTACATGCTGTTGATTCTAACAGAGATGGTTCTATGGAGACATACATGTGTTCCTTCAACTTTACAAAAAAGGCATTTGTGGAGCAATTAGGGCATATCTCCACCTTGCAATCTGTGATTTGCAGGAAGTATTCCTTTCAAAAAGTAAGTCAGTTCTCATAGGGAAACAATGTTCTACATCCCAATGCTTCTAACACAAACGGATATCTTTGGAGCGTTACATGAGTTTCTTCAACCTAGCTGAATAGGCCTATTTGGAAAGAACATGAGCATTTCTCAACCTTGAAAACTGTGACTTGCAGCTAGTATTCCTGACAAAAAGAAACTGAATTTTCACATGGAAACAATGTTCTACATACTCCGTCTTCTAAAACAGATGGTTTTCTTTAGAGAGATACATGTGTTTCTTCAACTCAGCTGAATAGGCCTATTTGGAACATAGGGAGCCTGTCACAACCTTGAAAAACCAACGTTCCAGGAAGTAGTCCTTTCAGACCCTAAGTCAACTCACACAGGGCAACAATGAGCTAGATGCTGCAGCCTCGAACATGCATGGTTTTGGTTGGAGAGATGCATACATTTCTTCAACCCAGGTGAATAGGCCAGTTTGGAATAACGAGCCTTTCTTCACCTTGAAAACTGGTTTGCAGTAAGTATTCCTTTCAAAAAATACCTCAGTCTCAAAGAGAAACACTGTGCTAGATGCTCATGCTTCTAAAACAAATGGTTTTCTTTCAAAGATTCATGTTTTTCTTCCACTCATCTTTAAAGGCCTTTTTGGAGCAAATTGAGCCTATCTCCACCTTCAAACATGTTAGTTGCAGAAGTAATTCTATCAAACCTAAATTGATTCTCAGAAGGAAACAATATGCTAGATGCTACAGCTTCTAACATAGATGGTTTCCTTTAGAGAGATATATATATTACTTCAACTCAACACAGTAGGCCTATTTGCAACAAAATGAGCCTTTCTCCACCTTTAAAACTGTGATTTTCGGTCGTCTTCTTTCAAAAAGAAACTCAATTCTCACTGGGAAAAAAGTGCTCTATGCTCCCGCTTCTAACACAGATAGTTATCTTTTGAGAGATACATGTGTTTCTACAATTGTCTCAACAGGCCTGTCTGGAGCAAACTGAGCCCATCTCCGGGTTCGAACACCTAAGTTGCAGTAAGGTATGTTTTTAAAACCTAAGTCTATTCTCCAGGGAAACAAGATGTTAGATGCTGCAGCCTCTAATATAGATGGTTTCCTTGGGAGGTTCATGTGTTTCTTGAACTCATTTCAATAGGCCTAGTTGGAGCAAACAGGGCCTATCTCCATCTTGAAAAACTCAGTGGATGGAAATATTCCTTTCAAATGTAAATCAAATATCACAGGAAAACAGCATGCTGATGCTGCAGTTTCTGACATAGACGGTTTATTGGGAGAAATTCATGTGTTTCTTCAACTGCGCTTCACAGGCCTATTTGGAGGAAACAGACTCTATCTCTCCCTTCAAACATGGAACTTGCCGAAAGTGTTCCTTTCTAAACGAAATCAATTCTCACTTGGAAACTATGCTCTAGATGCTACTACTTTTAAAGAAGATGCTTGTCTTTGGAGAGATACATGTGTTACTTCAGCTCAGATGAATAGGATTATGTTGAACTAAATGAGCCTTTTGCCACCTTGAAAACTGTGAGATTCAGGAAGTATTCCTTTCTAAAAGTAACTCACTTGTCACTTGGCAACAATGCACTACATGACCTGCTTGTAACACAGAAGGAATTCTTTTGAGATATCCTTGTGTTTCTTCAACTCACCAAAATAGGCCTATTTGGAATAAAATGAGCCTTTCTCCACCTTGAAAACTGTGATTTTTCAGGAAGTATTCCTTTCAAAACCTAACTACATTCTCACTGGGCAACAAAGCACTAGATGTTCCTGCTTCTAACACAGATGGTTTCCCTGCCACAGATACATGTGTTCCTTCAACTTAGCTGAATAGGCCTATCTGGCTCAAACAGAGCCTATCTCCACCTTGACAACTGTCATTTGGAGGAAGTTTTTATTTGCCAAAGAAACTCAATTCTCTCAAGAAAACAAGGTTCTAGATCTCCTGCTTCTAACACAAATAATTGTCTTGGCAGAGATACAGGTGTTTCTTCAACTCAGCTGAATAGTCCTATTTGGGAAAAAAAATGAGCCTTTTGCAACCTTGAAAAATATGATTGGCAGGAAGAATGTCTTTTAAACTCTAACTCAATTCCCACAGGGAAACAATGTGCTAGATGCTCCTGCTTGTAACACATGTGGCTGTTCATGGAGAGATGCATGTTTTTCTTCAACTCATCCGAACTGGCCTATGGGAAACAAAGAGAGCCTATGACAATGTGGAAAAACCCACGTTGCAGGAAGCATTCCTTTCAAAAACTAACTCAACTCTCACAAGGAAACAATGTACTAGATACTGCAGACTCTAACATAAATGGTTTCTTTTGGAGAGATACATGCGTTTCTTCAACTCAGGTGAGGAGGCCATTTTGGAATCCAATGTGCCTTTCTCTACCTTGAAAATTGTGATTTGTAGGAAGTGTTCCTGTCAATAACTAATAGAATTCTCACAGGGAAATAATGTGCTGGATGCTCATGCTTCTAACAAGGATGATTTTCTTTCTAGAGATACATGTTTTTCTCCACCATAGCAGACAAGACCTATTTGGAGCAAAAACAGCCTGTATGCACCGTGAAACACCTGAGTTACAGGAAGGATTCTTTTCAAAACCTCATTCGACTCTCACAAACGTACAACATGCAAGAATGTGCAGCTTCTAACATAGATGGTTTCCTTAGACATGGAGCAAACAGAGCCAATGTCCACCATGAAACACTTACATTGCAGGAAAAATTCCTTTCAAAAATAAAGTGGGTTCACAGAGAGAAACAATATGCTAGATGCTCCAGCTTCTAACGAACATAGATTTCTTTGGAGAAATACATGTGTTTCTTCATCTCAGCTGATTAAGCCTAGTGGGAGCAAACAGAGTCCATCCCCACCTTGGAACACCTAAGTTGCAGGAAGTATTCCTTTCAAAAACGAACTCAATTCTTTCGTGGAAACAAGGTTCTAGATGAAATGCTTCTAACAGAGATGGTTTTCTTTGGAGAGATACATGTCTTTCTTCAACTCAGCTAAGTAGGCCTATTTGGACAAAATGAGCCTTTCTCCAACTTGAAAATTGAGATTTCACGAAGTATGCCTTTCCAAAACTAACTCAATTCTGTCTGTGCTACAAAGTGCTACATGCTGTTGATTCTAACAGAGATGGTTCTATGGAGACATACATGTGTTCCTTCAACTTTACAAAAAAGGCATTTGTGGAGCAATTAGGGCATATCTCCACCATGCAATCTGTGATTTGCAGGAAGTATTCCTTTCAAAAAGTAACTAAGTTCTCATAGGGAAACAATGTTCTACATCCCCCTGCTTCTAACACAAACGGATATCTTTGGAGCATTACATGAGTTTCTTCAACCTAGCTGAATAGGCCTATTTGGAAAGAACATGAGCATTTCTCAACCTTGAAAACTGTGACTTGCAGCTAGTATTCCTGACAAAAAGAAACTGAATTTTCACATGGAAACAATGTTCTACATACTCCGTCTTCTAAAACAGATGGTTTTCTTTAGAGAGATACATGTGTTTCTTCAACTCAGCTGAATAGGCCTATTTGGAACATAGGGAGCCTGTCACAACCTTGAAAAACCAACGTTCCAGGAAGTAGTCCTTTCAGACCCTAAGTCAACTCACACAGGGCAACAATGAGCTAGATGCTGCAGCCTCGAACATACATGGTTTTGGTTGGAGAGATGCATACATTTCTTCAACCCAGGTGAATAGGCCAGTTTGGAATAACGAGCCTTTCTTCACCTTGAAAACTGGTTTGCAGTAAGTATTCCTTTCAAAAAATACCTCAGTCTCAAAGAGAAACACTGTGCTAGATGCTCATGCTTCTAAAACAAATGGTTTTCTTTCAAAGATTCATGTTTTTCTTCCACTCATCTTTAAAGGCCTTTTTGGAGCAAATTGAGCCTATCTCCACCTTCAAACATGTTAGTTGCGGAAGTAATTCTATCAAACCTAAATTGATTCTCAGAAGGAAACAATATGCTAGATGCTACAGCTTCTAACATAGATGGTTTCCTTTAGAGAGATATATATATTACTTCAACTCAACAGAGTAGGCCTATTTGCAACAAAATGAGCCTTTCTCCACCTTTAAAACTGTGATTTTCGGTCGTCTTCTTTCAAAAAGAAACTCAATTCTCACTGGGAAAAAAGTGCTCTATGCTCCCGCTTCTAACACAGATAGTTATCTTTTGAGAGATACATGTGTTTCTTCAATTGGCTCAACAGGCCTGACTGGAGCAAACTGAGCCTATCTAGGGGTTCGAACACCTAAGTTGCAGTAAGGTATGTTTTTAAAACCTAAGTCTATTCTCCAGGGAAACAAGATGTTAGATGCTGCAGCCTCTAATATAGATGGTTTCCTTGGGAGGTTCATGTGTTTCTTGAACTCATTTCAATAGGCCTAGTTGGAGCAAACAGGGCCTATCTCCATCTTGAAAAACTCAGTGGATGGAAATATTCCTTTCAAATGTAAATCAAATATCACAGGAAAGCAGCATGCTGATGCTGCAGTTTCTGACATAGACGGTTTATTGGGAGAAATTCATGTGTTTCTTCAACTGCGCTTCACAGGCCTATTTGGAGGAAACAGACTCTATCTCTCCCTTCAAACATGGAACTTGCCGAAAGTGTTCCTTTCTAAACGAAATCAATTCTCACTTGGAAACTATGCTCTAGATGCTACTACTTTTAAAGAAGATGCTTGTCTTTGGAGAGATACATGTGTTACTTCAGCTCAGATGAATAGGATTATGTTGAACTAAATGAGCCTTTTGCCACCTTGAAAACTGTGAGATTCAGGAAGTATTCCTTTCTAAAAGTAACTCACTTGTCACTTGGCAACAATGCACTACATGACCTGCTTGTAACACAGAAGGAATTCTTTTGAGATATCCTTGTGTTTCTTCAACTCACCAAAATAGGCCTATTTGGAATAAAATGAGCCTTTCTCCACCTTGAAAACTGTGATTTTTCAGGAAGTATTCCTTTCAAAACCTAACTACATTCTCACTGGGCAACAAAGCACTAGATGTTCCTGCTTCTAACACAGATGGTTTCCCTGCCACAGATACATGTGTTCCTTCAACTTAGCTGAATAGGCCTATCTGGCTCAAACAGAGCCTATCTCCACCTTGACAACTGTCATTTGGAGGAAGTTTTTATTTGCCAAAGAAACTCAATTCTCTCAAGAAAACAAGGTTCTAGATCTCCTGCTTCTAACACAAATAATTGTCTTGGCAGAGATACAGGTGTTTCTTCAACTCAGCTGAATAGGCCTATTTGGGAAAAAAAATGAGCCTTTTGCAACCTTGAAAAATATGATTGGCAGGAAGAATGTCTTTTAAACTCTAACTCAATTCCCACAGGGAAACAATGTGCTAGATGCTCCTGCTTGTAACACATGTGGCTGTTCATGGAGAGATGCATGTTTTTCTTCAACTCACGAGAACTGGCCTATGGGAAACAAAGAGAGCCTATGACAATGTGGAAAAACCCACGTTGCAGGAAGCATTCCTTTCAAAAACTAACTCAACTCTCACAAGGAAACAATGTACTAGATACTGCAGACTCTAACATAAATGGTTTCTTTTGGAGAGATACATGCGTTTCTTCAACTCAGGTGAGGAGGCCATTTTGGAATCCAATGTGCCTTTCTCTACCTTGAAAATTGTGATTTGTAGGAAGTGTTCCTGTCAATAACTAATAGAATTCTCACAGGGAAATAATGTGCTGGATGCTCATGCTTCTAACAAGGATGATTTTCTTTCTAGAGATACATGTTTTTCTCCACCATAGCAGACAAGACCTATTTGGAGCAAAAACAGCCTGTATGCACCGTGAAACACCTGAGTTACAGGAAGGATTCTTTTCAAAACCTCATTCGACTCTCACAAACGTACAACATGCAAGAATGTGCAGCTTCTAACATAGATGGTTTCCTTAGACATGGAGCAAACAGAGCCAATGTCCACCATGAAACACTTACATTGCAGGAAAAATTCCTTTCAAAAATAAAGTGGGTTCACAGAGAGAAACAATATGCTAGATGCTCCAGCTTCTAACGAACATAGATTTCTTTGGAGAAATACATGTGTTTCTTCATCTCAGCTGAATAAGCCTAGTGGGAGCAAACAGAGCCCATCCCCACCTTGGAACACCTAAGTTGCAGGAAGTATTCCTTTCAAAAACGAACTCAATTCTTTCGTGGAAACAAGGTTCTAGATGAAATGCTTCTAACAGAGATGGTTTTCTTTGGAGAGATACATGTCTTTCTTCAACTCAGCTAAGTAGGCCTATTTGGACAAAATGAGCCTTTCTCCAACTTGAAAATTGAGATTTCAGGAAGTATTCCTTTCCAAAACTAACTCAATTCTGTCTGTGCTACAAAGTGCTACATGCTGTTGATTCTAACAGAGATGGTTCTATGGAGACATACATGTGTTCCTTCAACTTTACAAAAAAGGCATTTGTGGAGCAATTAGGGCATTTCTCCACCTTGCAATCTGTGATTTGCACGAAGTATTCCTTTCAAAAAGTAACTCAGTTCTCATAGGGAAACAATGTTCTACATCCCCCTGCTTCTAACACAAACGGATATCTTTGGAGCGTTACATGAGTTTCTTCAACCTAGCTGAATAGGCCTATTTGGAAAGAACATGAGCATTTCTCAACCTTGAAAACTGTGACTTGCAGCTAGTATTCCTGACAAAAAGAAACTGAATTTTCACATGGAAACAATGTTCTACATACTCCGTCTTCTAAAACAGATGGTTTTCTTTAGAGAGATACATGTGTTTCTTGAACTCAGCTGAATAGGCCTATTTGGAACATAGGGAGCCTGTCACAACCTTGAAAAACCAACGTTCCAGGAAGTAGTCCTTTCAGACCCTAAGTCAACTCACACAGGGCAACAATGAGCTAGATGCTGCAGCCTCGAACATGCATGGTTTTGGTTGGAGAGATGCATACATTTCTTCAACCCAGGTGAATAGGCCAGTTTGGAATAATGAGCCTTTCTTCACCTTGAAAACTGGTTTGCAGTAAGTATTCCTTTCAAAAAATACCTCAGTCTCAAAGAGAAACACTGTGCTAGATGCTCATGCTTCTAAAACAAATGGTTTTCTTTCAAAGATTCATGTTTTTCTTCCACTTATCTTTAAAGGTCTTTTTGGAGCAAATTGAGCCTATCTCCACCTTCAAACATGTTAGTTGCGGAAGTAATTCGATCAAACCTAAATTGATTCTCAGAAGGAAACAATATGCTAGATGCTACAGCTTCTAACATAGATGGTTTCCTTTAGAGAGATATATATATTACTTCAACTCAACACAGTAGGCCTATTTGCAACAAAATGAGCCTTTCTCCACCTTTAAAACTGTGATTTTCGGTCGTCTTCTTTCAAAAAGTAACTCAATTCTCACTGGGAAAAAAGTGCTCTATGCTCCCGCTTCTAACACAGATAGTTATCTTTTGAGAGATACATGTGTTTCTTCAATTGGCTCAACAGGCCTGTCTGGAGCAAACTGAGCCCATCTCCGGGTTCGAACACCTAAGTTGCAGTGAGGTATGTTTTTAAAACCTAAGTCTATTCTCCAGGGAAACAAGATGTTAGATGCTGCAGCCTCTAATATAGATGGTTTCCTTGGGAGGTTCATGTGTTTCTTGAACTCATTTCAATAGGCCTAGTTGGAGCAAACAGGGCCTATCTCCATCTTGAAAAACTCAGTGGATGGAAATATTCCTTTCAAATGTAAATCAAATATCACAGGAAAGCAGCATGCTGATGCTGCAGTTTCTGACATAGACGGTTTATTGGGAGAAATTCATGTGTTTCTTCAACTGCGCTTCACAGGCCTATTTGGAGGAAACAGACTCTATCTCTCCCTTCAAACATGGAACTTGCCGAAAGTGTTCCTTTCTAAACGAAATCAATTCTCACTTGGAAACTATGCTCTAGATGCTACTACTTTTAAAGAAGATGCTTGTCTTTGGAGAGATACATGTGTTACTTCAGCTCAGATGAATAGGATTATGTTGAACTAAATGAGCCTTTTGCCACCTTGAAAACTGTGAGATTCAGGAAGTATTCCTTTCTAAAAGTAACTCACTTGTCACTTGGCAACAATGCACTACATGACCTGCTTGTAACACAGAAGGAATTCTTTTGAGATATCCTTGTGTTTCTTCAACTCACCAAAATAGGCCTATTTGGAATAAAATGAGCCTTTCTCCACCTTGAAAACTGTGATTTTTCAGGAAGTATTCCTTTCAAAACCTAACTACATTCTCACTGGGCAACAAAGCACTAGATGTTCCTGCTTCTAACACAGATGGTTTCCCTGCCACAGATACATGTGTTCCTTCAACTTAGCTGAATAGGCCTATCTGGCTCAAACAGAGCCTATCTCCACCTTGACAACTGTCATTTGGAGGAAGTTTTTATTTGCCAAAGAAACTCAATTCTCTCAAGAAAACAAGGTTCTAGATCTCCTGCTTCTAACACAAATAATTGTCTTGGCAGAGATACAGGTGTTTCTTCAACTCAGCTGAATAGGCCTATTTGGGAAAAAAAATGAGCCTTTTGCAACTTTGAAAAATATGATTGGCAGGAAGAATGTCTTTTAAACTCTAACTCAATTCCCACAGGGAAACAATGTGCTAGATGCTCCTGCTTGTAACACATGTGGCTGTTCATGGAGAGATGCATGTTTTTCTTCAACTCACCAGAACTGGCCTATGGGAAACAAAGAGAGCCTATGACAATGTGGAAAAACCCACGTTGCAGGAAGCATTCCTTTCAAAAACTAACTCAACTCTCACAAGGAAACAATGTACTAGATACTGCAGACTCTAACATAAATGGTTTCTTTTGGAGAGATACATGCGTTTCTTCAACTCAGGTGAGGAGGCCATTTTGGAATCCAATGTGCCTTTCTCTACCTTGAAAATTGTGATTTGTAGGAAGTGTTCCTGTCAATAACTAATAGAATTCTCACAGGGAAATAATGTGCTGGATGCTCATGCTTCTAACAAGGATGATTTTCTTTCTAGAGATACATGTTTTTCTCCACCATAGCAGAAAAGACCTATTTGGAGCAAAAACAGCCTGTATGCACCGTGAAACACCTGAGTTACAGGAAGGATTCTTTTCAAAACCTCATTCGACTCTCACAAACGTACAACATGCAAGAATGTGCAGCTTCTAACATAGATGGTTTCCTTAGACATGGAGCAAACAGAGCCAATGTCCACCATGAAACACTTACATTGCAGGAAAAATTCCTTTCAAAAATAAAGTGGGTTCACAGAGAGAAACAATATGCTAGATGCTCCAGCTTCTAACGAACATAGATTTCTTTGGAGAAATACATGTGTTTCTTCATCTCAGCTGAATAAGCCTAGTGGGAGCAAACAGAGCCCATCCCCACCTTGGAACACCTAAGTTGCAGGAAGTATTCCTTTCAAAAACGAACTCAATTCTTTCGTGGAAACAAGGTTCTAGATGAAATGCTTCTAACAGAGATGGTTTTCTTTGGAGAGATACATGTCTTTCTTCAACTCAGCTAAGTAGGCCTATTTGGACAAAATGAACCTTTCTCCAACTTGAAAATTGAGATTTCACGAAGTATTCCTTTCCAAAACTAACTCAATTCTCTCGGTGCTACAAAGTGCTACATGCTGTTGATTCTAACAGAGATGGTTCTATGGAGACATACATGTGTTCCTTCAACTTTACAAAAAAGGCATTTGTGGAGCAATTAGAGCATATCTCCACCTTGCAATCTGTGATTTGCACGAAGTATTCCTTTCAAAAAGTAACTCAGTTCTCATAGGGAAACAATGTTCTACATCCCCCTGCTTCTAACACAAACGGATATCTTTGGAGCGTTACATGAGTTTCTTCAACCTAGCTGAATAGGCCTATTTGGAAAGAACATGAGCATTTCTCAACCTTGAAAACTGTGACTTGCAGCTAGTATTCCTGACAAAAAGAAACTGAATTTTCACATGGAAACAATGTTCTACATACTCCGTCTTCTAAAACAGATGGTTTTCTTTAGAGAGATACATGTGTTTCTTGAACTCAGCTGAATAGGCCTATTTGGAACATAGGGAGCCTGTCACAACCTTGAAAAACCAACGTTCCAGAAAGTAGTCCTTTCAGACCCTAAGTCAACTCACACAGGGCAACAATGAGCTAGATGCTGCAGCCTCGAACATGCATGGTTTTGGTTGGAGAGATGCATACATTTCTTCAACCCAGGTGAATAGGCCAGTTTGGAATAATGAGCCTTTCTTCACCTTGAAAACTGGTTTGCAGTAAGTATTCCTTTCAAAAAATACCTCAGTCTCAAAGAGAAACACTGTGCTAGATGTCATGCTTCTAAAACAAATGGTTTTCTTTCAAAGATTCATGTTTTTCTTCCACTTATCTTTAAAGGCCTTTTTGGAGCAAATTGAGCCTATCTCCACCTTCAAACATGTTAGTTGCGGAAGTAATTCGATCAAACCTAAATTGATTCTCACAAGGAAACAATATGCTAGATGCTACAGCTTCTGACATAGATGGTTTCCTTTAGAGAGATATATATATTACTGCAACTCAACACAGTAGGCCTATTTGCAACAAAATCAGCCTTTCTCCACCTTTAAAACTGTGATTTTCGGTCGTCTTCTTTCAAAAAGAAACTCAATTCTCACTGGGAAAAAAGTGCTCTATGCTCCCGCTTCTAACACAGATAGTTATCTTTTGAGAGATACATGTGTTTCTTCAATTGGCTCAACAGGCCTGTCTGGAGCAAACTGAGCCTATCTCCGGGTTCGAACACCTAAGTTGCAGTAAGGTATGTTTTTAAAACCTAAGTCTATTCTCCAGGGAAACAAGATGTTAGATGCTGCAGCCTCTAATATAGATGGTTTCCTTGGGAGGTTCATGTGTTTCTTGAACTCATTTCAATAGGCCTAGTTGGAGCAAACAGGGCCTATCTCCATCTTGAAAAACTCAGTGGATGGAAATATTCCTTTCAAATGTAAATCAAATATCACAGGAAAACAGCATGCTGATGCTGCAGTTTCTGACATAGACGGTTTATTGGGAGAAATTCATGTGTTTCTTCAACTGCGCTTCACAGGCCTATTTGGAGGAAACAGACTCTATCTCTCCCTTCAAACATGGAACTTGCCGAAAGTGTTCCTTTCTAAACGAAATCAATTCTCACTTGGAAACTATGCTCTAGATGCTACTACTTTTAAAGAAGATGCTTGTCTTTGGAGAGATACATGTGTTACTTCAGCTCAGATGAATAGGATTATGTTGAACTAAATGAGCCTTTTGCCACCTTGAAAACTGTGAGATTCAGGAAGTATTCCTTTCTAAAAGTAACTCACTTGTCACTTGGCAACAATGCACTACATGACCTGCTTGTAACACAGAAGGAATTCTTTTGAGATATCCTTGTGTTTCTTCAACTCACCAAAATAGGCCTATTTGGAATAAAATGAGCCTTTCTCCACCTTGAAAACTGTGATTTTTCAGGAAGTATTCCTTTCAAAACCTAACTACATTCTCACTGGGCAACAAAGCACTAGATGTTCCTGCTTCTAACACAGATGGTTTCCCTGCCACAGATACATGTGTTCCTTCAACTTAGCTGAATAGGCCTATCTGGCTCAAACAGAGCCTATCTCCACCTTGACAACTGTCATTTGGAGGAAGTTTTTATTTGCCAAAGAAACTCAATTCTCTCAAGAAAACAAGGTTCTAGATCTCCTGCTTCTAACACAAATAATTGTCTTGGCAGAGATACAGGTGTTTCTTCAACTCAGCTGAATAGGCCTATTTGGGAAAAAAAATGAGCCTTTTGCAACTTTGAAAAATATGATTGGCAGGAAGAATGTCTTTTAAACTCTAACTCAATTCCCACAGGGAAACAATGTGCTAGATGCTCCTGCTTGTAACACATGTGGCTGTTCATGGAGAGATGCATGTTTTTCTTCAACTCACCAGAACTGGCCTATGGGAAACAAAGAGAGCCTATGACAATGTGGAAAAACCCACGTTGCAGGAAGCATTCCTTTCAAAAACTAACTCAACTCTCACAAGGAAACAATGTACTAGATACTGCAGACTCTAACATAAATGGTTTCTTTTGGAGAGATACATGCGTTTCTTCAACTCAGGTGAGGAGGCCATTTTGGAATCCAATGTGCCTTTCTCTACCTTGAAAATTGTGATTTGTAGGAAGTGTTCCTGTCAATAACTAATAGAATTCTCACAGGGAAATAATGTGCTGGATGCTCATGCTTCTAACAAGGATGATTTTCTTTCTAGAGATACATGTTTTTCTCCACCATAGCAGAAAAGACCTATTTGGAGCAAAAACAGCCTGTATGCACCGTGAAACACCTGAGTTACAGGAAGGATTCTTTTCAAAACCTCATTCGACTCTCACAAACGTACAACATGCAAGAATGTGCAGCTTCTAACATAGATGGTTTCCTTAGACATGGAGCAAACAGAGCCAATGTCCACCATGAAACACTTACATTGCAGGAAAAATTCCTTTCAAAAATAAAGTGGGTTCACAGAGAGAAACAATATGCTAGATGCTCCAGCTTCTAACGAACATAGATTTCTTTGGAGAAATACATGTGTTTCTTCATCTCAGCTGAATAAGCCTAGTGGGAGCAAACAGAGCCCATCCCCACCTTGGAACACCTAAGTTGCAGGAAGTATTCCTTTCAAAAACGAACTCAATTCTTTCGTGGAAACAAGGTTCTAGATGAAATGCTTCTAACAGAGATGGTTTTCTTTGGAGAGATACATGTCTTTCTTCAACTCAGCTAAGTAGGCCTATTTGGACAAAATGAACCTTTCTCCAACTTGAAAATTGAGATTTCACGAAGTATTCCTTTCCAAAACTAACTCAATTCTCTCGGTGCTACAAAGTGCTACATGCTGTTGATTCTAACAGAGATGGTTCTATGGAGACATACATGTGTTCCTTCAACTTTACAAAAAAGGCATTTGTGGAGCAATTAGAGCATATCTCCACCTTGCAATCTGTGATTTGCACGAAGTATTCCTTTCAAAAAGTAACTCAGTTCTCATAGGGAAACAATGTTCTACATCCCCCTGCTTCTAACACAAACGGATATCTTTGGAGCGTTACATGAGTTTCTTCAACCTAGCTGAATAGGCCTATTTGGAAAGAACATGAGCATTTCTCAACCTTGAAAACTGTGACTTGCAGCTAGTATTCCTGACAAAAAGAAACTGAATTTTCACATGGAAACAATGTTCTACATACTCCGTCTTCTAAAACAGATGGTTTTCTTTAGAGAGATACATGTGTTTCTTGAACTCAGCTGAATAGGCCTATTTGGAACATAGGGAGCCTGTCACAACCTTGAAAAACCAACGTTCCAGGAAGTAGTCCTTTCAGACCCTAAGTCAACTCACACAGGGCAACAATGAGCTAGATGCTGCAGCCTCGAACATGCATGGTTTTGGTTGGAGAGATGCATACATTTCTTCAACCCAGGTGAATAGGCCAGTTTGGAATAATGAGCCTTTCTTCACCTTGAAAACTGGTTTGCAGTAAGTATTCCTTTCAAAAAATACCTCAGTCTCAAAGAGAAACACTGTGCTAGATGTCATGCTTCTAAAACAAATGGTTTTCTTTCAAAGATTCATGTTTTTCTTCCACTTATCTTTAAAGGCCTTTTTGGAGCAAATTGAGCCTATCTCCACCTTCAAACATGTTAGTTGCGGAAGTAATTCGATCAAACCTAAATTGATTCTCACAAGGAAACAATATGCTAGATGCTACAGCTTCTAACATAGATGGTTTCCTTTAGAGAGATATATATATTACTGCAACTCAACACAGTAGGCCTATTTGCAACAAAATGAGCCTTTCTCCACCTTTAAAACTGTGATTTTCGGTCGTCTTCTTTCAAAAAGAAACTCAATTCTCACTGGGAAAAAAGTGCTCTATGCTCCCGCTTCTAACACAGATAGTTATCTTTTGAGAGATACATGTGTTTCTTCAATTGTCTCAACAGGCCTGTCTGGAGCAAACTGAGCCTATCTCCGGGTTCGAACACCTAAGTTGCAGTAAGGTATGTTTTTAAAACCTAAGTCTATTCTCCAGGGAAACAAGATGTTAGATGCTGCAGCCTCTAATATAGATGGTTTCCTTGGGAGGTTCATGTGTTTCTTGAACTCATTTCAATAGGCCTAGTTGGAGCAAACAGGGCCTATCTCCGTCTTGAAAAACTCAGTGGATGGAAATATTCCTTTCAAATGTAAATCAAATATCACAGGAAAACAGCATGCTGATGCTGCAGTTTCTGACATAGACGGTTTATTGGGAGAAATTCATGTGTTTCTTCAACTGCGCTTCACAGGCCTATTTGGAGGAAACAGACTCTATCTCTCCCTTCAAACATGGAACTTGCCGAAAGTGTTCCTTTCTAAACGAAATCAATTCTCACTTGGAAACTATGCTCTAGATGCTACTACTTTTAAAGAAGATGCTTGTCTTTGGAGAGATACATGTGTTACTTCAGCTCAGATGAATAGGATTATGTTGAACTAAATGAGCCTTTTGCCACCTTGAAAACTGTGAGATTCACGAAGTATTCCTTTCTAAAAGTAACTCACTTGTCACTTGGCAACAATGCACTATATGACCTGCTTGTAACACAGAAGGAATTCTTTTGAGATATCCTTGTGTTTCTTCAACTCACCAAAATAGGCCTATTTGGAATAAAATGAGCCTTTCTCCACCTTGAAAACTGTGATTTTTCAGGAAGTATTCCTTTCAAAACCTAACTACATTCTCACTGGGCAACAAAGCACTAGATGTTCCTGCTTCTAACACAGATGGTTTCCCTGCCACAGATACATGTGTTCCTTCAACTTAGCTGAATAGCCTATCTGGCTCAAACAGAGCCTATCTCCACCTTGACAACTGTCATTTGGAGGAAGTTTTTATTTGCCAAAGAAACTGAATTCTTTCAAGAAAACAAGGTTCTAGATCTCCTGCTTCTAACACAAATAATTGTCTTGGCAGAGATACAGGTGTTTCTTCAACTCAGCTGAATAGGCCTATTTGGGAAAAAAAATGAGCCTTTTGCAACCTTGAAAAATATGATTGGCAGGAAGAATGTCTTTTAAACTCTAACTCAATTCCCACAGGGAAACAATGTGCTAGATGCTCCTGCTTGTAACACATGTGGCTGTTCATGGAGAGATGCATGTTTTTCTTCAACTCACCAGAACTGGCCTATGGGAAACAAAGAGAGCCTATGACAATGTGGAAAAACCCACGTTGCAGGAAGCATTCCTTTCAAAAACTAACTCAACTCTCACAAGGAAACAATGTACTAGATACTGCAGACTCTAACATAAATGGTTTCTTTTGGAGAGATACATGCGTTTCTTCAACTCAGGTGAGGAGGCCATTTTGGAATCCAATGTGCCTTTCTCTACCTTGAAAATTGTGATTTGTAGGAAGTGTTCCTGTCAATAACTAATAGAATTCTCACAGGGAAATAATGTGCTGGATGCTCATGCTTCTAACAAGGATGATTTTCTTTCTAGAGATACATGTTTTTCTCCACCATAGCAGACAAGACCTATTTGGAGCAAAAACAGCCTGTATGCACCGTGAAACACCTGAGTTACAGGAAGGATTCTTTTCAAAACCTCATTCGACTCTCACAAACGTACAACATGCAAGAATGTGCAGCTTCTAACATAGATGGTTTCCTTAGACATGGAGCAAACAGAGCCAATGTCCACCATGAAACACTTACATTGCAGGAAAAATTCCTTTCAAAAATAAAGTGGGTTCACAGAGAGAAACAATATGCTAGATGCTCCAGCTTCTAACGAACATAGATTTCTTTGGAGAAATACATGTGTTTCTTCATCTCAGCTGAATAAGCCTAGTGGGAGCAAACAGAGCCCATCCCCACCTTGGAACACCTAAGTTGCAGGAAGTATTCCTTTCAAAAACGAACTCAATTCTTTCGTGGAAACAAGGTTCTAGATGAAATGCTTCTAACAGAGATGGTTTTCTTTGGAGAGATACATGTCTTTCTTCAACTCAGCTAAGTAGGCCTATTTGGACAAAATGAGCCTTTCTCCAACTTGAAAATTGAGATTTCAGGAAGTATTCCTTTCCAAAACTAACTCAATTCTCTCGGTGCTACAAAGTGCTACATGCTGTTGATTCTAACAGAGATGGTTCTATGGAGACATACATGTGTTCCTTCAACTTTACAAAAAAGGCATTTGTGGAGCAATTAGGGCATATCTCCACCTTGCAATCTGTGATTTGCAGGAAGTATTCCTTTCAAAAAGTAACTCAGTTCTCATAGGGAAACAATGTGCTACATCCCCCTGCTTCTAACACAAACGGATATCTTTGGAGCGTTACATGAGTTTCTTCAACCTAGCTGAATAGGCCTATTTGGAAAGAACATGAGCATTTCTCAACCTTGAAAACTGTGACTTGCAGCTAGTATTCCTGACAAAAAGAAACTGAATTTTCACATGGAAACAATGTTCTACATACTCCGTCTTCTAAAACAGTTGGTTTTCTTTAGAGAGATACATGTGTTTCTTCAACTCAGCTGAATAGGCCTATTTGGAACATAGGGAGCCTGTCACAACCTTGAAAAACCAACGTTCCAGGAAGTAGTCCTTTCAGACCCTAAGTCAACTCACACAGGGCAACAATGAGCTAGATGCTGTAGCCTCGAACATGCATGGTTTTGGTTGGAGAGATGCATACATTTCTTCAACCCAGGTGAATAGGCCAGTTTGGAATAACGAGCCTTTCTTCACCTTGAAAACTGGTTTGCAGTAAGTATTCCTTTCAAAAAATACCTCAGTCTCAAAGAGAAACACTGTGCTAGATGCTCATGCTTCTAAAACAAATGGTTTTCTTTCAAAGATTCATGTTTTTCTTCCACTCATCTTTAAAGGCCTTTTTGGAGCAAATTGAGCCTATCTCCACCTTCAAACATGTTACTTGCGGAAGTAATTCGATCAAACCTAAATTGATTCTCACAAGGAAACAATATGCTAGATGCTACAGCTTCTAACATAGATGGTTTCCTTTAGAGAGATATATATATTACTTCAACTCAACACAGTAGGCCTATTTGCAACAAAATGAGCCTTTCTCCACCTTTAAAACTGTGATTTTCGGTCGTCTTCTTTCAAAAAGAAACTCAATTCTCACTGGGAAAAAAGTGCTCTATGCTCCCGCTTCTAACACAGATAGTTATCTTTTGAGAGATACATGTGTTTCTTCAATTGGCTCAACAGGCCTGTCTGGAGCAAACTGAGCCCATCTCCGGGTTCAAACACCTAAGTTGCAGTAAGGTATGTTTTTAAAACCTAAGTCTATTCTCCAGGGAAACAAGATGTTAGATGCTGCAGCCTCTAATATAGATGGTTTCCTTGGGAGGTTCATGTGTTTCTTGAACTCATTTCAATAGGCCTAGTTGGAGCAAACAGGGCCTATCTCCATCTTGAAAAACTCAGTGGATGGAAATATTCCTTTCAAATGTAAATCAAATATCACAGGAAAACAGCATGCTGATGCTGCAGTTTCTGACATAGACGGTTTATTGGGAGAAATTCATGTGTTTCTTCAACTGCGCTTCACAGGCCTATTTGGAGGAAACAGACTCTATCTCTCCCTTCAAACATGGAACTTGCCGAAAGTGTTCCTTTCTAAACGAAATCAATTCTCACTTGGAAACTATGCTCTAGATGCTACTACTTTTAAAGAAGATGCTTGTCTTTGGAGAGATACATGTGTTACTTCAGCTCAGATGAATAGGATTATGTTGAACTAAATGAGCCTTTTGCCACCTTGAAAACTGTGAGATTCACGAAGTATTCCTTTCTAAAAGTAACTCACTTGTCACTTGGCAACAATGCACTACATGACCTGCTTGTAACACAGAAGGAATTCTTTTGAGATATCCTTGTGTTTCTTCAACTCACCAAAATAGGCCTATTTGGAATAAAATGAGCCTTTCTCCACCTTGAAAACTGTGATTTTTCAGGAAGTATTCCTTTCAAAACCTAACTACATTCTCACTGGGCAACAAAGCACTAGATGTTCCTGCTTCTAACACAGATGGTTTCCCTGCCACAGATACATGTGTTCCTTCAACTTAGCTGAATAGGCCTATCTGGCTCAAACAGAGCCTATCTCCACCTTGACAACTGTCATTTGGAGGAAGTTTTTATTTGCCAAAGAAACTCAATTCTCTCAAGAAAACAAGGTTCTAGATCTCCTGCTTCTAACACAAATAATTGTCTTGGCAGAGATACAGGTGTTTCTTCAACTCAGCTGAATAGGCCTATTTGGGAAAAAAAATGAGCCTTTTGCAACCTTGAAAAATATGATTGGCAGGAAGAATGTCTTTTAAACTCTAACTCAATTCCCACAGGGAAACAATGTGCTAGATGCTCCTGCTTGTAACACATGTGGCTGTTCATGGAGAGATGCATGTTTTTCTTCAACTCACCAGAACTGGCCTATGGGAAACAAAGAGAGCCTATGACAATGTGGAAAAACCCACGTTGCAGGAAGCATTCCTTTCAAAAACTAACTCAACTCTCACAAGGAAACAATGTACTAGATACTGCAGACTCTAACATAAATGGTTTCTTTTGGAGAGATACATGCGTTTCTTCAACTCAGGTGAGGAGGCCATTTTGGAATCCAATGTGCCTTTCTCTACCTTGAAAATTGTGATTTGTAGGAAGTGTTCCTGTCAATAACTAATAGAATTCTCACAGGGAAATAATGTGCTGGATGCTCATGCTTCTAACAAGGATGATTTTCTTTCTAGAGATACATGTTTTTCTCCACCATAGCAGACAAGACCTATTTGGAGCAAAAACAGCCTGTATGCACCGTGAAACACCTGAGTTACAGGAAGGATTCTTTTCAAAACCTCATTCGACTCTCACAAACGTACAACATGCAAGAATGTGCAGCTTCTAACATAGATGGTTTCCTTAGACATGGAGCAAACAGAGCCAATGTCCACCATGAAACACTTACATTGCAGGAAAAATTCCTTTCAAAAATAAAGTGGGTTCACAGAGAGAAACAATATGCTAGATGCTCCAGCTTCTAACGAACATAGATTTCTTTGGAGAAATACATGTGTTTCTTCATCTCAGCTGAATAAGCCTAGTGGGAGCAAACAGAGCCCATCCCCACCTTGGAACACCTAAGTTGCAGGAAGTATTCCTTTCAAAAACGAACTCAATTCTTTCGTGGAAACAAGGTTCTAGATGAAATGCTTCTAACAGAGATGGTTTTCTTTGGAGAGATACATGTCTTTCTTCAACTCAGCTAAGTAGGCCTATTTGGACAAAATGAGCCTTTCTCCAACTTGAAAATTGAGGTTTCAGGAAGTATTCCTTTCCAAAACTAACTCAATTCTGTCTGTGCTACAAAGTGCTACATGCTGTTGATTCTAACAGAGATGGTTCTATGGAGACATACATGTGTTCCTTCAACTTTACAAAAAAGGCATTTGTGGAGCAATTAGGGCATATCTCCACCTTGCAATCTGTGATTTGCAGGAAGTATTCCTTTCAAAAAGTAACTCAGTTCTCATAGGGAAACAATGTGCTACATCCCCCTGCTTCTAACACAAACGGATATCTTTGGAGCGTTACATGAGTTTCTTCAACCTAGCTGAATAGGCCTATTTGGAAAGAACATGAGCATTTCTCAACCTTGAAAACTGTGACTTGCAGCTAGTATTCCTGACAAAAAGAAACTGAATTTTCACATGGAAACAATGTTCTACATACTCCGTCTTCTAAAACAGATGGTTTTCTTTAGAGAGATACATGTGTTTCTTCAACTCAGCTGAATAGGCCTATTTGGAACATAGGGAGCCTGTCACAACCTTGAAAAACCAACGTTCCAGGAAGTAGTCCTTTCAGACCCTAAGTCAACTCACACAGGGCAACAATGAGCTAGATGCTGCAGCCTCGAACATACATGGTTTTGGTTGGAGAGATGCATACATTTCTTCAACCCAGGTGAATAGGCCAGTTTGGAATAACGAGCCTTTCTTCACCTTGAAAACTGGTTTGCAGTAAGTATTCCTTTCAAAAAATACCTCAGTCTCAAAGAGAAACACTGTGCTAGATGCTCATGCTTCTAAAACAAATGGTTTTCTTTCAAAGATTCATGTTTTTCTTCCACTCATCTTTAAAGGCCTTTTTGGAGCAAATTGAGCCTATCTCCACCTTCAAACATGTTACTGGCGGAAGTAATTCTATCAAACCTAAATTGATTCTCACAAGGAAACAATATGCTAGATGCTACAGCTTCTAACATAGATGGTTTCCTTTAGAGAGATATATATATTACTTCAACTCAACACAGTAGGCCTATTTGCAACAAAATGAGCCTTTCTCCACCTTTAAAACTGTGATTTTCGGTCGTCTTCTTTCAAAAAGAAACTCAATTCTCACTGGGAAAAAAGTGCTCTATGCTCCCGCTTCTAACACAGATAGTTATCTTTTGAGAGATACATGTGTTTCTACAATTGTCTCAACAGGCCTGTCTGGAGCAAACTGAGCCCATCTCCGGGTTCGAACACCTAAGTTGCAGTAAGGTATGTTTTTAAAACCTAAGTCTATTCTCCAGGGAAACAAGATGTTAGATGCTGCAGCCTCTAATATAGATGGTTTCCTTGGGAGGTTCATGTGTTTCTTGAACTCATTTCAATAGGCCTAGTTGGAGCAAACAGGGCCTATCTCCATCTTGAAAAACTCAGTGGATGGAAATATTCCTTTCAAATGTAAATCAAATATCACAGGAAAACAGCATGCTGATGCTGCAGTTTCTGACATAGACGGTTTATTGGGAGAAATTCATGTGTTTCTTCAACTGCGCTTCACAGGCCTATTTGGAGGAAACAGACTCTATCTCTCCCTTCAAACATGGAACTTGCCGAAAGTGTTCCTTTCTAAACGAAATCAATTCTCACTTGGAAACTATGCTCTAGATGCTACTACTTTTAAAGAAGATGCTTGTCTTTGGAGAGATACATGTGTTACTTCAGCTCAGATGAATAGGATTATGTTGAACTAAATGAGCCTTTTGCCACCTTGAAAACTGTGAGATTCAGGAAGTATTCCTTTCTAAAAGTAACTCACTTGTCACTTGGCAACAATGCACTACATGACCTGCTTGTAACACAGAAGGAATTCTTTTGAGATATCCTTGTGTTTCTTCAACTCACCAAAATAGGCCTATTTGGAATAAAATGAGCCTTTCTCCACCTTGAAAACTGTGATTTTTCAGGAAGTATTCCTTTCAAAACCTAACAACATTCTCACTGGGCAACAAAGCACTAGATGTTCCTGCTTCTAACACAGATGGTTTCCCTGCCACAGATACATGTGTTCCTTCAACTTAGCTGAATAGCCTATCTGGCTCAAACAGAGCCTATCTCCACCTTGACAACTGTCATTTGGAGGAAGTTTTTATTTGCCAAAGAAACTCAATTCTCTCAAGAAAACAAGGTTCTAGATCTCCTGCTTCTAACACAAATAATTGTCTTGGCAGAGATACAGGTGTTTCTTCAACTCAGCTGAATAGTCCTATTTGGGAAAAAAAATGAGCCTTTTGCAACCTTGAAAAATATGATTGGCAGGAAGAATGTCTTTTAAACTCTAACTCAATTCCCACAGGGAAACAATGTGCTAGATGCTCCTGCTTGTAACACATGTGGCTGTTCATGGAGAGATGCATGTTTTTCTTCAACTCATCAGAACTGGCCTATGGGAAACAAAGAGAGCCTATGACAATGTGGAAAAACGCACGTTGCAGGAAGCATTCCTTTCAAAAACTAACTCAACTCTCACAAGGAAACAATGTACTAGATACTGCAGACTCTAACATAAATGGTTTCTTTTGGAGAGATACATGCGTTTCTTCAACTCAGGTGAGGAGGCCATTTTGGAATCCAATGTGCCTTTCTCTACCTTGAAAATTGTGATTTGTAGGAAGTGTTCCTGTCAATAACTAATAGAATTCTCACAGGGAAATAATGTGCTGGATGCTCATGCTTCTAACAAGGATGATTTTCTTTCTAGAGATACATGTTTTTCTCCACCATAGCAGACAAGACCTATTTGGAGCAAAAACAACCTGTATGCACCGTGAAACACCTGAGTTACAGGAAGGATTCTTTTCAAAACCTCATTCGACTCTCACAAACGTACAACATGCAAGAATGTGCAGCTTCTAACATAGATGGTTTCCTTAGACATGGAGCAAACAGAGCCAATGTCCACCATGAAACACTTACATTGCAGGAAAAATTCCTTTCAAAACTAAAGTGGGTTCACAGAGAGAAACAATATGCTAGATGCTCCAGCTTCTAACGAACATAGATTTCTTTGGAGAAATACATGTGTTTCTTCATCTCAGCTGAATAAGCCTAGTGGGAGCAAACAGAGTCCATCCCCACCTTGGAACACCTAAGTTGCAGGAAGTATTCCTTTCAAAAACGAACTCAATTCTTTCGTGGAAACAAGGTTCTAGATGAAATGCTTCTAACAGAGATGGTTTTCTTTGGAGAGATACATGTCTTTCTTCAACTCAGCTAAGTAGGCCTATTTGGACAAAATGAGCCTTTCTCCAACTTGAAAATTGAGATTTCACGAAGTATGCCTTTCCAAAACTAACTCAATTCTGTCTGTGCTACAAAGTGCTACATGCTGTTGATTCTAACAGAGATGGTTCTATGGAGACATACATGTGTTCCTTCAACTTTACAAAAAAGGCATTTGTGGAGCAATTAGGGCATATCTCCACCTTGCAATCTGTGATTTGCAGGAAGTATTCCTTTCAAAAAGTAACTCAGTTCTCATAGGGAAACAATGTTCTACATTCCCCTGATTCTAACACAAACGGATATCTTTGGAGCATTACATGAGTTTCTTCAACCTAGCTGAATAGGCCTATTTGGAAAGAACATGAGCATTTCTCAACCTTGAAAACTGTGACTTGCAGCTAGTATTCCTGACAAAAAGAAAGTGAATTTTCACATGGAAACAATGTTCTACATACTCCGTCTTCTAAAACAGATGGTTTTCTTTAGAGAGATACATGTGTTTCTTCAACTCAGCTGAATAGGCCTATTTGGAACATAGGGAGCCTGTCACAACCTTGAAAAACCAACGTTCCAGGAAGTAGTCCTTTCAGACCCTAAGTCAACTCACACAGGGCAACAATGAGCTAGATGCTGCAGCCTCGAACATACATGGTTTTGGTTGGAGAGATGCATACATTTCTTCAACCCAGGTGAATAGGCCAGTTTGGAATAACGAGCCTTTCTTCACCTTGAAAACTGGTTTGCAGTAAGTATTCCTTTCAAAAAATACCTCAGTCTCAAAGAGAAACACTGTGCTAGATGCTCATGCTTCTAAAACAAATGGTTTTCTTTCAAAGATTCATGTTTTTCTTCCACTCATCTTTAAAGGCCTTTTTGGAGCAAATTGAGCCTATCTCCACCTTCAAACATGTTAGTTGCGGAAGTAATTCTATCAAACCTAAATTGATTCTCAGAAGGAAACAATATGCTAGATGCTACAGCTTCTAACATAGATGGTTTCCTTTAGAGAGATATATATATTACTTCAACTCAACACAGTAGGCCTATTTGCAACAAAATGAGCCTTTCTCCACCTTTAAAACTGATTTTCGGTCGTCTTCTTTCAAAAAGAAACTCAATTCTCACTGGGAAAAAAGTGCTCTATGCTCCCGCTTCTAACACAGATAGTTATCTTTTGAGAGATACATGTGTTTCTTCAATTGGCTCAACAGGCCTGTCTGGAGCAAACTGAGCCCATCTCCGGGTTCGAACACCTAAGTTGCAGTAAGGTATGTTTTTAAAACCTAAGTCTATTCTCCAGGGAAACAAGATGTTAGATGCTGCAGCCTCTAATATAGATGGTTTCCTTGGGAGGTTCATGTGTTTCTTGAACTCATTTCAATAGGCCTAGTTGGAGCAAACAGGGCCTATCTCCATCTTGAAAAACTCAGTGGATGGAAATATTCCTTTCAAATGTAAATCAAATATCACAGGAAAACAGCATGCTGATGCTGCAGTTTCTGACATAGACGGTTTATTGGGAGAAATTCATGTGTTTCTTCAACTGCGCTTCACAGGCCTATTTGGAGGAAACAGACTCTATCTCTCCCTTCAAACATGGAACTTGCCGAAAGTGTTCCTTTCTAAACGAAATCAATTCTCACTTGGAAACTATGCTCTAGATGCTACTACTTTTAAAGAAGATGCTTGTCTTTGGAGAGATACATGTGTTACTTCAGCTCAGATGAATAGGATTATGTTGAACTAAATGAGCCTTTTGCCACCTTGAAAACTGTGAGATTCAGGAAGTATTCCTTTCTAAAAGTAACTCACTTGTCACTTGGCAACAATGCACTACATGACCTGCTTGTAACACAGAAGGAATTCTTTTGAGATATCCTTGTGTTTCTTCAACTCACCAAAATAGGCCTATTAGGAATAAAATGAGCCTTTCTCCACCTTGAAAACTGTGATTTTTCAGGAAGTATTCCTTTCAAAACCTAACTACATTCTCACTGGGCAACAAAGCACTAGATGTTCCTGCTTCTAACACAGATGGTTTCCCTGCCACAGATACATGTGTTCCTTCAACTTAGCTGAATAGGCCTATCTGGCTCAAACAGAGCCTATCTCCACCTTGACAACTGTCATTTGGAGGAAGTTTTTATTTGCCAAAGAAACTCAATTCTCTCAAGAAAACAAGGTTCTAGATCTCCTGCTTCTAACACAAATAATTGTCTTGGCAGAGATACAGGTGTTTCTTCAACTCAGCTGAATAGGCCTATTTGGGAAAAAAAATGAGCCTTTTGCAACCTTGAAAAATATGATTGGCAGGAAGAATGTCTTTTAAACTCTAACTCAATTCCCACAGGGAAACAATGTGCTAGATGCTCCTGCTTGTAACACATGTGGCTGTTCATGGAGAGATGCATGTTTTTCTTCAACTCACCAGAATTGGCCTATGGGAAACAAAGAGAGCCTATGACAATGTGGAAAAACCCACGTTGCAGGAAGCATTCCTTTCAAAAACTAACTCAACTCTCACAAGGAAACAATGTACTAGATACTGCAGACTCTAACATAAATGGTTTCTTTTGGAGAGATACATGCGTTTCTTCAACTCAGGTGAGGAGGCCATTTTGGAATCCAATGTGCCTTTCTCTACCTTGAAAATTGTAATTTGTAGGAAGTGTTCCTGTCAATAACTAATAGAATTCTCACAGGGAAATAATGTGCTGGATGCTCATGCTTCTAACAAGGATGATTTTCTTTCTAGAGATACATGTTTTTCTCCACCATAGCAGAAAAGACCTATTTGGAGCAAAAACAGCCTGTATGCACCGTGAAACACCTGAGTTACAGGAAGGATTCTTTTCAAAACCTCATTCGACTCTCACAAACGTACAACATGCAAGAATGTGCAGCTTCTAACATAGATGGTTTCCTTAGACATGGAGCAAACAGAGCCAATGTCCACCATGAAACACTTACATTGCAGGAAAAATTCCTTTCAAAAATAAAGTGGGTTCACAGAGAGAAACAATATGCTAGATGCTCCAGCTTCTAACGAACATAGATTTCTTTGGAGAAATACATGTGTTTCTTCATCTCAGCTGAATAAGCCTAGTGGGAGCAAACAGAGTCCATCCCCACCTTGGAACACCTAAGTTGCAGGAAGTATTCCTTTCAAAAACGAACTCAATTCTTTCGTGGAAACAAGGTTCTAGATGAAATGCTTCTAACAGAGATGGTTTTCTTTGGAGAGATACATGTCTTTCTTCAACTCAGCTAAGTAGGCCTATTTGGACAAAATGAGCCTTTCTCCAACTTGAAAATTGAGATTTCAGGAAGTATTCCTTTCCAAAACTAACTCAATTCTCTCGGTGCTACAAAGTGCTACATGCTGTTGATTCTAACAGAGATGGTTCTATGGAGACATACATGTGTTCCTTCAACTTTACAAAAAAGGCATTTGTGGAGCAATTAGGGCATATCTCCACCTTGCAATCTGTGATTTGCAGGAAGTATTCCTTTCAAAAAGTAACTCAGTTCTCATAGGGAAACAATGTGCTACATCCCCCTGCTTCTAACACAAACGGATATCTTTGGAGCGTTACATGAGTTTCTTCAACCTAGCTGAATAGGCCTATTTGGAAAGAACATGAGCATTTCTCAACCTTGAAAACTGTGACTTGCAGCTAGTATTCCTGACAAAAAGAAACTGAATTTTCACATGGAAACAATGTTCTACATACTCCGTCTTCTAAAACAGATGGTTTTCTTTAGAGAGATACATGTGTTTCTTCAACTCAGCTGAATAGGCCTATTTGGAACATAGGGAGCCTGTCACAACCTTGAAAAACCAACGTTCCAGGAAGTAGTCCTTTCAGACCCTAAGTCAACTCACACAGGGCAACAATGAGCTAGATGCTGCAGCCTCGAACATACATGGTTTTGGTTGGAGAGATGCATACATTTCTTCAACCCAGGTGAATAGGCCAGTTTGGAATAACGAGCCTTTCTTCACCTTGAAAACTGGTTTGCAGTAAGTATTCCTTTCAAAAAATACCTCAGTCTCAAAGAGAAACACTGTGCTAGATGCTCATGCTTCTAAAACAAATGGTTTTCTTTCAAAGATTCATGTTTTTCTTCCACTCATCTTTAAAGGCCTTTTTGGAGCAAATTGAGCCTATCTCCACCTTCAAACATGTTACTTGCGGAAGTAATTCTATCAAACCTAAATTGATTCTCACAAGGAAACAATATGCTAGATGCTACAGCTTCTAACATAGATGGTTTCCTTTAGAGAGATATATATATTACTTCAACTCAACACAGTAGGCCTATTTGCAACAAAATGAGCCTTTCTCCACCTTTAAAACTGTGATTTTCGGTCGTCTTCTTTCAAAAAGAAACTCAATTCTCACTGGGAAAAAAGTGCTCTATGCTCCCGCTTCTAACACAGATAGTTATCTTTTGAGAGATACATGTGTTTCTACAATTGTCTCAACAGGCCTGTCTGGAGCAAACTGAGCCCATCTCCGGGTTCGAACACCTAAGTTGCAGTAAGGTATGTTTTTAAAACCTAAGTCTATTCTCCAGGGAAACAAGATGTTAGATGCTGCAGCCTCTAATATAGATGGTTTCCTTGGGAGGTTCATGTGTTTCTTGAACTCATTTCAATAGGCCTAGTTGGAGCAAACAGGGCCTATCTCCATCTTGAAAAACTCAGTGGATGGAAATATTCCTTTCAAATGTAAATCAAATATCACAGGAAAACAGCATGCTGATGCTGCAGTTTCTGACATAGACGGTTTATTGGGAGAAATTCATGTGTTTCTTCAACTGCGCTTCACAGGCCTATTTGGAGGAAACAGACTCTATCTCTCCCTTCAAACATGGAACTTGCCGAAAGTGTTCCTTTCTAAACGAAATCAATTCTCACTTGGAAACTATGCTCTAGATGCTACTACTTTTAAAGAAGATGCTTGTCTTTGGAGAGATACATGTGTTACTTCAGCTCAGATGAATAGGATTATGTTGAACTAAATGAGCCTTTTGCCACCTTGAAAACTGTGAGATTCAGGAAGTATTCCTTTCTAAAAGTAACTCACTTGTCACTTGGCAACAATGCACTACATGACCTGCTTGTAACACAGAAGGAATTCTTTTGAGATATCCTTGTGTTTCTTCAACTCACCAAAATAGGCCTATTTGGAATAAAATGAGCCTTTCTCCACCTTGAAAACTGTGATTTTTCAGGAAGTATTCCTTTCAAAACCTAACTACATTCTCACTGGGCAACAAAGCACTAGATGTTCCTGCTTCTAACACAGATGGTTTCCCTGCCACAGATACATGTGTTCCTTCAACTTAGCTGAATAGGCCTATCTGGCTCAAACAGAGCCTATCTCCACCTTGACAACTGTCATTTGGAGGAAGTTTTTATTTGCCAAAGAAACTCAATTCTCTCAAGAAAACAAGGTTCTAGATCTCCTGCTTCTAACACAAATAATTGTCTTGGCAGAGATACAGGTGTTTCTTCAACTCAGCTGAATAGGCCTATTTGGGAAAAAAAATGAGCCTTTTGCAACCTTGAAAAATATGATTGGCAGGAAGAATGTCTTTTACACTCTAACTCAATTCCCACAGGGAAACAATGTGCTAGATGCTCCTGCTTATAACACATGTGGCTGTTCATGGAGAGATGCATGTTTTTCTTCAACTCACCAGAACTGGCCTATGGGAAACAAAGAGAGCCTATGACAATGTGGAAAAACCCACGTTGCAGGAAGCATTCCTTTCAAAAACTAACTCAACTCTCACAAGGAAACAATGTACTAGATACTGCAGACTCTAACATAAATGGTTTCTTTTGGAGAGATACATGCGTTTCTTCAACTCAGGTGAGGAGGCCATTTTGGAATCCAATGTGCCTTTCTCTACCTTGAAAATTGTGATTTGTAGGAAGTGTTCCTGTCAATAACTAATAGAATTCTCACAGGGAAATAATGTGCTGGATGCTCATGCTTCTAACAAGGATGATTTTCTTTCTAGAGATACATGTTTTTCTCCACCATAGCAGACAAGACCTATTTGGAGCAAAAACAGCCTGTATGCACCGTGAAACACCTGAGTTACAGGAAGGATTCTTTTCAAAACCTCATTCGACTCTCACAAACGTACAACATGCAAGAATGTGCAGCTTCTAACATAGATGGTTTCCTTAGACATGGAGCAAACAGAGCCAATGTCCACCATGAAACACTTACATTGCAGGAAAAATTCCTTTCAAAAATAAAGTGGGTTCACAGAGAGAAACAATATGCTAGATGCTCCAGCTTCTAACGAACATAGATTTCTTTGGAGAAATACATGTGTTTCTTCATCTCAGCTGAATAAGCCTAGTGGGAGCAAACAGAGCACATCCCCACCTTGGAACACCTAAGTTGCAGGAAGTATGCCTTTCAAAAACGAACTCAATTCTTTCATGGAAACAAGGTTCTAGATGAAATGCTTCTAACAGAGATGGTTTTCTTTGGAGAGATACATGTCTTTCTTCAACTCAGCTAAGTAGGCCTATTTGGACAAAATGAGCCTTTCTCCAACTTGAAAATTGAGATTTCAGGAAGTATTCCTTTCCAAAACTAACTCAATTCTGTCTGTGCTACAAAGTGCTACATGCTGTTGATTCTAACAGTGATGGTTCTATGGAGACATACATGTGTTCCTTCAACTTTACAAAAAAGGCATTTGTGGAGCAATTAGGGCATATCTCCACCTTGCAATCTGTGATTTGCAGGAAGTATTCCTTTCAAAAAGTAACTCAGTTCTCATAGGGAAACAATGTTCTACATCCCCCTGCTTCTAACACAAACGGATATCTTTGGAGCGTTACATGAGTTTCTTCAACCTAGCTGAATAGGCCTATTTGGAAAGAACATGAGCATTTCTCAACCTTGAAAACTGTGACTTGCAGCTAGTATTCCTGACAAAAAGAAACTGAATTTTCACATGGAAACAATGTTCTACATACTCCGTCTTCTAAAACAGATGGTTTTCTTTAGAGAGATACATGTGTTTCTTCAACTCAGCTGAATAGGCCTATTTGGAACATAGGGAGCCTGTCACAACCTTGAAAAACCAACGTTCCAGGAAGTAGTCCTTTCAGACCCTAAGTCAACTCACACAGGGCAACAATGAGCTAGATGCTGCAGCCTCGAACATACATGGTTTTGGTTGGAGAGATGCATACATTTCTTCAACCCAGGTGAATAGGCCAGTTTGGAATAACGAGCCTTTCTTCACCTTGAAAACTGGTTTGCAGTAAGTATTCCTTTCAAAAAATACCTCAGTCTCAAAGAGAAACACTGTGCTAGATGCTCATGCTTCTAAAACAAATGGTTTTCTTTCAAAGATTCATGTTTTTCTTCCACTCATCTTTAAAGGCCTTTTTGGAGCAAATTGAGCCTATCTCCACCTTCAAACATGTTACTTGCGGAAGTAATTCTATCAAACCTAAATTGATTCTCAGAAGGAAACAATATGCTAGATGCTACAGCTTCTAACATAGATGGTTTCCTTTAGAGAGATATATATATTACTTCAACTCAACACAGTAGGCCTATTTGCAACAAAATGAGCCTTTCTCCACCTTTAAAACTGTGATTTTCGGTCGTCTTCTTTCAAAAAGAAACTCAATTCTCACTGGGAAAAAAGTGCTCTATGCTCCCGCTTCTAACACAGATAGTTATCTTTTGAGAGATACATGTGTTTCTTCAATTGGCTCAACAGGCCTGTCTGGAGCAAACTGAGCCCATCTCCGGGTTCGAACACCTAAGTTGCAGTAAGGTATGTTTTTAAAACCTAAGTCTATTCTCCAGGGAAACAAGATGTTAGATGCTGCAGCCTCTAATATAGATGGTTTCCTTGGGAGGTTCATGTGTTTCTTGAACTCATTTCAATAGGCCTAGTTGGAGCAAACAGGGCCTATCTCCATCTTGAAAAACTCAGTGGATGGAAATATTCCTTTCAAATGTAAATCAAATATCACAGGAAAACAGCATGCTGATGCTGCAGTTTCTGACATAGACGGTTTATTGGGAGAAATTCATGTGTTTCTTCAACGCGCTTCACAGGCCTATTTGGAGGAAACAGACTCTATCTCTCCCTTCAAACATGGAACTTGCCGAAAGTGTTCCTTTCTAAACGAAATCAATTCTCACTTGGAAACTATGCTCTAGATGCTACTACTTTTAAAGAAGATGCTTGTCTTTGGAGAGATACATGTGTTACTTCAGCTCAGATGAATAGGATTATGTTGAACTAAATGAGCCTTTTGCCACCTTGAAAACTGTGAGATTCAGGAAGTATTCCTTTCTAAAAGTAACTCACTTGTCACTTGGCAACAATGCACTACATGACCTGCTTGTAACACAGAAGGAATTCTTTTGAGATATCCTTGTGTTTCTTCAACTCACCAAAATAGGCCTATTTGGAATAAAATGAGCCTTTCTCCACCTTGAAAACTGTGATTTTTCAGGAAGTATTCCTTTCAAAACCTAACTACATTCTCACTGGGCAACAAAGCACTAGATGTTCCTGCTTCTAACACAGATGGTTTCCCTGCCACAGATACATGTGTTCCTTCAACTTAGCTGAATAGGCCTATCTGGCTCAAACAGAGCCTATCTCCACCTTGACAACTGTCATTTGGAGGAAGTTTTTATTTGCCAAAGAAACTCAATTCTCTCAAGAAAACAAGGTTCTAGATCTCCTGCTTCTAACACAAATAATTGTCTTGGCAGAGATACAGGTGTTTCTTCAACTCAGCTGAATAGGCCTATTTGGGAAAAAAAATGAGCCTTTTGCAACCTTGAAAAATATGATTGGCAGGAAGAATGTCTTTTACACTCTAACTCAATTCCCACAGGGAAACAATGTGCTAGATGCTCCTGCTTATAACACATGTGGCTGTTCATGGAGAGATGCATGTTTTTCTTCAACTCACCAGAACTGGCCTATGGGAAACAAAGAGAGCCTATGACAATGTGGAAAAACCCACGTTGCAGGAAGCATTCCTTTCAAAAACTAACTCAACTCTCACAAGGAAACAATGTACTAGATACTGCAGACTCTAACATAAATGGTTTCTTTTGGAGAGATACATGCGTTTCTTCAACTCAGGTGAGGAGGCCATTTTGGAATCCAATGTGCCTTTCTCTACCTTGAAAATTGTGATTTGTAGGAAGTGTTCCTGTCAATAACTAATAGAATTCTCACAGGGAAATAATGTGCTGGATGCTCATGCTTCTAACAAGGATGATTTTCTTTCTAGAGATACATGTTTTTCTCCACCATAGCAGACAAGACCTATTTGGAGCAAAAACAGCCTGTATGCACCGTGAAACACCTGAGTTACAGGAAGGATTCTTTTCAAAACCTCATTCGACTCTCACAAACGTACAACATGCAAGAATGTGCAGCTTCTAACATAGATGGTTTCCTTAGACATGGAGCAAACAGAGCCAATGTCCACCATGAAACACTTACATTGCAGGAAAAATTCCTTTCAAAAATAAAGTGGGTTCACAGAGAGAAACAATATGCTAGATGCTCCAGCTTCTAACGAACATAGATTTCTTTGGAGAAATACATGTGTTTCTTCATCTCAGCTGAATAAGCCTAGTGGGAGCAAACAGAGCACATCCCCACCTTGGAACACCTAAGTTGCAGGAAGTATGCCTTTCAAAAACGAACTCAATTCTTTCATGGAAACAAGGTTCTAGATGAAATGCTTCTAACAGAGATGGTTTTCTTTGGAGAGATACATGTCTTTCTTCAACTCAGCTAAGTAGGCCTATTTGGACAAAATGAGCCTTTCTCCAACTTGAAAATTGAGATTTCAGGAAGTATTCCTTTCCAAAACTAACTCAATTCTGTCTGTGCTACAAAGTGCTACATGCTGTTGATTCTAACAGTGATGGTTCTATGGAGACATACATGTGTTCCTTCAACTTTACAAAAAAGGCATTTGTGGAGCAATTAGGGCATATCTCCACCTTGCAATCTGTGATTTGCAGGAAGTATTCCTTTCAAAAAGTAACTCAGTTCTCATAGGGAAACAATGTTCTACATCCCCCTGCTTCTAACACAAACGGATATCTTTGGAGCGTTACATGAGTTTCTTCAACCTAGCTGAATAGGCCTATTTGGAAAGAACATGAGCATTTCTCAACCTTGAAAACTGTGACTTGCAGCTAGTATTCCTGACAAAAAGAAACTGAATTTTCACATGGAAACAATGTTCTACATACTCCGTCTTCTAAAACAGATGGTTTTCTTTAGAGAGATACATGTGTTTCTTCAACTCAGCTGAATAGGCCTATTTGGAACATAGGGAGCCTGTCACAACCTTGAAAAACCAACGTTCCAGGAAGTAGTCCTTTCAGACCCTAAGTCAACTCACACAGGGCAACAATGAGCTAGATGCTGCAGCCACGAACATACATGGTTTTGGTTGGAGAGATGCATACATTTCTTCAACCCAGGTGAATAGGCCAGTTTGGAACAACGAGCCTTTCTTCACCTTGAAAACTGGTTTGCAGTAAGTATTCTTTTCAAAAAATACCTCAGTCTCAAAGAGAAACACTGTGCTAGATGCTCATGCTTCTAAAACAAATGGTTTTCTTTCAAAGATTCATGTTTTTCTTCCACTCATCTTTAAAGGCCTTTTTGGAGCAAATTGAGCCTATCTCCACCTTCAAACATGTTAGTTGCGGAAGTAATTCTATCAAACCTAAATTGATTCTCAGAAGGAAACAATATGCTAGATGCTACAGCTTCTAACATAGATGGTTTCCTTTAGAGAGATATATATATTACTTCAACTCAACACAGTAGGCCTATTTGCAACAAAATGAGCCTTTCTCCACCTTTAAAACTGTGATTTTCGGTCGTCTTCTTTCAAAAAGAAACTCAATTCTCACTGGGAAAAAAGTGCTCTATGCTCCCGCTTCTAACACAGATAGTTATCTTTTGAGAGATACATGTGTTTCTTCAATTGGCTCAACAGGCCTGTCTGGAGCAAACTGAGCCTATCTCCGGGTTCAAACACCTAAGTTGCAGTAAGGTATGTTTTTAAAACCTAAGTCTATTCTCCAGGGAAACAAGATGTTAGATGCTGCAGCCTCTAATATAGATGGTTTCCTTGGGAGGTTCATGTGTTTCTTGAACTCATTTCAATAGGCCTAGTTGGAGCAAACAGGGCCTATCTCCACCTTGAAAAACTCAGTGGATGGAAATATTCCTTTCAAATGTAAATCAAATATCACAGGAAAACAGCATGCTGATGCTGCAGTTTCTGACATAGACGGTTTATTGGGAGAAATTCATGTGTTTCTTCAACTGCGCTTCACAGGCCTATTTGGAGGAAACAGACTCTATCTCTCCCTTCAAACATGGAACTTGCCGAAAGTGTTCCTTTCTAAACGAAATCAATTCTCACTTGGAAACTATGCTCTAGATGCTACTACTTTTAAAGAAGATGCTTGTCTTTGGAGAGATACATGTGTTACTTCAGCTCAGATGAATAGGATTATGTTGAACTAAATGAGCCTTTTGCCACCTTGAAAACTGTGAGATTCAGGAAGTATTCCCTTCTAAAAGTAACTCACTTGTCACTTGGCAACAATGCACTACATGACCTGCTTGTAACACAGAAGGAATTCTTTTGAGATATCCTTGTGTATCTTCAACTCACCAAAATAGGCCTATTTGGAATAAAATGAGCCTTTCTCCACCTTGAAAACTGTGATTTTTCAGGAAGTATTCCTTTCAAAACCTAACTACATTCTCACTGGGCAACAAAGCACTAGATGTTCCTGCTTCTAACACAGATGGTTTCCCTGCCACAGATACATGTGTTCCTTCAACTTAGCTGAATAGCCTATCTGGCTCAAACAGAGCCTATCTCCACCTTGACAACTGTCATTTGGAGGAAGTTTTTATTTGCCAAAGAAACTCAATTCTCTCAAGAAAACAAGGTTCTAGATCTCCTGCTTCTAACACAAATAATTGTCTTGGCAGAGATACAGGTGTTTCTTCAACTCAGCTGAATAGTCCTATTTGGGAAAAAAAATGAGCCTTTTGCAACCTTGAAAAATATGATTGGCAGGAAGAATGTCTTTTAAACTCTAACTCAATTCCCACAGGGAAACAATGTGCTAGATGCTCCTGCTTGTAACACATGTGGCTGTTCATGGAGAGATGCATGTTTTTCTTCAACTCATCAGAACTGGCCTATGGGAAACAAAGAGAGCCTATGACAATGTGGAAAAACCCACGTTGCAGGAAGCATTCCTTTCAAAAACTAACTCAACTCTCACAAGGAAACAATGTACTAGATACTGCAGACTCTAACATAAATGGTTTCTTTTGGAGAGATACATGCGTTTCTTCAACTCAGGTGAGGAGGCCATTTTGGAATCCAATGTGCCTTTCTCTACCTTGAAAATTGTGATTTGTAGGAAGTGTTCCTGTCAATAACTAATAGAATTCTCACAGGGAAATAATGTGCTGGATGCTCATGCTTCTAACAAGGATGATTTTCTTTCTAGAGATACATGTTTTTCTCCACCATAGCAGACAAGACCTATTTGGAGCAAAAACAGCCTGTATGCACCGTGAAACACCTGAGTTACAGGAAGGATTCTTTTCAAAACCTCATTCGACTCTCACAAACGTACAACATGCAAGAATGTGCAGCTTCTAACATAGATGGTTTCCTTAGACATGGAGCAAACAGAGCCAATGTCCACCATGAAACACTTACATTGCAGGAAAAATTCCTTTCAAAAATAAAGTGGGTTCACAGAGAGAAACAATATGCTAGATGCTCCAGCTTCTAACGAACATAGATTTCTTTGGAGAAATACATGTGTTTCTTCATCTCAGCTGAATAAGCCTAGTGGGAGCAAACAGAGCCCATCCCCACCTTGGAACACCTAAGTTGCAGGAAGTATTCCTTTCAAAAACGAACTCAATTCTTTCGTGGAAACAAGGTTCTAGATGAAATGCTTCTAACAGAGATGGTTTTCTTTGGAGAGATACATGTCTTTCTTCAACTCAGCTAAGTAGGCCTATTTGGACAAAATGAGCCTTTCTCCAACTTGAAAATTGAGATTTCAGGAAGTATTCCTTTCCAAAACTAACTCAATTCTCTCGGTGCTACAAAGTGCTACATGCTGTTGATTCTAACAGAGATGGTTCTATGGAGACATACATGTGTTCCTTCAACTTTACAAAAAAGGCATTTGTGGAGCAATTAGGGCATATCTCCACCTTGCAATCTGTGATTTGCAGGAAGTATTCCTTTCAAAAAGTAACTCAGTTCTCATAGGGAAACAATGTTCTACATCCCCCTGCTTCTAACACAAACGGATATCTTTGGAGCGTTACATGAGTTTCTTCAACCTAGCTGAATAGGCCTATTTGGAAAGAACATGAGCATTTCTCAACCTTGAAAACTGTGACTTGCAGCTAGTATTCCTGACAAAAAGAAACTGAATTTTCACATGGAAACAATGTTCTACATACTCCGTCTTCTAAAACAGATGGTTTTCTTTAGAGAGATACATGTGTTTCTTGAACTCAGCTGAATAGGCCTATTTGGAACATAGGGAGCCTGTCACAACCTTGAAAAACCAACGTTCCAGGAAGTAGTCCTTTCAGACCCTAAGTCAACTCACACAGGGCAACAATGAGCTAGATGCTGCAGCCTCGAACATGCATGGTTTTGGTTGGAGAGATGCATACATTTCTTCAACCCAGGTGAATAGGCCAGTTTGGAATAAGGAGCCTTTCTTCACCTTGAAAACTGGTTTGCAGTAAGTATTCCTTTCAAAAAATACCTCAGTCTCAAAGAGAAACACTGTGCTAGATGCTCATGCTTCTAAAACAAATGGTTTTCTTTCAAAGATTCATGTTTTTCTTCCACTCATCTTTAAAGGCCTTTTTGGAGCAAATTGAGCCTATCTCCACCTTCAAACATGTTACTTGCGGAAGTAATTCTATCAAACCTAAATTGATTCTCAGAAGGAAACAATATGCTAGATGCTACAGCTTCTAACATAGATGGTTTCCTTTAGAGAGATATATATATTACTTCAACTCAACACAGTAGGCCTATTTGCAACAAAATGAGCCTTTCTCCACCTTTAAAACTGTGATTTTCGGTCGTCTTCTTTCAAAAAGAAACTCAATTCTCACTGGGAAAAAAGTGCTCTATGCTCCCGCTTCTAACACAGATAGTTATCTTTTGAGAGATACATGTGTTTCTTCAATTGGCTCAACAGGCCTGTCTGGAGCAAACTGAGCCTATCTCCGGGTTCGAACACCTAAGTTGCAGTAAGGTATGTTTTTAAAACCTAAGTCTATTCTCCAGGGAAACAAGATGTTAGATGCTGCAGCCTCTAATATAGATGGTTTCCTTGGGAGGTTCATGTGTTTCTTGAACTCATTTCAATAGGCCTAGTTGGAGCAAACAGGGCCTATCTCCATCTTGAAAAACTCAGTGGATGGAAATATTCCTTTCAAATGTAAATCAAATATCACAGGAAAACAGCATGCTGATGCTGCAGTTTCTGACATAGACGGTTTATTGGGAGAAATTCATGTGTTTCTTCAACTGCGCTTCACAGGCCTATTTGGAGGAAACAGACTCTATCTCTCCCTTCAAACATGGAACTTGCCGAAAGTGTTCCTTTCTAAACGAAATCAATTCTCACTTGGAAACTATGCTCTAGATGCTACTACTTTTAAAGAAGATGCTTGTCTTTGGAGAGATACATGTGTTACTTCAGCTCAGATGAATAGGATTATGTTGAACTAAATGAGCCTTTTGCCACCTTGAAAACTGTGAGATTCAGGAAGTATTCCCTTCTAAAAGTAACTCACTTGTCACTTGGCAACAATGCACTACATGACCTGCTTGTAACACAGAAGGAATTCTTTTGAGATATCCTTGTGTATCTTCAACTCACCAAAATAGGCCTATTTGGAATAAAATGAGCCTTTCTCCACCTTGAAAACTGTGATTTTTCAGGAAGTATTCCTTTCAAAACCTAACTACATTCTCACTGGGCAACAAAGCACTAGATGTTCCTGCTTCTAACACAGATGGTTTCCCTGCCACAGATACATGTGTTCCTTCAACTTAGCTGAATAGGCCTATCTGGCTCAAACAGAGCCTATCTCCACCTTGACAACTGTCATTTGGAGGAAGTTTTTATTTGCCAAAGAAACTCAATTCTCTCAAGAAAACAAGGTTCTAGATCTCCTGCTTCTAACACAAATAATTGTCTTGGCAGAGATACAGGTGTTTCTTCAACTCAGCTGAATAGTCCTATTTGGGAAAAAAAATGAGCCTTTTGCAACCTTGAAAAATATGATTGGCAGGAAGAATGTCTTTTAAACTCTAACTCAATTCCCACAGGGAAACAATGTGCTAGATGCTCCTGCTTGTAACACATGTGGCTGTTCATGGAGAGATGCATGTTTTTCTTCAACTCATCAGAACTGGCCTATGGGAAACAAAGAGAGCCTATGACAATGTGGAAAAACCCACGTTGCAGGAAGCATTCCTTTCAAAAACTAACTCAACTCTCACAAGGAAACAATGTACTAGATACTGCAGACTCTAACATAAATGGTTTCTTTTGGAGAGATACATGCGTTTCTTCAACTCAGGTGAGGAGGCCATTTTGGAATCCAATGTGCCTTTCTCTACCTTGAAAATTGTGATTTGTAGGAAGTGTTCCTGTCAATAACTAATAGAATTCTCACAGGGAAATAATGTGCTGGATGCTCATGCTTCTAACAAGGATGATTTTCTTTCTAGAGATACATGTTTTTCTCCACCATAGCAGACAAGACCTATTTGGAGCAAAAACAGCCTGTATGCACCGTGAAACACCTGAGTTACAGGAAGGATTCTTTTCAAAACCTCATTCGACTCTCACAAACGTACAACATGCAAGAATGTGCAGCTTCTAACATAGATGGTTTCCTTAGACATGGAGCAAACAGAGCCAATGTCCACCATGAAACACTTACATTGCAGGAAAAATTCCTTTCAAAAATAAAGTGGGTTTACAGAGAGAAACAATATGCTAGATGCTCCAGCTTCTAACGAACATAGATTTCTTTGGAGAAATACATGTGTTTCTTCATCTCAGCTGAATAAGCGTAGTGGGAGCAAACAGAGCCCATCCCCACCTTGGAACACCTAAGTTGCAGGAAGTATTCCTTTCAAAAACGAACTCAATTCTTTCGTGGAAACAAGGTTCTAGATGAAATGCTTCTAACAGAGATGGTTTTCTTTGGAGAGATACATGTCTTTCTTCAACTCAGCTAAGTAGGCCTATTTGGACAAAATGAGCCTTTCTCCAACTTGAAAATTGAGATTTCAGGAAGTATTCCTTTCCAAAACTAACTCAATTCTCTCGGTGCTACAAAGTGCTACATGCTGTTGATTCTTACAGAGATGGTTCTATGGAGACATACATGTGTTCCTTCAACTTTACAAAAAAGGCATTTGTGGAGCAATTAGGGCATATCTCCACCTTGCAATCTGTGATTTGCACGAAGTATTCCTTTCAAAAAGTAACTCAGTTCTCATAGGGAAACAATGTTCTACATCCCCCTGCTTCTAACACAAACGGATACCTTTGGAGCGTTACATGAGTTTCTTCAACCTAGCTGAATAGGCCTATTTGGAAAGAACATGAGCATTTCTCAACCTTGAAAACTGTGACTTGCAGCTAGTATTCCTGACAAAAAGAAACTGAATTTTCACATGGAAACAATGTTCTACATACTCCGTCTTCTAAAACAGATGGTTTTCTTTAGAGAGATACATGTGTTTCTTGAACTCAGCTGAATAGGCCTATTTGGAACATAGGGAGCCTGTCACAACCTTGAAAAACCAACGTTCCAGGAAGTAGTCCTTTCAGACCCTAAGTCAACTCACACAGGGCAACAATGAGCTAGATGCTGCAGCCTCGAACATGCATGGTTTTGGTTGGAGAGATGCATACATTTCTTCAACCCAGGTGAATAGGCCAGTTTGGAATAAGGAGCCTTTCTTCACCTTGAAAACTGGTTTGCAGTAAGTATTCCTTTCAAAAAATACCTCAGTCTCAAAGAGAAACACTGTGCTAGATGCTCATGCTTCTAAAACAAATGGTTTTCTTTCAAAGATTCATGTTTTTCTTCCACTTATCTTTAAAGGCCTTTTTGGAGCAAATTGAGCCTATCTCCACCTTCAAACATGTTAGTTGCGGAAGTAATTCGATCAAACCTAAATTGATTCTCACAAGGAAACAATATGCTAGATGCTACAGCTTCTAACATAGATGGTTTCCTTTAGAGAGATATATATATTACTGCAACTCAACACAGTAGGCCTATTTGCAACAAAATGAGCCTTTCTCCACCTTTACAACTGTGATTTTCGGTCGTCTTCTTTCAAAAAGAAACTCAATTCTCACTGGGAAAAAAGTGCTCTATGCTCCCGCTTCTAACACAGATAGTTATCTTTTGAGAGATACATGTGTTTCTTCAATTGGCTCAACAGGCCTGTCTGGAGCAAACAGCCTATCTCCGGGTTCGAACACCTAAGTTGCAGTAAGGTATGTTTTTAAAACCTAAGTCTATTCTCCAGGGAAACAAGATGTTAGATGCTGCAGCCTCTAATATAGATGGTTTCCTTGGGAGGTTCATGTGTTTCTTGAACTCATTTCAATAGGCCTAGTTGGAGCAAACAGGGCCTATCTCCATCTTGAAAAACTCAGTGGATGGAAATATTCCTTTCAAATGTAAATCAAATATCACAGGAAAACAGCATGCTGATGCTGCAGTTTCTGACATAGACGGTTTATTGGGAGAAATTCATGTGTTTCTTCAACTGCGCTTCACAGGCCTATTTGGAGGAAACAGACTCTATCTCTCCCTTCAAACATGGAACTTGCCGAAAGTGTTCCTTTCTAAACGAAATCAATTCTCACTTGGAAACTATGCTCTAGATGCTACTACTTTTAAAGAAGATGCTTGTCTTTGGAGAGATACATGTGTTACTTCAGCTCAGATGAATAGGATTATGTTGAACTAAATGAGCCTTTTGCCACCTTGAAAACTGTGAGATTCAGGAAGTATTCCTTTCTAAAAGTAACTCACTTGTCACTTGGCAACAATGCACTACATGACCTGCTTGTAACACAGAAGGAATTCTTTTGAGATATCCTTGTGTTTCTTCAACTCACCAAAATAGGCCTATTTGGAATAAAATGAGCCTTTCTCCACCTTGAAAACTGTGATTTTTCAGGAAGTATTCCTTTCAAAACCTAACTACATTCTCACTGGGCAACAAAGCACTAGATGTTCCTGCTTCTAACACAGATGGTTTCCCTGCCACAGATACATGTGTTCCTTCAACTTAGCTGAATAGGCCTATCTGGCTCAAACAGAGCCTATCTCCACCTTGACAACTGTCATTTGGAGGAAGTTTTTATTTGCCAAAGAAACTCAATTCTCTCAAGAAAACAAGGTTCTAGATCTCCTGCTTCTAACACAAATAATTGTCTTGGCAGAGATACAGGTGTTTCTTCAACTCAGCTGAATAGTCCTATTTGGGAAAAAAAATGAGCCTTTTGCAACCTTGAAAAATATGATTGGCAGGAAGAATGTCTTTTAAACTCTAACTCAATTCCCACAGGGAAACAATGTGCTAGATGCTCCTGCTTGTAACACATGTGGCTGTTCATGGAGAGATGCATGTTTTTCTTCAACTCATCAGAACTGGCCTATGGGAAACAAAGAGAGCCTATGACAATGTGGAAAAACCCACGTTGCAGGAAGCATTCCTTTCAAAAACTAACTCAACTCTCACAAGGAAACAATGTACTAGATACTGCAGACTCTAACATAAATGGTTTCTTTTGGAGAGATACATGCGTTTCTTCAACTCAGGTGAGGAGGCCATTTTGGAATCCAATGTGCCTTTCTCTACCTTGAAAATTGTGATTTGTAGGAAGTGTTCCTGTCAATAACTAATAGAATTCTCACAGGGAAATAATGTGCTGGATGCTCATGCTTCTAACAAGGATGATTTTCTTTCTAGAGATACATGTTTTTCTCCACCATAGCAGACAAGACCTATTTGGAGCAAAAACAGCCTGTATGCACCGTGAAACACCTGAGTTACAGGAAGGATTCTTTTCAAAACCTCATTCGACTCTCACAAACGTACAACATGCAAGAATGTGCAGCTTCTAACATAGATGGTTTCCTTAGACATGGAGCAAACAGAGCCAATGTCCACCATGAAACACTTACATTGCAGGAAAAATTCCTTTCAAAAATAAAGTGGGTTTACAGAGAGAAACAATATGCTAGATGCTCCAGCTTCTAACGAACATAGATTTCTTTGGAGAAATACATGTGTTTCTTCATCTCAGCTGAATAAGCCTAGTGGGAGCAAACAGAGCCCATCCCCACCTTGGAACACCTAAGTTGCAGGAAGTATTCCTTTCAAAAACGAACTCAATTCTTTCGTGGAAACAAGGTTCTAGATGAAATGCTTCTAACAGAGATGGTTTTCTTTGGAGAGATACATGTCTTTCTTCAACTCAGCTAAGTAGGCCTATTTGGACAAAATGAGCGTTTCTCCAACTTGAAAATTGAGATTTCAGGAAGTATTCCTTTCCAAAACTAACTCAATTCTCTCGGTGCTACAAAGTGCTACATGCTGTTGATTCTTACAGAGATGGTTCTATGGAGACATACATGTGTTCCTTCAACTTTACAAAAAAGGCATTTGTGGAGCAATTAGGGCATATCTCCACCTTGCAATCTGTGATTTGCACGAAGTATTCCTTTCAAAAAGTAACTCAGTTCTCATAGGGAAACAATGTTCTACATCCCCCTGCTTCTAACACAAACGGATACCTTTGGAGCGTTACATGAGTTTCTTCAACCTAGCTGAATAGGCCTATTTGGAAAGAACATGAGCATTTCTCAACCTTGAAAACTGTGACTTGCAGCTAGTATTCCTGACAAAAAGAAACTGAATTTTCACATGGAAACAATGTTCTACATACTCCGTCTTCTAAAACAGATGGTTTTCTTTAGAGAGATACATGTGTTTCTTGAACTCAGCTGAATAGGCCTATTTGGAACATAGGGAGCCTGTCACAACCTTGAAAAACCAACGTTCCAGGAAGTAGTCCTTTCAGACCCTAAGTCAACTCACACAGGGCAACAATGAGCTAGATGCTGCAGCCTCGAACATGCATGGTTTTGGTTGGAGAGATGCATACATTTCTTCAACCCAGGTGAATAGGCCAGTTTGGAATAAGGAGCCTTTCTTCACCTTGAAAACTGGTTTGCAGTAAGTATTCCTTTCAAAAAATACCTCAGTCTCAAAGAGAAACACTGTGCTAGATGCTCATGCTTCTAAAACAAATGGTTTTCTTTCAAAGATTCATGTTTTTCTTCCACTTATCTTTAAAGGCCTTTTTGGAGCAAATTGAGCCTATCTCCACCTTCAAACATGTTAGTTGCGGAAGTAATTCGATCAAACCTAAATTGATTCTCACAAGGAAACAATATGCTAGATGCTACAGCTTCTAACATAGATGGTTTCCTTTAGAGAGATATATATATTACTGCAACTCAACACAGTAGGCCTATTTGCAACAAAATGAGCCTTTCTCCACCTTTACAACTGTGATTTTCGGTCGTCTTCTTTCAAAAAGAAACTCAATTCTCACTGGGAAAAAAGTGCTCTATGCTCCCGCTTCTAACACAGATAGTTATCTTTTGAGAGATACATGTGTTTCTTCAATTGGCTCAACAGGCCTGTCTGGAGCAAACAGCCTATCTCCGGGTTCGAACACCTAAGTTGCAGTAAGGTATGTTTTTAAAACCTAAGTCTATTCTCCAGGGAAACAAGATGTTAGATGCTGCAGCCTCTAATATAGATGGTTTCCTTGGGAGGTTCATGTGTTTCTTGAACTCATTTCAATAGGCCTAGTTGGAGCAAACAGGGCCTATCTCCATCTTGAAAAACTCAGTGGATGGAAATATTCCTTTCAAATGTAAATCAAATATCACAGGAAAACAGCATGCTGATGCTGCAGTTTCTGACATAGACGGTTTATTGGGAGAAATTCATGTGTTTCTTCAACTGCGCTTCACAGGCCTATTTGGAGGAAACAGACTCTATCTCTCCCTTCAAACATGGAACTTGCCGAAAGTGTTCCTTTCTAAACGAAATCAATTCTCACTTGGAAACTATGCTCTAGATGCTACTACTTTTAAAGAAGATGCTTGTCTTTGGAGAGATACATGTGTTACTTCAGCTCAGATGAATAGGATTATGTTGAACTAAATGAGCCTTTTGCCACCTTGAAAACTGTGAGATTCAGGAAGTATTCCTTTCTAAAAGTAACTCACTTGTCACTTGGCAACAATGCACTACATGACCTGCTTGTAACACAGAAGGAATTCTTTTGAGATATCCTTGTGTTTCTTCAACTCACCAAAATAGGCCTATTTGGAATAAAATGAGCCTTTCTCCACCTTGAAAACTGTGATTTTTCAGGAAGTATTCCTTTCAAAACCTAACTACATTCTCACTGGGCAACAAAGCACTAGATGTTCCTGCTTCTAACACAGATGGTTTCCCTGCCACAGATACATGTGTTCCTTCAACTTAGCTGAATAGCCTATCTGGCTCAAACAGAGCCTATCTCCACCTTGACAACTGTCATTTGGAGGAAGTTTTTATTTGCCAAAGAAACTCAATTCTCTCAAGAAAACAAGGTTCTAGATCTCCTGCTTCTAACACAAATAATTGTCTTGGCAGAGATACAGGTGTTTCTTCAACTCAGCTGAATAGTCCTATTTGGGAAAAAAAATGAGCCTTTTGCAACCTTGAAAAATATGATTGGCAGGAAGAATGTCTTTTAAACTCTAACTCAATTCCCACAGGGAAACAATGTGCTAGATGCTCCTGCTTGTAACACATGTGGCTGTTCATGGAGAGATGCATGTTTTTCTTCAACTCATCCGAACTGGCCTATGGGAAACAAAGAGAGCCTATGACAATGTGGAAAAACCCACGTTGCAGGAAGCATTCCTTTCAAAAACTAACTCAACTCTCACAAGGAAACAATGTACTAGATACTGCAGACTCTAACATAAATGGTTTCTTTTGGAGAGATACATGCGTTTCTTCAACTCAGGTGAGGAGCCATTTTGGAATCCAATGTGCCTTTCTCTACCTTGAAAATTGTGATTTGTAGGAAGTGTTCCTGTCAATAACTAATAGAATTCTCACAGGGAAATAATGTGCTGGATGCTCATGCTTCTAACAAGGATGATTTTCTTTCTAGAGATACATGTTTTTCTCCACCATAGCAGACAAGACCTATTTGGAGCAAAAACAGCCTGTATGCACCGTGAAACACCTGAGTTACAGGAAGGATTCTTTTCAAAACCTCATTCGACTCTCACAAACGTACAACATGCAAGAATGTGCAGCTTCTAACATAGATGGTTTCCTTAGACATGGAGCAAACAGAGCCAATGTCCACCATGAAACACTTACATTGCAGGAAAAATTCCTTTCAAAAATAAAGTGGGTTCACAGAGAGAAACAATATGCTAGATGCTCCAGCTTCTAACGAACATAGATTTCTTTGGAGAAATACATGTGTTTCTTCATCTCAGCTGAATAAGCCTAGTGGGAGCAAACAGAGCCCATCCCCACCTTGGAACACCTAAGTTGCAGGAAGTATTCCTTTCAAAAACGAACTCAATTCTTTCGTGGAAACAAGGTTCTAGATGAAATGCTTCTAACAGAGATGGTTTTCTTTGGAGAGATACATGTCTTTCTTCAACTCAGCTAAGTAGGCCTATTTGGACAAAATGAGCCTTTCTCCAACTTGAAAATTGAGATTTCAGGAAGTATTCCTTTCCCAAACTAACTCAATTCTGTCGGTGCTACAAAGTGCTACATGCTGTTGATTCTAACAGAGATGGTTCTATGGAGACATACATGTGTTCCTTCAACTTTACAAAAAAGGCATTTGTGGAGCAATTAGGGCATATCTCCACCTTGCAATCTGTGATTTGCACGAAGTATTCCTTTCAAAAAGTAACTCAGTTCTCATAGGGAAACAATGTTCTACATCCCCCTGCTTCTAACACAAACGGATATCTTTGGAGCGTTACATGAGTTTCTTCAACCTAGCTGAATAGGCCTATTTGGAAAGAACATGAGCATTTCTCAACCTTGAAAACTGTGACTTGCAGCTAGTATTCCTGACAAAAAGAAACTGAATTTTCACATGGAAACAATGTTCTACATACTCCGTCTTCTAAAACAGATGGTTTTCTTTAGAGAGATACATGTGTTTCTTGAACTCAGCTGAATAGGCCTATTTGGAACATAGGGAGCCTGTCACAACCTTGAAAAACCAACGTTCCAGGAAGTAGTCCTTTCAGACCCTAAGTCAACTCACACAGGGCAACAATGAGCTAGATGCTGCAGCCTCGAACATGCATGGTTTTGGTTGGAGAGATGCATACATTTCTTCAACCCAGGTGAATAGGCCAGTTTGGAATAATGAGCCTTTCTTCACCTTGAAAACTGGTTTGCAGTAAGTATTCCTTTCAAAAAATACCTCAGTCTCAAAGAGAAACACTGTGCTAGATGCTCATGGTTCTAAAACAAATGGTTTTCTTTCAAAGATTCATGTTTTTCTTCCACTTATCTTTAAAGGCCTTTTTGGAGCAAATTGAGCCTATCTCCACCTTCAAACATGTTAGTTGCGGAAGTAATTCGATCAAACCTAAATTGATTCTCACAAGGAAACAATATGCTAGATGCTACAGCTTCTAACATAGATGGTTTCCTTTAGAGAGATATATATATTACTGCAACTCAACACAGTAGGCCTATTTGCAACAAAATGAGCCTTTCTCCACCTTTACAACTGTGATTTTCGGTCGTCTTCTTTCAAAAAGAAACTCAATTCTCACTGGGAAAAAAGTGCTCTATGCTCCCGCTTCTAACACAGATAGTTATCTTTTGAGAGATACATGTGTTTCTTCAATTGGCTCAACAGGCCTGTCTGGAGCAAACAGCCTATCTCCGGGTTCGAACACCTAAGTTGCAGTAAGGTATGTTTTTAAAACCTAAGTCTATTCTCCAGGGAAACAAGATGTTAGATGCTGCAGCCTCTAATATAGATGGTTTCCTTGGGAGGTTCATGTGTTTCTTGAACTCATTTCAATAGGCCTAGTTGGAGCAAACAGGGCCTATCTCCATCTTGAAAAACTCAGTGGATGGAAATATTCCTTTCAAATGTAAATCAAATATCACAGGAAAACAGCATGCTGATGCTGCAGTTTCTGACATAGACGGTTTATTGGGAGAAATTCATGTGTTTCTTCAACTGCGCTTCACAGGCCTATTTGGAGGAAACAGACTCTATCTCTCCCTTCAAACATGGAACTTGCCGAAAGTGTTCCTTTCTAAACGAAATCAATTCTCACTTGGAAACTATGCTCTAGATGCTACTACTTTTAAAGAAGATGCTTGTCTTTGGAGAGATACATGTGTTACTTCAGCTCAGATGAATAGGATTATGTTGAACTAAATGAGCCTTTTGCCACCTTGAAAACTGTGAGATTCAGGAAGTATTCCTTTCTAAAAGTAACTCACTTGTCACTTGGCAACAATGCACTACATGACCTGCTTGTAACACAGAAGGAATTCTTTTGAGATATCCTTGTGTTTCTTCAACTCACCAAAATAGGCCTATTTGGAATAAAATGAGCCTTTCTCCACCTTGAAAACTGTGATTTTTCAGGAAGTATTCCTTTCAAAACCTAACTACATTCTCACTGGGCAACAAAGCACTAGATGTTCCTGCTTCTAACACAGATGGTTTCCCTGCCACAGATACATGTGTTCCTTCAACTTAGCTGAATAGCCTATCTGGCTCAAACAGAGCCTATCTCCACCTTCAAACATGTTAGTTGCGGAAGTAATTCGATCAAACCTAAATTGATTCTCACAAGGAAACAATATGCTAGATGCTACAGCTTCTAACATAGATGGTTTCCTTTAGAGAGATATATATATTACTGCAACTCAACACAGTAGGCCTATTTGCAACAAAATGAGCCTTTCTCCACCTTTACAACTGTGATTTTCGGTCGTCTTCTTTCAAAAAGAAACTCAATTCTCACTGGGAAAAAAGTGCTCTATGCTCCCGCTTCTAACACAGATAGTTATCTTTTGAGAGATACATGTGTTTCTTCAATTGGCTCAACAGGCCTGTCTGGAGCAAACAGCCTATCTCCGGGTTCGAACACCTAAGTTGCAGTAAGGTATGTTTTTAAAACCTAAGTCTATTCTCCAGGGAAACAAGATGTTAGATGCTGCAGCCTCTAATATAGATGGTTTCCTTGGGAGGTTCATGTGTTTCTTGAACTCATTTCAATAGGCCTAGTTGGAGCAAACAGGGCCTATCTCCATCTTGAAAAACTCAGTGGATGGAAATATTCCTTTCAAATGTAAATCAAATATCACAGGAAAACAGCATGCTGATGCTGCAGTTTCTGACATAGACGGTTTATTGGGAGAAATTCATGTGTTTCTTCAACTGCGCTTCACAGGCCTATTTGGAGGAAACAGACTCTATCTCTCCCTTCAAACATGGAACTTGCCGAAAGTGTTCCTTTCTAAACGAAATCAATTCTCACTTGGAAACTATGCTCTAGATGCTACTACTTTTAAAGAAGATGCTTGTCTTTGGAGAGATACATGTGTTACTTCAGCTCAGATGAATAGGATTATGTTGAACTAAATGAGCCTTTTGCCACCTTGAAAACTGTGAGATTCAGGAAGTATTCCTTTCTAAAAGTAACTCACTTGTCACTTGGCAACAATGCACTACATGACCTGCTTGTAACACAGAAGGAATTCTTTTGAGATATCCTTGTGTTTCTTCAACTCACCAAAATAGGCCTATTTGGAATAAAATGAGCCTTTCTCCACCTTGAAAACTGTGATTTTTCAGGAAGTATTCCTTTCAAAACCTAACTACATTCTCACTGGGCAACAAAGCACTAGATGTTCCTGCTTCTAACACAGATGGTTTCCCTGCCACAGATACATGTGTTCCTTCAACTTAGCTGAATAGCCTATCTGGCTCAAACAGAGCCTATCTCCACCTTGACAACTGTCATTTGGAGGAAGTTTTTATTTGCCAAAGAAACTCAATTCTCTCAAGAAAACAAGGTTCTAGATCTCCTGCTTCTAACACAAATAATTGTCTTGGCAGAGATACAGGTGTTTCTTCAACTCAGCTGAATAGTCCTATTTGGGAAAAAAAATGAGCCTTTTGCAACCTTGAAAAATATGATTGGCAGGAAGAATGTCTTTTAAACTCTAACTCAATTCCCACAGGGAAACAATGTGCTAGATGCTCCTGCTTGTAACACATGTGGCTGTTCATGGAGAGATGCATGTTTTTCTTCAACTCATCCGAACTGGCCTATGGGAAACAAAGAGAGCCTATGACAATGTGGAAAAACCCACGTTGCAGGAAGCATTCCTTTCAAAAACTAACTCAACTCTCACAAGGAAACAATGTACTAGATACTGCAGACTCTAACATAAATGGTTTCTTTTGGAGAGATACATGCGTTTCTTCAACTCAGGTGAGGAGCCATTTTGGAATCCAATGTGCCTTTCTCTACCTTGAAAATTGTGATTTGTAGGAAGTGTTCCTGTCAATAACTAATAGAATTCTCACAGGGAAATAATGTGCTGGATGCTCATGCTTCTAACAAGGATGATTTTCTTTCTAGAGATACATGTTTTTCTCCACCATAGCAGACAAGACCTATTTGGAGCAAAAACAGCCTGTATGCACCGTGAAACACCTGAGTTACAGGAAGGATTCTTTTCAAAACCTCATTCGACTCTCACAAACGTACAACATGCAAGAATGTGCAGCTTCTAACATAGATGGTTTCCTTAGACATGGAGCAAACAGAGCCAATGTCCACCATGAAACACTTACATTGCAGGAAAAATTCCTTTCAAAAATAAAGTGGGTTCACAGAGAGAAACAATATGCTAGATGCTCCAGCTTCTAACGAACATAGATTTCTTTGGAGAAATACATGTGTTTCTTCATCTCAGCTGAATAAGCCTAGTGGGAGCAAACAGAGCCCATCCCCACCTTGGAACACCTAAGTTGCAGGAAGTATTCCTTTCAAAAACGAACTCAATTCTTTCGTGGAAACAAGGTTCTAGATGAAATGCTTCTAACAGAGATGGTTTTCTTTGGAGAGATACATGTCTTTCTTCAACTCAGCTAAGTAGGCCTATTTGGACAAAATGAGCCTTTCTCCAACTTGAAAATTGAGATTTCAGGAAGTATTCCTTTCCCAAACTAACTCAATTCTGTCGGTGCTACAAAGTGCTACATGCTGTTGATTCTAACAGAGATGGTTCTATGGAGACATACATGTGTTCCTTCAACTTTACAAAAAAGGCATTTGTGGAGCAATTAGGGCATATCTCCACCTTGCAATCTGTGATTTGCACGAAGTATTCCTTTCAAAAAGTAACTCAGTTCTCATAGGGAAACAATGTTCTACATCCCCCTGCTTCTAACACAAACGGATATCTTTGGAGCGTTACATGAGTTTCTTCAACCTAGCTGAATAGGCCTATTTGGAAAGAACATGAGCATTTCTCAACCTTGAAAACTGTGACTTGCAGCTAGTATTCCTGACAAAAAGAAACTGAATTTTCACATGGAAACAATGTTCTACATACTCCGTCTTCTAAAACAGATGGTTTTCTTTAGAGAGATACATGTGTTTCTTGAACTCAGCTGAATAGGCCTATTTGGAACATAGGGAGCCTGTCACAACCTTGAAAAACCAACGTTCCAGGAAGTAGTCCTTTCAGACCCTAAGTCAACTCACACAGGGCAACAATGAGCTAGATGCTGCAGCCTCGAACATGCATGGTTTTGGTTGGAGAGATGCATACATTTCTTCAACCCAGGTGAATAGGCCAGTTTGGAATAATGAGCCTTTCTTCACCTTGAAAACTGGTTTGCAGTAAGTATTCCTTTCAAAAAATACCTCAGTCTCAAAGAGAAACACTGTGCTAGATGCTCATGGTTCTAAAACAAATGGTTTTCTTTCAAAGATTCATGTTTTTCTTCCACTTATCTTTAAAGGCCTTTTTGGAGCAAATTGAGCCTATCTCCACCTTCAAACATGTTAGTTGCGGAAGTAATTCGATCAAACCTAAATTGATTCTCACAAGGAAACAATATGCTAGATGCTACAGCTTCTAACATAGATGGTTTCCTTTAGAGAGATATATATATATTACTGCAACTCAACACAGTAGGCCTATTTGCAACAAAATGAGCCTTTCTCCACCTTTACAACTGTGATTTTCGGTCGTCTTCTTTCAAAAAGAAACTCAATTCTCACTGGGAAAAAAGTGCTCTATGCTCCCGCTTCTAACACAGATAGTTATCTTTTGAGAGATACATGTGTTTCTTCAATTGGCTCAACAGGCCTGTCTGGAGCAAACAGCCTATCTCCGGGTTCGAACACCTAAGTTGCAGTAAGGTATGTTTTTAAAACCTAAGTCTATTCTCCAGGGAAACAAGATGTTAGATGCTGCAGCCTCTAATATAGATGGTTTCCTTGGGAGGTTCATGTGTTTCTTGAACTCATTTCAATAGGCCTAGTTGGAGCAAACAGGGCCTATCTCCATCTTGAAAAACTCAGTGGATGGAAATATTCCTTTCAAATGTAAATCAAATATCACAGGAAAACAGCATGCTGATGCTGCAGTTTCTGACATAGACGGTTTATTGGGAGAAATTCATGTGTTTCTTCAACTGCGCTTCACAGGCCTATTTGGAGGAAACAGACTCTATCTCTCCCTTCAAACATGGAACTTGCCGAAAGTGTTCCTTTCTAAACGAAATCAATTCTCACTTGGAAACTATGCTCTAGATGCTACTACTTTTAAAGAAGATGCTTGTCTTTGGAGAGATACATGTGTTACTTCAGCTCAGATGAATAGGATTATGTTGAACTAAATGAGCCTTTTGCCACCTTGAAAACTGTGAGATTCAGGAAGTATTCCTTTCTAAAAGTAACTCACTTGTCACTTGGCAACAATGCACTACATGACCTGCTTGTAACACAGAAGGAATTCTTTTGAGATATCCTTGTGTTTCTTCAACTCACCAAAATAGGCCTATTTGGAATAAAATGAGCCTTTCTCCACCTTGAAAACTGTGATTTTTCAGGAAGTATTCCTTTCAAAACCTAACTACATTCTCACTGGGCAACAAAGCACTAGATGTTCCTGCTTCTAACACAGATGGTTTCCCTGCCACAGATACATGTGTTCCTTCAACTTAGCTGAATAGGCCTATCTGGCTCAAACAGAGCCTATCTCCACCTTGACAACTGTCATTTGGAGGAAGTTTTTATTTGCCAAAGAAACTCAATTCTCTCAAGAAAACAAGGTTCTAGATCTCCTGCTTCTAACACAAATAATTGTCTTGGCAGAGATACAGGTGTTTCTTCAACTCAGCTGAATAGTCCTATTTGGGAAAAAAAATGAGCCTTTTGCAACCTTGAAAAATATGATTGGCAGGAAGAATGTCTTTTAAACTCTAACTCAATTCCCACAGGGAAACAATGTGCTAGATGCTCCTGCTTGTAACACATGTGGCTGTTCATGGAGAGATGCATGTTTTTCTTCAACTCATCCGAACTGGCCTATGGGAAACAAAGAGAGCCTATGACAATGTGGAAAAACCCACGTTGCAGGAAGCATTCCTTTCAAAAACTAACTCAACTCTCACAAGGAAACAATGTACTAGATACTGCAGACTCTAACATAAATGGTTTCTTTTGGAGAGATACATGCGTTTCTTCAACTCAGGTGAGGAGCCATTTTGGAATCCAATGTGCCTTTCTCTACCTTGAAAATTGTGATTTGTAGGAAGTGTTCCTGTCAATAACTAATAGAATTCTCACAGGGAAATAATGTGCTGGATGCTCATGCTTCTAACAAGGATGATTTTCTTTCTAGAGATACATGTTTTTCTCCACCATAGCAGACAAGACCTATTTGGAGCAAAAACAGCCTGTATGCACCGTGAAACACCTGAGTTACAGGAAGGATTCTTTTCAAAACCTCATTCGACTCTCACAAACGTACAACATGCAAGAATGTGCAGCTTCTAACATAGATGGTTTCCTTAGACATGGAGCAAACAGAGCCAATGTCCACCATGAAACACTTACATTGCAGGAAAAATTCCTTTCAAAAATAAAGTGGGTTCACAGAGAGAAACAATATGCTAGATGCTCCAGCTTCTAACGAACATAGATTTCTTTGGAGAAATACATGTGTTTCTTCATCTCAGCTGAATAAGCCTAGTGGGAGCAAACAGAGCCCATCCCCACCTTGGAACACCTAAGTTGCAGGAAGTATTCCTTTCAAAAACGAACTCAATTCTTTCGTGGAAACAAGGTTCTAGATGAAATGCTTCTAACAGAGATGGTTTTCTTTGGAGAGATACATGTCTTTCTTCAACTCAGCTAAGTAGGCCTATTTGGACAAAATGAGCCTTTCTCCAACTTGAAAATTGAGATTTCAGGAAGTATTCCTTTCCCAAACTAACTCAATTCTGTCGGTGCTACAAAGTGCTACATGCTGTTGATTCTAACAGAGATGGTTCTATGGAGACATACATGTGTTCCTTCAACTTTACAAAAAAGGCATTTGTGGAGCAATTAGGGCATATCTCCACCTTGCAATCTGTGATTTGCACGAAGTATTCCTTTCAAAAAGTAACTCAGTTCTCATAGGGAAACAATGTTCTACATCCCCCTGCTTCTAACACAAACGGATATCTTTGGAGCGTTACATGAGTTTCTTCAACCTAGCTGAATAGGCCTATTTGGAAAGAACATGAGCATTTCTCAACCTTGAAAACTGTGACTTGCAGCTAGTATTCCTGACAAAAAGAAACTGAATTTTCACATGGAAACAATGTTCTACATACTCCGTCTTCTAAAACAGATGGTTTTCTTTAGAGAGATACATGTGTTTCTTGAACTCAGCTGAATAGGCCTATTTGGAACATAGGGAGCCTGTCACAACCTTGAAAAACCAACGTTCCAGGAAGTAGTCCTTTCAGACCCTAAGTCAACTCACACAGGGCAACAATGAGCTAGATGCTGCAGCCTCGAACATGCATGGTTTTGGTTGGAGAGATGCATACATTTCTTCAACCCAGGTGAATAGGCCAGTTTGGAATAAGGAGCCTTTCTTCACCTTGAAAACTGGTTTGCAGTAAGTATTCCTTTCAAAAAATACCTCAGTCTCAAAGAGAAACACTGTGCTAGATGCTCATGCTTCTAAAACAAATGGTTTTCTTTCAAAGATTCATGTTTTTCTTCCACTTATCTTTAAAGGCCTTTTTGGAGCAAATTGAGCCTATCTCCACCTTCAAACATGTTAGTTGCGGAAGTAATTCGATCAAACCTAAATTGATTCTCACAAGGAAACAATATGCTAGATGCTACAGCTTCTAACATAGATGGTTTCCTTTAGAGAGATATATATATTACTGCAACTCAACACAGTAGGCCTATTTGCAACAAAATGAGCCTTTCTCCACCTTTACAACTGTGATTTTCGGTCGTCTTCTTTCAAAAAGAAACTCAATTCTCACTGGGAAAAAAGTGCTCTATGCTCCCGCTTCTAACACAGATAGTTATCTTTTGAGAGATACATGTGTTTCTTCAATTGGCTCAACAGGCCTGTCTGGAGCAAACAGCCTATCTCCGGGTTCGAACACCTAAGTTGCAGTAAGGTATGTTTTTAAAACCTAAGTCTATTCTCCAGGGAAACAAGATGTTAGATGCTGCAGCCTCTAATATAGATGGTTTCCTTGGGAGGTTCATGTGTTTCTTGAACTCATTTCAATAGGCCTAGTTGGAGCAAACAGGGCCTATCTCCATCTTGAAAAACTCAGTGGATGGAAATATTCCTTTCAAATGTAAATCAAATATCACAGGAAAACAGCATGCTGATGCTGCAGTTTCTGACATAGACGGTTTATTGGGAGAAATTCATGTGTTTCTTCAACTGCGCTTCACAGGCCTATTTGGAGGAAACAGACTCTATCTCTCCCTTCAAACATGGAACTTGCCGAAAGTGTTCCTTTCTAAACGAAATCAATTCTCACTTGGAAACTATGCTCTAGATGCTACTACTTTTAAAGAAGATGCTTGTCTTTGGAGAGATACATGTGTTACTTCAGCTCAGATGAATAGGATTATGTTGAACTAAATGAGCCTTTTGCCACCTTGAAAACTGTGAGATTCAGGAAGTATTCCTTTCTAAAAGTAACTCACTTGTCACTTGGCAACAATGCACTACATGACCTGCTTGTAACACAGAAGGAATTCTTTTGAGATATCCTTGTGTTTCTTCAACTCACCAAAATAGGCCTATTTGGAATAAAATGAGCCTTTCTCCACCTTGAAAACTGTGATTTTTCAGGAAGTATTCCTTTCAAAACCTAACTACATTCTCACTGGGCAACAAAGCACTAGATGTTCCTGCTTCTAACACAGATGGTTTCCCTGCCACAGATACATGTGTTCCTTCAACTTAGCTGAATAGGCCTATCTGGCTCAAACAGAGCCTATCTCCACCTTGACAACTGTCATTTGGAGGAAGTTTTTATTTGCCAAAGAAACTCAATTCTCTCAAGAAAACAAGGTTCTAGATCTCCTGCTTCTAACACAAATAATTGTCTTGGCAGAGATACAGGTGTTTCTTCAACTCAGCTGAATAGTCCTATTTGGGAAAAAAAATGAGCCTTTTGCAACCTTGAAAAATATGATTGGCAGGAAGAATGTCTTTTAAACTCTAACTCAATTCCCACAGGGAAACAATGTGCTAGATGCTCCTGCTTGTAACACATGTGGCTGTTCATGGAGAGATGCATGTTTTTCTTCAACTCATCCGAACTGGCCTATGGGAAACAAAGAGAGCCTATGACAATGTGGAAAAACCCACGTTGCAGGAAGCATTCCTTTCAAAAACTAACTCAACTCTCACAAGGAAACAATGTACTAGATACTGCAGACTCTAACATAAATGGTTTCTTTTGGAGAGATACATGCGTTTCTTCAACTCAGGTGAGGAGGCCATTTTGGAATCCAATGTGCCTTTCTCTACCTTGAAAATTGTGATTTGTAGGAAGTGTTCCTGTCAATAACTAATAGAATTCTCACAGGGAAATAATGTGCTGGATGCTCATGCTTCTAACAAGGATGATTTTCTTTCTAGAGATACATGTTTTTCTCCACCATAGCAGACAAGACCTATTTGGAGCAAAAACAGCCTGTATGCACCGTGAAACACCTGAGTTACAGGAAGGATTCTTTTCAAAACCTCATTCGACTCTCACAAACGTACAACATGCAAGAATGTGCAGCTTCTAACATAGATGGTTTCCTTAGACATGGAGCAAACAGAGCCAATGTCCACCATGAAACACTTACATTGCAGGAAAAATTCCTTTCAAAAATAAAGTGGGTTTACAGAGAGAAACAATATGCTAGATGCTCCAGCTTCTAACGAACATAGATTTCTTTGGAGAAATACATGTGTTTCTTCATCTCAGCTGAATAAGCCTAGTGGGAGCAAACAGAGCCCATCCCCACCTTGGAACACCTAAGTTGCAGGAAGTATTCCTTTCAAAAACGAACTCAATTCTTTCGTGGAAACAAGGTTCTAGATGAAATGCTTCTAACAGAGATGGTTTTCTTTGGAGAGATACATGTCTTTCTTCAACTCAGCTAAGTAGGCCTATTTGGACAAAATGAGCCTTTCTCCAACTTGAAAATTGAGATTTCAGGAAGTATTCCTTTCCAAAACTAACTCAATTCTGTCGGTGCTACAAAGTGCTACATGCTGTTGATTCTTACAGAGATGGTTCTATGGAGACATACATGTGTTCCTTCAACTTTACAAAAAAGGCATTTGTGGAGCAATTAGGGCATATCTCCACCTTGCAATCTGTGATTTGCACGAAGTATTCCTTTCAAAAAGTAACTCAGTTCTCATAGGGAAACAATGTTCTACATCCCCCTGCTTCTAACACAAACGGATACCTTTGGAGCGTTACATGAGTTTCTTCAACCTAGCTGAATAGGCCTATTTGGAAAGAACATGAGCATTTCTCAACCTTGAAAACTGTGACTTGCAGCTAGTATTCCTGACAAAAAGAAACTGAATTTTCACATGGAAACAATGTTCTACATACTCCGTCTTCTAAAACAGATGGTTTTCTTTAGAGAGATACATGTGTTTCTTGAACTCAGCTGAATAGGCCTATTTGGAACATAGGGAGCCTGTCACAACCTTGAAAAACCAACGTTCCAGGAAGTAGTCCTTTCAGACCCTAAGTCAACTCACACAGGGCAACAATGAGCTAGATGCTGCAGCCTCGAACATGCATGGTTTTGGTTGGAGAGATGCATACATTTCTTCAACCCAGGTGAATAGGCCAGTTTGGAATAAGGAGCCTTTCTTCACCTTGAAAACTGGTTTGCAGTAAGTATTCCTTTCAAAAAATACCTCAGTCTCAAAGAGAAACACTGTGCTAGATGCTCATGGTTCTAAAACAAATGGTTTTCTTTCAAAGATTCATGTTTTTCTTCCACTTATCTTTAAAGGCCTTTTTGGAGCAAATTGAGCCTATCTCCACCTTCAAACATGTTAGTTGCGGAAGTAATTCGATCAAACCTAAATTGATTCTCACAAGGAAACAATATGCTAGATGCTACAGCTTCTAACATAGATGGTTTCCTTTAGAGAGATATATATATTACTGCAACTCAACACAGTAGGCCTATTTGCAACAAAATGAGCCTTTCTCCACCTTTACAACTGTGATTTTCGGTCGTCTTCTTTCAAAAAGAAACTCAATTCTCACTGGGAAAAAAGTGCTCTATGCTCCCGCTTCTAACACAGATAGTTATCTTTTGAGAGATACATGTGTTTCTTCAATTGGCTCAACAGGCCTGTCTGGAGCAAACAGCCTATCTCCGGGTTCGAACACCTAAGTTGCAGTAAGGTATGTTTTTAAAACCTAAGTCTATTCTCCAGGGAAACAAGATGTTAGATGCTGCAGCCTCTAATATAGATGGTTTCCTTGGGAGGTTCATGTGTTTCTTGAACTCATTTCAATAGGCCTAGTTGGAGCAAACAGGGCCTATCTCCATCTTGAAAAACTCAGTGGATGGAAATATTCCTTTCAAATGTAAATCAAATATCACAGGAAAACAGCATGCTGATGCTGCAGTTTCTGACATAGACGGTTTATTGGGAGAAATTCATGTGTTTCTTCAACTGCGCTTCACAGGCCTATTTGGAGGAAACAGACTCTATCTCTCCCTTCAAACATGGAACTTGCCGAAAGTGTTCCTTTCTAAACGAAATCAATTCTCACTTGGAAACTATGCTCTAGATGCTACTACTTTTAAAGAAGATGCTTGTCTTTGGAGAGATACATGTGTTACTTCAGCTCAGATGAATAGGATTATGTTGAACTAAATGAGCCTTTTGCCACCTTGAAAACTGTGAGATTCAGGAAGTATTCCTTTCTAAAAGTAACTCACTTGTCACTTGGCAACAATGCACTACATGACCTGCTTGTAACACAGAAGGAATTCTTTTGAGATATCCTTGTGTTTCTTCAACTCACCAAAATAGGCCTATTTGGAATAAAATGAGCCTTTCTCCACCTTGAAAACTGTGATTTTTCAGGAAGTATTCCTTTCAAAACCTAACTACATTCTCACTGGGCAACAAAGCACTAGATGTTCCTGCTTCTAACACAGATGGTTTCCCTGCCACAGATACATGTGTTCCTTCAACTTAGCTGAATAGGCCTATCTGGCTCAAACAGAGCCTATCTCCACCTTGACAACTGTCATTTGGAGGAAGTTTTTATTTGCCAAAGAAACTCAATTCTCTCAAGAAAACAAGGTTCTAGATCTCCTGCTTCTAACACAAATAATTGTCTTGGCAGAGATACAGGTGTTTCTTCAACTCAGCTGAATAGTCCTATTTGGGAAAAAAAATGAGCCTTTTGCAACCTTGAAAAATATGATTGGCAGGAAGAATGTCTTTTAAACTCTAACTCAATTCCCACAGGGAAACAATGTGCTAGATGCTCCTGCTTGTAACACATGTGGCTGTTCATGGAGAGATGCATGTTTTTCTTCAACTCATCCGAACTGGCCTATGGGAAACAAAGAGAGCCTATGACAATGTGGAAAAACCCACGTTGCAGGAAGCATTCCTTTCAAAAACTAACTCAACTCTCACAAGGAAACAATGTACTAGATACTGCAGACTCTAACATAAATGGTTTCTTTTGGAGAGATACATGCGTTTCTTCAACTCAGGTGAGGAGCCATTTTGGAATCCAATGTGCCTTTCTCTACCTTGAAAATTGTGATTTGTAGGAAGTGTTCCTGTCAATAACTAATAGAATTCTCACAGGGAAATAATGTGCTGGATGCTCATGCTTCTAACAAGGATGATTTTCTTTCTAGAGATACATGTTTTTCTCCACCATAGCAGACAAGACCTATTTGGAGCAAAAACAGCCTGTATGCACCGTGAAACACCTGAGTTACAGGAAGGATTCTTTTCAAAACCTCATTCGACTCTCACAAACGTACAACATGCAAGAATGTGCAGCTTCTAACATAGATGGTTTCCTTAGACATGGAGCAAACAGAGCCAATGTCCACCATGAAACACTTACATTGCAGGAAAAATTCCTTTCAAAAATAAAGTGGGTTCACAGAGAGAAACAATATGCTAGATGCTCCAGCTTCTAACGAACATAGATTTCTTTGGAGAAATACATGTGTTTCTTCATCTCAGCTGAATAAGCCTAGTGGGAGCAAACAGAGCCCATCCCCACCTTGGAACACCTAAGTTGCAGGAAGTATTCCTTTCAAAAACGAACTCAATTCTTTCGTGGAAACAAGGTTCTAGATGAAATGCTTCTAACAGAGATGGTTTTCTTTGGAGAGATACATGTCTTTCTTCAACTCAGCTAAGTAGGCCTATTTGGACAAAATGAGCCTTTCTCCAACTTGAAAATTGAGATTTCAGGAAGTATTCCTTTCCCAAACTAACTCAATTCTGTCGGTGCTACAAAGTGCTACATGCTGTTGATTCTAACAGAGATGGTTCTATGGAGACATACATGTGTTCCTTCAACTTTACAAAAAAGGCATTTGTGGAGCAATTAGGGCATATCTCCACCTTGCAATCTGTGATTTGCACGAAGTATTCCTTTCAAAAAGTAACTCAGTTCTCATAGGGAAACAATGTTCTACATCCCCCTGCTTCTAACACAAACGGATATCTTTGGAGCGTTACATGAGTTTCTTCAACCTAGCTGAATAGGCCTATTTGGAAAGAACATGAGCATTTCTCAACCTTGAAAACTGTGACTTGCAGCTAGTATTCCTGACAAAAAGAAACTGAATTTTCACATGGAAACAATGTTCTACATACTCCGTCTTCTAAAACAGATGGTTTTCTTTAGAGAGATACATGTGTTTCTTGAACTCAGCTGAATAGGCCTATTTGGAACATAGGGAGCCTGTCACAACCTTGAAAAACCAACGTTCCAGGAAGTAGTCCTTTCAGACCCTAAGTCAACTCACACAGGGCAACAATGAGCTAGATGCTGCAGCCTCGAACATGCATGGTTTTGGTTGGAGAGATGCATACATTTCTTCAACCCAGGTGAATAGGCCAGTTTGGAATAAGGAGCCTTTCTTCACCTTGAAAACTGGTTTGCAGTAAGTATTCCTTTCAAAAAATACCTCAGTCTCAAAGAGAAACACTGTGCTAGATGCTCATGCTTCTAAAACAAATGGTTTTCTTTCAAAGATTCATGTTTTTCTTCCACTTATCTTTAAAGGCCTTTTTGGAGCAAATTGAGCCTATCTCCACCTTCAAACATGTTAGTTGCGGAAGTAATTCGATCAAACCTAAATTGATTCTCACAAGGAAACAATATGCTAGATGCTACAGCTTCTAACATAGATGGTTTCCTTTAGAGAGATATATATATTACTGCAACTCAACACAGTAGGCCTATTTGCAACAAAATGAGCCTTTCTCCACCTTTACAACTGTGATTTTCGGTCGTCTTCTTTCAAAAAGAAACTCAATTCTCACTGGGAAAAAAGTGCTCTATGCTCCCGCTTCTAACACAGATAGTTATCTTTTGAGAGATACATGTGTTTCTTCAATTGGCTCAACAGGCCTGTCTGGAGCAAACAGCCTATCTCCGGGTTCGAACACCTAAGTTGCAGTAAGGTATGTTTTTAAAACCTAAGTCTATTCTCCAGGGAAACAAGATGTTAGATGCTGCAGCCTCTAATATAGATGGTTTCCTTGGGAGGTTCATGTGTTTCTTGAACTCATTTCAATAGGCCTAGTTGGAGCAAACAGGGCCTATCTCCATCTTGAAAAACTCAGTGGATGGAAATATTCCTTTCAAATGTAAATCAAATATCACAGGAAAACAGCATGCTGATGCTGCAGTTTCTGACATAGACGGTTTATTGGGAGAAATTCATGTGTTTCTTCAACTGCGCTTCACAGGCCTATTTGGAGGAAACAGACTCTATCTCTCCCTTCAAACATGGAACTTGCCGAAAGTGTTCCTTTCTAAACGAAATCAATTCTCACTTGGAAACTATGCTCTAGATGCTACTACTTTTAAAGAAGATGCTTGTCTTTGGAGAGATACATGTGTTACTTCAGCTCAGATGAATAGGATTATGTTGAACTAAATGAGCCTTTTGCCACCTTGAAAACTGTGAGATTCAGGAAGTATTCCTTTCTAAAAGTAACTCACTTGTCACTTGGCAACAATGCACTACATGACCTGCTTGTAACACAGAAGGAATTCTTTTGAGATATCCTTGTGTTTCTTCAACTCACCAAAATAGGCCTATTTGGAATAAAATGAGCCTTTCTCCACCTTGAAAACTGTGATTTTTCAGGAAGTATTCCTTTCAAAACCTAACTACATTCTCACTGGGCAACAAAGCACTAGATGTTCCTGCTTCTAACACAGATGGTTTCCCTGCCACAGATACATGTGTTCCTTCAACTTAGCTGAATAGGCCTATCTGGCTCAAACAGAGCCTATCTCCACCTTGACAACTGTCATTTGGAGGAAGTTTTTATTTGCCAAAGAAACTCAATTCTCTCAAGAAAACAAGGTTCTAGATCTCCTGCTTCTAACACAAATAATTGTCTTGGCAGAGATACAGGTGTTTCTTCAACTCAGCTGAATAGTCCTATTTGGGAAAAAAAATGAGCCTTTTGCAACCTTGAAAAATATGATTGGCAGGAAGAATGTCTTTTAAACTCTAACTCAATTCCCACAGGGAAACAATGTGCTAGATGCTCCTGCTTGTAACACATGTGGCTGTTCATGGAGAGATGCATGTTTTTCTTCAACTCATCCGAACTGGCCTATGGGAAACAAAGAGAGCCTATGACAATGTGGAAAAACCCACGTTGCAGGAAGCATTCCTTTCAAAAACTAACTCAACTCTCACAAGGAAACAATGTACTAGATACTGCAGACTCTAACATAAATGGTTTCTTTTGGAGAGATACATGCGTTTCTTCAACTCAGGTGAGGAGGCCATTTTGGAATCCAATGTGCCTTTCTCTACCTTGAAAATTGTGATTTGTAGGAAGTGTTCCTGTCAATAACTAATAGAATTCTCACAGGGAAATAATGTGCTGGATGCTCATGCTTCTAACAAGGATGATTTTCTTTCTAGAGATACATGTTTTTCTCCACCATAGCAGACAAGACCTATTTGGAGCAAAAACAGCCTGTATGCACCGTGAAACACCTGAGTTACAGGAAGGATTCTTTTCAAAACCTCATTCGACTCTCACAAACGTACAACATGCAAGAATGTGCAGCTTCTAACATAGATGGTTTCCTTAGACATGGAGCAAACAGAGCCAATGTCCACCATGAAACACTTACATTGCAGGAAAAATTCCTTTCAAAAATAAAGTGGGTTTACAGAGAGAAACAATATGCTAGATGCTCCAGCTTCTAACGAACATAGATTTCTTTGGAGAAATACATGTGTTTCTTCATCTCAGCTGAATAAGCCTAGTGGGAGCAAACAGAGCCCATCCCCACCTTGGAACACCTAAGTTGCAGGAAGTATTCCTTTCAAAAACGAACTCAATTCTTTCGTGGAAACAAGGTTCTAGATGAAATGCTTCTAACAGAGATGGTTTTCTTTGGAGAGATACATGTCTTTCTTCAACTCAGCTAAGTAGGCCTATTTGGACAAAATGAGCCTTTCTCCAACTTGAAAATTGAGATTTCAGGAAGTATTCCTTTCCAAAACTAACTCAATTCTCTCGGTGCTACAAAGTGCTACATGCTGTTGATTCTTACAGAGATGGTTCTATGGAGACATACATGTGTTCCTTCAACTTTACAAAAAAGGCATTTGTGGAGCAATTAGGGCATATCTCCACCTTGCAATCTGTGATTTGCACGAAGTATTCCTTTCAAAAAGTAACTCAGTTCTCATAGGGAAACAATGTTCTACATCCCCCTGCTTCTAACACAAACGGATACCTTTGGAGCGTTACATGAGTTTCTTCAACCTAGCTGAATAGGCCTATTTGGAAAGAACATGAGCATTTCTCAACCTTGAAAACTGTGACTTGCAGCTAGTATTCCTGACAAAAAGAAACTGAATTTTCACATGGAAACAATGTTCTACATACTCCGTCTTCTAAAACAGATGGTTTTCTTTAGAGAGATACATGTGTTTCTTGAACTCAGCTGAATAGGCCTATTTGGAACATAGGGAGCCTGTCACAACCTTGAAAAACCAACGTTCCAGGAAGTAGTCCTTTCAGACCCTAAGTCAACTCACACAGGGCAACAATGAGCTAGATGCTGCAGCCTCGAACATGCATGGTTTTGGTTGGAGAGATGCATACATTTCTTCAACCCAGGTGAATAGGCCAGTTTGGAATAAGGAGCCTTTCTTCACCTTGAAAACTGGTTTGCAGTAAGTATTCCTTTCAAAAAATACCTCAGTCTCAAAGAGAAACACTGTGCTAGATGCTCATGCTTCTAAAACAAATGGTTTTCTTTCAAAGATTCATGTTTTTCTTCCACTCATCTTTAAAGGCCTTTTTGGAGCAAATTGAGCCTATCTCCACCTTCAAACATGTTAGTTGCGGAAGTAATTCGATCAAACCTAAATTGATTCTCACAAGGAAACAATATGCTAGATGCTACAGCTTCTAACATAGATGGTTTCCTTTAGAGAGATATATATATTACTGCAACTCAACACAGTAGGCCTATTTGCAACAAAATGAGCCTTTCTCCACCTTTACAACTGTGATTTTCGGTCGTCTTCTTTCAAAAAGAAACTCAATTCTCACTGGGAAAAAAGTGCTCTATGCTCCCGCTTCTAACACAGATAGTTATCTTTTGAGAGATACATGTGTTTCTTCAATTGGCTCAACAGGCCTGTCTGGAGCAAACAGCCTATCTCCGGGTTCGAACACCTAAGTTGCAGTAAGGTATGTTTTTAAAACCTAAGTCTATTCTCCAGGGAAACAAGATGTTAGATGCTGCAGCCTCTAATATAGATGGTTTCCTTGGGAGGTTCATGTGTTTCTTGAACTCATTTCAATAGGCCTAGTTGGAGCAAACAGGGCCTATCTCCATCTTGAAAAACTCAGTGGATGGAAATATTCCTTTCAAATGTAAATCAAATATCACAGGAAAACAGCATGCTGATGCTGCAGTTTCTGACATAGACGGTTTATTGGGAGAAATTCATGTGTTTCTTCAACTGCGCTTCACAGGCCTATTTGGAGGAAACAGACTCTATCTCTCCCTTCAAACATGGAACTTGCCGAAAGTGTTCCTTTCTAAACGAAATCAATTCTCATTTGGAAACTATGCTCTAGATGCTACTACTTTTAAAGAAGATGCTTGTCTTTGGAGAGATACATGTGTTACTTCAGCTCAGATGAATAGGATTATGTTGAACTAAATGAGCCTTTTGCCACCTTGAAAACTGTGAGATTCAGGAAGTATTCCTTTCTAAAAGTAACTCACTTGTCACTTGGCAACAATGCACTACATGACCTGCTTGTAACACAGAAGGAATTCTTTTGAGATATCCTTGTGTTTCTTCAACTCACCAAAATAGGCCTATTTGGAATAAAATGAGCCTTTCTCCACCTTGAAAACTGTGATTTTTCAGGAAGTATTCCTTTCAAAACCTAACTACATTCTCACTGGGCAACAAAGCACTAGATGTTCCTGCTTCTAACACAGATGGTTTCCCTGCCACAGATACATGTGTTCCTTCAACTTAGCTGAATAGGCCTATCTGGCTCAAACAGAGCCTATCTCCACCTTGACAACTGTCATTTGGAGGAAGTTTTCATTTGCCAAAGAAACTCAATTCTCTCAAGAAAACAAGGTTCTAGATCTCCTGCTTCTAACACAAATAATTGTCTTGGCAGAGATACAGGTGTTTCTTCAACTCAGCTGAATAGTCCTATTTGGGAAAAAAAATGAGCCTTTTGCAACCTTGAAAAATATGATTGGCAGGAAGAATGTCTTTTAAACTCTAACTCAATTCCCACAGGGAAACAATGTGCTAGATGCTCCTGCTTGTAACACATGTGGCTGTTCATGGAGAGATGCATGTTTTTCTTCAACTCATCCGAACTGGCCTATGGGAAACAAAGAGAGCCTATGACAATGTGGAAAAACCCACGTTGCAGGAAGCATTCCTTTCAAAAACTAACTCAACTCTCACAAGGAAACAATGTACTAGATACTGCAGACTCTAACATAAATGGTTTCTTTTGGAGAGATACATGCGTTTCTTCAACTCAGGTGAGGAGGCCATTTTGGAATCCAATGTGCCTTTCTCTACCTTGAAAATTGTGATTTGTAGGAAGTGTTCCTGTCAATAACTAATAGAATTCTCACAGGGAAATAATGTGCTGGATGCTCATGCTTCTAACAAGGATGATTTTCTTTCTAGAGATACATGTTTTTCTCCACCATAGCAGACAAGACCTATTTGGAGCAAAAACAGCCTGTATGCACCGTGAAACACCTGAGTTACAGGAAGGATTCTTTTCAAAACCTCATTCGACTCTCACAAACGTACAACATGCAAGAATGTGCAGCTTCTAACATAGATGGTTTCCTTAGACATGGAGCAAACAGAGCCAATGTCCACCATGAAACACTTACATTGCAGGAAAAATTCCTTTCAAAAATAAAGTGGGTTTACAGAGAGAAACAATATGCTAGATGCTCCAGCTTCTAACGAACATAGATTTCTTTGGAGAAATACATGTGTTTCTTCATCTCAGCTGAATAAGCCTAGTGGGAGCAAACAGAGCCCATCCCCACCTTGGAACACCTAAGTTGCAGGAAGTATTCCTTTCAAAAACGAACTCAATTCTTTCGTGGAAACAAGGTTCTAGATGAAATGCTTCTAACAGAGATGGTTTTCTTTGGAGAGATACATGTCTTTCTTCAACTCAGCTAAGTAGGCCTATTTGGACAAAATGAGCCTTTCTCCAACTTGAAAATTGAGATTTCAGGAAGTATTCCTTTCCAAAACTAACTCAATTCTCTCGGTGCTACAAAGTGCTACATGCTGTTGATTCTTACAGAGATGGTTCTATGGAGACATACATGTGTTCCTTCAACTTTACAAAAAAGGCATTTGTGGAGCAATTAGGGCATATCTCCACCTTGCAATCTGTGATTTGCACGAAGTATTCCTTTCAAAAAGTAACTCAGTTCTCATAGGGAAACAATGTTCTACATCCCCCTGCTTCTAACACAAACGGATACCTTTGGAGCGTTACATGAGTTTCTTCAACCTAGCTGAATAGGCCTATTTGGAAAGAACATGAGCATTTCTCAACCTTGAAAACTGTGACTTGCAGCTAGTATTCCTGACAAAAAGAAACTGAATTTTCACATGGAAACAATGTTCTACATACTCCGTCTTCTAAAACAGATGGTTTTCTTTAGAGAGATACATGTGTTTCTTGAACTCAGCTGAATAGGCCTATTTGGAACATAGGGAGCCTGTCACAACCTTGAAAAACCAACGTTCCAGGAAGTAGTCCTTTCAGACCCTAAGTCAACTCACACAGGGCAACAATGAGCTAGATGCTGCAGCCTCGAACATGCATGGTTTTGGTTGGAGAGATGCATACATTTCTTCAACCCAGGTGAATAGGCCAGTTTGGAATAAGGAGCCTTTCTTCACCTTGAAAACTGGTTTGCAGTAAGTATTCCTTTCAAAAAATACCTCAGTCTCAAAGAGAAACACTGTGCTAGATGCTCATGCTTCTAAAACAAATGGTTTTCTTTCAAAGATTCATGTTTTTCTTCCACTCATCTTTAAAGGCCTTTTTGGAGCAAATTGAGCCTATCTCCACCTTCAAACATGTTAGTTGCGGAAGTAATTCGATCAAACCTAAATTGATTCTCACAAGGAAACAATATGCTAGATGCTACAGCTTCTAACATAGATGGTTTCCTTTAGAGAGATATATATATTACTGCAACTCAACACAGTAGGCCTATTTGCAACAAAATGAGCCTTTCTCCACCTTTACAACTGTGATTTTCGGTCGTCTTCTTTCAAAAAGAAACTCAATTCTCACTGGGAAAAAAGTGCTCTATGCTCCCGCTTCTAACACAGATAGTTATCTTTTGAGAGATACATGTGTTTCTTCAATTGGCTCAACAGGCCTGTCTGGAGCAAACAGCCTATCTCCGGGTTCGAACACCTAAGTTGCAGTAAGGTATGTTTTTAAAACCTAAGTCTATTCTCCAGGGAAACAAGATGTTAGATGCTGCAGCCTCTAATATAGATGGTTTCCTTGGGAGGTTCATGTGTTTCTTGAACTCATTTCAATAGGCCTAGTTGGAGCAAACAGGGCCTATCTCCATCTTGAAAAACTCAGTGGATGGAAATATTCCTTTCAAATGTAAATCAAATATCACAGGAAAACAGCATGCTGATGCTGCAGTTTCTGACATAGACGGTTTATTGGGAGAAATTCATGTGTTTCTTCAACTGCGCTTCACAGGCCTATTTGGAGGAAACAGACTCTATCTCTCCCTTCAAACATGGAACTTGCCGAAAGTGTTCCTTTCTAAACGAAATCAATTCTCATTTGGAAACTATGCTCTAGATGCTACTACTTTTAAAGAAGATGCTTGTCTTTGGAGAGATACATGTGTTACTTCAGCTCAGATGAATAGGATTATGTTGAACTAAATGAGCCTTTTGCCACCTTGAAAACTGTGAGATTCAGGAAGTATTCCTTTCTAAAAGTAACTCACTTGTCACTTGGCAACAATGCACTACATGACCTGCTTGTAACACAGAAGGAATTCTTTTGAGATATCCTTGTGTTTCTTCAACTCACCAAAATAGGCCTATTTGGAATAAAATGAGCCTTTCTCCACCTTGAAAACTGTGATTTTTCAGGAAGTATTCCTTTCAAAACCTAACTACATTCTCACTGGGCAACAAAGCACTAGATGTTCCTGCTTCTAACACAGATGGTTTCCCTGCCACAGATACATGTGTTCCTTCAACTTAGCTGAATAGGCCTATCTGGCTCAAACAGAGCCTATCTCCACCTTGACAACTGTCATTTGGAGGAAGTTTTCATTTGCCAAAGAAACTCAATTCTCTCAAGAAAACAAGGTTCTAGATCTCCTGCTTCTAACACAAATAATTGTCTTGGCAGAGATACAGGTGTTTCTTCAACTCAGCTGAATAGTCCTATTTGGGAAAAAAAATGAGCCTTTTGCAACCTTGAAAAATATGATTGGCAGGAAGAATGTCTTTTAAACTCTAACTCAATTCCCACAGGGAAACAATGTGCTAGATGCTCCTGCTTGTAACACATGTGGCTGTTCATGGAGAGATGCATGTTTTTCTTCAACTCATCCGAACTGGCCTATGGGAAACAAAGAGAGCCTATGACAATGTGGAAAAACCCACGTTGCAGGAAGCATTCCTTTCAAAAACTAACTCAACTCTCACAAGGAAACAATGTACTAGATACTGCAGACTCTAACATAAATGGTTTCTTTTGGAGAGATACATGCGTTTCTTCAACTCAGGTGAGGAGGCCATTTTGGAATCCAATGTGCCTTTCTCTACCTTGAAAATTGTGATTTGTAGGAAGTGTTCCTGTCAATAACTAATAGAATTCTCACAGGGAAATAATGTGCTGGATGCTCATGCTTCTAACAAGGATGATTTTCTTTCTAGAGATACATGTTTTTCTCCACCATAGCAGACAAGACCTATTTGGAGCAAAAACAGCCTGTATGCACCGTGAAACACCTGAGTTACAGGAAGGATTCTTTTCAAAACCTCATTCGACTCTCACAAACGTACAACATGCAAGAATGTGCAGCTTCTAACATAGATGGTTTCCTTAGACATGGAGCAAACAGAGCCAATGTCCACCATGAAACACTTACATTGCAGGAAAAATTCCTTTCAAAAATAAAGTGGGTTTACAGAGAGAAACAATATGCTAGATGCTCCAGCTTCTAACGAACATAGATTTCTTTGGAGAAATACATGTGTTTCTTCATCTCAGCTGAATAAGCCTAGTGGGAGCAAACAGAGCCCATCCCCACCTTGGAACACCTAAGTTGCAGGAAGTATTCCTTTCAAAAACGAACTCAATTCTTTCGTGGAAACAAGGTTCTAGATGAAATGCTTCTAACAGAGATGGTTTTCTTTGGAGAGATACATGTCTTTCTTCAACTCAGCTAAGTAGGCCTATTTGGACAAAATGAGCCTTTCTCCAACTTGAAAATTGAGATTTCAGGAAGTATTCCTTTCCAAAACTAACTCAATTCTCTCGGTGCTACAAAGTGCTACATGCTGTTGATTCTTACAGAGATGGTTCTATGGAGACATACATGTGTTCCTTCAACTTTACAAAAAAGGCATTTGTGGAGCAATTAGGGCATATCTCCACCTTGCAATCTGTGATTTGCACGAAGTATTCCTTTCAAAAAGTAACTCAGTTCTCATAGGGAAACAATGTTCTACATCCCCCTGCTTCTAACACAAACGGATACCTTTGGAGCGTTACATGAGTTTCTTCAACCTAGCTGAATAGGCCTATTTGGAAAGAACATGAGCATTTCTCAACCTTGAAAACTGTGACTTGCAGCTAGTATTCCTGACAAAAAGAAACTGAATTTTCACATGGAAACAATGTTCTACATACTCCGTCTTCTAAAACAGATGGTTTTCTTTAGAGAGATACATGTGTTTCTTGAACTCAGCTGAATAGGCCTATTTGGAACATAGGGAGCCTGTCACAACCTTGAAAAACCAACGTTCCAGGAAGTAGTCCTTTCAGACCCTAAGTCAACTCACACAGGGCAACAATGAGCTAGATGCTGCAGCCTCGAACATGCATGGTTTTGGTTGGAGAGATGCATACATTTCTTCAACCCAGGTGAATAGGCCAGTTTGGAATAAGGAGCCTTTCTTCACCTTGAAAACTGGTTTGCAGTAAGTATTCCTTTCAAAAAATACCTCAGTCTCAAAGAGAAACACTGTGCTAGATGCTCATGCTTCTAAAACAAATGGTTTTCTTTCAAAGATTCATGTTTTTCTTCCACTTATCTTTAAAGGCCTTTTTGGAGCAAATTGAGCCTATCTCCACCTTCAAACATGTTAGTTGCGGAAGTAATTCGATCAAACCTAAATTGATTCTCACAAGGAAACAATATGCTAGATGCTACAGCTTCTAACATAGATGGTTTCCTTTAGAGAGATATATATATTACTGCAACTCAACACAGTAGGCCTATTTGCAACAAAATGAGCCTTTCTCCACCTTTACAACTGTGATTTTCGGTCGTCTTCTTTCAAAAAAAACTCAATTCTCACTGGGAAAAAAGTGCTCTATGCTCCCGCTTCTAACACAGATAGTTATCTTTTGAGAGATACATGTGTTTCTTCAATTGGCTCAACAGGCCTGTCTGGAGCAAACAGCCTATCTCCGGGTTCGAACACCTAAGTTGCAGTAAGGTATGTTTTTAAAACCTAAGTCTATTCTCCAGGGAAACAAGATGTTAGATGCTGCAGCCTCTAATATAGATGGTTTCCTTGGGAGGTTCATGTGTTTCTTGAACTCATTTCAATAGGCCTAGTTGGAGCAAACAGGGCCTATCTCCATCTTGAAAAACTCAGTGGATGGAAATATTCCTTTCAAATGTAAATCAAATATCACAGGAAAACAGCATGCTGATGCTGCAGTTTCTGACATAGACGGTTTATTGGGAGAAATTCATGTGTTTCTTCAACTGCGCTTCACAGGCCTATTTGGAGGAAACAGACTCTATCTCTCCCTTCAAACATGGAACTTGCCGAAAGTGTTCCTTTCTAAACGAAATCAATTCTCACTTGGAAACTATGCTCTAGATGCTACTACTTTTAAAGAAGATGCTTGTCTTTGGAGAGATACATGTGTTACTTCAGCTCAGATGAATAGGATTATGTTGAACTAAATGAGCCTTTTGCCACCTTGAAAACTGTGAGATTCAGGAAGTATTCCTTTCTAAAAGTAACTCACTTGTCACTTGGCAACAATGCACTACATGACCTGCTTGTAACACAGAAGGAATTCTTTTGAGATATCCTTGTGTTTCTTCAACTCACCAAAATAGGCCTATTTGGAATAAAATGAGCCTTTCTCCACCTTGAAAACTGTGATTTTTCAGGAAGTATTCCTTTCAAAACCTAACTACATTCTCACTGGGCAACAAAGCACTAGATGTTCCTGCTTCTAACACAGATGGTTTCCCTGCCACAGATACATGTGTTCCTTCAACTTAGCTGAATAGCCTATCTGGCTCAAACAGAGCCTATCTCCACCTTGACAACTGTCATTTGGAGGAAGTTTTTATTTGCCAAAGAAACTCAATTCTCTCAAGAAAACAAGGTTCTAGATCTCCTGCTTCTAACACAAATAATTGTCTTGGCAGAGATACAGGTGTTTCTTCAACTCAGCTGAATAGTCCTATTTGGGAAAAAAAATGAGCCTTTTGCAACCTTGAAAAATATGATTGGCAGGAAGAATGTCTTTTAAACTCTAACTCAATTCCCACAGGGAAACAATGTGCTAGATGCTCCTGCTTGTAACACATGTGGCTGTTCATGGAGAGATGCATGTTTTTCTTCAACTCATCCGAACTGGCCTATGGGAAACAAAGAGAGCCTATGACAATGTGGAAAAACCCACGTTGCAGGAAGCATTCCTTTCAAAAACTAACTCAACTCTCACAAGGAAACAATGTACTAGATACTGCAGACTCTAACATAAATGGTTTCTTTTGGAGAGATACATGCGTTTCTTCAACTCAGGTGAGGAGCCATTTTGGAATCCAATGTGCCTTTCTCTACCTTGAAAATTGTGATTTGTAGGAAGTGTTCCTGTCAATAACTAATAGAATTCTCACAGGGAAATAATGTGCTGGATGCTCATGCTTCTAACAAGGATGATTTTCTTTCTAGAGATACATGTTTTTCTCCACCATAGCAGACAAGACCTATTTGGAGCAAAAACAGCCTGTATGCACCGTGAAACACCTGAGTTACAGGAAGGATTCTTTTCAAAACCTCATTCGACTCTCACAAACGTACAACATGCAAGAATGTGCAGCTTCTAACATAGATGGTTTCCTTAGACATGGAGCAAACAGAGCCAATGTCCACCATGAAACACTTACATTGCAGGAAAAATTCCTTTCAAAAATAAAGTGGGTTCACAGAGAGAAACAATATGCTAGATGCTCCAGCTTCTAACGAACATAGATTTCTTTGGAGAAATACATGTGTTTCTTCATCTCAGCTGAATAAGCCTAGTGGGAGCAAACAGAGCCCATCCCCACCTTGGAACACCTAAGTTGCAGGAAGTATTCCTTTCAAAAACGAACTCAATTCTTTCGTGGAAACAAGGTTCTAGATGAAATGCTTCTAACAGAGATGGTTTTCTTTGGAGAGATACATGTCTTTCTTCAACTCAGCTAAGTAGGCCTATTTGGACAAAATGAGCCTTTCTCCAACTTGAAAATTGAGATTTCAGGAAGTATTCCTTTCCCAAACTAACTCAATTCTGTCGGTGCTACAAAGTGCTACATGCTGTTGATTCTAACAGAGATGGTTCTATGGAGACATACATGTGTTCCTTCAACTTTACAAAAAAGGCATTTGTGGAGCAATTAGGGCATATCTCCACCTTGCAATCTGTGATTTGCACGAAGTATTCCTTTCAAAAAGTAACTCAGTTCTCATAGGGAAACAATGTTCTACATCCCCCTGCTTCTAACACAAACGGATATCTTTGGAGCGTTACATGAGTTTCTTCAACCTAGCTGAATAGGCCTATTTGGAAAGAACATGAGCATTTCTCAACCTTGAAAACTGTGACTTGCAGCTAGTATTCCTGACAAAAAGAAACTGAATTTTCACATGGAAACAATGTTCTACATACTCCGTCTTCTAAAACAGATGGTTTTCTTTAGAGAGATACATGTGTTTCTTGAACTCAGCTGAATAGGCCTATTTGGAACATAGGGAGCCTGTCACAACCTTGAAAAACCAACGTTCCAGGAAGTAGTCCTTTCAGACCCTAAGTCAACTCACACAGGGCAACAATGAGCTAGATGCTGCAGCCTCGAACATGCATGGTTTTGGTTGGAGAGATGCATACATTTCTTCAACCCAGGTGAATAGGCCAGTTTGGAATAAGGAGCCTTTCTTCACCTTGAAAACTGGTTTGCAGTAAGTATTCCTTTCAAAAAATACCTCAGTCTCAAAGAGAAACACTGTGCTAGATGCTCATGCTTCTAAAACAAATGGTTTTCTTTCAAAGATTCATGTTTTTCTTCCACTTATCTTTAAAGGCCTTTTTGGAGCAAATTGAGCCTATCTCCACCTTCAAACATGTTAGTTGCGGAAGTAATTCGATCAAACCTAAATTGATTCTCACAAGGAAACAATATGCTAGATGCTACAGCTTCTAACATAGATGGTTTCCTTTAGAGAGATATATATATTACTGCAACTCAACACAGTAGGCCTATTTGCAACAAAATGAGCCTTTCTCCACCTTTACAACTGTGATTTTCGGTCGTCTTCTTTCAAAAAGAAACTCAATTCTCACTGGGAAAAAAGTGCTCTATGCTCCCGCTTCTAACACAGATAGTTATCTTTTGAGAGATACATGTGTTTCTTCAATTGGCTCAACAGGCCTGTCTGGAGCAAACAGCCTATCTCCGGGTTCGAACACCTAAGTTGCAGTAAGGTATGTTTTTAAAACCTAAGTCTATTCTCCAGGGAAACAAGATGTTAGATGCTGCAGCCTCTAATATAGATGGTTTCCTTGGGAGGTTCATGTGTTTCTTGAACTCATTTCAATAGGCCTAGTTGGAGCAAACAGGGCCTATCTCCATCTTGAAAAACTCAGTGGATGGAAATATTCCTTTCAAATGTAAATCAAATATCACAGGAAAACAGCATGCTGATGCTGCAGTTTCTGACATAGACGGTTTATTGGGAGAAATTCATGTGTTTCTTCAACTGCGCTTCACAGGCCTATTTGGAGGAAACAGACTCTATCTCTCCCTTCAAACATGGAACTTGCCGAAAGTGTTCCTTTCTAAACGAAATCAATTCTCACTTGGAAACTATGCTCTAGATGCTACTACTTTTAAAGAAGATGCTTGTCTTTGGAGAGATACATGTGTTACTTCAGCTCAGATGAATAGGATTATGTTGAACTAAATGAGCCTTTTGCCACCTTGAAAACTGTGAGATTCAGGAAGTATTCCTTTCTAAAAGTAACTCACTTGTCACTTGGCAACAATGCACTACATGACCTGCTTGTAACACAGAAGGAATTCTTTTGAGATATCCTTGTGTTTCTTCAACTCACCAAAATAGGCCTATTTGGAATAAAATGAGCCTTTCTCCACCTTGAAAACTGTGATTTTTCAGGAAGTATTCCTTTCAAAACCTAACTACATTCTCACTGGGCAACAAAGCACTAGATGTTCCTGCTTCTAACACAGATGGTTTCCCTGCCACAGATACATGTGTTCCTTCAACTTAGCTGAATAGCCTATCTGGCTCAAACAGAGCCTATCTCCACCTTGACAACTGTCATTTGGAGGAAGTTTTTATTTGCCAAAGAAACTCAATTCTCTCAAGAAAACAAGGTTCTAGATCTCCTGCTTCTAACACAAATAATTGTCTTGGCAGAGATACAGGTGTTTCTTCAACTCAGCTGAATAGTCCTATTTGGGAAAAAAAATGAGCCTTTTGCAACCTTGAAAAATATGATTGGCAGGAAGAATGTCTTTTAAACTCTAACTCAATTCCCACAGGGAAACAATGTGCTAGATGCTCCTGCTTGTAACACATGTGGCTGTTCATGGAGAGATGCATGTTTTTCTTCAACTCATCCGAACTGGCCTATGGGAAACAAAGAGAGCCTATGACAATGTGGAAAAACCCACGTTGCAGGAAGCATTCCTTTCAAAAACTAACTCAACTCTCACAAGGAAACAATGTACTAGATACTGCAGACTCTAACATAAATGGTTTCTTTTGGAGAGATACATGCGTTTCTTCAACTCAGGTGAGGAGCCATTTTGGAATCCAATGTGCCTTTCTCTACCTTGAAAATTGTGATTTGTAGGAAGTGTTCCTGTCAATAACTAATAGAATTCTCACAGGGAAATAATGTGCTGGATGCTCATGCTTCTAACAAGGATGATTTTCTTTCTAGAGATACATGTTTTTCTCCACCATAGCAGACAAGACCTATTTGGAGCAAAAACAGCCTGTATGCACCGTGAAACACCTGAGTTACAGGAAGGATTCTTTTCAAAACCTCATTCGACTCTCACAAACGTACAACATGCAAGAATGTGCAGCTTCTAACATAGATGGTTTCCTTAGACATGGAGCAAACAGAGCCAATGTCCACCATGAAACACTTACATTGCAGGAAAAATTCCTTTCAAAAATAAAGTGGGTTCACAGAGAGAAACAATATGCTAGATGCTCCAGCTTCTAACGAACATAGATTTCTTTGGAGAAATACATGTGTTTCTTCATCTCAGCTGAATAAGCCTAGTGGGAGCAAACAGAGCCCATCCCCACCTTGGAACACCTAAGTTGCAGGAAGTATTCCTTTCAAAAACGAACTCAATTCTTTCGTGGAAACAAGGTTCTAGATGAAATGCTTCTAACAGAGATGGTTTTCTTTGGAGAGATACATGTCTTTCTTCAACTCAGCTAAGTAGGCCTATTTGGACAAAATGAGCCTTTCTCCAACTTGAAAATTGAGATTTCAGGAAGTATTCCTTTCCCAAACTAACTCAATTCTGTCGGTGCTACAAAGTGCTACATGCTGTTGATTCTAACAGAGATGGTTCTATGGAGACATACATGTGTTCCTTCAACTTTACAAAAAAGGCATTTGTGGAGCAATTAGGGCATATCTCCACCTTGCAATCTGTGATTTGCACGAAGTATTCCTTTCAAAAAGTAACTCAGTTCTCATAGGGAAACAATGTTCTACATCCCCCTGCTTCTAACACAAACGGATATCTTTGGAGCGTTACATGAGTTTCTTCAACCTAGCTGAATAGGCCTATTTGGAAAGAACATGAGCATTTCTCAACCTTGAAAACTGTGACTTGCAGCTAGTATTCCTGACAAAAAGAAACTGAATTTTCACATGGAAACAATGTTCTACATACTCCGTCTTCTAAAACAGATGGTTTTCTTTAGAGAGATACATGTGTTTCTTGAACTCAGCTGAATAGGCCTATTTGGAACATAGGGAGCCTGTCACAACCTTGAAAAACCAACGTTCCAGGAAGTAGTCCTTTCAGACCCTAAGTCAACTCACACAGGGCAACAATGAGCTAGATGCTGCAGCCTCGAACATGCATGGTTTTGGTTGGAGAGATGCATACATTTCTTCAACCCAGGTGAATAGGCCAGTTTGGAATAAGGAGCCTTTCTTCACCTTGAAAACTGGTTTGCAGTAAGTATTCCTTTCAAAAAATACCTCAGTCTCAAAGAGAAACACTGTGCTAGATGCTCATGCTTCTAAAACAAATGGTTTTCTTTCAAAGATTCATGTTTTTCTTCCACTCATCTTTAAAGGCCTTTTTGGAGCAAATTGAGCCTATCTCCACCTTCAAACATGTTAGTTGCGGAAGTAATTCGATCAAACCTAAATTGATTCTCACAAGGAAACAATATGCTAGATGCTACAGCTTCTAACATAGATGGTTTCCTTTAGAGAGATATATATATTACTGCAACTCAACACAGTAGGCCTATTTGCAACAAAATGAGCCTTTCTCCACCTTTACAACTGTGATTTTCGGTCGTCTTCTTTCAAAAAGAAACTCAATTCTCACTGGGAAAAAAGTGCTCTATGCTCCCGCTTCTAACACAGATAGTTATCTTTTGAGAGATACATGTGTTTCTTCAATTGGCTCAACAGGCCTGTCTGGAGCAAACAGCCTATCTCCGGGTTCGAACACCTAAGTTGCAGTAAGGTATGTTTTTAAAACCTAAGTCTATTCTCCAGGGAAACAAGATGTTAGATGCTGCAGCCTCTAATATAGATGGTTTCCTTGGGAGGTTCATGTGTTTCTTGAACTCATTTCAATAGGCCTAGTTGGAGCAAACAGGGCCTATCTCCATCTTGAAAAACTCAGTGGATGGAAATATTCCTTTCAAATGTAAATCAAATATCACAGGAAAACAGCATGCTGATGCTGCAGTTTCTGACATAGACGGTTTATTGGGAGAAATTCATGTGTTTCTTCAACTGCGCTTCACAGGCCTATTTGGAGGAAACAGACTCTATCTCTCCCTTCAAACATGGAACTTGCCGAAAGTGTTCCTTTCTAAACGAAATCAATTCTCATTTGGAAACTATGCTCTAGATGCTACTACTTTTAAAGAAGATGCTTGTCTTTGGAGAGATACATGTGTTACTTCAGCTCAGATGAATAGGATTATGTTGAACTAAATGAGCCTTTTGCCACCTTGAAAACTGTGAGATTCAGGAAGTATTCCTTTCTAAAAGTAACTCACTTGTCACTTGGCAACAATGCACTACATGACCTGCTTGTAACACAGAAGGAATTCTTTTGAGATATCCTTGTGTTTCTTCAACTCACCAAAATAGGCCTATTTGGAATAAAATGAGCCTTTCTCCACCTTGAAAACTGTGATTTTTCAGGAAGTATTCCTTTCAAAACCTAACTACATTCTCACTGGGCAACAAAGCACTAGATGTTCCTGCTTCTAACACAGATGGTTTCCCTGCCACAGATACATGTGTTCCTTCAACTTAGCTGAATAGGCCTATCTGGCTCAAACAGAGCCTATCTCCACCTTGACAACTGTCATTTGGAGGAAGTTTTCATTTGCCAAAGAAACTCAATTCTCTCAAGAAAACAAGGTTCTAGATCTCCTGCTTCTAACACAAATAATTGTCTTGGCAGAGATACAGGTGTTTCTTCAACTCAGCTGAATAGTCCTATTTGGGAAAAAAAATGAGCCTTTTGCAACCTTGAAAAATATGATTGGCAGGAAGAATGTCTTTTAAACTCTAACTCAATTCCCACAGGGAAACAATGTGCTAGATGCTCCTGCTTGTAACACATGTGGCTGTTCATGGAGAGATGCATGTTTTTCTTCAACTCATCCGAACTGGCCTATGGGAAACAAAGAGAGCCTATGACAATGTGGAAAAACCCACGTTGCAGGAAGCATTCCTTTCAAAAACTAACTCAACTCTCACAAGGAAACAATGTACTAGATACTGCAGACTCTAACATAAATGGTTTCTTTTGGAGAGATACATGCGTTTCTTCAACTCAGGTGAGGAGGCCATTTTGGAATCCAATGTGCCTTTCTCTACCTTGAAAATTGTGATTTGTAGGAAGTGTTCCTGTCAATAACTAATAGAATTCTCACAGGGAAATAATGTGCTGGATGCTCATGCTTCTAACAAGGATGATTTTCTTTCTAGAGATACATGTTTTTCTCCACCATAGCAGACAAGACCTATTTGGAGCAAAAACAGCCTGTATGCACCGTGAAACACCTGAGTTACAGGAAGGATTCTTTTCAAAACCTCATTCGACTCTCACAAACGTACAACATGCAAGAATGTGCAGCTTCTAACATAGATGGTTTCCTTAGACATGGAGCAAACAGAGCCAATGTCCACCATGAAACACTTACATTGCAGGAAAAATTCCTTTCAAAAATAAAGTGGGTTTACAGAGAGAAACAATATGCTAGATGCTCCAGCTTCTAACGAACATAGATTTCTTTGGAGAAATACATGTGTTTCTTCATCTCAGCTGAATAAGCCTAGTGGGAGCAAACAGAGCCCATCCCCACCTTGGAACACCTAAGTTGCAGGAAGTATTCCTTTCAAAAACGAACTCAATTCTTTCGTGGAAACAAGGTTCTAGATGAAATGCTTCTAACAGAGATGGTTTTCTTTGGAGAGATACATGTCTTTCTTCAACTCAGCTAAGTAGGCCTATTTGGACAAAATGAGCCTTTCTCCAACTTGAAAATTGAGATTTCAGGAAGTATTCCTTTCCAAAACTAACTCAATTCTCTCGGTGCTACAAAGTGCTACATGCTGTTGATTCTTACAGAGATGGTTCTATGGAGACATACATGTGTTCCTTCAACTTTACAAAAAAGGCATTTGTGGAGCAATTAGGGCATATCTCCACCTTGCAATCTGTGATTTGCACGAAGTATTCCTTTCAAAAAGTAACTCAGTTCTCATAGGGAAACAATGTTCTACATCCCCCTGCTTCTAACACAAACGGATACCTTTGGAGCGTTACATGAGTTTCTTCAACCTAGCTGAATAGGCCTATTTGGAAAGAACATGAGCATTTCTCAACCTTGAAAACTGTGACTTGCAGCTAGTATTCCTGACAAAAAGAAACTGAATTTTCACATGGAAACAATGTTCTACATACTCCGTCTTCTAAAACAGATGGTTTTCTTTAGAGAGATACATGTGTTTCTTGAACTCAGCTGAATAGGCCTATTTGGAACATAGGGAGCCTGTCACAACCTTGAAAAACCAACGTTCCAGGAAGTAGTCCTTTCAGACCCTAAGTCAACTCACACAGGGCAACAATGAGCTAGATGCTGCAGCCTCGAACATGCATGGTTTTGGTTGGAGAGATGCATACATTTCTTCAACCCAGGTGAATAGGCCAGTTTGGAATAAGGAGCCTTTCTTCACCTTGAAAACTGGTTTGCAGTAAGTATTCCTTTCAAAAAATACCTCAGTCTCAAAGAGAAACACTGTGCTAGATGCTCATGCTTCTAAAACAAATGGTTTTCTTTCAAAGATTCATGTTTTTCTTCCACTTATCTTTAAAGGCCTTTTTGGAGCAAATTGAGCCTATCTCCACCTTCAAACATGTTAGTTGCGGAAGTAATTCGATCAAACCTAAATTGATTCTCACAAGGAAACAATATGCTAGATGCTACAGCTTCTAACATAGATGGTTTCCTTTAGAGAGATATATATATTACTGCAACTCAACACAGTAGGCCTATTTGCAACAAAATGAGCCTTTCTCCACCTTTACAACTGTGATTTTCGGTCGTCTTCTTTCAAAAAAAACTCAATTCTCACTGGGAAAAAAGTGCTCTATGCTCCCGCTTCTAACACAGATAGTTATCTTTTGAGAGATACATGTGTTTCTTCAATTGGCTCAACAGGCCTGTCTGGAGCAAACAGCCTATCTCCGGGTTCGAACACCTAAGTTGCAGTAAGGTATGTTTTTAAAACCTAAGTCTATTCTCCAGGGAAACAAGATGTTAGATGCTGCAGCCTCTAATATAGATGGTTTCCTTGGGAGGTTCATGTGTTTCTTGAACTCATTTCAATAGGCCTAGTTGGAGCAAACAGGGCCTATCTCCATCTTGAAAAACTCAGTGGATGGAAATATTCCTTTCAAATGTAAATCAAATATCACAGGAAAACAGCATGCTGATGCTGCAGTTTCTGACATAGACGGTTTATTGGGAGAAATTCATGTGTTTCTTCAACTGCGCTTCACAGGCCTATTTGGAGGAAACAGACTCTATCTCTCCCTTCAAACATGGAACTTGCCGAAAGTGTTCCTTTCTAAACGAAATCAATTCTCACTTGGAAACTATGCTCTAGATGCTACTACTTTTAAAGAAGATGCTTGTCTTTGGAGAGATACATGTGTTACTTCAGCTCAGATGAATAGGATTATGTTGAACTAAATGAGCCTTTTGCCACCTTGAAAACTGTGAGATTCAGGAAGTATTCCTTTCTAAAAGTAACTCACTTGTCACTTGGCAACAATGCACTACATGACCTGCTTGTAACACAGAAGGAATTCTTTTGAGATATCCTTGTGTTTCTTCAACTCACCAAAATAGGCCTATTTGGAATAAAATGAGCCTTTCTCCACCTTGAAAACTGTGATTTTTCAGGAAGTATTCCTTTCAAAACCTAACTACATTCTCACTGGGCAACAAAGCACTAGATGTTCCTGCTTCTAACACAGATGGTTTCCCTGCCACAGATACATGTGTTCCTTCAACTTAGCTGAATAGCCTATCTGGCTCAAACAGAGCCTATCTCCACCTTGACAACTGTCATTTGGAGGAAGTTTTTATTTGCCAAAGAAACTCAATTCTCTCAAGAAAACAAGGTTCTAGATCTCCTGCTTCTAACACAAATAATTGTCTTGGCAGAGATACAGGTGTTTCTTCAACTCAGCTGAATAGTCCTATTTGGGAAAAAAAATGAGCCTTTTGCAACCTTGAAAAATATGATTGGCAGGAAGAATGTCTTTTAAACTCTAACTCAATTCCCACAGGGAAACAATGTGCTAGATGCTCCTGCTTGTAACACATGTGGCTGTTCATGGAGAGATGCATGTTTTTCTTCAACTCATCCGAACTGGCCTATGGGAAACAAAGAGAGCCTATGACAATGTGGAAAAACCCACGTTGCAGGAAGCATTCCTTTCAAAAACTAACTCAACTCTCACAAGGAAACAATGTACTAGATACTGCAGACTCTAACATAAATGGTTTCTTTTGGAGAGATACATGCGTTTCTTCAACTCAGGTGAGGAGCCATTTTGGAATCCAATGTGCCTTTCTCTACCTTGAAAATTGTGATTTGTAGGAAGTGTTCCTGTCAATAACTAATAGAATTCTCACAGGGAAATAATGTGCTGGATGCTCATGCTTCTAACAAGGATGATTTTCTTTCTAGAGATACATGTTTTTCTCCACCATAGCAGACAAGACCTATTTGGAGCAAAAACAGCCTGTATGCACCGTGAAACACCTGAGTTACAGGAAGGATTCTTTTCAAAACCTCATTCGACTCTCACAAACGTACAACATGCAAGAATGTGCAGCTTCTAACATAGATGGTTTCCTTAGACATGGAGCAAACAGAGCCAATGTCCACCATGAAACACTTACATTGCAGGAAAAATTCCTTTCAAAAATAAAGTGGGTTCACAGAGAGAAACAATATGCTAGATGCTCCAGCTTCTAACGAACATAGATTTCTTTGGAGAAATACATGTGTTTCTTCATCTCAGCTGAATAAGCCTAGTGGGAGCAAACAGAGCCCATCCCCACCTTGGAACACCTAAGTTGCAGGAAGTATTCCTTTCAAAAACGAACTCAATTCTTTCGTGGAAACAAGGTTCTAGATGAAATGCTTCTAACAGAGATGGTTTTCTTTGGAGAGATACATGTCTTTCTTCAACTCAGCTAAGTAGGCCTATTTGGACAAAATGAGCCTTTCTCCAACTTGAAAATTGAGATTTCAGGAAGTATTCCTTTCCCAAACTAACTCAATTCTGTCGGTGCTACAAAGTGCTACATGCTGTTGATTCTAACAGAGATGGTTCTATGGAGACATACATGTGTTCCTTCAACTTTACAAAAAAGGCATTTGTGGAGCAATTAGGGCATATCTCCACCTTGCAATCTGTGATTTGCACGAAGTATTCCTTTCAAAAAGTAACTCAGTTCTCATAGGGAAACAATGTTCTACATCCCCCTGCTTCTAACACAAACGGATATCTTTGGAGCGTTACATGAGTTTCTTCAACCTAGCTGAATAGGCCTATTTGGAAAGAACATGAGCATTTCTCAACCTTGAAAACTGTGACTTGCAGCTAGTATTCCTGACAAAAAGAAACTGAATTTTCACATGGAAACAATGTTCTACATACTCCGTCTTCTAAAACAGATGGTTTTCTTTAGAGAGATACATGTGTTTCTTGAACTCAGCTGAATAGGCCTATTTGGAACATAGGGAGCCTGTCACAACCTTGAAAAACCAACGTTCCAGGAAGTAGTCCTTTCAGACCCTAAGTCAACTCACACAGGGCAACAATGAGCTAGATGCTGCAGCCTCGAACATGCATGGTTTTGGTTGGAGAGATGCATACATTTCTTCAACCCAGGTGAATAGGCCAGTTTGGAATAAGGAGCCTTTCTTCACCTTGAAAACTGGTTTGCAGTAAGTATTCCTTTCAAAAAATACCTCAGTCTCAAAGAGAAACACTGTGCTAGATGCTCATGCTTCTAAAACAAATGGTTTTCTTTCAAAGATTCATGTTTTTCTTCCACTTATCTTTAAAGGCCTTTTTGGAGCAAATTGAGCCTATCTCCACCTTCAAACATGTTAGTTGCGGAAGTAATTCGATCAAACCTAAATTGATTCTCACAAGGAAACAATATGCTAGATGCTACAGCTTCTAACATAGATGGTTTCCTTTAGAGAGATATATATATTACTGCAACTCAACACAGTAGGCCTATTTGCAACAAAATGAGCCTTTCTCCACCTTTACAACTGTGATTTTCGGTCGTCTTCTTTCAAAAAGAAACTCAATTCTCACTGGGAAAAAAGTGCTCTATGCTCCCGCTTCTAACACAGATAGTTATCTTTTGAGAGATACATGTGTTTCTTCAATTGGCTCAACAGGCCTGTCTGGAGCAAACAGCCTATCTCCGGGTTCGAACACCTAAGTTGCAGTAAGGTATGTTTTTAAAACCTAAGTCTATTCTCCAGGGAAACAAGATGTTAGATGCTGCAGCCTCTAATATAGATGGTTTCCTTGGGAGGTTCATGTGTTTCTTGAACTCATTTCAATAGGCCTAGTTGGAGCAAACAGGGCCTATCTCCATCTTGAAAAACTCAGTGGATGGAAATATTCCTTTCAAATGTAAATCAAATATCACAGGAAAACAGCATGCTGATGCTGCAGTTTCTGACATAGACGGTTTATTGGGAGAAATTCATGTGTTTCTTCAACTGCGCTTCACAGGCCTATTTGGAGGAAACAGACTCTATCTCTCCCTTCAAACATGGAACTTGCCGAAAGTGTTCCTTTCTAAACGAAATCAATTCTCACTTGGAAACTATGCTCTAGATGCTACTACTTTTAAAGAAGATGCTTGTCTTTGGAGAGATACATGTGTTACTTCAGCTCAGATGAATAGGATTATGTTGAACTAAATGAGCCTTTTGCCACCTTGAAAACTGTGAGATTCAGGAAGTATTCCTTTCTAAAAGTAACTCACTTGTCACTTGGCAACAATGCACTACATGACCTGCTTGTAACACAGAAGGAATTCTTTTGAGATATCCTTGTGTTTCTTCAACTCACCAAAATAGGCCTATTTGGAATAAAATGAGCCTTTCTCCACCTTGAAAACTGTGATTTTTCAGGAAGTATTCCTTTCAAAACCTAACTACATTCTCACTGGGCAACAAAGCACTAGATGTTCCTGCTTCTAACACAGATGGTTTCCCTGCCACAGATACATGTGTTCCTTCAACTTAGCTGAATAGGCCTATCTGGCTCAAACAGAGCCTATCTCCACCTTGACAACTGTCATTTGGAGGAAGTTTTTATTTGCCAAAGAAACTCAATTCTCTCAAGAAAACAAGGTTCTAGATCTCCTGCTTCTAACACAAATAATTGTCTTGGCAGAGATACAGGTGTTTCTTCAACTCAGCTGAATAGTCCTATTTGGGAAAAAAAATGAGCCTTTTGCAACCTTGAAAAATATGATTGGCAGGAAGAATGTCTTTTAAACTCTAACTCAATTCCCACAGGGAAACAATGTGCTAGATGCTCCTGCTTGTAACACATGTGGCTGTTCATGGAGAGATGCATGTTTTTCTTCAACTCATCCGAACTGGCCTATGGGAAACAAAGAGAGCCTATGACAATGTGGAAAAACCCACGTTGCAGGAAGCATTCCTTTCAAAAACTAACTCAACTCTCACAAGGAAACAATGTACTAGATACTGCAGACTCTAACATAAATGGTTTCTTTTGGAGAGATACATGCGTTTCTTCAACTCAGGTGAGGAGGCCATTTTGGAATCCAATGTGCCTTTCTCTACCTTGAAAATTGTGATTTGTAGGAAGTGTTCCTGTCAATAACTAATAGAATTCTCACAGGGAAATAATGTGCTGGATGCTCATGCTTCTAACAAGGATGATTTTCTTTCTAGAGATACATGTTTTTCTCCACCATAGCAGACAAGACCTATTTGGAGCAAAAACAGCCTGTATGCACCGTGAAACACCTGAGTTACAGGAAGGATTCTTTTCAAAACCTCATTCGACTCTCACAAACGTACAACATGCAAGAATGTGCAGCTTCTAACATAGATGGTTTCCTTAGACATGGAGCAAACAGAGCCAATGTCCACCATGAAACACTTACATTGCAGGAAAAATTCCTTTCAAAAATAAAGTGGGTTTACAGAGAGAAACAATATGCTAGATGCTCCAGCTTCTAACGAACATAGATTTCTTTGGAGAAATACATGTGTTTCTTCATCTCAGCTGAATAAGCCTAGTGGGAGCAAACAGAGCCCATCCCCACCTTGGAACACCTAAGTTGCAGGAAGTATTCCTTTCAAAAACGAACTCAATTCTTTCGTGGAAACAAGGTTCTAGATGAAATGCTTCTAACAGAGATGGTTTTCTTTGGAGAGATACATGTCTTTCTTCAACTCAGCTAAGTAGGCCTATTTGGACAAAATGAGCCTTTCTCCAACTTGAAAATTGAGATTTCAGGAAGTATTCCTTTCCAAAACTAACTCAATTCTCTCGGTGCTACAAAGTGCTACATGCTGTTGATTCTTACAGAGATGGTTCTATGGAGACATACATGTGTTCCTTCAACTTTACAAAAAAGGCATTTGTGGAGCAATTAGGGCATATCTCCACCTTGCAATCTGTGATTTGCACGAAGTATTCCTTTCAAAAAGTAACTCAGTTCTCATAGGGAAACAATGTTCTACATCCCCCTGCTTCTAACACAAACGGATACCTTTGGAGCGTTACATGAGTTTCTTCAACCTAGCTGAATAGGCCTATTTGGAAAGAACATGAGCATTTCTCAACCTTGAAAACTGTGACTTGCAGCTAGTATTCCTGACAAAAAGAAACTGAATTTTCACATGGAAACAATGTTCTACATACTCCGTCTTCTAAAACAGATGGTTTTCTTTAGAGAGATACATGTGTTTCTTCAACTCAGCTGAATAGGCCTATTTGGAACATAGGGAGCCTGTCACAACCTTGAAAAACCAACGTTCCAGGAAGTAGTCCTTTCAGACCCTAAGTCAACTCACACAGGGCAACAATGAGCTAGATGCTGCAGCCTCGAACATGCATGGTTTTGGTTGGAGAGATGCATACATTTCTTCAACCCAGGTGAATAGGCCAGTTTGGAATAAGGAGCCTTTCTTCACCTTGAAAACTGGTTTGCAGTAAGTATTCCTTTCAAAAAATACCTCAGTCTCAAAGAGAAACACTGTGCTAGATGCTCATGCTTCTAAAACAAATGGTTTTCTTTCAAAGATTCATGTTTTTCTTCCACTTATCTTTAAAGGCCTTTTTGGAGCAAATTGAGCCTATCTCCACCTTCAAACATGTTAGTTGCGGAAGTAATTCGATCAAACCTAAATTGATTCTCACAAGGAAACAATATGCTAGATGCTACAGCTTCTAACATAGATGGTTTCCTTTAGAGAGATATATATATTACTGCAACTCAACACAGTAGGCCTATTTGCAACAAAATGAGCCTTTCTCCACCTTTACAACTGTGATTTTCGGTCGTCTTCTTTCAAAAAGAAACTCAATTCTCACTGGGAAAAAAGTGCTCTATGCTCCCGCTTCTAACACAGATAGTTATCTTTTGAGAGATACATGTGTTTCTTCAATTGGCTCAACAGGCCTGTCTGGAGCAAACAGCCTATCTCCGGGTTCGAACACCTAAGTTGCAGTAAGGTATGTTTTTAAAACCTAAGTCTATTCTCCAGGGAAACAAGATGTTAGATGCTGCAGCCTCTAATATAGATGGTTTCCTTGGGAGGTTCATGTGTTTCTTGAACTCATTTCAATAGGCCTAGTTGGAGCAAACAGGGCCTATCTCCATCTTGAAAAACTCAGTGGATGGAAATATTCCTTTCAAATGTAAATCAAATATCACAGGAAAACAGCATGCTGATGCTGCAGTTTCTGACATAGACGGTTTATTGGGAGAAATTCATGTGTTTCTTCAACTGCGCTTCACAGGCCTATTTGGAGGAAACAGACTCTATCTCTCCCTTCAAACATGGAACTTGCCGAAAGTGTTCCTTTCTAAACGAAATCAATTCTCACTTGGAAACTATGCTCTAGATGCTACTACTTTTAAAGAAGATGCTTGTCTTTGGAGAGATACATGTGTTACTTCAGCTCAGATGAATAGGATTATGTTGAACTAAATGAGCCTTTTGCCACCTTGAAAACTGTGAGATTCAGGAAGTATTCCTTTCTAAAAGTAACTCACTTGTCACTTGGCAACAATGCACTACATGACCTGCTTGTAACACAGAAGGAATTCTTTTGAGATATCCTTGTGTTTCTTCAACTCACCAAAATAGGCCTATTTGGAATAAAATGAGCCTTTCTCCACCTTGAAAACTGTGATTTTTCAGGAAGTATTCCTTTCAAAACCTAACTACATTCTCACTGGGCAACAAAGCACTAGATGTTCCTGCTTCTAACACAGATGGTTTCCCTGCCACAGATACATGTGTTCCTTCAACTTAGCTGAATAGGCCTATCTGGCTCAAACAGAGCCTATCTCCACCTTGACAACTGTCATTTGGAGGAAGTTTTTATTTGCCAAAGAAACTCAATTCTCTCAAGAAAACAAGGTTCTAGATCTCCTGCTTCTAACACAAATAATTGTCTTGGCAGAGATACAGGTGTTTCTTCAACTCAGCTGAATAGTCCTATTTGGGAAAAAAAATGAGCCTTTTGCAACCTTGAAAAATATGATTGGCAGGAAGAATGTCTTTTAAACTCTAACTCAATTCCCACAGGGAAACAATGTGCTAGATGCTCCTGCTTGTAACACATGTGGCTGTTCATGGAGAGATGCATGTTTTTCTTCAACTCATCCGAACTGGCCTATGGGAAACAAAGAGAGCCTATGACAATGTGGAAAAACCCACGTTGCAGGAAGCATTCCTTTCAAAAACTAACTCAACTCTCACAAGGAAACAATGTACTAGATACTGCAGACTCTAACATAAATGGTTTCTTTTGGAGAGATACATGCGTTTCTTCAACTCAGGTGAGGAGGCCATTTTGGAATCCAATGTGCCTTTCTCTACCTTGAAAATTGTGATTTGTAGGAAGTGTTCCTGTCAATAACTAATAGAATTCTCACAGGGAAATAATGTGCTGGATGCTCATGCTTCTAACAAGGATGATTTTCTTTCTAGAGATACATGTTTTTCTCCACCATAGCAGACAAGACCTATTTGGAGCAAAAACAGCCTGTATGCACCGTGAAACACCTGAGTTACAGGAAGGATTCTTTTCAAAACCTCATTCGACTCTCACAAACGTACAACATGCAAGAATGTGCAGCTTCTAACATAGATGGTTTCCTTAGACATGGAGCAAACAGAGCCAATGTCCACCATGAAACACTTACATTGCAGGAAAAATTCCTTTCAAAAATAAAGTGGGTTTACAGAGAGAAACAATATGCTAGATGCTCCAGCTTCTAACGAACATAGATTTCTTTGGAGAAATACATGTGTTTCTTCATCTCAGCTGAATAAGCCTAGTGGGAGCAAACAGAGCCCATCCCCACCTTGGAACACCTAAGTTGCAGGAAGTATTCCTTTCAAAAACGAACTCAATTCTTTCGTGGAAACAAGGTTCTAGATGAAATGCTTCTAACAGAGATGGTTTTCTTTGGAGAGATACATGTCTTTCTTCAACTCAGCTAAGTAGGCCTATTTGGACAAAATGAGCCTTTCTCCAACTTGAAAATTGAGATTTCAGGAAGTATTCCTTTCCAAAACTAACTCAATTCTCTCGGTGCTACAAAGTGCTACATGCTGTTGATTCTTACAGAGATGGTTCTATGGAGACATACATGTGTTCCTTCAACTTTACAAAAAAGGCATTTGTGGAGCAATTAGGGCATATCTCCACCTTGCAATCTGTGATTTGCACGAAGTATTCCTTTCAAAAAGTAACTCAGTTCTCATAGGGAAACAATGTTCTACATCCCCCTGCTTCTAACACAAACGGATACCTTTGGAGCGTTACATGAGTTTCTTCAACCTAGCTGAATAGGCCTATTTGGAAAGAACATGAGCATTTCTCAACCTTGAAAACTGTGACTTGCAGCTAGTATTCCTGACAAAAAGAAACTGAATTTTCACATGGAAACAATGTTCTACATACTCCGTCTTCTAAAACAGATGGTTTTCTTTAGAGAGATACATGTGTTTCTTGAACTCAGCTGAATAGGCCTATTTGGAACATAGGGAGCCTGTCACAACCTTGAAAAACCAACGTTCCAGGAAGTAGTCCTTTCAGACCCTAAGTCAACTCACACAGGGCAACAATGAGCTAGATGCTGCAGCCTCGAACATGCATGGTTTTGGTTGGAGAGATGCATACATTTCTTCAACCCAGGTGAATAGGCCAGTTTGGAATAAGGAGCCTTTCTTCACCTTGAAAACTGGTTTGCAGTAAGTATTCCTTTCAAAAAATACCTCAGTCTCAAAGAGAAACACTGTGCTAGATGCTCATGCTTCTAAAACAAATGGTTTTCTTTCAAAGATTCATGTTTTTCTTCCACTTATCTTTAAAGGCCTTTTTGGAGCAAATTGAGCCTATCTCCACCTTCAAACATGTTAGTTGCGGAAGTAATTCGATCAAACCTAAATTGATTCTCACAAGGAAACAATATGCTAGATGCTACAGCTTCTAACATAGATGGTTTCCTTTAGAGAGATATATATATTACTGCAACTCAACACAGTAGGCCTATTTGCAACAAAATGAGCCTTTCTCCACCTTTACAACTGTGATTTTCGGTCGTCTTCTTTCAAAAAGAAACTCAATTCTCACTGGGAAAAAAGTGCTCTATGCTCCCGCTTCTAACACAGATAGTTATCTTTTGAGAGATACATGTGTTTCTTCAATTGGCTCAACAGGCCTGTCTGGAGCAAACAGCCTATCTCCGGGTTCGAACACCTAAGTTGCAGTAAGGTATGTTTTTAAAACCTAAGTCTATTCTCCAGGGAAACAAGATGTTAGATGCTGCAGCCTCTAATATAGATGGTTTCCTTGGGAGGTTCATGTGTTTCTTGAACTCATTTCAATAGGCCTAGTTGGAGCAAACAGGGCCTATCTCCATCTTGAAAAACTCAGTGGATGGAAATATTCCTTTCAAATGTAAATCAAATATCACAGGAAAACAGCATGCTGATGCTGCAGTTTCTGACATAGACGGTTTATTGGGAGAAATTCATGTGTTTCTTCAACTGCGCTTCACAGGCCTATTTGGAGGAAACAGACTCTATCTCTCCCTTCAAACATGGAACTTGCCGAAAGTGTTCCTTTCTAAACGAAATCAATTCTCACTTGGAAACTATGCTCTAGATGCTACTACTTTTAAAGAAGATGCTTGTCTTTGGAGAGATACATGTGTTACTTCAGCTCAGATGAATAGGATTATGTTGAACTAAATGAGCCTTTTGCCACCTTGAAAACTGTGAGATTCAGGAAGTATTCCTTTCTAAAAGTAACTCACTTGTCACTTGGCAACAATGCACTACATGACCTGCTTGTAACACAGAAGGAATTCTTTTGAGATATCCTTGTGTTTCTTCAACTCACCAAAATAGGCCTATTTGGAATAAAATGAGCCTTTCTCCACCTTGAAAACTGTGATTTTTCAGGAAGTATTCCTTTCAAAACCTAACTACATTCTCACTGGGCAACAAAGCACTAGATGTTCCTGCTTCTAACACAGATGGTTTCCCTGCCACAGATACATGTGTTCCTTCAACTTAGCTGAATAGCCTATCTGGCTCAAACAGAGCCTATCTCCACCTTGACAACTGTCATTTGGAGGAAGTTTTTATTTGCCAAAGAAACTCAATTCTCTCAAGAAAACAAGGTTCTAGATCTCCTGCTTCTAACACAAATAATTGTCTTGGCAGAGATACAGGTGTTTCTTCAACTCAGCTGAATAGTCCTATTTGGGAAAAAAAATGAGCCTTTTGCAACCTTGAAAAATATGATTGGCAGGAAGAATGTCTTTTAAACTCTAACTCAATTCCCACAGGGAAACAATGTGCTAGATGCTCCTGCTTGTAACACATGTGGCTGTTCATGGAGAGATGCATGTTTTTCTTCAACTCATCCGAACTGGCCTATGGGAAACAAAGAGAGCCTATGACAATGTGGAAAAACCCACGTTGCAGGAAGCATTCCTTTCAAAAACTAACTCAACTCTCACAAGGAAACAATGTACTAGATACTGCAGACTCTAACATAAATGGTTTCTTTTGGAGAGATACATGCGTTTCTTCAACTCAGGTGAGGAGCCATTTTGGAATCCAATGTGCCTTTCTCTACCTTGAAAATTGTGATTTGTAGGAAGTGTTCCTGTCAATAACTAATAGAATTCTCACAGGGAAATAATGTGCTGGATGCTCATGCTTCTAACAAGGATGATTTTCTTTCTAGAGATACATGTTTTTCTCCACCATAGCAGACAAGACCTATTTGGAGCAAAAACAGCCTGTATGCACCGTGAAACACCTGAGTTACAGGAAGGATTCTTTTCAAAACCTCATTCGACTCTCACAAACGTACAACATGCAAGAATGTGCAGCTTCTAACATAGATGGTTTCCTTAGACATGGAGCAAACAGAGCCAATGTCCACCATGAAACACTTACATTGCAGGAAAAATTCCTTTCAAAAATAAAGTGGGTTCACAGAGAGAAACAATATGCTAGATGCTCCAGCTTCTAACGAACATAGATTTCTTTGGAGAAATACATGTGTTTCTTCATCTCAGCTGAATAAGCCTAGTGGGAGCAAACAGAGCCCATCCCCACCTTGGAACACCTAAGTTGCAGGAAGTATTCCTTTCAAAAACGAACTCAATTCTTTCGTGGAAACAAGGTTCTAGATGAAATGCTTCTAACAGAGATGGTTTTCTTTGGAGAGATACATGTCTTTCTTCAACTCAGCTAAGTAGGCCTATTTGGACAAAATGAGCCTTTCTCCAACTTGAAAATTGAGATTTCAGGAAGTATTCCTTTCCCAAACTAACTCAATTCTGTCGGTGCTACAAAGTGCTACATGCTGTTGATTCTAACAGAGATGGTTCTATGGAGACATACATGTGTTCCTTCAACTTTACAAAAAAGGCATTTGTGGAGCAATTAGGGCATATCTCCACCTTGCAATCTGTGATTTGCACGAAGTATTCCTTTCAAAAAGTAACTCAGTTCTCATAGGGAAACAATGTTCTACATCCCCCTGCTTCTAACACAAACGGATATCTTTGGAGCGTTACATGAGTTTCTTCAACCTAGCTGAATAGGCCTATTTGGAAAGAACATGAGCATTTCTCAACCTTGAAAACTGTGACTTGCAGCTAGTATTCCTGACAAAAAGAAACTGAATTTTCACATGGAAACAATGTTCTACATACTCCGTCTTCTAAAACAGATGGTTTTCTTTAGAGAGATACATGTGTTTCTTGAACTCAGCTGAATAGGCCTATTTGGAACATAGGGAGCCTGTCACAACCTTGAAAAACCAACGTTCCAGGAAGTAGTCCTTTCAGACCCTAAGTCAACTCACACAGGGCAACAATGAGCTAGATGCTGCAGCCTCGAACATGCATGGTTTTGGTTGGAGAGATGCATACATTTCTTCAACCCAGGTGAATAGGCCAGTTTGGAATAAGGAGCCTTTCTTCACCTTGAAAACTGGTTTGCAGTAAGTATTCCTTTCAAAAAATACCTCAGTCTCAAAGAGAAACACTGTGCTAGATGCTCATGCTTCTAAAACAAATGGTTTTCTTTCAAAGATTCATGTTTTTCTTCCACTTATCTTTAAAGGCCTTTTTGGAGCAAATTGAGCCTATCTCCACCTTCAAACATGTTAGTTGCGGAAGTAATTCGATCAAACCTAAATTGATTCTCACAAGGAAACAATATGCTAGATGCTACAGCTTCTAACATAGATGGTTTCCTTTAGAGAGAGATATATATATTACTGCAACTCAACACAGTAGGCCTATTTGCAACAAAATGAGCCTTTCTCCACCTTTACAACTGTGATTTTCGGTCGTCTTCTTTCAAAAAGAAACTCAATTCTCACTGGGAAAAAAGTGCTCTATGCTCCCGCTTCTAACACAGATAGTTATCTTTTGAGAGATACATGTGTTTCTTCAATTGGCTCAACAGGCCTGTCTGGAGCAAACAGCCTATCTCCGGGTTCGAACACCTAAGTTGCAGTAAGGTATGTTTTTAAAACCTAAGTCTATTCTCCAGGGAAACAAGATGTTAGATGCTGCAGCCTCTAATATAGATGGTTTCCTTGGGAGGTTCATGTGTTTCTTGAACTCATTTCAATAGGCCTAGTTGGAGCAAACAGGGCCTATCTCCATCTTGAAAAACTCAGTGGATGGAAATATTCCTTTCAAATGTAAATCAAATATCACAGGAAAACAGCATGCTGATGCTGCAGTTTCTGACATAGACGGTTTATTGGGAGAAATTCATGTGTTTCTTCAACTGCGCTTCACAGGCCTATTTGGAGGAAACAGACTCTATCTCTCCCTTCAAACATGGAACTTGCCGAAAGTGTTCCTTTCTAAACGAAATCAATTCTCACTTGGAAACTATGCTCTAGATGCTACTACTTTTAAAGAAGATGCTTGTCTTTGGAGAGATACATGTGTTACTTCAGCTCAGATGAATAGGATTATGTTGAACTAAATGAGCCTTTTGCCACCTTGAAAACTGTGAGATTCAGGAAGTATTCCTTTCTAAAAGTAACTCACTTGTCACTTGGCAACAATGCACTACATGACCTGCTTGTAACACAGAAGGAATTCTTTTGAGATATCCTTGTGTTTCTTCAACTCACCAAAATAGGCCTATTTGGAATAAAATGAGCCTTTCTCCACCTTGAAAACTGTGATTTTTCAGGAAGTATTCCTTTCAAAACCTAACTACATTCTCACTGGGCAACAAAGCACTAGATGTTCCTGCTTCTAACACAGATGGTTTCCCTGCCACAGATACATGTGTTCCTTCAACTTAGCTGAATAGGCCTATCTGGCTCAAACAGAGCCTATCTCCACCTTGACAACTGTCATTTGGAGGAAGTTTTTATTTGCCAAAGAAACTCAATTCTCTCAAGAAAACAAGGTTCTAGATCTCCTGCTTCTAACACAAATAATTGTCTTGGCAGAGATACAGGTGTTTCTTCAACTCAGCTGAATAGTCCTATTTGGGAAAAAAAATGAGCCTTTTGCAACCTTGAAAAATATGATTGGCAGGAAGAATGTCTTTTAAACTCTAACTCAATTCCCACAGGGAAACAATGTGCTAGATGCTCCTGCTTGTAACACATGTGGCTGTTCATGGAGAGATGCATGTTTTTCTTCAACTCATCCGAACTGGCCTATGGGAAACAAAGAGAGCCTATGACAATGTGGAAAAACCCACGTTGCAGGAAGCATTCCTTTCAAAAACTAACTCAACTCTCACAAGGAAACAATGTACTAGATACTGCAGACTCTAACATAAATGGTTTCTTTTGGAGAGATACATGCGTTTCTTCAACTCAGGTGAGGAGGCCATTTTGGAATCCAATGTGCCTTTCTCTACCTTGAAAATTGTGATTTGTAGGAAGTGTTCCTGTCAATAACTAATAGAATTCTCACAGGGAAATAATGTGCTGGATGCTCATGCTTCTAACAAGGATGATTTTCTTTCTAGAGATACATGTTTTTCTCCACCATAGCAGACAAGACCTATTTGGAGCAAAAACAGCCTGTATGCACCGTGAAACACCTGAGTTACAGGAAGGATTCTTTTCAAAACCTCATTCGACTCTCACAAACGTACAACATGCAAGAATGTGCAGCTTCTAACATAGATGGTTTCCTTAGACATGGAGCAAACAGAGCCAATGTCCACCATGAAACACTTACATTGCAGGAAAAATTCCTTTCAAAAATAAAGTGGGTTTACAGAGAGAAACAATATGCTAGATGCTCCAGCTTCTAACGAACATAGATTTCTTTGGAGAAATACATGTGTTTCTTCATCTCAGCTGAATAAGCCTAGTGGGAGCAAACAGAGCCCATCCCCACCTTGGAACACCTAAGTTGCAGGAAGTATTCCTTTCAAAAACGAACTCAATTCTTTCGTGGAAACAAGGTTCTAGATGAAATGCTTCTAACAGAGATGGTTTTCTTTGGAGAGATACATGTCTTTCTTCAACTCAGCTAAGTAGGCCTATTTGGACAAAATGAGCCTTTCTCCAACTTGAAAATTGAGATTTCAGGAAGTATTCCTTTCCAAAACTAACTCAATTCTCTCGGTGCTACAAAGTGCTACATGCTGTTGATTCTTACAGAGATGGTTCTATGGAGACATACATGTGTTCCTTCAACTTTACAAAAAAGGCATTTGTGGAGCAATTAGGGCATATCTCCACCTTGCAATCTGTGATTTGCACGAAGTATTCCTTTCAAAAAGTAACTCAGTTCTCATAGGGAAACAATGTTCTACATCCCCCTGCTTCTAACACAAACGGATACCTTTGGAGCGTTACATGAGTTTCTTCAACCTAGCTGAATAGGCCTATTTGGAAAGAACATGAGCATTTCTCAACCTTGAAAACTGTGACTTGCAGCTAGTATTCCTGACAAAAAGAAACTGAATTTTCACATGGAAACAATGTTCTACATACTCCGTCTTCTAAAACAGATGGTTTTCTTTAGAGAGATACATGTGTTTCTTGAACTCAGCTGAATAGGCCTATTTGGAACATAGGGAGCCTGTCACAACCTTGAAAAACCAACGTTCCAGGAAGTAGTCCTTTCAGACCCTAAGTCAACTCACACAGGGCAACAATGAGCTAGATGCTGCAGCCTCGAACATGCATGGTTTTGGTTGGAGAGATGCATACATTTCTTCAACCCAGGTGAATAGGCCAGTTTGGAATAAGGAGCCTTTCTTCACCTTGAAAACTGGTTTGCAGTAAGTATTCCTTTCAAAAAATACCTCAGTCTCAAAGAGAAACACTGTGCTAGATGCTCATGCTTCTAAAACAAATGGTTTTCTTTCAAAGATTCATGTTTTTCTTCCACTTATCTTTAAAGGCCTTTTTGGAGCAAATTGAGCCTATCTCCACCTTCAAACATGTTAGTTGCGGAAGTAATTCGATCAAACCTAAATTGATTCTCACAAGGAAACAATATGCTAGATGCTACAGCTTCTAACATAGATGGTTTCCTTTAGAGAGAGATATATATATTACTGCAACTCAACACAGTAGGCCTATTTGCAACAAAATGAGCCTTTCTCCACCTTTACAACTGTGATTTTCGGTCGTCTTCTTTCAAAAAGAAACTCAATTCTCACTGGGAAAAAAGTGCTCTATGCTCCCGCTTCTAACACAGATAGTTATCTTTTGAGAGATACATGTGTTTCTTCAATTGGCTCAACAGGCCTGTCTGGAGCAAACAGCCTATCTCCGGGTTCGAACACCTAAGTTGCAGTAAGGTATGTTTTTAAAACCTAAGTCTATTCTCCAGGGAAACAAGATGTTAGATGCTGCAGCCTCTAATATAGATGGTTTCCTTGGGAGGTTCATGTGTTTCTTGAACTCATTTCAATAGGCCTAGTTGGAGCAAACAGGGCCTATCTCCATCTTGAAAAACTCAGTGGATGGAAATATTCCTTTCAAATGTAAATCAAATATCACAGGAAAACAGCATGCTGATGCTGCAGTTTCTGACATAGACGGTTTATTGGGAGAAATTCATGTGTTTCTTCAACTGCGCTTCACAGGCCTATTTGGAGGAAACAGACTCTATCTCTCCCTTCAAACATGGAACTTGCCGAAAGTGTTCCTTTCTAAACGAAATCAATTCTCACTTGGAAACTATGCTCTAGATGCTACTACTTTTAAAGAAGATGCTTGTCTTTGGAGAGATACATGTGTTACTTCAGCTCAGATGAATAGGATTATGTTGAACTAAATGAGCCTTTTGCCACCTTGAAAACTGTGAGATTCAGGAAGTATTCCTTTCTAAAAGTAACTCACTTGTCACTTGGCAACAATGCACTACATGACCTGCTTGTAACACAGAAGGAATTCTTTTGAGATATCCTTGTGTTTCTTCAACTCACCAAAATAGGCCTATTTGGAATAAAATGAGCCTTTCTCCACCTTGAAAACTGTGATTTTTCAGGAAGTATTCCTTTCAAAACCTAACTACATTCTCACTGGGCAACAAAGCACTAGATGTTCCTGCTTCTAACACAGATGGTTTCCCTGCCACAGATACATGTGTTCCTTCAACTTAGCTGAATAGGTCTATCTGGCTCAAACAGAGCCTATCTCCACCTTGACAACTGTCATTTGGAGGAAGTTTTCATTTGCCAAAGAAACTCAATTCTCTCAAGAAAACAAGGTTCTAGATCTCCTGCTTCTAACACAAATAATTGTCTTGGCAGAGATACAGGTGTTTCTTCAACTCAGCTGAATAGTCCTATTTGGGAAAAAAAATGAGCCTTTTGCAACCTTGAAAAATATGATTGGCAGGAAGAATGTCTTTTAAACTCTAACTCAATTCCCACAGGGAAACAATGTGCTAGATGCTCCTGCTTGTAACACATGTGGCTGTTCATGGAGAGATGCATGTTTTTCTTCAACTCATCCGAACTGGCCTATGGGAAACAAAGAGAGCCTATGACAATGTGGAAAAACCCACGTTGCAGGAAGCATTCCTTTCAAAAACTAACTCAACTCTCACAAGGAAACAATGTACTAGATACTGCAGACTCTAACATAAATGGTTTCTTTTGGAGAGATACATGCGTTTCTTCAACTCAGGTGAGGAGGCCATTTTGGAATCCAATGTGCCTTTCTCTACCTTGAAAATTGTGATTTGTAGGAAGTGTTCCTGTCAATAACTAATAGAATTCTCACAGGGAAATAATGTGCTGGATGCTCATGCTTCTAACAAGGATGATTTTCTTTCTAGAGATACATGTTTTTCTCCACCATAGCAGACAAGACCTATTTGGAGCAAAAACAGCCTGTATGCACCGTGAAACACCTGAGTTACAGGAAGGATTCTTTTCAAAACCTCATTCAACTCTCACAAACGTACAACATGCAAGAATGTGCAGCTTCTAACATAGATGGTTTCCTTAGACATGGAGCAAACAGAGCCAATGTCCACCATGAAACACTTACATTGCAGGAAAAATTCCTTTCAAAAATAAAGTGGGTTTACAGAGAGAAACAATATGCTAGATGCTCCAGCTTCTAACGAACATAGATTTCTTTGGAGAAATACATGTGTTTCTTCATCTCAGCTGAATAAGCCTAGTGGGAGCAAACAGAGCCCATCCCCACCTTGGAACACCTAAGTTGCAGGAAGTATTCCTTTCAAAAACGAACTCAATTCTTTCGTGGAAACAAGGTTCTAGATGAAATGCTTCTAACAGAGATGGTTTTCTTTGGAGAGATACATGTCTTTCTTCAACTCAGCTAAGTAGGCCTATTTGGACAAAATGAGCCTTTCTCCAACTTGAAAATTGAGATTTCAGGAAGTATTCCTTTCCAAAACTAACTCAATTCTCTCGGTGCTACAAAGTGCTACATGCTGTTGATTCTTACAGAGATGGTTCTATGGAGACATACATGTGTTCCTTCAACTTTACAAAAAAGGCATTTGTGGAGCAATTAGGGCATATCTCCACCTTGCAATCTGTGATTTGCACGAAGTATTCCTTTCAAAAAGTAACTCAGTTCTCATAGGGAAACAATGTTCTACATCCCCCTGCTTCTAACACAAACGGATACCTTTGGAGCGTTACATGAGTTTCTTCAACCTAGCTGAATAGGCCTATTTGGAAAGAACATGAGCATTTCTCAACCTTGAAAACTGTGACTTGCAGCTAGTATTCCTGACAAAAAGAAACTGAATTTTCACATGGAAACAATGTTCTACATACTCCGTCTTCTAAAACAGATGGTTTTCTTTAGAGAGATACATGTGTTTCTTGAACTCAGCTGAATAGGCCTATTTGGAACATAGGGAGCCTGTCACAACCTTGAAAAACCAACGTTCCAGGAAGTAGTCCTTTCAGACCCTAAGTCAACTCACACAGGGCAACAATGAGCTAGATGCTGCAGCCTCGAACATGCATGGTTTTGGTTGGAGAGATGCATACATTTCTTCAACCCAGGTGAATAGGCCAGTTTGGAATAAGGAGCCTTTCTTCACCTTGAAAACTGGTTTGCAGTAAGTATTCCTTTCAAAAAATACCTCAGTCTCAAAGAGAAACACTGTGCTAGATGCTCATGCTTCTAAAACAAATGGTTTTCTTTCAAAGATTCATGTTTTTCTTCCACTTATCTTTAAAGGCCTTTTTGGAGCAAATTGAGCCTATCTCCACCTTCAAACATGTTAGTTGCGGAAGTAATTCGATCAAACCTAAATTGATTCTCACAAGGAAACAATATGCTAGATGCTACAGCTTCTAACATAGATGGTTTCCTTTAGAGAGATATATATATTACTGCAACTCAACACAGTAGGCCTATTTGCAACAAAATGAGCCTTTCTCCACCTTTACAACTGTGATTTTCGTTCGTCTTCTTTCAAAAAAAACTCAATTCTCACTGGGAAAAAAGTGCTCTATGCTCCCGCTTCTAACACAGATAGTTATCTTTTGAGAGATACATGTGTTTCTTCAATTGGCTCAACAGGCCTGTCTGGAGCAAACAGCCTATCTCCGGGTTCGAACACCTAAGTTGCAGTAAGGTATGTTTTTAAAACCTAAGTCTATTCTCCAGGGAAACAAGATGTTAGATGCTGCAGCCTCTAATATAGATGGTTTCCTTGGGAGGTTCATGTGTTTCTTGAACTCATTTCAATAGGCCTAGTTGGAGCAAACAGGGCCTATCTCCATCTTGAAAAACTCAGTGGATGGAAATATTCCTTTCAAATGTAAATCAAATATCACAGGAAAACAGCATGCTGATGCTGCAGTTTCTGACATAGACGGTTTATTGGGAGAAATTCATGTGTTTCTTCAACTGCGCTTCACAGGCCTATTTGGAGGAAACAGACTCTATCTCTCCCTTCAAACATGGAACTTGCCGAAAGTGTTCCTTTCTAAACGAAATCAATTCTCACTTGGAAACTATGCTCTAGATGCTACTACTTTTAAAGAAGATGCTTGTCTTTGGAGAGATACATGTGTTACTTCAGCTCAGATGAATAGGATTATGTTGAACTAAATGAGCCTTTTGCCACCTTGAAAACTGTGAGATTCAGGAAGTATTCCTTTCTAAAAGTAACTCACTTGTCACTTGGCAACAATGCACTACATGACCTGCTTGTAACACAGAAGGAATTCTTTTGAGATATCCTTGTGTTTCTTCAACTCACCAAAATAGGCCTATTTGGAATAAAATGAGCCTTTCTCCACCTTGAAAACTGTGATTTTTCAGGAAGTATTCCTTTCAAAACCTAACTACATTCTCACTGGGCAACAAAGCACTAGATGTTCCTGCTTCTAACACAGATGGTTTCCCTGCCACAGATACATGTGTTCCTTCAACTTAGCTGAATAGCCTATCTGGCTCAAACAGAGCCTATCTCCACCTTGACAACTGTCATTTGGAGGAAGTTTTTATTTGCCAAAGAAACTCAATTCTCTCAAGAAAACAAGGTTCTAGATCTCCTGCTTCTAACACAAATAATTGTCTTGGCAGAGATACAGGTGTTTCTTCAACTCAGCTGAATAGTCCTATTTGGGAAAAAAAATGAGCCTTTTGCAACCTTGAAAAATATGATTGGCAGGAAGAATGTCTTTTAAACTCTAACTCAATTCCCACAGGGAAACAATGTGCTAGATGCTCCTGCTTGTAACACATGTGGCTGTTCATGGAGAGATGCATGTTTTTCTTCAACTCATCCGAACTGGCCTATGGGAAACAAAGAGAGCCTATGACAATGTGGAAAAACCCACGTTGCAGGAAGCATTCCTTTCAAAAACTAACTCAACTCTCACAAGGAAACAATGTACTAGATACTGCAGACTCTAACATAAATGGTTTCTTTTGGAGAGATACATGCGTTTCTTCAACTCAGGTGAGGAGCCATTTTGGAATCCAATGTGCCTTTCTCTACCTTGAAAATTGTGATTTGTAGGAAGTGTTCCTGTCAATAACTAATAGAATTCTCACAGGGAAATAATGTGCTGGATGCTCATGCTTCTAACAAGGATGATTTTCTTTCTAGAGATACATGTTTTTCTCCACCATAGCAGACAAGACCTATTTGGAGCAAAAACAGCCTGTATGCACCGTGAAACACCTGAGTTACAGGAAGGATTCTTTTCAAAACCTCATTCGACTCTCACAAACGTACAACATGCAAGAATGTGCAGCTTCTAACATAGATGGTTTCCTTAGACATGGAGCAAACAGAGCCAATGTCCACCATGAAACACTTACATTGCAGGAAAAATTCCTTTCAAAAATAAAGTGGGTTCACAGAGAGAAACAATATGCTAGATGCTCCAGCTTCTAACGAACATAGATTTCTTTGGAGAAATACATGTGTTTCTTCATCTCAGCTGAATAAGCCTAGTGGGAGCAAACAGAGCCCATCCCCACCTTGGAACACCTAAGTTGCAGGAAGTATTCCTTTCAAAAACGAACTCAATTCTTTCGTGGAAACAAGGTTCTAGATGAAATGCTTCTAACAGAGATGGTTTTCTTTGGAGAGATACATGTCTTTCTTCAACTCAGCTAAGTAGGCCTATTTGGACAAAATGAGCCTTTCTCCAACTTGAAAATTGAGATTTCAGGAAGTATTCCTTTCCCAAACTAACTCAATTCTGTCGGTGCTACAAAGTGCTACATGCTGTTGATTCTAACAGAGATGGTTCTATGGAGACATACATGTGTTCCTTCAACTTTACAAAAAAGGCATTTGTGGAGCAATTAGGGCATATCTCCACCTTGCAATCTGTGATTTGCACGAAGTATTCCTTTCAAAAAGTAACTCAGTTCTCATAGGGAAACAATGTTCTACATCCCCCTGCTTCTAACACAAACGGATATCTTTGGAGCGTTACATGAGTTTCTTCAACCTAGCTGAATAGGCCTATTTGGAAAGAACATGAGCATTTCTCAACCTTGAAAACTGTGACTTGCAGCTAGTATTCCTGACAAAAAGAAACTGAATTTTCACATGGAAACAATGTTCTACATACTCCGTCTTCTAAAACAGATGGTTTTCTTTAGAGAGATACATGTGTTTCTTGAACTCAGCTGAATAGGCCTATTTGGAACATAGGGAGCCTGTCACAACCTTGAAAAACCAACGTTCCAGGAAGTAGTCCTTTCAGACCCTAAGTCAACTCACACAGGGCAACAATGAGCTAGATGCTGCAGCCTCGAACATGCATGGTTTTGGTTGGAGAGATGCATACATTTCTTCAACCCAGGTGAATAGGCCAGTTTGGAATAAGGAGCCTTTCTTCACCTTGAAAACTGGTTTGCAGTAAGTATTCCTTTCAAAAAATACCTCAGTCTCAAAGAGAAACACTGTGCTAGATGCTCATGCTTCTAAAACAAATGGTTTTCTTTCAAAGATTCATGTTTTTCTTCCACTTATCTTTAAAGGCCTTTTTGGAGCAAATTGAGCCTATCTCCACCTTCAAACATGTTAGTTGCGGAAGTAATTCGATCAAACCTAAATTGATTCTCACAAGGAAACAATATGCTAGATGCTACAGCTTCTAACATAGATGGTTTCCTTTAGAGAGATATATATATTACTGCAACTCAACACAGTAGGCCTATTTGCAACAAAATGAGCCTTTCTCCACCTTTACAACTGTGATTTTCGGTCGTCTTCTTTCAAAAAGAAACTCAATTCTCACTGGGAAAAAAGTGCTCTATGCTCCCGCTTCTAACACAGATAGTTATCTTTTGAGAGATACATGTGTTTCTTCAATTGGCTCAACAGGCCTGTCTGGAGCAAACAGCCTATCTCCGGGTTCGAACACCTAAGTTGCAGTAAGGTATGTTTTTAAAACCTAAGTCTATTCTCCAGGGAAACAAGATGTTAGATGCTGCAGCCTCTAATATAGATGGTTTCCTTGGGAGGTTCATGTGTTTCTTGAACTCATTTCAATAGGCCTAGTTGGAGCAAACAGGGCCTATCTCCATCTTGAAAAACTCAGTGGATGGAAATATTCCTTTCAAATGTAAATCAAATATCACAGGAAAACAGCATGCTGATGCTGCAGTTTCTGACATAGACGGTTTATTGGGAGAAATTCATGTGTTTCTTCAACTGCGCTTCACAGGCCTATTTGGAGGAAACAGACTCTATCTCTCCCTTCAAACATGGAACTTGCCGAAAGTGTTCCTTTCTAAACGAAATCAATTCTCACTTGGAAACTATGCTCTAGATGCTACTACTTTTAAAGAAGATGCTTGTCTTTGGAGAGATACATGTGTTACTTCAGCTCAGATGAATAGGATTATGTTGAACTAAATGAGCCTTTTGCCACCTTGAAAACTGTGAGATTCAGGAAGTATTCCTTTCTAAAAGTAACTCACTTGTCACTTGGCAACAATGCACTACATGACCTGCTTGTAACACAGAAGGAATTCTTTTGAGATATCCTTGTGTTTCTTCAACTCACCAAAATAGGCCTATTTGGAATAAAATGAGCCTTTCTCCACCTTGAAAACTGTGATTTTTCAGGAAGTATTCCTTTCAAAACCTAACTACATTCTCACTGGGCAACAAAGCACTAGATGTTCCTGCTTCTAACACAGATGGTTTCCCTGCCACAGATACATGTGTTCCTTCAACTTAGCTGAATAGGCCTATCTGGCTCAAACAGAGCCTATCTCCACCTTGACAACTGTCATTTGGAGGAAGTTTTTATTTGCCAAAGAAACTCAATTCTCTCAAGAAAACAAGGTTCTAGATCTCCTGCTTCTAACACAAATAATTGTCTTGGCAGAGATACAGGTGTTTCTTCAACTCAGCTGAATAGTCCTATTTGGGAAAAAAAATGAGCCTTTTGCAACCTTGAAAAATATGATTGGCAGGAAGAATGTCTTTTAAACTCTAACTCAATTCCCACAGGGAAACAATGTGCTAGATGCTCCTGCTTGTAACACATGTGGCTGTTCATGGAGAGATGCATGTTTTTCTTCAACTCATCCGAACTGGCCTATGGGAAACAAAGAGAGCCTATGACAATGTGGAAAAACCCACGTTGCAGGAAGCATTCCTTTCAAAAACTAACTCAACTCTCACAAGGAAACAATGTACTAGATACTGCAGACTCTAACATAAATGGTTTCTTTTGGAGAGATACATGCGTTTCTTCAACTCAGGTGAGGAGGCCATTTTGGAATCCAATGTGCCTTTCTCTACCTTGAAAATTGTGATTTGTAGGAAGTGTTCCTGTCAATAACTAATAGAATTCTCACAGGGAAATAATGTGCTGGATGCTCATGCTTCTAACAAGGATGATTTTCTTTCTAGAGATACATGTTTTTCTCCACCATAGCAGACAAGACCTATTTGGAGCAAAAACAGCCTGTATGCACCGTGAAACACCTGAGTTACAGGAAGGATTCTTTTCAAAACCTCATTCGACTCTCACAAACGTACAACATGCAAGAATGTGCAGCTTCTAACATAGATGGTTTCCTTAGACATGGAGCAAACAGAGCCAATGTCCACCATGAAACACTTACATTGCAGGAAAAATTCCTTTCAAAAATAAAGTGGGTTTACAGAGAGAAACAATATGCTAGATGCTCCAGCTTCTAACGAACATAGATTTCTTTGGAGAAATACATGTGTTTCTTCATCTCAGCTGAATAAGCCTAGTGGGAGCAAACAGAGCCCATCCCCACCTTGGAACACCTAAGTTGCAGGAAGTATTCCTTTCAAAAACGAACTCAATTCTTTCGTGGAAACAAGGTTCTAGATGAAATGCTTCTAACAGAGATGGTTTTCTTTGGAGAGATACATGTCTTTCTTCAACTCAGCTAAGTAGGCCTATTTGGACAAAATGAGCCTTTCTCCAACTTGAAAATTGAGATTTCAGGAAGTATTCCTTTCCAAAACTAACTCAATTCTCTCGGTGCTACAAAGTGCTACATGCTGTTGATTCTTACAGAGATGGTTCTATGGAGACATACATGTGTTCCTTCAACTTTACAAAAAAGGCATTTGTGGAGCAATTAGGGCATATCTCCACCTTGCAATCTGTGATTTGCACGAAGTATTCCTTTCAAAAAGTAACTCAGTTCTCATAGGGAAACAATGTTCTACATCCCCCTGCTTCTAACACAAACGGATATCTTTGGAGCGTTACATGAGTTTCTTCAACCTAGCTGAATAGGCCTATTTGGAAAGAACATGAGCATTTCTCAACCTTGAAAACTGTGACTTGCAGCTAGTATTCCTGACAAAAAGAAACTGAATTTTCACATGGAAACAATGTTCTACATACTCCGTCTTCTAAAACAGATGGTTTTCTTTAGAGAGATACATGTGTTTCTTGAACTCAGCTGAATAGGCCTATTTGGAACATAGGGAGCCTGTCACAACCTTGAAAAACCAACGTTCCAGGAAGTAGTCCTTTCAGACCCTAAGTCAACTCACACAGGGCAACAATGAGCTAGATGCTGCAGCCTCGAACATGCATGGTTTTGGTTGGAGAGATGCATACATTTCTTCAACCCAGGTGAATAGGCCAGTTTGGAATAAGGAGCCTTTCTTCACCTTGAAAACTGGTTTGCAGTAAGTATTCCTTTCAAAAAATACCTCAGTCTCAAAGAGAAACACTGTGCTAGATGCTCATGCTTCTAAAACAAATGGTTTTCTTTCAAAGATTCATGTTTTTCTTCCACTTATCTTTAAAGGCCTTTTTGGAGCAAATTGAGCCTATCTCCACCTTCAAACATGTTAGTTGCGGAAGTAATTCGATCAAACCTAAATTGATTCTCACAAGGAAACAATATGCTAGATGCTACAGCTTCTAACATAGATGGTTTCCTTTAGAGAGATATATATATTACTGCAACTCAACACAGTAGGCCTATTTGCAACAAAATGAGCCTTTCTCCACCTTTACAACTGTGATTTTCGGTCGTCTTCTTTCAAAAAGAAACTCAATTCTCACTGGGAAAAAAGTGCTCTATGCTCCCGCTTCTAACACAGATAGTTATCTTTTGAGAGATACATGTGTTTCTTCAATTGGCTCAACAGGCCTGTCTGGAGCAAACAGCCTATCTCCGGGTTCGAACACCTAAGTTGCAGTAAGGTATGTTTTTAAAACCTAAGTCTATTCTCCAGGGAAACAAGATGTTAGATGCTGCAGCCTCTAATATAGATGGTTTCCTTGGGAGGTTCATGTGTTTCTTGAACTCATTTCAATAGGCCTAGTTGGAGCAAACAGGGCCTATCTCCATCTTGAAAAACTCAGTGGATGGAAATATTCCTTTCAAATGTAAATCAAATATCACAGGAAAACAGCATGCTGATGCTGCAGTTTCTGACATAGACGGTTTATTGGGAGAAATTCATGTGTTTCTTCAACTGCGCTTCACAGGCCTATTTGGAGGAAACAGACTCTATCTCTCCCTTCAAACATGGAACTTGCCGAAAGTGTTCCTTTCTAAACGAAATCAATTCTCACTTGGAAACTATGCTCTAGATGCTACTACTTTTAAAGAAGATGCTTGTCTTTGGAGAGATACATGTGTTACTTCAGCTCAGATGAATAGGATTATGTTGAACTAAATGAGCCTTTTGCCACCTTGAAAACTGTGAGATTCAGGAAGTATTCCTTTCTAAAAGTAACTCACTTGTCACTTGGCAACAATGCACTACATGACCTGCTTGTAACACAGAAGGAATTCTTTTGAGATATCCTTGTGTTTCTTCAACTCACCAAAATAGGCCTATTTGGAATAAAATGAGCCTTTCTCCACCTTGAAAACTGTGATTTTTCAGGAAGTATTCCTTTCAAAACCTAACTACATTCTCACTGGGCAACAAAGCACTAGATGTTCCTGCTTCTAACACAGATGGTTTCCCTGCCACAGATACATGTGTTCCTTCAACTTAGCTGAATAGGCCTATCTGGCTCAAACAGAGCCTATCTCCACCTTGACAACTGTCATTTGGAGGAAGTTTTTATTTGCCAAAGAAACTCAATTCTCTCAAGAAAACAAGGTTCTAGATCTCCTGCTTCTAACACAAATAATTGTCTTGGCAGAGATACAGGTGTTTCTTCAACTCAGCTGAATAGTCCTATTTGGGAAAAAAAATGAGCCTTTTGCAACCTTGAAAAATATGATTGGCAGGAAGAATGTCTTTTAAACTCTAACTCAATTCCCACAGGGAAACAATGTGCTAGATGCTCCTGCTTGTAACACATGTGGCTGTTCATGGAGAGATGCATGTTTTTCTTCAACTCATCCGAACTGGCCTATGGGAAACAAAGAGAGCCTATGACAATGTGGAAAAACCCACGTTGCAGGAAGCATTCCTTTCAAAAACTAACTCAACTCTCACAAGGAAACAATGTACTAGATACTGCAGACTCTAACATAAATGGTTTCTTTTGGAGAGATACATGCGTTTCTTCAACTCAGGTGAGGAGGCCATTTTGGAATCCAATGTGCCTTTCTCTACCTTGAAAATTGTGATTTGTAGGAAGTGTTCCTGTCAATAACTAATAGAATTCTCACAGGGAAATAATGTGCTGGATGCTCATGCTTCTAACAAGGATGATTTTCTTTCTAGAGATACATGTTTTTCTCCACCATAGCAGACAAGACCTATTTGGAGCAAAAACAGCCTGTATGCACCGTGAAACACCTGAGTTACAGGAAGGATTCTTTTCAAAACCTCATTCGACTCTCACAAACGTACAACATGCAAGAATGTGCAGCTTCTAACATAGATGGTTTCCTTAGACATGGAGCAAACAGAGCCAATGTCCACCATGAAACACTTACATTGCAGGAAAAATTCCTTTCAAAAATAAAGTGGGTTTACAGAGAGAAACAATATGCTAGATGCTCCAGCTTCTAACGAACATAGATTTCTTTGGAGAAATACATGTGTTTCTTCATCTCAGCTGAATAAGCCTAGTGGGAGCAAACAGAGCCCATCCCCACCTTGGAACACCTAAGTTGCAGGAAGTATTCCTTTCAAAAACGAACTCAATTCTTTCGTGGAAACAAGGTTCTAGATGAAATGCTTCTAACAGAGATGGTTTTCTTTGGAGAGATACATGTCTTTCTTCAACTCAGCTAAGTAGGCCTATTTGGACAAAATGAGCCTTTCTCCAACTTGAAAATTGAGATTTCAGGAAGTATTCCTTTCCAAAACTAACTCAATTCTCTCGGTGCTACAAAGTGCTACATGCTGTTGATTCTTACAGAGATGGTTCTATGGAGACATACATGTGTTCCTTCAACTTTACAAAAAAGGCATTTGTGGAGCAATTAGGGCATATCTCCACCTTGCAATCTGTGATTTGCACGAAGTATTCCTTTCAAAAAGTAACTCAGTTCTCATAGGGAAACAATGTTCTACATCCCCCTGCTTCTAACACAAACGGATACCTTTGGAGCGTTACATGAGTTTCTTCAACCTAGCTGAATAGGCCTATTTGGAAAGAACATGAGCATTTCTCAACCTTGAAAACTGTGACTTGCAGCTAGTATTCCTGACAAAAAGAAACTGAATTTTCACATGGAAACAATGTTCTACATACTCCGTCTTCTAAAACAGATGGTTTTCTTTAGAGAGATACATGTGTTTCTTGAACTCAGCTGAATAGGCCTATTTGGAACATAGGGAGCCTGTCACAACCTTGAAAAACCAACGTTCCAGGAAGTAGTCCTTTCAGACCCTAAGTCAACTCACACAGGGCAACAATGAGCTAGATGCTGCAGCCTCGAACATGCATGGTTTTGGTTGGAGAGATGCATACATTTCTTCAACCCAGGTGAATAGGCCAGTTTGGAATAAGGAGCCTTTCTTCACCTTGAAAACTGGTTTGCAGTAAGTATTCCTTTCAAAAAATACCTCAGTCTCAAAGAGAAACACTGTGCTAGATGCTCATGCTTCTAAAACAAATGGTTTTCTTTCAAAGATTCATGTTTTTCTTCCACTTATCTTTAAAGGCCTTTTTGGAGCAAATTGAGCCTATCTCCACCTTCAAACATGTTAGTTGCGGAAGTAATTCGATCAAACCTAAATTGATTCTCACAAGGAAACAATATGCTAGATGCTACAGCTTCTAACATAGATGGTTTCCTTTAGAGAGATATATATATTACTGCAACTCAACACAGTAGGCCTATTTGCAACAAAATGAGCCTTTCTCCACCTTTACAACTGTGATTTTCGGTCGTCTTCTTTCAAAAAGAAACTCAATTCTCACTGGGAAAAAAGTGCTCTATGCTCCCGCTTCTAACACAGATAGTTATCTTTTGAGAGATACATGTGTTTCTTCAATTGGCTCAACAGGCCTGTCTGGAGCAAACAGCCTATCTCCGGGTTCGAACACCTAAGTTGCAGTAAGGTATGTTTTTAAAACCTAAGTCTATTCTCCAGGGAAACAAGATGTTAGATGCTGCAGCCTCTAATATAGATGGTTTCCTTGGGAGGTTCATGTGTTTCTTGAACTCATTTCAATAGGCCTAGTTGGAGCAAACAGGGCCTATCTCCATCTTGAAAAACTCAGTGGATGGAAATATTCCTTTCAAATGTAAATCAAATATCACAGGAAAACAGCATGCTGATGCTGCAGTTTCTGACATAGACGGTTTATTGGGAGAAATTCATGTGTTTCTTCAACTGCGCTTCACAGGCCTATTTGGAGGAAACAGACTCTATCTCTCCCTTCAAACATGGAACTTGCCGAAAGTGTTCCTTTCTAAACGAAATCAATTCTCACTTGGAAACTATGCTCTAGATGCTACTACTTTTAAAGAAGATGCTTGTCTTTGGAGAGATACATGTGTTACTTCAGCTCAGATGAATAGGATTATGTTGAACTAAATGAGCCTTTTGCCACCTTGAAAACTGTGAGATTCAGGAAGTATTCCTTTCTAAAAGTAACTCACTTGTCACTTGGCAACAATGCACTACATGACCTGCTTGTAACACAGAAGGAATTCTTTTGAGATATCCTTGTGTTTCTTCAACTCACCAAAATAGGCCTATTTGGAATAAAATGAGCCTTTCTCCACCTTGAAAACTGTGATTTTTCAGGAAGTATTCCTTTCAAAACCTAACTACATTCTCACTGGGCAACAAAGCACTAGATGTTCCTGCTTCTAACACAGATGGTTTCCCTGCCACAGATACATGTGTTCCTTCAACTTAGCTGAATAGCCTATCTGGCTCAAACAGAGCCTATCTCCACCTTGACAACTGTCATTTGGAGGAAGTTTTTATTTGCCAAAGAAACTCAATTCTCTCAAGAAAACAAGGTTCTAGATCTCCTGCTTCTAACACAAATAATTGTCTTGGCAGAGATACAGGTGTTTCTTCAACTCAGCTGAATAGTCCTATTTGGGAAAAAAAATGAGCCTTTTGCAACCTTGAAAAATATGATTGGCAGGAAGAATGTCTTTTAAACTCTAACTCAATTCCCACAGGGAAACAATGTGCTAGATGCTCCTGCTTGTAACACATGTGGCTGTTCATGGAGAGATGCATGTTTTTCTTCAACTCATCCGAACTGGCCTATGGGAAACAAAGAGAGCCTATGACAATGTGGAAAAACCCACGTTGCAGGAAGCATTCCTTTCAAAAACTAACTCAACTCTCACAAGGAAACAATGTACTAGATACTGCAGACTCTAACATAAATGGTTTCTTTTGGAGAGATACATGCGTTTCTTCAACTCAGGTGAGGAGCCATTTTGGAATCCAATGTGCCTTTCTCTACCTTGAAAATTGTGATTTGTAGGAAGTGTTCCTGTCAATAACTAATAGAATTCTCACAGGGAAATAATGTGCTGGATGCTCATGCTTCTAACAAGGATGATTTTCTTTCTAGAGATACATGTTTTTCTCCACCATAGCAGACAAGACCTATTTGGAGCAAAAACAGCCTGTATGCACCGTGAAACACCTGAGTTACAGGAAGGATTCTTTTCAAAACCTCATTCGACTCTCACAAACGTACAACATGCAAGAATGTGCAGCTTCTAACATAGATGGTTTCCTTAGACATGGAGCAAACAGAGCCAATGTCCACCATGAAACACTTACATTGCAGGAAAAATTCCTTTCAAAAATAAAGTGGGTTCACAGAGAGAAACAATATGCTAGATGCTCCAGCTTCTAACGAACATAGATTTCTTTGGAGAAATACATGTGTTTCTTCATCTCAGCTGAATAAGCCTAGTGGGAGCAAACAGAGCCCATCCCCACCTTGGAACACCTAAGTTGCAGGAAGTATTCCTTTCAAAAACGAACTCAATTCTTTCGTGGAAACAAGGTTCTAGATGAAATGCTTCTAACAGAGATGGTTTTCTTTGGAGAGATACATGTCTTTCTTCAACTCAGCTAAGTAGGCCTATTTGGACAAAATGAGCCTTTCTCCAACTTGAAAATTGAGATTTCAGGAAGTATTCCTTTCCCAAACTAACTCAATTCTGTCGGTGCTACAAAGTGCTACATGCTGTTGATTCTAACAGAGATGGTTCTATGGAGACATACATGTGTTCCTTCAACTTTACAAAAAAGGCATTTGTGGAGCAATTAGGGCATATCTCCACCTTGCAATCTGTGATTTGCACGAAGTATTCCTTTCAAAAAGTAACTCAGTTCTCATAGGGAAACAATGTTCTACATCCCCCTGCTTCTAACACAAACGGATATCTTTGGAGCGTTACATGAGTTTCTTCAACCTAGCTGAATAGGCCTATTTGGAAAGAACATGAGCATTTCTCAACCTTGAAAACTGTGACTTGCAGCTAGTATTCCTGACAAAAAGAAACTGAATTTTCACATGGAAACAATGTTCTACATACTCCGTCTTCTAAAACAGATGGTTTTCTTTAGAGAGATACATGTGTTTCTTGAACTCAGCTGAATAGGCCTATTTGGAACATAGGGAGCCTGTCACAACCTTGAAAAACCAACGTTCCAGGAAGTAGTCCTTTCAGACCCTAAGTCAACTCACACAGGGCAACAATGAGCTAGATGCTGCAGCCTCGAACATGCATGGTTTTGGTTGGAGAGATGCATACATTTCTTCAACCCAGGTGAATAGGCCAGTTTGGAATAAGGAGCCTTTCTTCACCTTGAAAACTGGTTTGCAGTAAGTATTCCTTACAAAAAATACCTCAGTCTCAAAGAGAAACACTGTGCTAGATGCTCATGCTTCTAAAACAAATGGTTTTCTTTCAAAGATTCATGTTTTTCTTCCACTTATCTTTAAAGGCCTTTTTGGAGCAAATTGAGCCTATCTCCACCTTCAAACATGTTAGTTGCGGAAGTAATTCGATCAAACCTAAATTGATTCTCACAAGGAAACAATATGCTAGATGCTACAGCTTCTAACATAGATGGTTTCCTTTAGAGAGATATATATATTACTGCAACTCAACACAGTAGGCCTATTTGCAACAAAATGAGCCTTTCTCCACCTTTACAACTGTGATTTTCGGTCGTCTTCTTTCAAAAAGAAACTCAATTCTCACTGGGAAAAAAGTGCTCTATGCTCCCGCTTCTAACACAGATAGTTATCTTTTGAGAGATACATGTGTTTCTTCAATTGGCTCAACAGGCCTGTCTGGAGCAAACAGCCTATCTCCGGGTTCGAACACCTAAGTTGCAGTAAGGTATGTTTTTAAAACCTAAGTCTATTCTCCAGGGAAACAAGATGTTAGATGCTGCAGCCTCTAATATAGATGGTTTCCTTGGGAGGTTCATGTGTTTCTTGAACTCATTTCAATAGGCCTAGTTGGAGCAAACAGGGCCTATCTCCATCTTGAAAAACTCAGTGGATGGAAATATTCCTTTCAAATGTAAATCAAATATCACAGGAAAACAGCATGCTGATGCTGCAGTTTCTGACATAGACGGTTTATTGGGAGAAATTCATGTGTTTCTTCAACTGCGCTTCACAGGCCTATTTGGAGGAAACAGACTCTATCTCTCCCTTCAAACATGGAACTTGCCGAAAGTGTTCCTTTCTAAACGAAATCAATTCTCACTTGGAAACTATGCTCTAGATGCTACTACTTTTAAAGAAGATGCTTGTCTTTGGAGAGATACATGTGTTACTTCAGCTCAGATGAATAGGATTATGTTGAACTAAATGAGCCTTTTGCCACCTTGAAAACTGTGAGATTCAGGAAGCATTCCTTTCTAAAAGTAACTCACTTGTCACTTGGCAACAATGCACTACATGACCTGCTTGTAACACAGAAGGAATTCTTTTGAGATATCCTTGTGTTTCTTCAACTCACCAAAATAGGCCTATTTGGAATAAAATGAGCCTTTCTCCACCTTGAAAACTGTGATTTTTCAGGAAGTATTCCTTTCAAAACCTAACTACATTCTCACTGGGCAACAAAGCACTAGATGTTCCTGCTTCTAACACAGATGGTTTCCCTGCCACAGATACATGTGTTCCTTCAACTTAGCTGAATAGGCCTATCTGGCTCAAACAGAGCCTATCTCCACCTTGACAACTGTCATTTGGAGGAAGTTTTTATTTGCCAAAGAAACTCAATTCTCTCAAGAAAACAAGGTTCTAGATCTCCTGCTTCTAACACAAATAATTGTCTTGGCAGAGATACAGGTGTTTCTTCAACTCAGCTGAATAGTCCTATTTGGGAAAAAAAATGAGCCTTTTGCAACCTTGAAAAATATGATTGGCAGGAAGAATGTCTTTTAAACTCTAACTCAATTCCCACAGGGAAACAATGTGCTAGATGCTCCTGCTTGTAACACATGTGGCTGTTCATGGAGAGATGCATGTTTTTCTTCAACTCATCCGAACTGGCCTATGGGAAACAAAGAGAGCCTATGACAATGTGGAAAAACCCACGTTGCAGGAAGCATTCCTTTCAAAAACTAACTCAACTCTCACAAGGAAACAATGTACTAGATACTGCAGACTCTAACATAAATGGTTTCTTTTGGAGAGATACATGCGTTTCTTCAACTCAGGTGAGGAGGCCATTTTGGAATCCAATGTGCCTTTCTCTACCTTGAAAATTGTGATTTGTAGGAAGTGTTCCTGTCAATAACTAATAGAATTCTCACAGGGAAATAATGTGCTGGATGCTCATGCTTCTAACAAGGATGATTTTCTTTCTAGAGATACATGTTTTTCTCCACCATAGCAGACAAGACCTATTTGGAGCAAAAACAGCCTGTATGCACCGTGAAACACCTGAGTTACAGGAAGGATTCTTTTCAAAACCTCATTCGACTCTCACAAACGTACAACATGCAAGAATGTGCAGCTTCTAACATAGATGGTTTCCTTAGACATGGAGCAAACAGAGCCAATGTCCACCATGAAACACTTACATTGCAGGAAAAATTCCTTTCAAAAATAAAGTGGGTTTACAGAGAGAAACAATATGCTAGATGCTCCAGCTTCTAACGAACATAGATTTCTTTGGAGAAATACATGTGTTTCTTCATCTCAGCTGAATAAGCCTAGTGGGAGCAAACAGAGCCCATCCCCACCTTGGAACACCTAAGTTGCAGGAAGTATTCCTTTCAAAAACGAACTCAATTCTTTCGTGGAAACAAGGTTCTAGATGAAATGCTTCTAACAGAGATGGTTTTCTTTGGAGAGATACATGTCTTTCTTCAACTCAGCTAAGTAGGCCTATTTGGACAAAATGAGCCTTTCTCCAACTTGAAAATTGAGATTTCAGGAAGTATTCCTTTCCAAAACTAACTCAATTCTCTCGGTGCTACAAAGTGCTACATGCTGTTGATTCTTACAGAGATGGTTCTATGGAGACATACATGTGTTCCTTCAACTTTACAAAAAAGGCATTTGTGGAGCAATTAGGGCATATCTCCACCTTGCAATCTGTGATTTGCACGAAGTATTCCTTTCAAAAAGTAACTCAGTTCTCATAGGGAAACAATGTTCTACATCCCCCTGCTTCTAACACAAACGGATACCTTTGGAGCGTTACATGAGTTTCTTCAACCTAGCTGAATAGGCCTATTTGGAAAGAACATGAGCATTTCTCAACCTTGAAAACTGTGACTTGCAGCTAGTATTCCTGACAAAAAGAAACTGAATTTTCACATGGAAACAATGTTCTACATACTCCGTCTTCTAAAACAGATGGTTTTCTTTAGAGAGATACATGTGTTTCTTGAACTCAGCTGAATAGGCCTATTTGGAACATAGGGAGCCTGTCACAACCTTGAAAAACCAACGTTCCAGGAAGTAGTCCTTTCAGACCCTAAGTCAACTCACACAGGGCAACAATGAGCTAGATGCTGCAGCCTCGAACATGCATGGTTTTGGTTGGAGAGATGCATACATTTCTTCAACCCAGGTGAATAGGCCAGTTTGGAATAAGGAGCCTTTCTTCACCTTGAAAACTGGTTTGCAGTAAGTATTCCTTTCAAAAAATACCTCAGTCTCAAAGAGAAACACTGTGCTAGATGCTCATGCTTCTAAAACAAATGGTTTTCTTTCAAAGATTCATGTTTTTCTTCCACTTATCTTTAAAGGCCTTTTTGGAGCAAATTGAGCCTATCTCCACCTTCAAACATGTTAGTTGCGGAAGTAATTCGATCAAACCTAAATTGATTCTCACAAGGAAACAATATGCTAGATGCTACAGCTTCTAACATAGATGGTTTCCTTTAGAGAGATATATATATTACTGCAACTCAACACAGTAGGCCTATTTGCAACAAAATGAGCCTTTCTCCACCTTTACAACTGTGATTTTCGGTCGTCTTCTTTCAAAAAGAAACTCAATTCTCACTGGGAAAAAAGTGCTCTATGCTCCCGCTTCTAACACAGATAGTTATCTTTTGAGAGATACATGTGTTTCTTCAATTGGCTCAACAGGCCTGTCTGGAGCAAACAGCCTATCTCCGGGTTCGAACACCTAAGTTGCAGTAAGGTATGTTTTTAAAACCTAAGTCTATTCTCCAGGGAAACAAGATGTTAGATGCTGCAGCCTCTAATATAGATGGTTTCCTTGGGAGGTTCATGTGTTTCTTGAACTCATTTCAATAGGCCTAGTTGGAGCAAACAGGGCCTATCTCCATCTTGAAAAACTCAGTGGATGGAAATATTCCTTTCAAATGTAAATCAAATATCACAGGAAAACAGCATGCTGATGCTGCAGTTTCTGACATAGACGGTTTATTGGGAGAAATTCATGTGTTTCTTCAACTGCGCTTCACAGGCCTATTTGGAGGAAACAGACTCTATCTCTCCCTTCAAACATGGAACTTGCCGAAAGTGTTCCTTTCTAAACGAAATCAATTCTCACTTGGAAACTATGCTCTAGATGCTACTACTTTTAAAGAAGATGCTTGTCTTTGGAGAGATACATGTGTTACTTCAGCTCAGATGAATAGGATTATGTTGAACTAAATGAGCCTTTTGCCACCTTGAAAACTGTGAGATTCAGGAAGTATTCCTTTCTAAAAGTAACTCACTTGTCACTTGGCAACAATGCACTACATGACCTGCTTGTAACACAGAAGGAATTCTTTTGAGATATCCTTGTGTTTCTTCAACTCACCAAAATAGGCCTATTTGGAATAAAATGAGCCTTTCTCCACCTTGAAAACTGTGATTTTTCAGGAAGTATTCCTTTCAAAACCTAACTACATTCTCACTGGGCAACAAAGCACTAGATGTTCCTGCTTCTAACACAGATGGTTTCCCTGCCACAGATACATGTGTTCCTTCAACTTAGCTGAATAGGCCTATCTGGCTCAAACAGAGCCTATCTCCACCTTGACAACTGTCATTTGGAGGAAGTTTTTATTTGCCAAAGAAACTCAATTCTCTCAAGAAAACAAGGTTCTAGATCTCCTGCTTCTAACACAAATAATTGTCTTGGCAGAGATACAGGTGTTTCTTCAACTCAGCTGAATAGTCCTATTTGGGAAAAAAAATGAGCCTTTTGCAACCTTGAAAAATATGATTGGCAGGAAGAATGTCTTTTAAACTCTAACTCAATTCCCACAGGGAAACAATGTGCTAGATGCTCCTGCTTGTAACACATGTGGCTGTTCATGGAGAGATGCATGTTTTTCTTCAACTCATCCGAACTGGCCTATGGGAAACAAAGAGAGCCTATGACAATGTGGAAAAACCCACGTTGCAGGAAGCATTCCTTTCAAAAACTAACTCAACTCTCACAAGGAAACAATGTACTAGATACTGCAGACTCTAACATAAATGGTTTCTTTTGGAGAGATACATGCGTTTCTTCAACTCAGGTGAGGAGGCCATTTTGGAATCCAATGTGCCTTTCTCTACCTTGAAAATTGTGATTTGTAGGAAGTGTTCCTGTCAATAACTAATAGAATTCTCACAGGGAAATAATGTGCTGGATGCTCATGCTTCTAACAAGGATGATTTTCTTTCTAGAGATACATGTTTTTCTCCACCATAGCAGACAAGACCTATTTGGAGCAAAAACAGCCTGTATGCACCGTGAAACACCTGAGTTACAGGAAGGATTCTTTTCAAAACCTCATTCGACTCTCACAAACGTACAACATGCAAGAATGTGCAGCTTCTAACATAGATGGTTTCCTTAGACATGGAGCAAACAGAGCCAATGTCCACCATGAAACACTTACATTGCAGGAAAAATTCCTTTCAAAAATAAAGTGGGTTTACAGAGAGAAACAATATGCTAGATGCTCCAGCTTCTAACGAACATAGATTTCTTTGGAGAAATACATGTGTTTCTTCATCTCAGCTGAATAAGCCTAGTGGGAGCAAACAGAGCCCATCCCCACCTTGGAACACCTAAGTTGCAGGAAGTATTCCTTTCAAAAACGAACTCAATTCTTTCGTGGAAACAAGGTTCTAGATGAAATGCTTCTAACAGAGATGGTTTTCTTTGGAGAGATACATGTCTTTCTTCAACTCAGCTAAGTAGGCCTATTTGGACAAAATGAGCCTTTCTCCAACTTGAAAATTGAGATTTCAGGAAGTATTCCTTTCCAAAACTAACTCAATTCTCTCGGTGCTACAAAGTGCTACATGCTGTTGATTCTTACAGAGATGGTTCTATGGAGACATACATGTGTTCCTTCAACTTTACAAAAAAGGCATTTGTGGAGCAATTAGGGCATATCTCCACCTTGCAATCTGTGATTTGCACGAAGTATTCCTTTCAAAAAGTAACTCAGTTCTCATAGGGAAACAATGTTCTACATCCCCCTGCTTCTAACACAAACGGATACCTTTGGAGCGTTACATGAGTTTCTTCAACCTAGCTGAATAGGCCTATTTGGAAAGAACATGAGCATTTCTCAACCTTGAAAACTGTGACTTGCAGCTAGTATTCCTGACAAAAAGAAACTGAATTTTCACATGGAAACAATGTTCTACATACTCCGTCTTCTAAAACAGATGGTTTTCTTTAGAGAGATACATGTGTTTCTTGAACTCAGCTGAATAGGCCTATTTGGAACATAGGGAGCCTGTCACAACCTTGAAAAACCAACGTTCCAGGAAGTAGTCCTTTCAGACCCTAAGTCAACTCACACAGGGCAACAATGAGCTAGATGCTGCAGCCTCGAACATGCATGGTTTTGGTTGGAGAGATGCATACATTTCTTCAACCCAGGTGAATAGGCCAGTTTGGAATAAGGAGCCTTTCTTCACCTTGAAAACTGGTTTGCAGTAAGTATTCCTTTCAAAAAATACCTCAGTCTCAAAGAGAAACACTGTGCTAGATGCTCATGCTTCTAAAACAAATGGTTTTCTTTCAAAGATTCATGTTTTTCTTCCACTTATCTTTAAAGGCCTTTTTGGAGCAAATTGAGCCTATCTCCACCTTCAAACATGTTAGTTGCGGAAGTAATTCGATCAAACCTAAATTGATTCTCACAAGGAAACAATATGCTAGATGCTACAGCTTCTAACATAGATGGTTTCCTTTAGAGAGATATATATATTACTGCAACTCAACACAGTAGGCCTATTTGCAACAAAATGAGCCTTTCTCCACCTTTACAACTGTGATTTTCGGTCGTCTTCTTTCAAAAAGAAACTCAATTCTCACTGGGAAAAAAGTGCTCTATGCTCCCGCTTCTAACACAGATAGTTATCTTTTGAGAGATACATGTGTTTCTTCAATTGGCTCAACAGGCCTGTCTGGAGCAAACAGCCTATCTCCGGGTTCGAACACCTAAGTTGCAGTAAGGTATGTTTTTAAAACCTAAGTCTATTCTCCAGGGAAACAAGATGTTAGATGCTGCAGCCTCTAATATAGATGGTTTCCTTGGGAGGTTCATGTGTTTCTTGAACTCATTTCAATAGGCCTAGTTGGAGCAAACAGGGCCTATCTCCATCTTGAAAAACTCAGTGGATGGAAATATTCCTTTCAAATGTAAATCAAATATCACAGGAAAACAGCATGCTGATGCTGCAGTTTCTGACATAGACGGTTTATTGGGAGAAATTCATGTGTTTCTTCAACTGCGCTTCACAGGCCTATTTGGAGGAAACAGACTCTATCTCTCCCTTCAAACATGGAACTTGCCGAAAGTGTTCCTTTCTAAACGAAATCAATTCTCACTTGGAAACTATGCTCTAGATGCTACTACTTTTAAAGAAGATGCTTGTCTTTGGAGAGATACATGTGTTACTTCAGCTCAGATGAATAGGATTATGTTGAACTAAATGAGCCTTTTGCCACCTTGAAAACTGTGAGATTCAGGAAGTATTCCTTTCTAAAAGTAACTCACTTGTCACTTGGCAACAATGCACTACATGACCTGCTTGTAACACAGAAGGAATTCTTTTGAGATATCCTTGTGTTTCTTCAACTCACCAAAATAGGCCTATTTGGAATAAAATGAGCCTTTCTCCACCTTGAAAACTGTGATTTTTCAGGAAGTATTCCTTTCAAAACCTAACTACATTCTCACTGGGCAACAAAGCACTAGATGTTCCTGCTTCTAACACAGATGGTTTCCCTGCCACAGATACATGTGTTCCTTCAACTTAGCTGAATAGCCTATCTGGCTCAAACAGAGCCTATCTCCACCTTGACAACTGTCATTTGGAGGAAGTTTTTATTTGCCAAAGAAACTCAATTCTCTCAAGAAAACAAGGTTCTAGATCTCCTGCTTCTAACACAAATAATTGTCTTGGCAGAGATACAGGTGTTTCTTCAACTCAGCTGAATAGTCCTATTTGGGAAAAAAAATGAGCCTTTTGCAACCTTGAAAAATATGATTGGCAGGAAGAATGTCTTTTAAACTCTAACTCAATTCCCACAGGGAAACAATGTGCTAGATGCTCCTGCTTGTAACACATGTGGCTGTTCATGGAGAGATGCATGTTTTTCTTCAACTCATCCGAACTGGCCTATGGGAAACAAAGAGAGCCTATGACAATGTGGAAAAACCCACGTTGCAGGAAGCATTCCTTTCAAAAACTAACTCAACTCTCACAAGGAAACAATGTACTAGATACTGCAGACTCTAACATAAATGGTTTCTTTTGGAGAGATACATGCGTTTCTTCAACTCAGGTGAGGAGCCATTTTGGAATCCAATGTGCCTTTCTCTACCTTGAAAATTGTGATTTGTAGGAAGTGTTCCTGTCAATAACTAATAGAATTCTCACAGGGAAATAATGTGCTGGATGCTCATGCTTCTAACAAGGATGATTTTCTTTCTAGAGATACATGTTTTTCTCCACCATAGCAGACAAGACCTATTTGGAGCAAAAACAGCCTGTATGCACCGTGAAACACCTGAGTTACAGGAAGGATTCTTTTCAAAACCTCATTCGACTCTCACAAACGTACAACATGCAAGAATGTGCAGCTTCTAACATAGATGGTTTCCTTAGACATGGAGCAAACAGAGCCAATGTCCACCATGAAACACTTACATTGCAGGAAAAATTCCTTTCAAAAATAAAGTGGGTTCACAGAGAGAAACAATATGCTAGATGCTCCAGCTTCTAACGAACATAGATTTCTTTGGAGAAATACATGTGTTTCTTCATCTCAGCTGAATAAGCCTAGTGGGAGCAAACAGAGCCCATCCCCACCTTGGAACACCTAAGTTGCAGGAAGTATTCCTTTCAAAAACGAACTCAATTCTTTCGTGGAAACAAGGTTCTAGATGAAATGCTTCTAACAGAGATGGTTTTCTTTGGAGAGATACATGTCTTTCTTCAACTCAGCTAAGTAGGCCTATTTGGACAAAATGAGCCTTTCTCCAACTTGAAAATTGAGATTTCAGGAAGTATTCCTTTCCCAAACTAACTCAATTCTGTCGGTGCTACAAAGTGCTACATGCTGTTGATTCTAACAGAGATGGTTCTATGGAGACATACATGTGTTCCTTCAACTTTACAAAAAAGGCATTTGTGGAGCAATTAGGGCATATCTCCACCTTGCAATCTGTGATTTGCACGAAGTATTCCTTTCAAAAAGTAACTCAGTTCTCATAGGGAAACAATGTTCTACATCCCCCTGCTTCTAACACAAACGGATATCTTTGGAGCGTTACATGAGTTTCTTCAACCTAGCTGAATAGGCCTATTTGGAAAGAACATGAGCATTTCTCAACCTTGAAAACTGTGACTTGCAGCTAGTATTCCTGACAAAAAGAAACTGAATTTTCACATGGAAACAATGTTCTACATACTCCGTCTTCTAAAACAGATGGTTTTCTTTAGAGAGATACATGTGTTTCTTGAACTCAGCTGAATAGGCCTATTTGGAACATAGGGAGCCTGTCACAACCTTGAAAAACCAACGTTCCAGGAAGTAGTCCTTTCAGACCCTAAGTCAACTCACACAGGGCAACAATGAGCTAGATGCTGCAGCCTCGAACATGCATGGTTTTGGTTGGAGAGATGCATACATTTCTTCAACCCAGGTGAATAGGCCAGTTTGGAATAAGGAGCCTTTCTTCACCTTGAAAACTGGTTTGCAGTAAGTATTCCTTTCAAAAAATACCTCAGTCTCAAAGAGAAACACTGTGCTAGATGCTCATGCTTCTAAAACAAATGGTTTTCTTTCAAAGATTCATGTTTTTCTTCCACTTATCTTTAAAGGCCTTTTTGGAGCAAATTGAGCCTATCTCCACCTTCAAACATGTTAGTTGCGGAAGTAATTCGATCAAACCTAAATTGATTCTCACAAGGAAACAATATGCTAGATGCTACAGCTTCTAACATAGATGGTTTCCTTTAGAGAGATATATATATTACTGCAACTCAACACAGTAGGCCTATTTGCAACAAAATGAGCCTTTCTCCACCTTTACAACTGTGATTTTCGGTCGTCTTCTTTCAAAAAGAAACTCAATTCTCACTGGGAAAAAAGTGCTCTATGCTCCCGCTTCTAACACAGATAGTTATCTTTTGAGAGATACATGTGTTTCTTCAATTGGCTCAACAGGCCTGTCTGGAGCAAACAGCCTATCTCCGGGTTCGAACACCTAAGTTGCAGTAAGGTATGTTTTTAAAACCTAAGTCTATTCTCCAGGGAAACAAGATGTTAGATGCTGCAGCCTCTAATATAGATGGTTTCCTTGGGAGGTTCATGTGTTTCTTGAACTCATTTCAATAGGCCTAGTTGGAGCAAACAGGGCCTATCTCCATCTTGAAAAACTCAGTGGATGGAAATATTCCTTTCAAATGTAAATCAAATATCACAGGAAAACAGCATGCTGATGCTGCAGTTTCTGACATAGACGGTTTATTGGGAGAAATTCATGTGTTTCTTCAACTGCGCTTCACAGGCCTATTTGGAGGAAACAGACTCTATCTCTCCCTTCAAACATGGAACTTGCCGAAAGTGTTCCTTTCTAAACGAAATCAATTCTCACTTGGAAACTATGCTCTAGATGCTACTACTTTTAAAGAAGATGCTTGTCTTTGGAGAGATACATGTGTTACTTCAGCTCAGATGAATAGGATTATGTTGAACTAAATGAGCCTTTTGCCACCTTGAAAACTGTGAGATTCAGGAAGTATTCCTTTCTAAAAGTAACTCACTTGTCACTTGGCAACAATGCACTACATGACCTGCTTGTAACACAGAAGGAATTCTTTTGAGATATCCTTGTGTTTCTTCAACTCACCAAAATAGGCCTATTTGGAATAAAATGAGCCTTTCTCCACCTTGAAAACTGTGATTTTTCAGGAAGTATTCCTTTCAAAACCTAACTACATTCTCACTGGGCAACAAAGCACTAGATGTTCCTGCTTCTAACACAGATGGTTTCCCTGCCACAGATACATGTGTTCCTTCAACTTAGCTGAATAGCCTATCTGGCTCAAACAGAGCCTATCTCCACCTTGACAACTGTCATTTGGAGGAAGTTTTTATTTGCCAAAGAAACTCAATTCTCTCAAGAAAACAAGGTTCTAGATCTCCTGCTTCTAACACAAATAATTGTCTTGGCAGAGATACAGGTGTTTCTTCAACTCAGCTGAATAGTCCTATTTGGGAAAAAAAATGAGCCTTTTGCAACCTTGAAAAATATGATTGGCAGGAAGAATGTCTTTTAAACTCTAACTCAATTCCCACAGGGAAACAATGTGCTAGATGCTCCTGCTTGTAACACATGTGGCTGTTCATGGAGAGATGCATGTTTTTCTTCAACTCATCCGAACTGGCCTATGGGAAACAAAGAGAGCCTATGACAATGTGGAAAAACCCACGTTGCAGGAAGCATTCCTTTCAAAAACTAACTCAACTCTCACAAGGAAACAATGTACTAGATACTGCAGACTCTAACATAAATGGTTTCTTTTGGAGAGATACATGCGTTTCTTCAACTCAGGTGAGGAGCCATTTTGGAATCCAATGTGCCTTTCTCTACCTTGAAAATTGTGATTTGTAGGAAGTGTTCCTGTCAATAACTAATAGAATTCTCACAGGGAAATAATGTGCTGGATGCTCATGCTTCTAACAAGGATGATTTTCTTTCTAGAGATACATGTTTTTCTCCACCATAGCAGACAAGACCTATTTGGAGCAAAAACAGCCTGTATGCACCGTGAAACACCTGAGTTACAGGAAGGATTCTTTTCAAAACCTCATTCGACTCTCACAAACGTACAACATGCAAGAATGTGCAGCTTCTAACATAGATGGTTTCCTTAGACATGGAGCAAACAGAGCCAATGTCCACCATGAAACACTTACATTGCAGGAAAAATTCCTTTCAAAAATAAAGTGGGTTCACAGAGAGAAACAATATGCTAGATGCTCCAGCTTCTAACGAACATAGATTTCTTTGGAGAAATACATGTGTTTCTTCATCTCAGCTGAATAAGCCTAGTGGGAGCAAACAGAGCCCATCCCCACCTTGGAACACCTAAGTTGCAGGAAGTATTCCTTTCAAAAACGAACTCAATTCTTTCGTGGAAACAAGGTTCTAGATGAAATGCTTCTAACAGAGATGGTTTTCTTTGGAGAGATACATGTCTTTCTTCAACTCAGCTAAGTAGGCCTATTTGGACAAAATGAGCCTTTCTCCAACTTGAAAATTGAGATTTCAGGAAGTATTCCTTTCCCAAACTAACTCAATTCTGTCGGTGCTACAAAGTGCTACATGCTGTTGATTCTAACAGAGATGGTTCTATGGAGACATACATGTGTTCCTTCAACTTTACAAAAAAGGCATTTGTGGAGCAATTAGGGCATATCTCCACCTTGCAATCTGTGATTTGCACGAAGTATTCCTTTCAAAAAGTAACTCAGTTCTCATAGGGAAACAATGTTCTACATCCCCCTGCTTCTAACACAAACGGATATCTTTGGAGCGTTACATGAGTTTCTTCAACCTAGCTGAATAGGCCTATTTGGAAAGAACATGAGCATTTCTCAACCTTGAAAACTGTGACTTGCAGCTAGTATTCCTGACAAAAAGAAACTGAATTTTCACATGGAAACAATGTTCTACATACTCCGTCTTCTAAAACAGATGGTTTTCTTTAGAGAGATACATGTGTTTCTTGAACTCAGCTGAATAGGCCTATTTGGAACATAGGGAGCCTGTCACAACCTTGAAAAACCAACGTTCCAGGAAGTAGTCCTTTCAGACCCTAAGTCAACTCACACAGGGCAACAATGAGCTAGATGCTGCAGCCTCGAACATGCATGGTTTTGGTTGGAGAGATGCATACATTTCTTCAACCCAGGTGAATAGGCCAGTTTGGAATAAGGAGCCTTTCTTCACCTTGAAAACTGGTTTGCAGTAAGTATTCCTTTCAAAAAATACCTCAGTCTCAAAGAGAAACACTGTGCTAGATGCTCATGCTTCTAAAACAAATGGTTTTCTTTCAAAGATTCATGTTTTTCTTCCACTTATCTTTAAAGGCCTTTTTGGAGCAAATTGAGCCTATCTCCACCTTCAAACATGTTAGTTGCGGAAGTAATTCGATCAAACCTAAATTGATTCTCACAAGGAAACAATATGCTAGATGCTACAGCTTCTAACATAGATGGTTTCCTTTAGAGAGATATATATATTACTGCAACTCAACACAGTAGGCCTATTTGCAACAAAATGAGCCTTTCTCCACCTTTACAACTGTGATTTTCGGTCGTCTTCTTTCAAAAAGAAACTCAATTCTCACTGGGAAAAAAGTGCTCTATGCTCCCGCTTCTAACACAGATAGTTATCTTTTGAGAGATACATGTGTTTCTTCAATTGGCTCAACAGGCCTGTCTGGAGCAAACAGCCTATCTCCGGGTTCGAACACCTAAGTTGCAGTAAGGTATGTTTTTAAAACCTAAGTCTATTCTCCAGGGAAACAAGATGTTAGATGCTGCAGCCTCTAATATAGATGGTTTCCTTGGGAGGTTCATGTGTTTCTTGAACTCATTTCAATAGGCCTAGTTGGAGCAAACAGGGCCTATCTCCATCTTGAAAAACTCAGTGGATGGAAATATTCCTTTCAAATGTAAATCAAATATCACAGGAAAACAGCATGCTGATGCTGCAGTTTCTGACATAGACGGTTTATTGGGAGAAATTCATGTGTTTCTTCAACTGCGCTTCACAGGCCTATTTGGAGGAAACAGACTCTATCTCTCCCTTCAAACATGGAACTTGCCGAAAGTGTTCCTTTCTAAACGAAATCAATTCTCACTTGGAAACTATGCTCTAGATGCTACTACTTTTAAAGAAGATGCTTGTCTTTGGAGAGATACATGTGTTACTTCAGCTCAGATGAATAGGATTATGTTGAACTAAATGAGCCTTTTGCCACCTTGAAAACTGTGAGATTCAGGAAGTATTCCTTTCTAAAAGTAACTCACTTGTCACTTGGCAACAATGCACTACATGACCTGCTTGTAACACAGAAGGAATTCTTTTGAGATATCCTTGTGTTTCTTCAACTCACCAAAATAGGCCTATTTGGAATAAAATGAGCCTTTCTCCACCTTGAAAACTGTGATTTTTCAGGAAGTATTCCTTTCAAAACCTAACTACATTCTCACTGGGCAACAAAGCACTAGATGTTCCTGCTTCTAACACAGATGGTTTCCCTGCCACAGATACATGTGTTCCTTCAACTTAGCTGAATAGCCTATCTGGCTCAAACAGAGCCTATCTCCACCTTGACAACTGTCATTTGGAGGAAGTTTTTATTTGCCAAAGAAACTCAATTCTCTCAAGAAAACAAGGTTCTAGATCTCCTGCTTCTAACACAAATAATTGTCTTGGCAGAGATACAGGTGTTTCTTCAACTCAGCTGAATAGTCCTATTTGGGAAAAAAAATGAGCCTTTTGCAACCTTGAAAAATATGATTGGCAGGAAGAATGTCTTTTAAACTCTAACTCAATTCCCACAGGGAAACAATGTGCTAGATGCTCCTGCTTGTAACACATGTGGCTGTTCATGGAGAGATGCATGTTTTTCTTCAACTCATCCGAACTGGCCTATGGGAAACAAAGAGAGCCTATGACAATGTGGAAAAACCCACGTTGCAGGAAGCATTCCTTTCAAAAACTAACTCAACTCTCACAAGGAAACAATGTACTAGATACTGCAGACTCTAACATAAATGGTTTCTTTTGGAGAGATACATGCGTTTCTTCAACTCAGGTGAGGAGGCCATTTTGGAATCCAATGTGCCTTTCTCTACCTTGAAAATTGTGATTTGTAGGAAGTGTTCCTGTCAATAACTAATAGAATTCTCACAGGGAAATAATGTGCTGGATGCTCATGCTTCTAACAAGGATGATTTTCTTTCTAGAGATACATGTTTTTCTCCACCATAGCAGACAAGACCTATTTGGAGCAAAAACAGCCTGTATGCACCGTGAAACACCTGAGTTACAGGAAGGATTCTTTTCAAAACCTCATTCGACTCTCACAAACGTACAACATGCAAGAATGTGCAGCTTCTAACATAGATGGTTTCCTTAGACATGGAGCAAACAGAGCCAATGTCCACCATGAAACACTTACATTGCAGGAAAAATTCCTTTCAAAAATAAAGTGGGTTCACAGAGAGAAACAATATGCTAGATGCTCCAGCTTCTAACGAACATAGATTTCTTTGGAGAAATACATGTGTTTCTTCATCTCAGCTGAATAAGCCTAGTGGGAGCAAACAGAGCCCATCCCCACCTTGGAACACCTAAGTTGCAGGAAGTATTCCTTTCAAAAACGAACTCAATTCTTTCGTGGAAACAAGGTTCTAGATGAAATGCTTCTAACAGAGATGGTTTTCTTTGGAGAGATACATGTCTTTCTTCAACTCAGCTAAGTAGGCCTATTTGGACAAAATGAGCCTTTCTCCAACTTGAAAATTGAGATTTCAGGAAGTATTCCTTTCCCAAACTAACTCAATTCTGTCGGTGCTACAAAGTGCTACATGCTGTTGATTCTAACAGAGATGGTTCTATGGAGACATACATGTGTTCCTTCAACTTTACAAAAAAGGCATTTGTGGAGAAATTAGGGCATATCTCCACCTTGCAATCTGTGATTTGCACGAAGTATTCCTTTCAAAAAGTAACTCAGTTCTCATAGGGAAACAATGTTCTACATCCCCCTGCTTCTAACACAAACGGATATCTTTGGAGCGTTACATGAGTTTCTTCAACCTAGCTGAATAGGCCTATTTGGAAAGAACATGAGCATTTCTCAACCTTGAAAACTGTGACTTGCAGCTAGTATTCCTGACAAAAAGAAACTGAATTTTCACATGGAAACAATGTTCTACATACTCCGTCTTCTAAAACAGATGGTTTTCTTTAGAGAGATACATGTGTTTCTTGAACTCAGCTGAATAGGCCTATTTGGAACATAGGGAGCCTGTCACAACCTTGAAAAACCAACGTTCCAGGAAGTAGTCCTTTCAGACCCTAAGTCAACTCACACAGGGCAACAATGAGCTAGATGCTGCAGCCTCGAACATGCATGGTTTTGGTTGGAGAGATGCATACATTTCTTCAACCCAGGTGAATAGGCCAGTTTGGAATAAGGAGCCTTTCTTCACCTTGAAAACTGGTTTGCAGTAAGTATTCCTTTCAAAAAATACCTCAGTCTCAAAGAGAAACACTGTGCTAGATGCTCATGCTTCTAAAACAAATGGTTTTCTTTCAAAGATTCATGTTTTTCTTCCACTTATCTTTAAAGGCCTTTTTGGAGCAAATTGAGCCTATCTCCACCTTCAAACATGTTAGTTGCGGAAGTAATTCGATCAAACCTAAATTGATTCTCACAACGAAACAATATGCTAGATGCTACAGCTTCTAACATAGATGGTTTCCTTTAGAGAGATATATATATTACTGCAACTCAACACAGTAGGCCTATTTGCAACAAAATGAGCCTTTCTCCACCTTTACAACTGTGATTTTCGGTCGTCTTCTTTCAAAAAGAAACTCAATTCTCACTGGGAAAAAAGTGCTCTATGCTCCCGCTTCTAACACAGATAGTTATCTTTTGAGAGATACATGTGTTTCTTCAATTGGCTCAACAGGCCTGTCTGGAGCAAACTGAGCCTATCTCCGGGTTTGAACACCTAAGTTGCAGTAAGGTATGTTTTTAAAACCTAAGTCTATTCTCCAGGGAAACAAGATGTTAGATGCTGCAGTCTCTAATATAGATGGTTTCCTTGGGAGGTTCATGTGTTTCTTGAACTCATTTCAATAGGCCTAGTTGGAGCAAACAGGGCCTATCTCCATCTTGAAAAACTCAGTGGATGGAAATATTCCTTTCAAATGTAAATCAAATATCACAGGAAAACAGCATGCTGATGCTGCAGTTTCTGACATAGACGGTTTATTGGGAGAAATTCATGTGTTTCTTCAACTGCGCTTCACAGGCCTATTTGGAGGAAACAGACTCTATCTCTCCCTTCAAACATGGAACTTGCCGAAAGTGTTCCTTTCTAAACGAAATCAATTCTCACTTGGAAACTATGCTCTAGATGCTACTACTTTTTTAGAAGATGCTTGTCTTTGGAGAGATACATGTGTTACTTCAGCTCAGATGAATAGGATTATGTTGAACTAAATGAGCCTTTTGCCACCTTGAAAACTGTGAGATTCAGGAAGTATTCCTTTCTAAAAGTAACTCACTTGTCACTTGGCAACAATGCACTACATGACCTGCTTGTAACACAGAAGGAATTCTTTTGAGATATCCTTGTGTTTCTTCAACTCACCAAAATAGGCCTATTTGGAATAAAATGAGCCTTTCTCCACCTTGAAAACTGTGATTTTTCAGGAAGTATTCCTTTCAAAACCTAACTACATTCTCACTGGGCAACAAAGCACTAGATGTTCCTGCTTCTAACACAGATGGTTTCCCTGCCACAGATACATGTGTTCCTTCAACTTAGCTGAATAGGCCTATCTGGCTCAAACAGAGCCTATCTCCACCTTGACAACTGTCATTTGGAGGAAGTTTTTATTTGCCAAAGAAACTCAATTCTCTCAAGAAAACAAGGTTCTAGATCTCCTGCTTCTAACACAAATAATTGTCTTGGCAGAGATACAGGTGTTTCTTCAACTCAGCTGAATAGGCCTATTTGGGAAAAAAAATGAGCCTTTTGCAACCTTGAAAAATATGATTGGCAGGAAGAATGTCTTTTAAACTCTAACTCAATTCCCACAGGGAAACAATGTGCTAGATGCTCCTGCTTGTAACACATGTGGCTGTTCATGGAGAGATGCATGTTTTTCTTCAACTCATCAGAACTGGCCTATGGGAAACAAAGAGAGCCTATGACAATGTGGAAAAACGCACGTTGCAGGAAGCATTCCTTTCAAAAACTAACTCAACTCTCACAAGGAAACAATGTACTAGATACTGCAGACTCTAACATAAATGGTTTCTTTTGGAGAGATACATGCGTTTCTTCAACTCAGGTGAGGAGGCCATTTTGGAATCCAATGTGCCTTTCTCTACCTTGAAAATTGTGATTTGTAGGAAGTGTTCCTGTCAATAACTAATAGAATTCTCACAGGGAAATAATGTGCTGGATGCTCATGCTTCTAACAAGGATGATTTTCTTTCTAGAGATACATGTTTTTCTCCACCATAGCAGAAAAGTCCTATTTGGAGCAAAAACAGCCTATATGCACCGTGAAACACCTGAGTTACAGGAAGGATTCTTTTCAAAACCTTATTCGACTCTCCCAAACGTACAACATGCAAGACTGTGCAGCTTCTAACATAGATGGTTTCCTTAGCCATGGAGCAAACAGAGCCAACGTCCACCATGAAACACTTACATTGCAGGAAAAATTCCTTTCATAAATAAAGTGTGTTCACAACGAGAAACAATATGCTAGATGCTCCAGTTTCTAACGTACACAGATTTCTTTGGAGAAACGCATGTGTTTCTTCATCTCAGCTAAATAAGCCTAGTGGGAGCAAACAGAGCCTATCCCCACCTTGGAACACCTAAGTTGCAGGAAGTATTCCTTTCAAAAACGTACTCAATTCTTTCATGGAAACAAGGTTCTAGATGAAATGCTTGTAACAGAGATGGTTTTCTTTGGAGAGATACATGTTTTTCTTTAACTCAACTAAGCAGGCCTATTTGTAGAAAATGAACCTTTCTCCGAAATGAAAATTGTGATTTCAGGAAGTATTCCTTTCAAAAACTTACTCAATTCTCTCTGCGCTAGAAAGTGCTATATTCTGTTGGTTCTAACACAGATGGTTGTATCAAGAGATACATGTGTTCCTTCAACTTTGCAAAAAAGGCATTTGTGGAGCAATTAGGGCTTATCTGCACCTCGAAATCTGTGATTTGCATTAAGTATACCTTTCAAAAAGTAACTCAGTTCTCACAGGTAAACAATGTTTTACATCCTCCTCCTTCTAATAGGAATGGTTGTATTTGGAGAGATACATGAGTTTCTTCAACTCAGCTGAATAGACCTATTTGGAACAACATGAGCCTTTCTCCAACTTGAAAACTGTGATTTTTCAGGTGGTATTCCTTTTAAAAGTTAACTCAACACACTCTAGGCTACAAAGCATTTCATGCTGCTGACTCTAACACAGATTGTTCTATCGAGAGATCATGTGTTCCTTCAACTGAGAAGAAAACGCATTTCTGGAGCAACTGGGGCATATTTCCACCCTGAATCTGGTGATTTGCAGGAAGTATTCCTTTCAAAAAATAACCCAGTTCTCACAGGGAAACAATGTTATTCATCCTCCTGCTTCTAACACAAATGGTTGTCCTTGGAGAGTTACATGTGTTTCTTAAATCTACCTGAATAGGCCTATTTGGAAAAAAAATGAGCCTTTCTCAACCTTGGAAACTGTGATTTGCAGCTAGTTTTCCTGACAAAAAGAAACTGAATTCTCTCATGGAAACAATGTTCTACGTAATCCGTCTTCTTACACAGATGGTTTTCTTTAGAAAGATACATGTGTTTCTTCAACTCAGCTGAATAAGCCTAGTGGGAGCCCACAGATCCTATCCCCACCTTGAAACGTCTAAGTTGCTGGAAGTATTCCTTTCAAAATTAACTCAATTCTTTCGTGGAAACAAGGTTCTAGATAAAATTCTTCTAAAAGTGATGGTTTTCTTTGGAGAGATACATGTTTTTCTTCAAATCAGGTGACTATGCCTATTTGGAACAAAATGAGACTTTCTCCAATTTGAAAAATATGATTTTCAGGAAGTAATCCTTTCAAAAACCATTTCAATTCTTATTGGGCAACAATGTGCTACATACTCCTGCTTCTAGCACAGGTGGTTTTCTTTCAAGAGATACATGTGTTCCCTCAACTTAGCTGAACAGGCCTATCTGGAGCAAATTGTGCCTATGTACACCTTGAAAACTGTGATTTGCAGGAAGTATTCCTTTCAAATACTAACTCAATTCTCACAGGGAAACAATGTTCTAGATCCTCCTGCTAATAACACAAGTGGTGGTCTTTGGGGAGATACATGTGTTCCTTCAACTCAACTGAATACGCCTATTTGGAGCAAACAGATCCCATCTCCACCTTGAAACTCCTAAGTTGCAGGAAGTATTGCTTTCAAACATTAACTCAATCCTTAAATTGGAAACAAAGTTGTAGATGCTCTAGCTTATAGCACAGGTGGTGGTGCCTTTGGAGAGATACATGTGTTTTCCAACCCAACTGAATAGGCCTGTTTGGAAGAAAGAGAGCCTAATCCAACGTTGAGAAACCCACGTTGCAGGAAGTGTTCTTTTCAAAAACTAACTCAACTCTCACAAGGAAACAATGTGCTAGACGCTGCAGACTCTAACATAGATGTTTTCCTATGGAGAGATCCATGCATTTATTGAACTCAGCTGAAGAGTCCATTTTGGAATAAAATACGCCTTTCTCCACCTTGAAAACTATGATATGCAGGAAGTATTCCTTTCAAAAACTAACATAATTCTCACAGGGAAAGAATGTGCGAGATGTTCATGCTTCTAACACAGATGGTTTTCTTCTGAGAGACACATGTTTTTCTTCAACTTCCTCACAGACCTATTTGGAGCAAAGGGAGCCATTCTCCATGTTGAAACATTTAAGTTCCAGGAAGTATTCCTTTCAAAACCTAAATTGATTCTCATAGGAAACCATATGCTAGAAGCTGCAGCTTCTAACACACATGATTTACTTTGCAGAAGTATATGTGTTCCTTCAACTTTGCTGAATAGGCCTATCTGGAGCAAATAGGGACTATCTCCACCTTCAAAACTGTCATTTGCAGGAAGTATTCCTTTCAAAAAGTAACTCAATTCTCACAGGGAAACAATGTTCTACATGATCCTGGTTCTAACACAGATGGTTGTCTTTTATAGACACTTGTGTGTCTTCACTCACCTGAATATTCTTATTTGGAACATACAGAACCTATTACAATTTTGAAAAACCCACGTTCCAGGAAGTACTCCTTTCGAAAACTAACTCAACTCCCACTGGGAAACATTGAGCTACATGCTGCAGCCTCCAACACACATGGTATTTTTTGACATATGTGTTTCTTCAACTCCTCTGAATAGGCCTATTTGGAACAAAGAGAGCCTTTCACCACGTTGAAAAACTCCCGTTGCAGGAATCATTCCTTTCAGAAACTAACTCAACTCTCCCAAGGAAACAATGTGCTAGATGTACAGATGGTAACATACATGGTTTCCTTTGGAGAGGTACGTGCATTTCTTCAACCCAGGTGAGGAGGCCATTTTGGAATAAAATGAGCCTTTCTCCATTTTGAAAACTGACTTGCAGGAAATATTCCTTTCAAAAAATACCACAATTCTCATAGAGAAACACTGTGCTAGGTGCTCATGCTTCCAAACCTGATGGTTTTCTTTCAAAGATTCATGATTTTCTTCAACTTAGCTTAAAAGTTCTCTTTTGAGAAAATTCATCCTATCTCCACCTCGAAACACCTAAGTTGCTGGAAACACTCCTTTCAAAACCTAAATCTATTCTCCCATGGAAACAATATCCTAGATGCTGCAGCTTCTAACATAGATGGTTTACTTTGGAGAGATACTTATGTTTCTTCAACTCAGCTCAGTAGGCCTCTTTGGAACAAAAGTAGCCTTTCTCCTTTGGAAACTGTGTTTGGAGGAAGTATTCCTTTCGAGAACTAACTGAATTCTCACTGGGCAACAATGCAGTAGAGGCTCCTGCTGCTAACACAGATGGATCTGTTGCAAGAGATACATGCATTCCATCAATTTAGATGAGTAGCCCTATCTAGAGGAAAGAGAGCCTATCTACACGTGGAAAACTCTTGTTATCAAAGAGTATTCCTTTGAGACTCTAACTCAATTTTCACAGGGAGACAATTTGCAAGCTGCTCGTTCTTATAACACAGATGGCTTTCTTCTGTGAGCTACATGTGTTACTTCTGCAAGCAGAGCCTGTCTTCACCTTGAAACACTTAAATTGCAGGACATATTCCTTTCAAAAATTAAAAATTAATGCATTCTCAGAGGAAACAATATGCTAGATGCTCCAGCTTCCAACATACTTAGTTTTCTTTGGAGAGATATATCTGTTTCTTCATCTCAGCTAAATAGGACTAGTGGTAGCAAACAGAGCTTATCCCCACTTGAAACACTTAAGTTTCAGAAAGTATTCCATTCAAAAACTAACTCAATTCTTTCATGGAAACAATGCTCAAAAAGCCAATGCTGCTAACAGGGATGATTGTCTTGCAGAGATACATGTTTTTCTTGAACTCAGGTGAATAGGCCTATTTGGAACAACATGAACCTTTCTCCAATTTGAAAAATATGATTTTCAGGAAGTGATCCTTTCAAAAACCATCTCAATTCTTATTGGACAACAATGTGCTACATGCTCCTGCTTCTAGTACAGGTGGTTTTCTTTCAAGAGATACATGTGTTCCCTCAACTTAGCTGAACAGGCCTATCTGGAGCAAATTGTGCCTATCTCCACCTTGAAAACTGATTTGCAGGAAGTATTCCTTTCAAATACTAACTCAATTCTCACAGGGAAACAATGTTCTAGATCCTCCTGCTAATAGCACAAGTGGTTGTCTTTGGGGAGATACATGTGTTCCTTCAACTCGGCTGAATCGGCCTATTTGGAGCAAGCAGATCCTATCTCCACCTTGAAACTCCTAAGTTGCAGGAAGTGTTGCTTTCAAACATTAACTCAATTCTCACATTGGAAACAAAGTTGTAGATGCTCCAGCTTATAGCACAGGTGTTTGTGTCTTTGGGAGATACATGTGTTTTTCAACCCAAGTGAATAGGCCTATTTGGAAGAAGGATGGCTTAATCCCACGTTGAAATACCCAAGTTGCCAGAATTATTCTTTCCAAAAATGAACTCAACTCTTAGCACATTTCAAAAATGTGCTAGATGCTGCAGACTGTAACATAGATGGTTTCCTTTGGTGAGATACATGAGTTTCTTGAACTCATGTGATGAGGCCATTTTGGAATAAAATGATGCTTTCTCCATCTTGAAATCTATGATGTGCAGGTCGTATTCCTTTAAAAAACTGATACAATTCTCAAAGGAATAGAATGTGCTAGATGCTAATGCTTCTAATACAGATGGGTTTCTTTTGGGATATTCATGATTTTCTTCAACTAATCTGAAAAGACCTATTTAGAGTAAAGGAAGCCGGTCTCCACCTTGAAACACCTAAGTTGCTGGATGTATCCCTTTCAAAACCTTAATCTATTTTCACAATGAAACAATGTGCTAGATGCTCCAGCTGCTAACACATATGCTTTTCTTAATGGAGATACATATGTTTCTTCCGCTTAGTTGAGTAGGCCTATTTGTACCATAAAGAGCCAATCTTCACCTTGAAACACATAAGTTGCACGAAGTATTCCTTTCAAAACCTTAATCAATTCTCACAGGGAAACAATGTGCTAAATGTTGCAGCTTTGAACATAGATGGTTTTCTTTGGAGAGATGCAAGTGTTTCTTCAACGCAGCGAAATAGGCTTATTTGGAGCAAACAGAGCCTATCTCCACCTGGAAAACTTTGATTTTAAGGAAATATTCCTTTCAAGAATTAATTCCATTCACCCTGGGCAACAATGTGCTACATGCTCCTGCTTCTAACATAGATGGTTTTCTTTTGAGAGATACACATTTTCCTTCAATTAGGAGAATAGGCCTATAAGGAGCAAACAGAGTCTATCTCCAACTTGATATCTATGATTTGCAGGAAGTATTCCTTTTAAACTCTAACTCAGTTCTCACACGGAAACAATGTTGTAGATGCTCCTGCTTGTAACACACATGGTTGTCTTTGGAGACATACATGTGTTCTTCAACTCCACTGAATAGGCCTATTTGGAACAAAGAGAGCCCATCACCATGTTGAAAACGCCACGCTACAGGAAGCATTTCTATCAAAAAGTAACTCAACTCTCACAAGGAAACAATGTGCTAGATGTGCACACTGTAACATACATGGTTTCCATTAGAGAGATACATGCATTTCTTCAACCTAGGTGAGGAGGCCATTTTGGAATAAAATGAGAATCTCCACACCTTCTTGTGATTTACAAGAAGTTTTCCCTTCAAAAACTAATACAATTCTCACAGGGAGAGAATGTGCTAGATGCTCATGCTCCTAACACAAATGATTTTCTTTCTACATATACATGTTTTTCTCCACCTTAGCAGAAAAGACCTAGTTGGAGCAAACAGAGTCTGTCTCCGCAATGAAACACCAAAGTTGCTGGAAGTATTCTTTTCAAAACCTAAATCGACTCTCACAACAATAAGCAAGATTGTGCATCTTCTAACATAGATGGTGTCCTTAGACAGATACATGTGTTTCTTCAACTTAGCTGGATAGGCCTATTTTGAGAAAACAGAGCCAATCTCCACCTTGAAACACTTGAGTTACAGGAAATATTCCTTTAAAAAATTAAGTGCATTCTCACATGGAAACCATGTGCTACATTCTTGAGCTTATAACATACATAGTTTTCTTTGTAGAGATACATGTGTTTCTTCATCTCAACTGAATTGGCCTAGTGGTAGCAAACAGAGCCTATCCTCACCTTGAAACACCTAAGTTTCAGGTAGTATTCCTTTCAAAAACTAACTCAATACTTTCATGGAAACAACGTTCTAGATGCCAATGCTTCTAACAGAGATGGTTGTCTTGACAGAGATACATGTTTTTCTTCAACTCAGCTGAAAGGGCTATTTGGAACAAATTGAACGTTTCTCCAACATCAAAACTATGATTTTCAAGAACTATTCCTTTCAAAAACTAACTCAATTCTCACTTGGCAGCAATGTGCTATATGCTTCTGATTCTAACACAGATTGTTTTCTCTCAGGAGGTACATGTGTACCTTCAACTTAGCTGAATAGGCCTATCTGGAGCAAATGGGGCCTATCTCCACCTGGAAAACTGAAGGGATGTTTTCCTTTCAAAAACTAAGTAAGTTCTCTCAGGGAAACAATGTTCTAGATCCTTGTGCTTCTAACACATATGGTTTTCTTTGCAGAGATACATGTGTTTCTTCAACCCAGCTGACTAAGCCTATTTGGAAAAAAATGAGCCTTTCGCAACCTTGAAAACAATGATTGGCAGGAAGTATTCCATTTAATCTCTAAACCAATTCTCAGAGGAAAGTATGTGCTTGATGCTCCTGCTAGTAACACAGTTGGCTGTCCTTGAAGAGATGCATGTTTTTCTTCCACTCAGCTGATCTGGCATAGTTGAACAAAGAGAGCCTATTAACATGTGGAAAAGCCACTTTTCAGGAAGTGTTCCTTTCAAAAACTAACTCAACTCTCATGAGGAAACAATGTGCTAGATGTTGCAGCCTCTAACATACCTGGTTTCCTTTGGAGAGACACATGCGTTTCTTCAACTCAGGTGAGGAGGCCATTTTGGAATCAAATGTGCCTTTCTCCATCTTGAAAACAGTGATGTGTAGGAAGTGTTCCTTTCAATAATCAATACACTTCTCACAGGGAAAGAATGTGCTAGATGCTCATGCTTCTACCAGAGATGATTTTCTTTTGAGAGATACATGTTTTTCTCCACCTTAGCAGAAAAGACCTATATGGAGCAAACAGAGCTTGCCTCCACCTTGAATCACCTTAGTTGCAGGAAGTATTCTTTTCAAAACCTAAATCAACTCTCACAAGGAAACAATATGCAATATTGTGCACCTTCTAACATAGATGGTTTCCTTAGACTGATACATGTGTTTCTTCAACTCAGCTGAATAGTTCTATTTGGACAAAATAGAACCAATCTCCACCCTTGAAACACTTAAGTTGCAGGAAATATTTCTCTCAAAAATTAAGTGCATTCTCAGAAGGAAACAATATGCTTGATGCTCCAGCTTCTGATATGCTTAGTTTTCTTTGGAGAGATAAATGTGTTTCTTCATCTCAGCTGAGTACGCCTAGTGGTAGCAAGCAGAGCTTATCCCTACTTGATACACCTAAGTTTCAGAAAGTATTCCTTTCAAAATCTAACTCAATTCTTTCATGGAAACAATGTTCAAGAAACCAATGCTTTTAACAAGGATGGTTTTCTTGCAGAGGTACATGTTTTTCTTCATCTCAGGTGAATAGGTCTGCTTCGAACAAAATGAGCCTTTCTTCAATTTGAAAAATATGTTTTCCAGGAAGTAATCCTTTCAAAAACTATCTCAATTCTACTGGGCAGCAATGTGTTATATGCTCCTGCTTCTAACACAGGTGGTTTTCTTTAAGAGATACATGTGTTCCTTCAACTTAGCTGAATACGCCTATCTGGAGCAAATAGTGCCTTTCTCCACCTTGATAACTGTGATTTTCAGGTAGTATTCATTTAAAATACTAACTTAATTCTCACAGGGAAACAATGTTCTAGATCCTCCTGCTTCTAACACAAATGGTTGTCTTTGGGGAGATACATGTGTTCCTTCAACTTATCTGAATATACCTATTAGGAGCAAACAGATCCTATCCCCACCTGGAAACTCCTAAGTTGCAGGAAGTATTGCTTTCAAACATTAACTCAATTCTTACATTGGAAAAAAAGTTGTATATGCTCCAGCCTATAACACAGGTGGTGGTGCATTCGGAGAGATACATGTGTTTTTCAACCCAACAGAGTAGGCCTATTTGGAAGAAAGAGAGCCTAATCCCACATTGAGAAACCCACATTTCAGGAAGTGTTCTTTTCAAAAACTAACTCAACTCTCACAAGGAAACAATGTGCTATATGCTGCAGACTCTAATATAGATGGTTTTCTTTGGTGAGATACATGCGTTTCTTGAACTCAGCTAAAGAGTCCATTTTGGAATAAAATGATCCTTTCTCCACCTTGAAAACTATGATATGCAGGATGTATTCCTTTCAAAAACTAGCATAATTCTCACAGGGAAAGAATGCACTAGATGCTGCAGCTGCTAACATATGTACTTTTCTTTATAGAGATACAAGTGTTTCTTCAACTTAGTTGAGTAGGTCTATTTCTACCCTAGAGAGCCAATCTCCACATTAAAACAAATAAGTTACAGGAAGTATCACTTTCCAAACCTTAATTGATTCTCACAGGGAAACAATGTGCTAAATGTTGCAGCTTTGAACATAGATGGTTTTCTTTGGAGAGATGCAAGTGTTTCTTCAACTCAGCGAAATAGGCTTATTTGGAGCAAACAGAGCCTATCTACACCTTGAAAACTGTGACTTTCAGGAAGTATTCCTTTGAAAAACTAATTCAATTCTCACTGTGCAACAATGTGCTACATGCTTCTACTAACACAGATGGTTCTCTTTTGAGAGATACATGTGTTCTTTCAATTAGCAGAATAAGCCTATAAGGAACAAAAAAAGACTATCTGCAATTTGAAATCTATGATTTGCAGGAAGTATTCCTTTTAAACTCTAACTCTATTCTCACAGGGAAACATGTTGTAGATGTTCCTGCTTTAACACAGATGGTTGCTTTGGAGAAATACATGTGTTTCTTCAACTCACCTGAATAGGCCTATTTGGAACAAATAGAGCCTATCACCACGTTGGAAAACCCCCGTTGCATGAAGTGTTCCTTCCTGAAACTAACTCAACTCTCACAATGAAACAATGTGCTAGATGTGAAGACTGTAACATACCTGGTTTCCTTTGGAGAGATACATGCGTTTCTTCAACCCAGGTGAGGAGGCAATTTTGGAATAAAATGAGCCTCTCTCCACCTTGAAAACTGTGATTTGCAGGAAGTATTACATTCAAAAACTAAGACAATTATCACAGGGAGAGAATCTGCTGGATTCTCATGCTTCTAACAAAGATGATTTTCTTTTGAGAGATACATTTTTTTCTCCACCTTAGTAGCAGAATAGAACCAGTTGGAGAAAACAGAACCTGTCTCCACCTTGAAACACTGAAGTTGTGGGAAGTGTTCTTTTCAAAACCTAAATTGACTCTCACAAGGAAATAATATGCAAGATGGTGCAACTTCTAAAATAGATGGTTTCCTTAGGGAGATGCATATGTTTTTTTCAACCTAGATGAATAGGCCTTTTTAGAGCAAACAGAGCCAATCTCCACTTGGGACCACCTAAGGGCAGGAATTATTCCTTTCAAAAATTAAGTGCATTCTCACATGGAAACCATGTGCTACATTCTTGAGCTTATAACATACATAGTTTTCTTTGTGGAGATACATGTGTTTCTTCATCTCAACTGAATTGGCCTAGTGGTAGCAAACAGAGCCTATCCCCACCTTGAAACATTTAAGTTGCAGGAAGTATTCCTTTCAAAAACTAACTCAATTCTTTCATGGAAACAATGTTCTAGATGCCAACGCTTCTAACAGAGATGGTTGTCTTGGCAGAGACACATATTTTTCTTCAACTCAGCTGAAAGGGCTATTTGTAACAAAATGAACGTTTCTCCAACATCAAAACAATGATTTTCAAGAAGAATTCCTCTCAAAAATTAACTCAGTTCTCACTGGGCAGCAATGTGCTATATGCCCCTGCTTCTAACACAGATAGTTTTCTCTCGAGAAATACATATGTTCCTTCAACTTAGCTGAATAGGCCTATCTGGAGCAAATGGGGCCTCTCTCCACCTTGAAAACTGTGATTTGCAGGAAGTTTTCCTTTCAACAACTAACTCAGTTCTCACAGGGAAACAACGTTCTATATCCTTCTACTTCTAGGATGTATGGTTTTCTTTGTAGAGATACATGTGTTTCTTCAACTCAGCTGAATAGGCCTATTTGGAAAAAAGTGAGCCTTTCGCAACCTTGAAAACAATGATTGGCAGGAAATATTCCTTTTAAACTCTAATTCAATTCTCACAGGGAAATATGTGCTAGATGCTTCTGCTTCTAACACAGATGGCTGTCCTTGGAGAGATGCATGTTTTTCTTCCACTCAGCTGATCTGGCATAGTTGAAACAAAGAGAGACTATCACCACGTGGAAAAACCCACCTTGTAGGACTCTTTCCTTTCAAAAACTAACTCAACTGTCACAAGGAAACAATATGCTAGATGCTGCAGACTCTAACATACATGTTTTCCTTTGGAGAGATACATGTGTTTCTTCAACTCAGGTGAGGAGGCCATTTTGGAATCAAATGTGCCTTTCTCCACTTTGGAAACAGTGATGTATAGGAAGTGTTCCTTTCAATAACTAATACAATTCTCAAAGGGAAAGAATGTGCTAGATGCACATGCTTTTAACACAGATGATTCTCTTTGGAGAGATGCATGTTTTTCTCCACCATAGCAGATAAGACCTATATGGAGCAAACAGAGCCTGTCTCCACCTTGATATTCCTTAGTTGCAGGAAGTATTGTTTTCAAAACCTAAATTGACTCTCACAAGGAAACAATATTCAAGACTGTGCAGCTTCTAACATAGACGGTTTCCTTAGACAGATACATAAGTTTGTTCAACTCAGATGAATAGGCCTATTTGGAGAAAACAGAGCCAATCTCCACCTTGAAATACTTAAGTTGCAGGATATTCCTTTCAAAAATTAAGTGCATTCTCAGAGGGAAACAATATGCTAGATGCTCCAGCTTCTAACATACATAGTTTTCTTTGGAGAGATACATGTGTTTCTTCAACTCAGCTGAATAGGCCTAGTGGTAGGTAGCAATGAGAGCTTATCACCACTTGAAACACCAAGTTTCAGGAAGTATTCCTTTCAAAAATTAACTCAATTCTTTCATGGCAAAAGTGTTTGACAAGCCAATGCTGCTAACAGGGATGGTGGTCTTGCAAAGATATATGTTTTTCTCCAACTCCCCTGAGTAGGCCTATTTGGAAGAAAATGAGTCTTTCTCCAATTTGAAAACTATGATTTTCAGGAAGCAATCCTTTCAAAAACTACCTCAATTCCCACTGGGCAACAATGCATTATATGCTCCTGCTTCTAACACAGGTGGTTTTCTGTCGAGAGATACATGTGTTCCTTCAACTTAGCTGAATAGGCCTATCTGGAGCAAATCGTGCCATCCCCACCTTGAAAACTGTGATTTGCAGGAAGTATTCCTTTCAAATACTAACTCAGTTCTCAAAGGGAAACAATGTTCTGGATCCTCCTGATTCTAACACAAATGGTGGTCTTTGGGGAGATACATGTGTTCCTTCAACTTGGCTGAGTAGGCCTATTAGGAGCAAACAGATCCTATCTCCACCTTGAAACTCCTATTTGCAGGAAGTATTGCTTTCAAACATTAACTCCATTTTTACATTGGAAACAAAGTTGTAGATGCTCCAACTTATGACACAGGTTGTTGTGTCTTTAGAGAGATACATGTGTTTTTCAACCCAACTGAATAGGCCTATTTGGAAGAAAGAGAGCCTAATTCCATGATGAAAACCTAACATTGCCGGAAGTGTTCTTTCCCAAAATTAACTCAACTCTCACAAGGAAACAATGGGCAAGATGCTGCAGACTCTACCATAGATGGTTTCCTTTGGTGAGATACATGAGTTTCTTGAACTCAGTTGAAGAGGCCATTTTGGAATAAAATGATCCTTTCTCCACCTTGAAATCTGTGATGTGCAGGTAGTACTCCTTTGAAAAACTAATGCAATTCTCAAAGGAAAAGAATGTGTTAGATGCTCATGCTTCTAACACAGATGGTTTTCTTTTGGGAGATTCATGATTTTCTTCAACTAATCTGAAAAGACCTATTTAGAATAAAGGGAGCCGATCTCCACCTTGAAAAACCTAAGTTGCTGGATGTATCCCTTTCAAAACCTTAATCTATTCTCACAGGGAAACAATGCGCTAGATGCTCCAGCTGCTAACATATATGCATTTCTTTACAGAGATACGTATGTTTCTTCAACTTAGTTGAGTAGGCCTATTTGTACCATAAAGAACCATCTCCACCTTGAAACAAATAAGTTGAGTGAAGCATCCCTTTCAAAACCTTAATCGATTCTCACAGGGAAACAATGTGCTAAATGTTGCAGCTTTGAACATAGATGGTTTTCTTTGGAGAGATATAAGAGTTTCTACAATTCAGTGAAACAGGCTTATTTGGAGCAAACAGAGCTTAACTCCACGTGGAAACCTATGATTTTAAGGATGTATTCCTTTCAAAAACAAATTCAGTTCTCACTGGGCAACAATGTTCCTGCTTCTAACACAGATAGTTTTCTTTCGAGAGATACATGTGTTCCTTCCATTAGCAGAATAGGCCTATAAGGAGCAAACAGAGACTATCTCCAACTTGACATCTATGATTTGCAGGAAGTATTCCTTTTAAACTCTAACTCAATTCTCACAGGGAAACAATGTTGTAAATGCTCGTGCTTGTACCACATATGGTTGTCTTTGGAGAGATACTTGTGTTTCTTAAACTCCGCTGAATTGGCCTATTTGGAACAAAGAGAGCCTATCACCATGTTGAAAAACACCCGTTGCAGGAAGAGTTCCTTTCAAAAACTAACTCAACTCTCACAAGGAAACAGTGTGCTAGATGGGCAGACTGTAACCTACATGGTTTCCTTGAGAGAGATACATCTGTTTCTTCAACCCAAGTGAGGAGGCCATTTTGGAATAAAATGAGCCTCTCTCCAACTTGAAAATTGTGATTTCAAGAGTTTTCCCTTTTAAAACTAACATAATTCTCACAGGGCGAGAATGTGCTAGGTGCTTATGCTTCTAACACAGATGATTTTCTTTCTAGAGATACATGTTTTTCTCCACCTTAGCAGAAAAGACCTAATTGGAGCAAACAGAGCCTGCCTCTACATTGAATCTCCTTAGTTGCAGGAAGTATTATTTTCAAAACCTAAATCGACTTTCACAAGGAAAGAATATGCAAGATTGTGCAGCTTCTAACATAGACAGTTTCCTTAGACAGATACATGTGTTTCTTCAACCCAGCTGAATATGCCTATTTGGAAAATACAGAGCCAATCTCCACCTTGAAACACTTAAGTTACAGGAACTATTTCTTTCAAAAATTAAGTACATTCTCAGAGGGAAACAATATGCTAAATGCTCCAGCTACTAACTTACATAGTTTCTTTGGAGAGATACATGTGTTTCTTCATCTCAGCTGAATAGGTCTAGTGGTACCAAACATAGCTTATCCCCACTTGAAACACCTAATTTTCAGGAAGTATTCCTTTCAAAATCTAACTCAATTCTTTCATGGAAACAATATTTGAGAAGCCAGTATTTCTAACAAGGATAGTTTTCTTGCAGAGATACATGTTTCAAATACTAACTTAATACTCACAGGGAAACAATGTTCTAGATCCTCCTCCTTCTCACACAAATGATTGTCTTTGGGGAGATACATGTGTTCCTTCAACTCAACAGAATAGGCCTATTTGGAGCAAACATATCCTATCTCCACCTTGAAACTCCTAAGTTGCAGGAAGTGTTGCTTTCAAACATTAACTCAATTTTCACATTGGAAACAAAGTTGTAGATGCTGCAGTTTATAACACAGATTGTTGTGTCTTTAGAGAGATACAGGTGTTTTCCAACCCAACTGAATAAGCCTATTTGGAAGAAAGAGAGCATAATCCCATGTTGAGAAACCCAGGTTGCAGGAAGTGTTCTCTTCAAAAACTAACTCACTCTCACAAGAAAACAATGTGCTAGATGCTGCAGACTCTAACATAGAAGGTTTCCTTTGGAGAGATACATGCATTTCTTGAACTCAGCTGAAGTGTCCATTTTGGAATAAAATGAGCCTTTCTCCATCTTGAAAACTATGATATGCAGGAAATATTCCTTTCAAAAACTAACAAAATTCTCACAGGGAAAGAATGTGCTAGATGCTCATGCTACTAACATGGATAGTTTTCTTTTGAGAGACACATGATTTTCTTCAACTTACCTCACAGACCTATTTGGACCAAAGGGAGTCATTCTCCATGTTGAAACATTTACGTTCTAGGAAGTATTCCTTTGAAAACCTAAATCGATTCTCATAGGAAACCACATCACATACTAGAAGCTGTAGCTTTTAACACATATGATTTACTTTGCAGAAATATATGTGTTCCTTCAACTTTGTTGAATAGGCCTATCTGGAGCAAATAGGGACTATCTCCACCTCCAAAACTGTCATTTGCAGGAAGTATTCTTTTCAAAAAGTAACTCAATTCTCACAGGGAAACAATGTTCTACATGATCCTGGTTCTAACACAGATGGTTGTCTTTTATAGACACTTGTGTTTCTTCACTCAGCTGAATATTCTTATTTGGAACATACAGAGCCTATTACAACTTTGAAAAACCCACGTTCCAGGAAGTACTCCTTTCAAAAACTAACTCAACTCCCACAGGGAAACAATGAGCTACATGCTGCAGCCTCCAACATAGATAGTATTTTTTGACATCTGTGTTTCTTCAACTATGCTGAATAGGCCTATTTGGAACAAAGAAAGCCTATGACCACGTTGAAAAACTCCAGGTGAGAGGCCTTTTTGGAATAAAATGAGCCTTTCTCCATCTTGAAAATTGATTTGCGGAAATATTCCTTTCATAAAATACCTCAATTCTCACAGAGAAACACTGTGCTAGGTGCTCATGCTTCCAAACCTGATGGTTTTCTTTCAATGATTCATGTTTTTCTTCAACTTAGCTTAAAAGTCCTCTTTGGAGAAAATTAATCCTATCTCCACCTTGAAACACCTAAATTGCTAGAAGTACTGCTTTCAAAACCTAAATCTATTCTCCCATGAAAACAATATCCTAGTTGCTGCAGCTTCTAACATAGATGGTTTACTTTGGAGAGATATTTATGTTTCTTCAACTAAGCTCCGTAGTCCTATTTGTAACAAAATTAGCCTTTCTCCTCTTGAAAACTGTTTTTAGGAAGTATTCCTTTTAATAACTAACTGAATTCTCACTGGGCAACAATGCAGTAGAGGCTCCTGCTGCTAACACAGATGGATTTGTTGTGAGAGATACATGTGTTCCTTAGCTGAATAGCCTTATCTAGAACAAACAGAGCCTATTTTCACATTGAAAACTCTTATTTGCAAAGAGTATTCCTTTCAGATTCTAACTCAATTTTCACAGGGAAACAATTTGCTAGATGCTCCTCTTATAACACAGATGGCTGTCTTTCATGAGATACATGTGTTACTTCTGCTTAAATGAAGAGGCCTATATGAAACAAAGAGAGACTATCAGCACTATCAGCACCCTGAAAAACACATGCTGCACAAAGTATTTCTTACAAAACTATCTCAATTCACACAGGGAAACAATGTGGTAGATGCTGCAGCATCTAACATAGATGTTTTCCTTTGGCGAGATACATGTATTTCTTCAACTCAGCTGAATAGGCCATTTTGGAATAAAATGAGCCATTCTCCACCTTGAAAAGTATGATTTGCTAGAAGTATTTCTTTCAAAAACTAACTCAATCCTCACAGGGAAACAATGTGCTAGATGATCATGCTCCTTACACAGATGGTTTTCTTTTGAGAGATACATGTTTTACTTCAACTTACCTGTAAAGGCCTATATGGAGCAAAGAGAGCTGATCTCCACCTTGAAACACTTAAGTGGCATGAAGTTCCTTTTAAAACCTAAATCATTTCTTACAGGAAACAAAATGCTAGATATTGCAGCTTTGAACATACATGATTTGTTTTGTAGAAATACATGTGTTTCTTTAATTCACCTGAATAGGCCTGTTTGGAAAAAACAGAGCCTATTCTCCAAGTTCAAACAACTAATTTGCAGGATGTATTCCTGTCAAAAACTAATTGAATTCTAATAGGGAAACAGTGTGCTAAATTTTCAGCTTCTAATATAGATAATTTTCTTTGTGAGATACATGTGTTTCTGCATCTTAGCTGAATAGGCCTAATTGGAGCAAACAGAGCCTTTCTCAACCATGAAACACCTATGTTGCAGGAAGTATTCTTTTCAGAAATTTACTCTGTTTCCACTGGGACACAATGCACTAGATGCTCCTGAAGCTTACATATATGCTTTTCTTTATAGATATACATGTGTTTCTTCAACTTAGTTCAGTAGGCCTATTTGTACCCTGGAGAGGCAATCTCCACCTTGAAACAAATAAGTTGCGTGAAGTATCCCTTTCAAAACCGTGATCGATTCTCACAGGGAAACAATGTGCTAAATGTTGCATCTTCAAACATAGATGGTTTTTTTTGGAGAGATACAAGTGTTTCTTCAATTCAGTGAAATAGGCTTATCGGAATAAACAGAGCCTATCTCCACCTGGAAAACTATGATATTCAGGAAGTATTCCCTTAAAAATAATTCAATTCTCACTGGGTAATAATGTGCTACATGCTTCTGCTTCTAACACAGGTGGTTTCCTTTTGAGAGATACATGTGTTTCTTCAACTCAGCTGGATAGGTCTACTTGGAACAAAATGAGCATTTCTCCTACTTGAAAACTGTGATTTTCAGGAAGTATTCCTTTCAAAAACTAACTCAATTCTCTCTGGGCTACAAAGTGCTACATGGTGCTGAATCTAACACAGATGGTTCTACTGAGAGATGCATGTGTTCCTTCCACTTAGCAGATGAGGCATTTCTGTAGCAATTATGGCATATCTCCACAACTATTTCTTTCAAAAAGTTACTCAGTTCTCACAGGGAAACAATATGCTACATCCTCCTGTTTCTAACACAAATGATTGCCTTTGGAGAATTACATGTGTTTCTTCAACTCAGCAGAACATGCCTATTTGGATAAAATTAGCCTTTCTCAACCTTGAAAACTATGATTTACAAGAAGTATTCCTGACAAAAACATACTGAATTCTCACTGGGAAACAATGTTTTACATGCTCCTGCTTCTAACACAGATGGTTTTCTTTAGAAAGATACACGTGTTTCTACAACTCAGCTGAATAGGCCTATTTGGATCACAGGAAGCCTGTCACAACCTACAAAAACCAACGTTCCAGGAAGTAGTCCTTTCAAAAACTAACTGAACTCAAACAGGGAAACATGTGCTACATACTGCAGCCTCTTTCATACATGGTTTTTGTTGGAGAGATGCCTGCACTTCTTCAACTGAGCTGAATAGGACATTTTGGAAAAATGAGACTTTCTCCCCCTTGAAAACTGATTTGCAGGAAGTATTCCTTTCAAAAACCACCTCAGTCTGAAAGATAACACTGTGCTAGAAGCTCATGCTTCTGAAACAAAAGGTTTTCTTTCAAAGGTTCATGTTTCTCTTCAACTTAGCTTAAAAGGCCTCTTTGGAGAAAATTGAGCCTATCTCCACCTTGAAACACCTAATTGCTGGTAGTGTTCCTTTCAAAAGCTAAATTGATTTTCACAAGGAAAAAATATGCTACCTGCTGTGGCTTCTAACATAGATGGTTTCCTTTAGAGATATATATATATTTCTTCACCTCAGCTCAGTAGGCCTATTTGGAACAAAATGAGCCTTTCTCCACCTTCAAAACTGTGATTTTCAGAAGTGTTCCTTTCATATAGAAATGCAATTCTCTATGGGGGACAAAGTGCTATATGCTCCTGCTTCTAACAGAGATGGTTTTCTTTCGAGAGATACATGTGTTCCTTCATTTAGCTGAATAGGGCTATCTGGAGCAAACTGAGCCTATCTCCACATTCAAAAACCTAAGTAGCAGAAGTATTCTTTTCAAAACCTAAATCAATTCTCACAGGGAAGCAAGATGTTAGATGCTACAGACTCTAATATAGATGGTTTTCTTGAGAGATTCATGTGTTTCTTGAACTCAGCTGAATAGGCCAACTAGGAACAAAGACAGCCTATCTCCACCTTGAAACAACTAAGTTGCAGGAAGTATTCCTTTCAAAATGTAAATTAAATCTCACAGGGAAACAACATGCTAGATGCTGCACGTTCTAACATAGGTGATTTATTAGGAGAAATTCATGTGTTTCCTCAACTCAGCTTAATAGGCTTATTTGGAGGAAATAGATTCTATCTCTTCCTTGAAACATGTAAGTTGTGGAAAGTATTCCTTTCAAAACTAAATCAATTCTCACTTTGAAACAATGTTCTCGATGCTACTGCATCTAAAAAAGATGCTTGTCATTGGAGAGATACATGTGGTTCTTCAGCCCAGCTGAATAAGTCTATTTCGAACTAAAGGAGCATTTTTCCACCTTGAAAACTATGATTTTCAGGAAGTATTCCTTTCCAAAACGAACTCAATTGTCACTTGGCAACAATGTGCTAGATGTCCCTGCTTGTAAAACAGAAGGAATTCTTTTGACATATACTTGTGTTTCTTCAACTCACCAGAATAGGCCTATTTGGAACTGAATGAGTCTTTCTCTACCTTAATAACTGTGATTTGCAGAAAATATCCCTGTCAGAAATTAACATAATACTCACAGGGAAACAGTGTTCTAGATCCACCTGCTTCTAACACAGGTGGTTGTCTTGGAGAAATACATGTGTTTGGTCATCTAAACTGAATAGGCCTAGTTGGAGCTAACAGAGCCAATCTCCACCTTGAAGCACCTAAGTTGGAGGACATATTCTTTTCAAACATGAACTTAATTTTCACTTTGCATAAATCATTCTCACAGGGAAACAATATGCTAGAAGATGCAGCTTCTTACACCAATGAGTTTTTTTTGAGAAATTCCTGTGTTTCTTCAACTCTGGTGAATGGGCCTATTTAGAAGAAACAGAGACTACTCCATGTTGAAACACTTAAGTTGCAGGAAGTGTTCTGAAAACTAACTCAATTCTCACAGGAAAACAATGTTCTAGATCCTCCTGCTTCTAACACAGATGGTTGTCTTTCGAGAGATACGTATGATTCTTCAACTCAGCTGAATAGGACTATTTGTAACAAAATGAGCCTTTCTCCACTTTGAATACTATGATTGGCACAAAGTATTTCTTTCAAAAACGAACTCAATTCCAGCAGGGAAACAATGTTCTAGATGTTCCTACTTCTGACAGAGATGGGTGTCTTTGGAGAGATACATGTCTTTTTTCAGCTCAGATGAATAGGCCTATTTGGGACAAAATGAGCCTTTCTCAACCTTGAAAACTGTGATTTTAAGGAAATACTCCTTTCAAAAACTAACTCAATTCTCACTGGGCAACAAAGCACTAGATGTTCCTGCTTCTAACACAGATGGTTTCCTTTCGACAGATACAAGTGTTCCTTCAACATAGCTGAATAGACCTATCTGGATCAAACAGAACCTATCTCCACCTTGAAAACTGTGATTTGCAGGAAGTTTTCCTTTCAAAAACTAACTCAATTCTCACACACAAACAATGTTACACATACTCCTGCTTCTAACACAAATGGTTGTCTTTGCAGAGATACATGTGTTTCTTCAACTCAGCTGAATAGGCCTATTTGGAAAAAAATGAGCCTTTTGAAATCTTGAAAACTATGATTGGTAGGAAGTATTCCTTTTAAACCCTAAATCAATTCTCACAGGGAAAGAATGTACTAGATGCTCCTGCTTGTAACACAGATGGCTGTCCTTGGAGATAAGCATGTTTTTCTTCAACTCAGTTGACCTGGCCTATTTGAAAAAAAGAGAGCCTATCACCATGTGGAAAAACCCACATTGCAGGAAGTGTTGCTTTCAAAAACTAACCCAACTCTCACAAGGAATCATTGTGCTAGATACTGCAGACTCTAACACACATGGTTTCTTTTGGAGAGACACATGCGTTTCTTCAACTCAGGTGAGGAGGCCATTTTGGAATCAAATGTCACTTTCTCTACCTTGAAAACAGTGATTTGTAGGAAGTGTTCCTTTCAATAACTAATACAATTCTCACAGAGAAAGAATGCACTTGATGCTTATGCTTCTAACACAGATGATTTTCTTTTGAGAGACACATGTTTTTCTCCACCATAGCAAATAGACCTATTTGGAGCAAACAGAGCCTGTCTTCACCTTGATACACCTTAGTTGCAGGAAATATTCCTTTCAGTAATTAAGTGCATTCTCAGAGGGAAACAATATGCTTGATGCTCCAGCTTCTAACATACATAGTTTTCTTTGGAGAGATATATGGGTTTCTTCATCTCAGCTGAATAAGCCTAGTGGGAGCAAACAGAGCCTATCCCCACCTTGAAACACCTAAGTTTCAGGAAGTATTCCTTTCAAAAAGTAACTCAATTCTTTAAATGCAACAATGTTCGAGAAGCCAATGCTTCTAACAGAGATGGTTTTCTTTTGAGAGATACCTGTTTTTCTTCAACTCAGCTCAGTAGGCCTATTTGGAACTAAATGAGCTTTTCTCCAACTTGAAAACTGTGATTTTCAGGAAGTATTCCTTTCATAAACTAATTCAATTCTCTCAGGGCTAGAAAGTTTACATGCTGCTGATTCTAACACAGATGGTTCTATTGAGAGACACATGTGTTCCTTCAACTTAGCAGAAAATGCGTTTCTGGAGCAATTATGGCATATCTCCACCTTGAATTCTGTGATTTCCTGGAAGTATTGCTTTCAAAAAGTAACTCAGTTCTCACAGGGAAACAATGTTCTACATCCTCCTGCTTCTAACACAAATGGTTGTCTTTGGAGAGTTACATGTGTTTCTTCAAGTCAGCTGAATAGGCCTATTTGGAAAAAAATAAGCCTTTCTCAACCTTGAAAACTATGATTTGAGGGATGTATTCCTGACACAAAAAACTAAATTCTCACTGGGAAACAATGTTCTGCATGCTTCTGCTTCTAACACAGATGGTTTTCTTTAGAGAGATGTATGTGTTTCTTCAACTCAGCTGAATAGGCCTATTTGGAACAGAGGAGCCTATCACAACATTGAAAATCCCACATTCCAGGAAGTATTTCTTTTAAAAACTAACACAACCCTCACAGGGAAGCAATGGGGTAGATGCTGCAGACTCAAACATAGATGGGCTTTTTTGGAGAGATACATGTGTTTCTTCAACTCAGCTGAATAGGCCATTTTTGAAAACAAATGACCATTTCTCCTTCTTGAAAACTGATTTGAAGGAAGTATTCCTTTAAAAAAATACCTCAATTCTCACAGAGAAACACTGTGCTAGATGCTCATGCTTCTAAAACAAATGGTTTTCTTTCAAATATTCACATTTTTTTTCAACTGAGCTTAAAAGGCCTCTTTGGAGAAAATTGATTCTATCTCTACCTTGAAACACCTACCTTGCTGCAAGTATTCCTTTCAAAACCTAAATCAATTCTCACAAGGTAACGATATGCTAGATACTGCAGCTTCTAACATAGATGGTTTCCTTTGGAGAGAAACATACGTTTCTTCAAATCAGCTGAGTAGGCCTATTTGGTACAAACAGACCCTTTCTCCTCTTGAAAACTATGATTTTTCAGGAAGTATTTCTTTCAAAAACTAACTCAATTCTCACTGGGCAACAATGTCATAGATGTTCCTGGTACTAACACAGATGGATTTATTTCGAGAGATACATGTGTTCCTTCAACTTAGCTGAATAGGCCTATCTAGAGCAAACGGATCCTATCTATAACTTGACAATTCTTATTTGCAAAGAGTATTCCTGTCAGACTCTAACTCAATTCTCACAAGGGAAAAATTGCTAGATTCTCCTGCTTCTAACACATATTTTTTTTTTTGAGAAATACATGTGTTTCTTCTACTTAACTGAAGAGGCCTATGTGAAACAGCGAGAGCCTACCACCACCTTGAAAAATCCACTTTGCAGGAAGTATTTCTTACATAAACTATCTCAGCTCTCACAGGGAAACTATATGGTAGATGCTGCAGCCTCTAACATAAATGGTTTCTTTTGGAGAGATAGAGATACATGTGTTTCTTCAACTTAGTTAAATAAGCCATTTTGGAATAAAATGAGCCTTTCTCCATCTTGAAAAATATGATTTGCAGGACATATTTCTTTCAAAAACTAACTCAATTCTCATGGGGAAACAATGCGATAGATGATCATGTTTCTAACACAGATGGTTTTCTTTCAAGAGATACATGTTTTTCTTCCACTTATCTGAAAAAGCCTATTTGGAGCAAAGAGAGGCGATCTCCTTCTTGAAACACTTAAGTTGCAGGAAATATTCCTTTCAAAACCTAAATCAATTCTAACAGGAAACAATATGCTAGATGCTGCAGCTTCTAACATACATATTTCCTTTGTAGAGATACAGGTGTTTCTTCAACTCAGCTGAGTAGCCTATTTAGAACAAACACAACCTATCTCCAACTTGAAACAACTAAGTTTTAGGAAGTAATCCTTTCAAAAGCAAACTGAATTCTCACAGGGAACCAATGTGCTACATGCTTCAGCTTATAACATAGATGGTTTTCTTTGTGAGATACATGTGTTTCTTCATCTTAACTGAATAGGCCTCATTGAAGCAAACAGAGCCTTTCTGCACCTTGAAACACCTAAGTTTCAGAAAGTATTCTTTTCAAAAGCTAATTCAGGTTTCACAAAGAAACAATGTGCTAGATGCTCCTGCTTCTAACGTATATGCTTTTCTTTATAGAGATACATGTGTTTCTTCAACTTAGTGAGTAGGCCTAATTGGATCAGAGAGAGCCAATATCCACCTTGAAACACTTACGTTGCAGGAACTATCCCTTTCAAAACCTTAATCAATTCTGATAAGGAAACAATGTTCTAGATGCTGCAGCTTCTAAAGTAGATGGATTTCTTTGGAAAGATACAAGTGTTTCTTCCACTCAGCTGAATAGCCTTATTTGGAACAAACAGAGCCTATCTCCACCTGGAAAACTGTGATTTTCAGGAAGTATTTCTTTCAAAAACTAATTCAATTCTCACTTGGCAACAATGCACTACATGCTCCTGGTTTTAACACAGATGCGTTTCTTTCTAGAGATGCATGTGTTCCTTCAACTTAGCTGAATAGGCCTATAAGGAGCAAACAGAGTGTATCTCCAACTTGAAATCTATGATGTGCAGGAAGTATTCCTTTTAAACTCTTACTCAATTCTCATGGGGAAACAAGGTGCTAGATGGTCCTATTTCTAACATAGATGGTTTTCTTTGGAGAGATACATGTGTTTCTTCAACTCACTTGAATAACCCTATTTAGAGAGTGCAGAGCCTGTCTTCACCTTGAAAACAATGATTTTCAGGAAGTATTCCTTTCAAAAACTAACTCAACTTTTTCCCAGTTGTTCTGGTATATTTGTCAGGTCAATGTGAATAATTTCTTAGAGAACATTAAGTGAATTCCCTTTGAGGCTTTGGCCAGCCAGTGTGTGCGTTTGTGTGCTTTATTGAAGTTAAGAACACAGAAGCCTGGAATAACAACCCCTTTTCCCCGTGTGGCATATTTTGCATCCATATAAGGAAATACCCTCCCACATGATGGAAGATGTAGTTCTGAGAGGGAAGTTGCCTCACCCAATGTTAATGGACTTTGCTTGGCTGATGGAACTGCAAAGGGCTTGAGGTGTTTTTGTACTCACCATGAGAAACACTGCCTGTCCTCTACACTGTTGGTTCCAGAATGGTAGTTATTTTGAACAGGACAGAAATTGCATGCCACTTCAACCTTGAATGAGATGATGAGGGAACATGGAGGAGAAAAGCAATCCTTAGATCTGAAGATCTTGTCAAGAAACTGCCATACAAGTGGATGGAGGTTAGGGTCCTGAGAGGGAGTGCTCATGTGTCTGACCAATAAGGAAAGAGTTGGTTTTGATGTCACAGTGGGCTCAATGCCCCTGGAACTTGGACAGTCCAGAGGCAGCTCCTGCCTGGCCTTTTGCTATGGCAGCCCAGCCAGCCAAGCACGAGGAAGCTCGAGGAAGGTGCCCCTGTTTTGTGTGGAAGAAGTGGGGCCTATGGAAAAGGGGCAGGTCAAGCAGGAGCACATGTGTGACCTGAGCACATAAGTATTGGGGGATTCCATTCTTCACAGCTAGCCTAAGATACCATGCCCCACTATTTTTAGTGTCCAAAGGCCTTTATGCCATTTGGGCCTAAATCTCACTGAGCAAAACAGGCCACCCTGAACCTCACTGTGGTACACAGGCTGCCTTGATTTCTGCTTCTTACCCTGACTACCTGATCTCAGGGTGTGGTACTAACAGACTAGCAAGGGAGTGATGAGGTTACATGGTGGCACAGGCACCTGTTTTACTGACATCACTTCTTCTCTGGACTACCGGGTACATTAAAGCACGGGAAACGAAGGTTTAAGGAATAAACCTCATTCACCAGTGTTTCCTGTCGTTCATTAAATATTGGTACTGCTAAAAGGTACTTTTCTTAGATGAAAGCCCAGAAATTCACTTACTCCAAAATAGTTAATATTCATGGAACACAGCCAATCTGTGGGTGCATTTGTGTGTGGGGGCATGTGGATGGTTGTGAAATATTTGCTGGATCAGTGTCTGTTAGATACTCTGTTCCAAATCACGCAAGTCAGGAATTCTTCCTGGAAGTCAGCAATTTTGGGTTTTGCTCAATGTTGCTTTTCCTTAGGTCAAGTATAATAAATTGTCGAGGAGGAAATCTTCAGCATACACTGAATAGGCCCATTGTATCCCTGTGTCATATATGTGTGCCAATGTGCATCATTGACTTGATAGAAATGATTTCAATTCAAGTGATCACTTCAGGCACAGACTCTGGTTGATTAGTCTTCACTACTTCATTGATATAAAGGTGCTAGCATGTATTCCTTCCAAAATCTTTGGTGGAAATGATGTTACTTCACTTGAATTGCTAAGTTTGATCCTTGCTTAAGTGCTGAAAGTGTCCCCTCATAGTTAACACTCGCATTTCAGCAACTGGGGTAACCTTCCACATGCATTGAATATAGGCCATGCACCTCTGTGTGTGTGTGTGTGTGTGTGTGTGTGTGTGTGTATGTGCATAATATTTGTAGTGTCATCGTGTATTCTTTTCTTCACTCTTTCTCATGAACTGTCATACTACAATCTATTTCACACTCATTGAGTATATCCATTGCTTAGGCATGCAGAAGACTCCTTGAATTGAAATCTGTCATTAACACTGTGGAAATAGATGGAATGCACCAGGGTGTCCCAGTGTTCAATGACTACTGGTCTTGCTCAACATTTGTATTCAGTAGATAGAAGGTAATTAATTCATTTACTAGATAACAATTAGATTATCATCACCTAGTGTGTGCATGTGTGTGTGTGTGATGTTTGTTGTTCAATTTGCCTTCACTCATTTGTAGAAATTAGGTTAATTCCCAAGTCACTTGAAGAACAGCCTTGTGTCTCTCTGACTTTATGTCTTCAGTTTCACGAATGAAAGGTATACTCTTTTATCCCTCATAGAACCTCTGCAGAAATGAGTGTCCCTCCTAACATTACAAGACACCTTCCACCTTGTAATTGTGTCATTGTTTCTTCAGGGCATTACCTGACACTCTGTGTCCTACCTCACTTGCTCCTGTTGTCTGAGCAGTCTTTGTCTCTGACTTAGGCATCTTGACCCTGGTTTGAGTAGTTAAAGATCTCAAGTGGGGTGTTAATCGAAGTTTTCTCAGCAGTACATTATTAGAGTTATTGTCATCCCTTAGGCCTGATGATACCAATTTTATTTTATGTGTTTTGGTTTTTTCTTCACAGTTTGCCTTGGCTTCTTCTGGTACAAACACCATCATGGCAGGATCTTTCAACCCTTTGCCTACTCCAGTACTACACTGACATTCCATCTCACTTCAGTCAAAAGGGCTACCTACCATCAAGAAAACAAACACACTCATTATTGGTGAAGATATTGAGAAAAAAGTAATTTTATACACAGTTGGGGGCAGTGCAAATTAGTCCAGCCACTATGGAAATCAGTATGGAGGCTCTTCATAAAAAGTGAAAATACAGACAGGTGTAGTGGCTCAAGTAGGGCTTAGTAACCATAAAGTCCTCAGTTCAAACCCCAGTACTGCCAAAATCATGTAGAACTTCCTTACCATTCATGGGTATCTAAAGGTACAAAAGTCAGCATAAAACACAGATGCCTGCATTCATGTCTTTATCACTGAATTGTTCACAATATCCAAGTTAAGTATCAGTCTAGTTGGCCACCAACAAATAGGTAAAAAAAATTGGCTTACACTTGTAGTCCCAACTCTTCAAGAAGCAGAGAAAGGGAGGATCTAAGTTTGAGGCCAGTCCAGGCAAAAAGTTAATGATACAACATCTTAAAAAAAACAAGCCAGGTGTAAAACCCTGCCTAGCAAGTTATAAGCCATTAAGTTCAAACCCTAGTAAGACCAGAAAATGAAGAAAGGAGAATGCAATTTACTTACACAATGTTTTTCTTTTCTTTTTCATACTGGTGTTTTGACTCAGGGCATACACCTTCAGAGCTCCACCAGTCCCTTTTTTATGATAAGTAGATAGGATAACAGACATGTATGACCAGCACCCAACTCACCATGGGGTTTTATTCAGCCATAATGAGTAATGATTTTATGCTTTTTGCAAAGGATAGAAAAGATGTCATCATGTTAAGTGACTTAAACCTGTCTCACAAAGACGAATACTGCATGTTTTCTCTCATTTCTGGAATGCAAAGGAGTGAAAGTGACATGAAACCAGAAAAGGGACTATTGTGGATGTGGATGGGGAAAGAAGGTGAGGGATTTGAATAATAATAGAGAGGGTGAATATCACCTTAATACATGGTATGCATGCATGTAAATGTCATAATGAAATCACCAACTTTTTACAATTCAAACAAATTTAGTGCTTGGGCCATGGCTCAACCCCAGTACTGTCAAAAAATTTTTAAAAGAATTGTAATACAATTGTGATAATACTTCCCACAACATGATCATTTATGAAAATATACTCACGTAATTGAAAATGCAACATGATATCTGCAGTTTTCTTTAAATAATTTTACAAAGTAAATCATGTAGAGATTATATTAAAAGAATTCAATATGAGGTGAAAAACACTGAACCTAGCCAATGAACAAAGGTGTTTGAATTATGTTATTCTGTCTATTTTTAAGTATCATTGAAATTCTGCATTTGAAAAAATGCATGGTGGAAGAGTACTGGCTCCCATCAGATAATAGCAACTGAATCTCTGAAGATATGCTTCAAATTCATAGGGATTAGTACAGATGAAAAAGTACCACTCTAACTCTCAGCCCAAACAAATAGGGACCAGACAATACAATGGACCTCAAATGATTTTTGCAAGGCCTATAGGCCACCTAACAGGAAAGGTGCAGCAAAGACTATGTAACTAGACAAAGGGCATCAGGAAAGATCTCTTCATGGCAGAACACAGGAAGACTTGTCCCCAGGAGGAAAGTGTTCACCCTCAGAATATATCAGAAATATGCTTTATTAGAACTCTAGCCAGTGGGGAAATGAAAGAAGGGAATCTCCAGAGGGCTTAACATTGGGAAGTCAGAATTGCTAAGAAGAGCAGAAGACCCTAACAGAAGAAGCATCTGCTGGAGCCCTGTGGTAAAAAGAAGGAATGAAACAGCTGGTATAAATTTGAGGTCCTAGTAGAACAAACTGAAAATCAGAATCTGAATATGTAATATGCTTATCTCAATAAGCAAGGCAATATTTTCTAAATATACAAGCACCTGCTGTCCTCTAAGCTACTCATGTATTAAGACAGTGGAAAAGGAGTATCAATTATGCAAAACTCAGAGCCTCTTGACTCCACACTGAGATCTGTCAAGCAAAAATTCTACCCAAGTGGTGGATGTGGACACTCAATTTTGGTGAGCAGTAATACCTTGAGTTTTGATCTTAAAAAAAAAAACACAACGTGTGGAAAAGGTGAGAGAAATAGTTTGGGTTGAAATAAAATGATAAATGGCAGACAAAGGGGGTAGAAATGAATAAAGCAAATAAAGTCATTGATTGCGCTAGTTGAAGTTGAAATGTATCATGTAAAACTTACAGACTAAATAATAGATAATTGTCCAGTAAAGAATGCTAAACACATCAAAAATTTTCTTAGGATAATGCTAAACACAATCTGTACAATGCTTTCAAAATGTCAAACAACACACACACAGACACACACACACACACACCCCATAGAGAAAGAACTATAGTTACATGTGGTAAATATAGCCTGAATAATATTGTTAGGTTTCGATATCAATAGGAAAATAAAAATGTTTGTGCTATTTATATCCTTACACACTAATCAGTCATAGCAGTAAAAATTAATAACATTAAACTTTAAAACATGAGTCCACACTGACTAACATAAATGGTTTAATTTTTCTGGTTAATGTTAACTTTGGATTAAAATTACAATTCATAGAGAAAATGTTCTTTTTTACAACAAATGCCAGCAAAAACAAGCCTATGTGGAGATCTGAATTAGAGCATTTCTAGGGTACAAATATGGATTTTAAATTTTATACAGAACAAAAACCAAAATGTGAACAAGGTAGAGTGATGGACAGTAGTATTTTATATAAATATCATTGGAGAACAGAATATTTATGCATTCTCAAAGTATCACTCTCCAAATTGCTCAACAATTTTAGAGAAAATAATTTGTCAGTTCTATGGATGGAAAGAGTGGATGCCTCCTTCCCCAAGTGACAGTCTTAACACTGAGACAAGAGTGTTGCACAAACAGGAATGGGTTGGCCTGCAGGTGGGCTGTAACAGGAAGCATATGGCATTAGCTGTATATTGTTCTTTGTTAAAAGTTTATGCAGAAATTAATCCTAAGGAAATTGTCAGACTGAAGAATGTGGGCCCTGATGCCAGAGAACTGACCAGTACTCTACAAACAGGCCAAAGTCACCACAGACTGATAACAAGAAGGTAAGGATGGTTCTTCAAAAAATAATAAAAATATCTTTTAAAACTCTTTTAATCAAAATATCTCCTCTCCTTTTTGTTATCTTATTTGTATTGACCTTGATTGAAGAATACAGGTCAGTTGTCATGTTTTGTAGTCTATATTCTTCATGTGTCTGCTAATTTCCTGTGCTAAAATTCAGGCTAAACAGCTTCAGCAAAACACCACTACACTAATACTGCTTGTTTCTAGCACTTTCCATCTCAAAATGGGGTCCACTTTAATATGATGTCTTCTTCCAGCTATTCCTGCTCTTGGTTTTCTGCAGGGTGGGAATTGTGAGGACTGGGATTAAGCCTTTCAGTAGTGTATATAGTTTATATCTTGGTGTCAGTTATTAATCACAATTAGAGGCTGAGTTACTTATTTCTCCAATAAAACTGGCCTTTTGGAGTGGAAATTGTCAAGAGCCTTTCATGATTATGAAATCCAATGATCATGGAGTCTTTCTTCAGCATTCTGTTTCACCTTTAACTTCAATTGTTGTTTTGCAGTTCTTCAATGGAAAAAGTACTTCCTGTGATACAGTTTTGCTCAAATCAACAATATCTTGTTAAGTTCCAGCAATACTCAGTATCTGAGAGAGGGAGAGAGAAATCAAATGAGAGTCTTGGTCACAGCATTTTTACAATTGCCACTGGAAGTATTATTGCTCAATGATGGCAGAAGGCAGGGGCCAACTGAGTTCCTATGTGAGAATGAATCATATTATTAAGACTCAGCCTGGGTGTAGGAGAATGTGGAATCCACAATGAGGTATAGGAGACCCTCCTAAACCTTTAGTCCAGTTGTGGTGCAGGATTCAGGGCCCTTTCCTTGCCCCACCCAGCAACTGGTGATATTAGCCACTTTCCTCCTCATCCTCTTTATCTTTACCAAGAAGAAAGCCTTTTCAACTTCTGGATTCTGGGTATTTGGAGCACTTATGATGCACATTCAGAAACAGAGTGCTGTGGAAGGGAGAAACATACTTCTTGTGACTCCATAAAAGGAAGAGTGGGTGGACAATTGTCAGAGATCTAGGTCAGAGAGCCAGTAGGCCTCAGACAGCACCCAAGTCCAGTCCCTTCTTTTACTAAAGAGCAGAAGTGATGCATGGGGGCTGATCTTTAACTGAAGCCACATGACCTTGTAACAACCCTGGAGCTGACCCTTTCCATAAACATTGAGGTAGAACAAGGAAGGCATTAAATGAAGGGCACAACAGGCACTTTGAATTTTGAGTGGCCTTGGCTAGAGTTAGTTAAGTCTACTCTAGAAAGCTTTGGAGGGTTTTCCAAAGAATATCAGGAATGACCAGAAAAAGGATTCACTCAAAATGGAAAGTCAGAAGGGAGAATAGTGAACTCAAACACAGCACAACTCTTTCTCTAATTTTGCGAAGGCAATTCCACACAAGTCACATCACAAACTATTTCTAGGAATAGATCCAATAGCTATATCCATAAATCCCTAAAGCAAAACTGACTGCACTGTATTTTCCTATAGAGGTGCTCCTTCAGAAAATGTTCCTTTTTAGAATTTTATGGCAGTCAAGAATGGCATAGAAGTATAAATATACAACCATTTCCTTAGTTTTAGTTTCTGTTTCCTTCAAAGGAGGGGGAATTTGTTTCATGAAAGTCACTGATGAAAAAGAAAACATTCCAATTGTTCCTCATCTCATTAGTGAACTGGGAAGTTAATGTGGTGGAATATAAAGTACAAGTTTTATTTTTAAATGAAAAAGAATGTACTAAATTCTTTTATGAGCTATTGGAGGAAGTGTTTTGTACGTATAGTTTCAGTGTTACTGATCTTATTTAATCTGTTATTCAAAATATTTGGTGTACATATTTTTCAAGTGTGGAAGCTACAAGTCTCACAAATCCACCTCCATGTTTTATTGTGATATAAAAACAGCCTTTTTCAGAGGGGAATACAGATTCTATTAATGGCAGGAAGCATTCATTTCAAAAGTAACTCAATGGTCACATATAAACAATGTGCTAGATGCTGCAGCTGCTAGCCTGGATGGTTTTCTTTGGAGGGGTACATGTGTTTGTTCAACTCAGCTGAATAGGGTTAATGGAATAAACAGAGCCTACTCACACCATGAAACCCTGCTGTTGCAATATGTATTCTTTCCAAAACTGACACAATCATTGGAGGAAAACAATGTGCTTGGTACTCCTGCTGTTAACATGTGTGGTTTTGTTTGAAAGATACACATGTTTCTTCAGCTTTGATGAATAGTCCTCTTTGGAAGCAAATGAACCTATTTCCACTCTGAATATTATGACTTGCAGGATGTATTCCTTAAAAAAGAGAACCACTGCTCACATGTCAATAATGAGCAAGATACTTTGCTTCTACAACAGAGGGTGTTCTTTTGACAAATACATATGTTTCTACAACTTAGCTGAATAGGCCTACTTACTACAAAATGAGCCATTATCTACATTGAAAAATATGATTAGAAGGAAGTATTTCTGCAAGAACTAAGTCAATTCTCACAGGGAAACTATGTGCTAGATGCTTGTGCTTCTCACACGGATTGTTTTCTTTCAAAAAATGCATGTGTTTCTTCTACTTAGATGAATAGACCTATTTGGAACCAAATGAGCCTTTCTCCACCTTGAAAATTGTAATTTACACGAAGTATTCCTACTAAAACATACTCAATTGTCACAGAGAAACAAAGTGCCAGATGCTCCTACTTCTAAATAGTGGTTTTCATTCGTGATATACATGTGTTTCACCTTAGCTGACTAGGCCAATTTGGAACAAAACGAGCCTTTCTCCACCTTAAATCTTTGATTTGCAGAAAGTACTCCGTTGAGAACCAACTTTATTCTCACAGGGAAACAATGTTCTAGATGCTCCTGCTTCTAAGACAGTTGGTTTTCTTTCGAGAGATACTTGTGTTCCTTCAACTTACTGAAATGGCCTATAGGGAACAAAACGAACCTTTCTCCACTTTGAAAATTCTGTTTTGCAGGAAGTATTTTTTTCAAAACCTAACTATATTCACACAGGTAAGTAACATGGTAGATGCTAGTGCTTTTAACTCAAATGGCTTTCTTTTGAGAGATACATGTGTTTCATCAACTGAGCTGAATAGGCCTCTTTGCAACAAAGTGAGCCTATCTCCACCTTAAAGAACCAAAGTGGCAGGAAGTATTCCTTTCAAAACCTAACTCAGTTTTACCTGGGAAACAGTGTACTAGATGGTGCAGTTTCTAAGATAGTTTTTTTTTTTTTGGAGATATATACGTGTTTCTTGAACTCGGTTGAATAGGTCTATTTGGAAATAAATGAGCCTTTCTCAACCTTGAAATTTCTGATTTGCAGGAAGTATTCCTTTCAAAAATTAACTAAATTCTCAGAGGTAAACAGTGTGATAGATTCTGCTGCTTTTTACACACATGGGTTTCTTTTCAGAGACATGCCTGATTCATCAACTCAGGTGTACAGGCCTACTTGGAACAAAGAGAGGCTACCTGTACCATGGAAAACCCACCTAGCATGAAATATTCCTTTCAAAAACTAACTCAATTCTCAAAAGGAAACAATAGAGTTGATGGTGCAGCTTGTAACAACGATGTTTTTCTTAGGACAGGTACACTCAGCTGAATATACCTATTTGGAGCAAACAAATATACCTATTTGGAGCAAACTTCACCTTCAAATACCCAAGTTGCAGAAAAGGATTCCTTTCAAAAACTAAGTCAATTCTCACTTGGAAACAATGTGCTAGAATGTGCAGCATCTGACATAGATGGTTTTCTAAGGAGAGGTACATGTGTTTCTTCAACTCAGCTGAATTGCCTGTTTGGAACAAAATGAGCCTTTATCCACCTTGAAAATTATGCTTTGCAGGAAGTATTCCTTTCAAAAAGTAACGCAAATTTACATGGAAGCTATGTGCAAGATGCTTCAGCTCCTAACACAGATGGCTTTCTTTGGATAGATACCGGTATTTCTTCAACTCAGGAGAAGAAGCCTTTTGCGAGCAAACCGAGCCTATCTCCCCTTGAAACAGCTAAGTTTGCTTTCAAAATCTAACTCAATTCTCACAGGGAAGAAATGTGCTACATGCTGCTGCTTCTAACACAAATGGACTTCTTTTCCAAAATAAATGTGTTTCTTAAACTTAGCTGAATAGGCCAACTTGGAAAAAATGAGCCTTTCTGCATCTTCAAAACTATGATTTGCACTATGTACTGCTTTAGAAACAACCTCAATTCTCACAGGGTAGTGCTAACACACAAGGTTTTCTTTCAAGATATATATGTGTTTGACCAACTCACCTGTACAGGCCTATTTCTAACAAAGAGAGCCTGTCAATACCCTGGATAACCCACATAACAGGAAATATTCCTTTCAAAAACTAGCTCAAATCTCACAGGGAAACAATGTGCTTGAACCTGCATCTGCTAACACAGATGGTTTGCTTTGGAGAGATACATGGGTTGCTTGAACTCAGCTGCATATACCTATTTGGAGCAAAGAGAGCCTGTGTCCACCTTGAATCACCTAAGTGGCAGGAAGTCTTCCTTTCAAAAACGAACTAAATTCTCACAGGGAAACAATGTGCTAGATGCTCCTTCTTGTAACACACATGGTTTTCTGTCAAGAGATATATTTGTTTCTTCAACTTAGTTGAACAGGCCTATTTAAAAAAAATGAGCTTTTCTCCACCTTGAAACTTCTGATTTGTAGTGAATATTCATTCAAAAACAAACTCAATATTAACAGGGAAACAATGTGCAGGAGGCTCGAGCTTCTAACAAAGATGATTTTCTTTCATGAGATACATGTCTTTCTTCACCTTAGTTGAATTGGTCCATTTGGAACAAAATGAGCCTTTTTCCATCTTGAGAACTATGATTAGCAGGAATTATTCCTTGCAAAACAAACTCCATTCTGACAGGGAAATAATGTGGGTTTCTTTCGAGAGGTATATTTGTTTTTTCAACTCTGCTGGATAGGCCTATTTGGAACAAAGAGAGCTTCTTATTATCTTGGAAAAGGCACGTAGCAAGCAGCATTCATTTGAAAATCAGTATCAATTCTCCCAGTAACCAGTACACTAGATGCTCTAGTTTCTAACGTAGATTATTTTCTTTGGAGAGATGTATGTGTTTCTTCAGCTTAACTGTATTGGCTTACAAAATGAGCCTTTCTCCACCTTGAGATTTCTGACTTGAGGGAAGTATTCTTTCAAAAACTAAATCAATTCTCATGGGAAAACAATGTGTTTGATGATACTGCTTCTAACCGAATTGTTCTTTTCAGAGATACATGTGTTTCCTCAAGTTAACTGAATAGTTCCATTTGAAACCAAATGAGACTTTTCCAACTTGAATATTCTGATTTGCAGATAGTATTCCTTTCAAAAATGAACTCAATTATCACAGGGAAATAATGTGCTAGATGCTTCAACTTCTAATACAGTTAGTTTCTTTCTGGATATACACGTGTTTTTTCAACTTAGCCTAATATGCCTATTTGGAACAAAGTGAGCCTTCTTGACCTTGAAAACGATTTTAAGGAGGAAGTATTCTTTTCAAATAATCACTCAGTTCTTACAGGGAAACAATGTGGTAGATGCTGCAGCTTCTTCAATGGATGGTTTTCTTTGAATAGATGCATGTGTTCTTCAACTCAGCCAAATAGGCCTATTTGGATCACACAGAGCCCATACATACCTTATAACACCAAAGTTGCCGGAAGTATTCCTTGGAAAAATGAACTCAGTTTTCACAGGAAAGCAATGTGCTTGATGCTCCTGCTTCTAACACAGGTGGTTTCCTTTCGAGATATACATGTGTTTCTTCAACTTACCTGAGTAGGCCCACTTGGAAAAAAATAAGCCTTTCTGTACCTGGAAAACTATGTGAGGCAGGAAGTATTCCTTTCAAAAACTAAGTCAATTCTTACAGAGAAACAATGTTTTAGATGCTGCCACTTCTAACATAGATGGTTTTCCTTGGAGAGGTGCATGTGCCCTTTCTCTCAGAAGAATAGGCATATTTGGAGCTAACAGAGCCTATCTCCATCTTTACGCACTGAAGTTGGAAGAAGTATTTTTTTGAAAAACTAACTCAATTCTCACAGGGAAACAATGTACTAGACACTACTGCTTCTAACACAAATGGGTTTCTTTCGAGAGAAACATGTGTTGCATCAATTTAGCTGAATACACCTATTTGGAACAAAGAGAGCCTATCTCCACCTTGAAAAACACAAGTGGCCGGAAGAATTACTTTCAGAAATTAACTCAATTGTCCCAGGGAATTAATGGGCTTCTGCTTCTAACACATATGGTTTTCTTTGAAGAGATACAGTGTTTCTGCAACTCAGCTTAATAGGCCTATTTGTAGCAAACAGAGCCTATATCCACCTTGAAAAACCTAAAGCTTGAAGTATTCCATTCAAAAACTAAGTGAATTCTCACAGGGAAAAAACGTGCTAAGTGTTCCTGCTTCTAACACAGATGGTTTTCTTTCAAGAGCTACTTGTGTTTCTTCACTGCAGGTGAATAGGCTTGTTTGGAAAAAAATGAGCCTTTCTCCACTTAGAAAACTCTCATTTCCTGAAATTATTCCTGTCAAAAACTAACTCAGTTCTCACAGGGAGACAATGTGCAAAATGCTGCCAATCTAACACACATGGGTCTCTACCCAGAGATATATGTGTTTCATGAACTCAGCTATATAGGAACAAAGAGAGCCTATCTCCACTTTGGAAAATGCATATAGCAGGAAGTATTCCTTTCAAAAGCTACATCATTTCTCACTGGAAAACAATGTGCTAGATGCTGCAGCTTCTCATATTGATAGATTTCTTTTGAGACATACATGGGTTTCTTCAACCTAGATGAATATACCTATTGGGAGCGAACAGAGCCTAACTCCACCTTGAAAAATCTAAGTTGCAGGACGGATTCCTTTCTAAAACAAGCTCAATTCTCATAAGGAAACAATGTGCTATATGCTGCAGCTTCTAACATAGATAGTTTTCTTTGGAAAGATACATGTGTTTCTTCAACTCAGCTAAATTGGCCTATTTGGAACAGAGAGAGCTTATCTCCACATTGAAACATCTAAGTTGCAGGAAGTATTCCTTTTAAAAACTAGCTCAATTTTGATAGGAAACCCTGTGCAAAAGGCTCCTGCTTCTAACACAGATGATTTTCTATGGTGAGATAAATGTCTTTCTACAACTCAGCTGAATAGGCCTACTTGGAAAAAAATGAGCATTTCCCCATCTTGAAAATGCTTATTGGCAGGATATATTCTCTTCAAAAACTAACTCAATGCTCAGAAGGAAACAGTGTGTTAGTGTTGCATCTACTCGCATAGATGGTTTTCTTTGGAGAGGTACGTATGTTTCATCCACTCAACTGAATAGGCCTATTTGGAACAAAATGAGCCTTTCTCCACTGTGAAAACTATGATTAGCTTGGAGTACTAGTTTCAAAACCTCACTCAATTCTACAGGGAAAAAGTATGCTAGATATTCCTGCTTCTAACACAGATATTTTTCCCTCAAGTGATACATGCCTTTCTTCATCAAATTTGAATACCCTGCTTGCAAGAAAATGAGCCTTTCTACATCTTAAAAACTATGATGGATGCTCAGGTTTTTCTATGGACTAAACCACATATGTGTAACATTTCCATGTTGACCCACAGAGAACATCATAAACCAGTGTTCCTCATTTTATGCCATATATTGGAATTACCCGGGATCTTTTAAAATGCTGATGCCACAAACACATTCCAGGCTATTTAAATGAGACTTTCAAGTGTGTGTTCAAGAAATCTACCTCCCAGAGTACTTGTTCCATGGCAACATTATCTGGAGGCAGGGAATAGATCCAGTGATTCCATCACTCTCATTTCACATCCCTATCTCATGGCTGGCTCCTATCCAACTGGCACTGTGGATTTTACTCCTCCTTCTGACAGTTTTAGGTAGATCACTCTCTTGTCAATTTCACTGGGTGAATGCAAACTCCTTCTGTATTCTAGCATTCATGTTGGGGCTATTACTGGCTTTGGACATGCTTTCCATAAAGTTAGTTAAATAAAAGGCTCTCATATTCTCAGACATCTGAATTCAATGGAGTTGCCTTTTAGACTCTTAACTGGACATGTTAAAGTTGAACAAGAAATAATAAGGAGAGAATAGAGAGCCTAAGCAGCTCATAATCTGTGCAGTATTAAATTACTACTTTTGGTGCCTACTTTTGCACTGATGTCCCTTTCCAGAGTCATTTAGTATCCTCCAGGTAATGTCAAGTTCATGAGATACAGATAATGAGTCCTGGAAAACACATGCACATTGGTATAGGACTGCACATATGATGCTGAAGACAACACTTATGACAGGCCAGTTTGTGTGTCCCACATATAGCTCAGTTTGCAATTCAGTTTTATCACCAGGGCTCCATGTCTTTAATTTGAATACTTTCATTTGCATGTCTAATTTAAGAATAATTGGAGTTTGTCTTGGTGGCTTCCCAAAGCAGACACAAGAAGATAATCTGCACAAGTGATTTAAATTGGACATGCTTCCAGAATAAAGAGGCAACAGAGCTGGGAAAGCAAGAAAGAGAAGGAAAAACCCAAGATACTGTGGGGTTTCTGAGAAAATTCATGTAGGTAACAACCTAAAAGATGCTCTTTGTACAATAAGATGACACCTGGCCAGGCTTCCCTGTGAGATATACAGAACCAAGACAGCAGCTTTGTGGAGGAGAAGAGTTCAGATTGCAAACAGCAGATGAAGATTGAAAGGCCTGGCTTGGTAGCAGCTCATGGAAATTTGAGGTAAGAACAGACAAAGGTTACATCATTTGTTGGACAGAACAAACTGTGAAGAGAAAACACAGTAGGAGAATGAGCTCCAACCCTACATAGGGAGTGATAAGGAGTAACTGCATCCAGAGCCACAGGAGTAATTACCTATTTAACTGGGTGAGGGGATCTGAATGCCATTGTCTCCTTGCAGAAAAGTCATTTTCTTTTGGTAATCATCTCTTTAAAGATATTTGTGGCATCAATGAGGCTATATTGAAACCCATGTGGGTTGTCAACTAATCCTTTGGGAGCATCACCATCCTGTTGTGTAGCAAAATTCTTCATTTCAAAGGAAACATTCACTGTCAGCTCTAAAACTAAAACACAGCCAATATGATCCAAGGTTATCATTGACCTTACTGGGATAGAAAGTGGTCATGAACAGAGAAAGTAGGCTCAGCCTTGAATATTGAAGGGGGTGATGAAGCCTATAGACACTTTGATATTATCACATTTGTTGATGATTCTTACCTAATAAGATTTCCAGAAGAAAACATACTTCTAATGTATGAAGTATGCAAGAAAAACAAAACTGGTAAAGCATAGTATCTCCCAAGAATTTAAGGTAAAGAAAAGGAAATTACAGCACATATAGGCTATGCTTTTGGGAGGGAAGAGACTTTAAAAATCATGCAAACTCAAAACTGAAGAAAGAACTGTGGGGATTATTGTGGAATTTACAAAACTTGCATAAACATATGACATATTTCCTATAGGCACATTATATATATATCTGTCACATACACATATTTATATGATCCAAACACATTTGTCATTATGCATTTGTAGTGAGTATATAATATACATGCATGTGTTTATTGGATTGAAGACATACTTACTTGGGAATAAAGAGGGATTACATATAATAATTATATTTACTATTACAGTCAGTTGAAATTAGAAATAATTTAGAAATAGGAGAAGAAATTGGAGAGAAAGTTGCTGTGAAAAGCAGATGACTTGTTAGACACAAAGAAGAAGTCACAACAAGGAGGAATAAACAGGATTCACAACTTGCTTCTCCCCAAACCTTTGCTGACTGGCTTAATTCCTTGGTATCTGTGGAAGGTAAGCAGGAGACTGAGTGACTGAACCCAGGTGATGAGTGTTGGCTGGGGATCTGGGAAGCCAAGGAGAAAGAAAGAGAGGCCAGATGGACAAGAACACAATTAAAAACTACAAGTTATCACATGGGTCTGGAAACACTCCAAGTGGGAGACTGTGGCCCCTTATCACACATATCCCTCACCTCATGAAATAAGCACCAGAAATATCAGAGACTCCAGTAGTTAACATTGATAACCGCACAAAGTAAAATAGAATATGACCAAGAAGAAGTGGACTTTAATGTCTGTATTCTCAGTCTTAATAGATCTAGGGTTTGCAGGCCATGGTAGTCTGTGTCTATAATCTCAGCAAGTTGGGAGACAGTGATTAGGAAGATCATGGTCTGAGGTCAGCTGGAGCAAAAGGTTAATGAGACCTGATGTCAACAATAATCTGGGCTTTGTAGAGCATTTTTGTCATGTCAGCAATGAGGGAGTTGTAGGTGTGGACATTGTGGTCCAAGGATGGTCTAGAGAAAATCATGAGACCCTATCAAAGAAATGGCAAAAGGTCTGGGGTCATAACCCAAGTGGTAGAGTACTTGCCTAGCACCCTGGGGCCCTGAGGTCAAACCCTGTTATGGTGGGAAAAAAACAAGCAAGAATGAAAAAGGAGAATGACTTGTGCCCTTTGCATATGAAGGATTCAAAAAAAAAGGGGAATCCAAGACAAATAAGCTGGGTATGCCAAGAAATGAAGTTATGGGTACAGGATCTATTCTGTTACTGACAAATTGCTCTACTTCAGATGAAAAATTCCCTGTGACATCACCTTGTGTAAATCACCAGAAAGATCTAAGGGTTCAATACTACATAGTCAAAGCAGTTCTCAGTTGCAATGGAGTAGGGACTGTGGCAATCATCTTCATCACTGAGTCCACAAACATTGGACATAGACATTATTTTTCAGGTCTCTGGGGTAAGGAAATAGAGATAGAAATATCTAAGAAAACAAATAACCTGGCCAAGGCCAACTCAGCAACTGACCAGCCCAGGAACTGATTGCAGGTGTGACCCTCAATTCTAATTCCTGATCCCCTCACTGTTTTGTTTTGAGACAAACAAAACCATGTCCTCCCACATGGACATTCCATTTATCTTCTACAGTATTAGGTGGAGGGAATTCCAAGCAACTTTGATGCACACAGGACCTCTACACAATGTTGATTCTCTCTCTCTGCCTCTTTCGTGAATGGATATGGAGTCAGGTCTCCCCATGAAGGTGCTCTGCATGGATAGTTTAAATGACATTAGAAGATTGTGTTACATTGTCCACTGCTTGCTTTTAACCACACTAGGACGCTGAGTGAAATTAAAAACCCTTAGTCTGGGAGTAGGTGGCGAGAATCAACAATCTTTCACTTTGGATTGATTTTCCACAGGGTTTCTGATGAAGCTCTAGCTCCACATGGAAGGAAAAAACTTCAAAGATGAGATAACCATGTTCCTGGACCAAGTGGACTGATTTTGTTAGTCTTTGGAGAGTCTGCACAAGTGGGCTTAGGAGTTCTCTGTATCATACAGGGAGCTTTTCAGTTTAAATTTGAAGCTGTTTGAAACAATTTGCTACAAAAATAAGACAAAAGGGCAAGCAGCTGAATCAGCTCAGTTCCTGGTACATCAAGGGGCACAGCAGTGGACAGAGCCTGAGGTGTGACATCAGGCAGGCATGGAACCCAGGGTACCACCTGGACATTCTCAGGCAGGATAAGTACCTAGTTGACCATTTTGGCCAGGATCTCAAAGCTGATCAGTCTGCCTTGATCATGCTGTGGCATGTATGCTGCCTGGATTTCACTGTCTCCAAGTGATCACCTGACCTCATTGTGTGGTACTAGCCAGCTGTATAGGGAGGAATGAGGTCGCTTTGAGGCACAGGCTTGAGTTGAATTCAATTCACTACTTCATTTACCGAAGGGTCTTGTATCAAAAGACATGTGTAAGAACACTTTTAGGAGGGTTTCTTTGTATCCAATAATTTCTGGCAGTGATGAAAGTTGCTGATTAGTAGATAAAAGCTAATAAATTCACTTACTATGAGATATATAACATTCATTGAATATACCCACTCTGTGTTTGTGTCTGTGTGTGTGTGTGTGTGTGTGTTTGGATATTGTGACAAAATCAGGAAGACAGAGACAGTGAATAAAAACCCACTGGTTCCTGAAGGTGAACGTTTCAGGTCCACTTAAGGAAAATATCCTATGGTGATAGAAGATGTAGTTCTGAGAGGGGAATTGATTTGTCTAATGTCAAATGAGTATTAACAGCTGTTGAAATTCCAAGTAGCTTGAGGTATTATTGTACTCTATACCAAGAATCACTTCCTTTATACCCAAATTGTAATCCAGGATTTGGAGTTCTTGGGAATGTCAGAAATTTCATCCCAATTCAACTCTGAACAATTAGGTCCCAGCAAGCTGATGGGTAACTTGGAAGACAAAACTGATCCTCTGGTTAGAAGATGGCCTCAGGGTAGTGCCAACCATATTGTTGTAGATTGGAGGAGAGGGGCCTCAGAGCTAGTGCTTATGCAGTGTAACCAATCAGGAAAACTTTTATTATGACATCACAGAGGGCTCACTGTCCCTGGAAATTTGGGAGGGCTTTGGTTGTTCCTGGCCTGTTGCTATGGCAGCATAGGTAGCAAAGCAAGAAGTACCTGGGCGGAAATGCCCCTATAATGTAACAGATATCTCAGTTAAACTGTTGCTCAGGAAACTGGACAGGTACAGCACAACCATATGGTAAATCTCAGCACAACAGGACCAGGGGATTCCATTCTTCACAGCTACTTATGCTTCAGTGACCCAAAGAGTTGAGTGTGCACAAAGGGCTCTTTGATCTCCTGTGGCCTGGATCTCGATCTCACTGTACTGACCAGAATGCCCTTGATCTCTCTGTAGCACATAGGCTGCCTTGATTTCACACACACAATCCAACCACAGGACCTCAATGTGTGGTTTTTGTCTGGTGTCTAGGGAGGAATGAAGTCACTCTGATTCACAGGCTTCAGTTGAGCTGACTTCTTCATTTGCATAAAGTGTATAATATTTCTTGTCTTAAAGGCTATTTGTAGAAATTAATTTATTTCAGGTGTGTTTCTTTGAATGCAATAATTTCTGGTATTGCTGAAAGTTGCTGTTTGCTAAATAAAAGCTAATAAATTTATATACTGTGCAATATTTAACATTGATTGAATGTACCCACTGGGTGTGTATGTCATTATGTGTGTGCATGTTTGTGTATTGTGATAAAATCAGGAAGACAAAAGCAGTGAATAAGGATCAACTGGTTCTTGGTGGTGTAAATTTCAGGTTCACTTAAGGCAATAATCTATGGTGATTGAAGATTGTTAGAAATGAAAGTTCCCATTGAAACATGGGAAAAGTGGATTGTTTTATCAATGTAAAACTTAACTTTTGATCAGAAAGGTGTGAGTATGCACAAAGACAAAGCAAGCACACAGGGACAGGCAATCTTTCCCTCCTTATATTCCTGACATGATTGACCCTGCCTTCTTGACCTGGATTGATGCAGATCAAAAGTTCACAATCTTCTTGACTGGCTGAAATTCTATACTAATTTTATTGCATCTTGTGTGTAGTTAACCAATATCTGTTGATTATAATAGATGTGATTAATTCAGTCCACATTTTTATTGATAGTAGACAACCAAATCAATGCTATCTCGAGTCCTGCAGCTATTTGATATCTTGCTTTGAATTCATTGGGACCTCCTCATGGGACCTTAATGGCCTCTATATAAACATGAGAGTTGAATGACCCTCTGGGAGAAGTAGGATCTCATTTTTGTTTCCTTTTAGAAAGGGTTTAGGATTTTGAAATGCAAAGATGGAAGGTATAGTTAATTGGACTAAAATATAAGTCTCATTCCTTTTGATTGGAAGAACCTCAAGTAAGTATCCATTACAATACCACTAGATGTCTGACCTGGCAAGAGTTAGAGTGGTTTTATTGGTTACCTCTTCAAAGGATCAGCCTTTGCTGCACCTGGATACATTTCCCAGAAACTTTACCTCCTCCTCCCACTCCACACCTAGAGAGGCATAAGGTGTTGTTAAAGAGTCAAAGTGGGGGTCTGATCACCTAAAGCCTGACCACAAAGTGGGGGTCTGACCACCTGAGGTCATTAATCAAACTTGACTGTTATAGGAGAGGAAGCCTGAGGAACACTAATAGTAGTAATGCAATTTCCTAAGTGCAGGAAAAACAATAGTCCCACTAGAGTTTTTTAAAGTTACTCTTGTGTCACCAGGTTTTGAGTACATGGTCCAGTGTTCTTCCTCATGTGCTCACTTTACTTGAGTGTAGTGGGTCCATCCTCTTTTATTGGTGCACACTGCTGTCTCTGTAGTGACAGTGTCTCTGTCTGGTATGGTACCTTCCAGGAAGGCTCAAGCTTCTCTTCACTCCAGATTCTGACCAAGATGTAATTTCCAGGCTGATGAGAGTGTGCTGAGAACTTGAGTGATGGGGCTTAAGCCAGAAATCCTTGATGTGTAAGGTATGACTATACTGAAGAGAGACTGAGTACATAGTTTTGGAGAAACTGGTATTTGGTTTCAAAAGAGAGGAGGCCAAGTGGTGGGTCTAAGTATGGTAACCCACATAACATTTCTTTAGGAGAAACTCATATCTTTCTGGGGAGATGTTATAATCCTGAGCAAGGCAAGGGGTAGGCACTTCGTCCAGATAGACTTGTCTCAAGAAATAATTTTGTTAATTGTCTTTTTAAGGTCTGATTCATCCTTTCAACTTTTCCTGAGGAACAGGAAATGTCATGGGGTATGATATTTCCATTTGAGGTCTAATGCTTTCATAAATTCTTTAGCTATGTTGGCTGTGAAGTAGCTCCCATTATCTGAATCTGTATTTTCAACAAGTTCAAATCAAGGATTTATGTTATCCAAAGTACTTTGACTACTCCACTTGCAGTGGCACTTAATAGAGTCATAGCTTTGACCCAGTTGGTTAGATGATCTATTATAACTAGGAAATATTTTAAGTGACCTACCCAAGGTAACTCTGTTTAATCCACCTGAATACCCTAAAAGGGCATTAATCCTAGATTTCTTCCTCCTGGAACTTGTCCACTCAGAGCCTGCTTGTTAACTTTTCTTCAAGTTAAATCACTCAATAATCTGCTTTGCCAAGGAATAAATTTGTGGACATAAGTAAGTCTTGAGAGTAGCATTACACATGACTTGACTTCCCTGATGACTCCCCCAGTGTAACTGGGTCATTACTTCCCTGAAAGGGGGATTAGAAAGTATTTGTCTCTCATCTAGGACTAGTCATTTCCCTTCCTGGGTGTGGGAGGCACCTAACTTCTCTAGTTGAACCTTCTCCAGGGGAGTGAAAATGGGGTTTAAGGATGGTACCTGGACAGATGTAACATTTTGAATTCCAGATGAAGGGCAGCCTTATTAGCTAACCTGTTTCCCTGAGCATCCAGGAAGTTAACTCATTGATGTCCTGATACAGGAACAATTGCAATTTCTTTGGGAAGCATAGGGCTCTCTAGCAGATTACTAATCAATTCCTTGTGTATCGCATCCTGTCCTTTACTGTTAATTAATCCCTTTCTATCAATATATTCCCAAAGGTATGTGCTACTTCAAATGCATACTTAGAATCTGTATAGATGGTATCTTCCTTGTCTTTTAGAAACTTTAGGACTTGATTGAATGCAAACAACTCACAGGTCTGAGCTAACCACTTGTTGGGTAATCTTCCTGACTGAATAACATTTCATTTTTCCCATCCACCACTGGATTTGCATTGTTTCTTCTTCCTTGGATCAATTTAGAAGAATCATCTATAAACAATTTGAATCCATCCAGAAAAGGAGTGTCTCTGACGTCTGGTCTAACTTTGGTCTGATATACAACAATATCTGACCAACAATGTTCGATGGAATCTTGTGTTTTCCTTCCCAGTAGGAACTCAGTTGGATATAGATAATTGTCAACAGTCATATTTCCAGTAGGATAGCCTCATATTTTCAAACCTTAGAGTCAGTTAACCACCTTCTTACCTTTTGTTGCAGAATGACCCTAACATGGTGAGGCATGCTGACTATTGGAGAGCCCCCAAAAATCAGCTTCTTGCTCTCTTCAGTCCATATGGCTGTGGCTACAACTGCTTGAACACATTCTGGTCATCCTCATGTGACAGGATCAAGAATTTTGGATAAAGAAGCTACAGGCTGTTTCTTCTCTCCATATTCCTGGGTGAGGACTCCAAAGGTTGTTTCTTTATCTACATTAACAAATAGGCAGAAAGGCTTCTTCATGGAAGGTAGGGCAAACACAGGGGTGGTGACCAGAGAGTGTTTCAGTTCCTCTATCATTAGAATTTCCTATGGTTTTCAAATTAAGGTATCAGGCTCCTCTTCTAGTAATTGGAGTATGTTTTGGTTCTAAGAGTATAGGAGTCTATCCAAAGCCTACAATACCTGATCAATCCTAAGTATCTTTGAAACTCTCTCATGGTCAAAAGCATGGCAGTAATCCCATCTATACTTTCTGGGTTCAGTCTATGTCTTCTATTACTGACTAGTCCCCCAAATCTTACCTCTTCCTCTATAAACTGCAGTTTGTTTTTTGAGACGCTTAGTCCTTTACGGCTCAGGAAATTTAAAAGGCTGACTGTAGCATCAGTTCACCTCTTTTTCAGTAAGTCCAGATAATAGGAGATCATCTGTACATTGTAATAAGTTTCTCTGATGGGGAAGGGCAAACTCTTCCAGTACTCATTCTAAATTTTGGCCTAACAACTTGAGAGAATCATTGAACCCTTTTGGAAGAACTGTCCATCGATATTGTTGTTTCCTATTACTTTGGAGATCCTCCCATTCAAAGGTAAAGATTTCCTTGTTATCTTCTATTAGAGGTTATGCCCAGAATGCATGTTTTAAATCTACCACACTAACCCACTGGTAATCAGGAGGGATTCTAGTAAGGAGAGTATAGTGTTTAGGAACTACTGGGTATCTTCTGTGAACTATATTGTTGATAGTTTTGAGAGCCTGTCCCAGTCAGTAAGATCCATCCAATTTTCTCACCAATAGGATAAGAGTGTTAAAGAGAGATATGCAAGGATTCAAAAGGCCATCCTTTAAGTCCTTTCAGTATGAGTTTTAGACCCAACCTCCCTTTTAGAGGAATGGGTATTATCTTCATTGTATTTTTATATCAGGGGTTTTTAGTTCAATGTGAAATGGGGGGTTTAAAGCCCCCCTCTATTTCTATCCTTAGTCCCAATATGAAAGAATATTTAGCTCTCAATTTGCATGTTCATCAAATTTAAAGAAATCTTAAAATTCTTTTTAACGACTTTCATTTCTATATTGAACTCAGACATTAAGTCTCTCTCCCAAAGGTTGTTTCCAGCCTCAGGTCAAAGATGAGACTAACCCAATTTTCCCTGTCTTGGAATTTCACTTGAGTGTGCTCAAAAATGGGAACACTGAATTTCTTTCTCTTTGTCCTGGAAATTGTTAGCAATTCTGAAGAGGGACAGGCCTTGGGCTTTCAGGGGGACATAGTGAGGTATGATCTGTCTGCTGCAGAATTGACCAAAAAGGTGATCTCTTTTTCTTTGGGTCATCAGGGGAATTATCATTTCCTCCTTCTTTCTTTCAGGATATTCCCACTTGAAATGTCCCAGTTTCCTACACTGAAAGCCTTGATTTCCATTCTTTCCCCATGGGGTCTGTGAATCCTGCCCCTTTTTTCAAGATTTTTGGGTGGGTTTGTGGAGAATGGTTTATGAGAAGCCTATAAGAGCTGGATATAAGCAAGGCAAGATGCAGCTCTGCTGCTTTCCAAAGATATTTATCTGTAGACTGAGACTGGCAGAGCTCTGGCCACAGAAGAGGAAAATGCAGAACAGCTGCTTCTCCTAAGTTGTTTAAGTCCAGAGAAGAAGGAACACAAGTTTCTCCTGTTACAATGTCATGCACTCCCTGACAACTGCCCCCCCTCTTTATCACTGACTATAAAAGATTCACTGAAGGAGGATGTGAGGCCTTTTGCCTTGGTGCTTTTTGTTTTTTGACAGGGAAGGCTTTTGGCTTTTGGCTTTTGGATGAAGGGAGGCTTCTTAATGTGGGAGGCTTTGGAAGGGAAATGAATTTCTGAAGGGAAAAGGATTGCTGAAAGAGAATTGCTTTAGAGAGTTTGATAGAAAGTCTGCACTGAGAACTTTATACATAGGCTTTAGAAAAGCTAAGCTAAAGAAAAGCTACAGATAACATGGGACAATGCAAGTATGAGCACTGAGGCTTTAAGAAAGCTAAAGTGAGAGCATGGGAAAGTGCAAGACTTGGGGAAAAGACTTTAAGAGTGGTTATGCTAGCTGGCAGAGTGGCTCAAGCAGTAAGAGTGGTTATGCTAAAGAACAGTTAAGAGAAAACATGGGACAGAGTTAGTCTAAGGAAAGAGACTTTAAAGAACAGAAAAGAAGGCTTTAAAAGCAAGGTTTTAAGGAAAGACTTTAGAAGAAAGGTTGTAAAGAATTGTAAAGGAGTAAGGCCTTAAAGAATAGATACAGAGATAAGAAGCAGGGTAAATGAAAGTAATAATAGAGAAAACAAGCAATGAGGGCTGTGCGTCTCCACCGGAGCACCCAACACAATTGACCCCAAATTTCTGCCTGTCTATCCTATGTCTTTTCTGCATTTCCAGTTAGGCCCAGTTAGTTTCAGTAATAACAAGGGAGTGAGAGAAAAATCTTGCTTCAAGGGTCAATACCCTGCTTTTTGAGAAGCACTTTTCCCTCAAGTAGCCTATCTAATGGTGAAAACTATAATCTTAGACTTTTGCTTTTGTTTTCTTCATCCCACCTCACATAAACCTTTTGGTCTTCCCTCAACAAATCATTCGAGTGTTTATCTTTCCAGTTCTCTATCTTCTGCAAATCCTTAGCAATGTCTGCTCAACTCTTAGTTACAAAATTGAGTTTCAGCATTCCCTGTCCCTGGGGATCTCTGTATCTAATTATGAATACTTCCTCATTTGGTCCTTCAGTCTATAAAGGAATTCAGCAGGCCCTTCATCTTTTCCCTGCTGCACATTAAAATCTTTGGCTATGTTTTGGGACAGTGGAACAGATTCCCTAATCCCTTTAATGATCAGATTCCTTAGGTTCCCAATTTTTCCCATGTCACTGGGATCATTGTTGTTACAATTAGGATCTTAAACAAGAAATTTTCTACTGCCTCAGTCAACTCTGGGACCCAGTGCGTGGATTCTCCCTTTCCCATATGGCCATGGCAGCCCTCCTTATCATAATTCTTTCCTCTCTCAAGAATAAGATTCCAAAAATTGACATAAGTTCTGACCAGGTGTAAATTTGTGGGCCTAGGAATTGGTCAAGCTGGCCGGTAACCCCTAGTGAATCTTCTAAAAGGTACTTTAATTCTCTCTTATAATTTCTGACCTCAGAGCTAGTCAGTGGGAGCATCAACAAAACCAAAGTTCCCCCTCCAGTTGGGACTTCTCTGAGTGGATAACAAAAGACTGGTACTGCATCTTGGGTGATGAGGGAAGGAAATGTTTTGAATGTCCCTCTGTCATTGTTGGAGCTTCCTCCTGAGACCTGGAAAGGATTGACCATGACCCAAAAGCGAGGCCAAGAGTGGTTGAGTAATTTGAGGACTCAGAGGGGGTTTAGTTGAGTCTCCAGAGACTCGTGATGGGGGCTTTCATCCCAATTTTGGGATTCTACCTGAGGAACTCCCAGATTATAAGGGGGGGTGGTAGGAAAGAAAGAGGATCCCAACTGGGGGGCTTTTCCTTTGGCTCTGTTTTTTTCCCCACTCTCTAATCTTTCTCCAGTTTCCAACAGAGAACATATTCAATTTATTCTTGATTCCCTGGGCTTTTATCATTAATGTATTCAATCAATAATTGATAGACTCAGTCCTCATCTGACCCAAATTTTGCCCAAAAAACTGCTGATTTGAGGATGGATCCATGGGTCCAGAAGAAACAGCAATATTTAATCTTCTGTTGCTTCTTTTTGCCTTTGGTCCTCAGATTATCAGACCAGTATTTTAGCATCTGTCCTAAGGGGCTGCCTGGAGGGATTTTTATCTGATGGTCCATCTTTCCTAAAACTTGTTTTTACTTGTGTTGTTTTCCATCCTGATATATTGAGTTGGTGAGAATACCCAGTAGGTGGTCAACCTCCCTAATTCTGTGGAGGTGTCTCAGACATAACCCTACATGCTTCATTCCTCTCCAACCAATTCCCTCATTGGAGAGAGTGATCCAGCAAATGGTGCTACATAACAATAGTCCAGTCCGTATGAACCCCCAAGGAGGACAGTGTGGTTGCCTGGAAAGCTGTATGTAGTCACCAGGATACCTATGGAACTGCAAATTGGAACTTTGCGCTCACATCATTTTCCAGACACGTTTCATTTACCCTCACACAACCTCCAAGAACTACCTTGGGATCAAGGAATACTTGGCTACCTAATTGCATTTCTTACCTTGGTCTGTGCACAGAGTTGCATAGCTGTCACAGTGTGATATGCTTGCTAGGATCCTGTCTCCCTGTGCTACTGAGAGAATCCAGACTCAGGTATGAATCCCCAGTCCAGGAATGCCAGATGCATGACAACTCAGAGGTCCTGCAACAAGATGGAGGTGTGCACATTCCTTGGAGGAAGGGCTTCTGAGCAGCTCTCCAAGATGGAAGTTGAGGTTTCCCATCCAATGCACCAAATTGTTAGAAATGAAAGATCCAACTGAAGATACAGAAAGAATGGATTATCTCAACAATGAAAACCTTTACTTCTGATGAGAAGGGTGCAAGTATGCACATAGGCAGAGCGAGCACACAGGAGCAGGCAATCTGTCCCACCTTATATTCCTGAGAAAATTGACCATGCTTCTTGACCTGGATTGATCGAAGTCAAAAGTACACAATTTCCTCAAATGGCTGAAGTTCTATATTAACTTGGGGGAGGTGTTAAGATACACCATGTGGCAGGAAATGTTCTTGGGCAAATGAAGCTTAGCAGGAAACTGGAAAAAGAAACTGGAAGTGCAGAAAATGCAGGCAATTAAAATGGTTGCGCATGCTTTGATAGAAAAGACTGCTTTCTCACAGGATGTATCTATAAGAGGGGAATAGATTCAATTTCAAATGAGCATTAATGGCTGATGGAATTTCAATTATCTTGAGGTGTTTTTGTAGACTCTACCAGGAATCACTTCTTCTATACCAAAATTTAATCCAAGATTTGGAGTTCTTTGGAAACATCAGAAATTTCATCCCAATTCAATGTTGCACAATTTTTCCCAATAATCTGATGGTGAACTTGGAAGACAAAAGTAAACCTCTGGTCAGAAGATAGCCCCAGGGCACTGTTAGCCATGTTGTTGTAGGCTGGAGGGGAAGGGGCCTCAAAGTTACTGCCACAAGTGTAACAATCAGAAAAGCCTTTGCTATGACATCAAAGTGGACTCAGTGCCCCTGGAACATTGAGAGGGCTGAGGTAGCTTCTGCCAGTCCTATTGCTGTGGCAGCATAAGTACCAAGTGAGAAGAACTTGGGGTAAATGCTCCCGTCATATAGGGAAGTCATGTCAGTTAACCTGTTGCTCAGGAAACTGGACAGGTACCACATGGACACATGGCAAATCTCAACACAGCAGAATCAGGGCATTCCATTCCTCACAACTAGACTACACTGCAATGACCCAAGGAGTGGAGTGTGCTCACAGGGCTCTTGAGCCTCTGTGGCCTGGATTTTACTGTTGCTAGCCAGGCTGGCCTTGATCCCACTTTGGTGCATAGGCTCATTTCACTGTCTCAACCTGTCTACTGGGCCTCAGTGCCTGATACTAGTTAGGTGTCTAAGGAGGAATGAGGTCACAATAAGGCACAGATTTGAGTTGAACTGACTTCACCAATTCATTTGCCTCAAGGATATAATATTTCTCTTCTTAGAGGGTATTTGTAGAAATTAATGTCTTTAAGCAACGTTTATTTGAATACAATAATTTCTGGTATTGTTGAAAGTTGTTCAGTAGATGAAAGCTAACAAATTCATATACTGTGTAATATTTAACATTTATTGAATATACCCACTGTGTTATTGTGTTTGTGTGTATGTCATTGTGTGTGTATGTTTGCTAATTGTGACAAAATCAGGAAGATAGTGACAGTGAATAAGAATCCACTGGATCCCAGTGGTGCAAATTTCAGGTCCACTTAAGACAATACCTTCTCATAATTGAACATGTATTTATGAGAGAGGAATTGACTTGTTCAATGTCAAATGAGTGTTTATGGATGATGGAATTCCAAATAGCTTGAGGTGTTTTGTAGTCCCTGCCAAGAATCACTCTACCAAAAGATTAGTCCAAGATTTGGAGTTCTTTGAAAACGTCAGAAATTTATTTCCACTTCAACCATGAGCAATTTTTGCCAGAAAACTGACTTGGGAACTTGGATCCTGTGTACAGAAAATGGCTCCAGTGCAGTCAGTCATGTTGTTTTAGAGTGAAGGGGGAGGGGCCTCAGAGTTATGCCTTCATAATATGACCAATCAGGAAAGCCTTTATTATGACATCATAGAGGGCTCAATCTCTGGAACTTTGAGAATGTGAAGGAGTTCCTGCCTAGCCTGTTGCTATGGCAGTTTAGGCAGCAAAGCAGGAAGAACCTGGAGACAACAGTGTGTGTCATGTGGGGAAGACATCTCAGTTAATTGTGCTTCAGGAAACTGGAGAGGAATTGCATGTGTACATGTCAAATCTCAGCACAGAAGAATCAGGGGATTTCATAGCTAGTCTAGCTGCAGTGACCCAGAGAGTGGAGTGTGGTCACAGGGCTCTTAAGCCATTGTGACCTAGATCTCATTGTGCTGACAAGGCTTCCCTCAATCTGACTGTGGTGCATAGGCTGCCTTGATTTTACTATTTAAACCTGACCCACTGAACCTCACTGTGTAGTACTAGCTAGCCATCTAGGGAAGAATGAGGTCACTTTGAGGCACAGGCTTGAATTGATCTCAATTCACTACTTCATTTGTGTAAAGGGTATAATATGTCTTGTCTCAAAGGAGAGATGTAGAAATTAATTTCTTTCCAGAGTGTTTTCTTTTTATACAATTTCTGATATTGCTGAATGTTGCTGTTAGTAGATAAAAGTTAATAAATTCACTTACTATGTGATACTTAAATTCATTTAATATACCCACTGAGTGTTTGTGCACATGTGTGCATGAATATGTGTGTGTTTTCATATTGTGATATTGTCAGGAAGATAAGAACAGTGTATAAGAATCCACTAGTTCCTGAAGGTGAACATTTCAGGTGCACTTAAGGAAATATCCTATGTGATTGAAGATATAGCTTTGAAAGTGGAATTGATTTGTTCACTCTCAAAGGAGTAATAAATGACTGATGGAATCCCAAATAGCTTGAAGTTTCTTTGGTGTCTGTACCTGCAGTCACTTCCTCTATACCAAAATTTCAATCCAGGATTTGGAGTTCTTTGGAAAACTTCAGAAATTTCATCCCAATTCAACCGTGAACAATTTCATCCCAGCAAGTTTAGGGAACTTGAAAACAAAAACAATCCTCTGGCCAGAAGGTGGCCCCAGGCCACTGTCAGCCATGCTGCAGTAGATGGAGGGGGAGGGGCCTCAGAAGTAGTGCCTATGCAGTGTACCCAATCACAAAAGCCTTTGTATGACATCACACTGGGATCACCACCCCTGGAAGTTTGAGAGGGCTGAGAAAGATCCTTCCTGGGATGTCGCTATGGCAGCCTAGGCAACAAAGCAGGAAGAACTTGGAGGAAAGTGCCCCTGTCATATGGAGAAGACATTTTAGTTAAATTGTGTCTCTCAGCACAACAGAATCAGGGGAGTCTATTATTCATAAGTAGCCTAAGTTTCAGTGATCCAGGGAGTGGAATGTGCACACAGGGCTCTTGAACTTTGTGGCATAGATCTCACTGTGCTGACCAGACTGCCTGATCTCACTGTGGAACATGTTTCCTTGATTTCACTGTCTTAAACTGACCACAGTACCTCAGTGTGTACTACTCTTGAGCATTACAGGGAGGAATGAAGTTACTTTGAGGAATGGGCCCCAGTTGAGCTGACTTCACTCCTTATTTGCATAAAGTGTATAATATTTCTTCTCTCAAAGGATATTTGTAGAAATTAATTCATTGCAGGGGTTTTAGGGGTGTTTCTTGGTATACAGTAATTTCTCATATTGCTGTACCTTGCTGTTCTGTAGATGAAAAGCAACAAATTGATTTACTATATAATATTTCATATTCATTGAATATACCTACTAAATCATTGTGTGTATGTGTATACATGTTTGTGTGTGTATGTCTGTACATGTTTGTATGTGTGTGTTTGCATATTGTGATAAAATCAGGAAGACAGAGACAGTAAATAAGAATCCACTGGTTATTGGAGGTGAACATTTCATGTCCACTTAAGCCAGTATTGTATGGTGATTGAAGATGTAGTTCTGAGAGGGGAATTGAGTTGTCCAACGTCAATCAAGTATTAATGACTGATGGAATTCCAATAGCATGAGGCATTTTTTAGTCTCTATTGGGAATCACTTCCTCTATACCAAAATTTTAATCCAGGATATGGATTGGAAATATCAGAAATTTCAATCTGATTCAACCACGAACAATTTGGTCCCAGCAAACTGATGGGGAACTTGGAAGACTAAGATCCTATGGTCAGAAGATGGCCCTAGGACACTACCAGCCATGCTCTTGTAGATGGAAGGGGTGGATCCTCAGAGTGAGTACCTATGCAGTGTAACCAACCAGAAAAGCTTTTGTTATGACATCACAGTGGTCTTACCACCCTGGAAACTTGAGAGGGCTGAGGGAGCTCCTGCTTGACCTGTTGCTACAGCAGACCAGGGAAAAAGGAGGAAGAACCTGAAGGAAACTTCCACTGTCATGTAGAGAAGACAGCTCAGTTAAATTGTTCCTCAGGGAACTGGACAGGTACAGCACAGGCACATAGCAAATCTCAGCACAAAAAGATCAGGGGAGACTATTCTTCACAACTAGCCTAAGCTGCAGTGACTTGGAAATGGAGTGAACAGAGGGCTTTTGGGCCCTTGTGGCCTGTACCTCTCTGTGCTTTTCTGGATCCATTGATCTCACTGTGGTACATAGGCTGCCTTGATTTCACTGTCTCAGTCTGACCAGTGTACCTCACTGTGTGGGTCTAGCCCCCTGTGTAGGGAGGAATGTGGTCATTTTGAGTCACAGGCTTATGTTGAACTGACTTCACTTCTTCATTTGCCTAAAGTGTGAAATATTTCCTGTCTGAAAGGATATTTGTAGAAATTAATTTATTTCAGGAGTGTTTCTATCTATACAGTAATTTCTGGTATTGAGAATGTTGCTGTCAGTAAATAAAAGCTAATAAATTCTCTTACTATGCAATATTTAACATTTATTGAATATACCCACTGTGTGTGTATGTCATTGTGTGTGTGTGTGTGTGTGTGTGTTTCCATATTGTGATAAAGTGAGGAGGTCAGAGACAATGAATAAGAATCTACTTGTTTCTGGATGTGAACATTTCAAGTCCACTTAAGGCAATATAATGTGGTGATTGAAGATGTATCTCTGAAAGGGCTATGGAATCATCCTATTTCAAATGGGTAATAATTGCTAATGGAATTCCAAATAGCTTGAGGTCTTTTTTTAGTCTGTACCTGGAATCATTTCCTCCATACCAAAATTTTAATTCAAGATTTGGAGTTCTTTGGAGAACTTCAAAAATGTCATCCCAATTCAACCTTGAACTACTTGGTCCCAGCAAATTGAGGTGCAATTGAATACAAAAGCACTCCTCTGGTCAGAAGATTGTCCCAGGCCACTGTCAGCCATGCTGTTGTAAGTGGAGGGGTAGGGGCCTTGGATTGATTACCTAAACAGTGTAAACAATCACAAAAGCCTTTGTTGTGACATCACAGTGGGCTCACCACACCTGGAAATTTGAGAGGGCTGAGGATGCTCCTTCCTGGCCTGTTGCTTTGGAAGCCTAGGCAGCAAAGCAGGAAGAATAAACCAATGCTGTCATGGAGGAAAGACATCTCAGTTAAATTTGCCTCAGGAACCTGGACAGGTACAGTACATTCACATGGAAAATCTCTGCACAACAGAATCAGGGGAGTGCATTCTTCATAGCTAGACTATACTGCAGTGACCCCAGGAGTGGAGTGTTAGCACAAAGCTCTTGAACTGTGTGGCCTGGATCTCACTGTTCTGACAAGACTGACCTTCATCTCACTGTCATGCGTAGGCTGCATTGATTTCACTGTCTCAGCCTGACAACTGTATCTCACACTGTTGGTCTAGTTTGCTGTCTATTATTTACATTTGTGATTTATTATGAACTTTATTTGGAAGAGAGGTATTTTCTGTATTGTAAATAACTCATATCAGTTCATGGTGTTTAATGTAAGAACACATTTTAATTTCAGAATGATTTTAATTTTCAAATAATGAAAGGAAATCATTTTCTTTTCACCTTGCCAATTCATATAAGGGCAACAAAAATTCTATGGAATTGTCAACTAAAATTATTCTAGGAATATATAACTCAAATTTGTACTTTCAGAATTAATCACTGAACCAGAAAGGTAAGTTGCACCAATAATTCAAACTATTTCTGGAATAGATATTTTTTAATATTTTGCTCAAAACTTATCTGTATGAAACAGTGTTTACAAAAATCTTCATTACTTCTGGTAGAGTGACTTGCACATGATTTCTGTCCCAAAATTGAATCAAAATACCTGCCAACCCCTATGTATCATTGTAGAAAACCATAATGCACTTATAGTCAGGTCTTTAATGATTTCAAATTGTTTTAAAATATTGGAGTAGAATATCTGTTAAGAAAACTAAAACACTTTTATTAGCTTCCTCATCTCTCGTCACATGTACTTTCATTCATGAAAAATCCTTAACAGTTATCACTCTAGTCTTGTTTATGGAAACCTAGTATTGTCAAAAACATTTAGATAATCTACATATAAATATTTGGTGAAGTGCTATCTATCAAAACCTAGTCTAATACTTTTACTGCAGAGTAAAACCCCAGCTACAAGATTTTTTATGCCTAGTAAACAAGAAAAATAATATTCACTATATTTTTGAGGATGCTATGAGAAGACATAAAGACACACAACTTGTTAAATTTTAATTTTTTTCTAAATTAATTTAATGAATAATTAGTTGTTAGAGTACAACAAAACCATAATAAATAGCTTGCTTTCCTCTATGTTAAAGTGACACTGTCTTAAAAATGAGAGTTTTAATGTATTCCATCTTTACCTTTTTCAGCAAATAAATAGCAAAAAAGTGATTAATTTTAATGAAGAAATAATGCTAATAAAAAGTACTTATCAGTGACAGAGAAAAAAGTACAACTTTGAATACATTCTAGGAAAGAAGGAAAAAATTTAAGTCAAAAGAAAGATCTATTATCATGTGAGTAAATTTTTCTGCAAGTTACATTTCATTTTTTATTTCTGAGTAATACTTCAGAAATGTTATATGTTATATATGTGTGTTTTTTTGTATATTTGTATATACACAGATCAAATTTATCCATTAACACTTGTGAGAAAACTATGTTAGTTTTTGTGACTGTTTCTCCTATAAACATGAATGCGGAGGTGCCTACATTGTATGTTGACTTACAATACTTCAGATATATGCCTAAGAGTGGTAAAGCAGAGTGACATAGTAGTTCTATTTCTACTTTTTGGGGGAAACTTTGTACTGACTTCCATAGTGGCTGCACTACATTACATCCCTACCAAAAATGTATAAGAATTTCTTTTTCCTTGCTGTCTCACCTGAATTTGTGCAGCTGTTGGTAGCTGCTTCTCCAGAACAGCCCTTTCAGATGGAGACTGCGAAGGGGATGGATAGGGGTGGTGCCAATAGTGGCAGCCCCTCCAAAGTTTGTCCAGCACTCTAAAGATCCCAGGGTATTTAGACTATAGATGCAGATTCAATTCTTTCAGCATTACTTTCAGCTATATGACTGTGAGCAATCACTCCATTTATCTGATCAAAGATTCTTGTCCTGTGGAACTTCTGAAAACACTGACAGCCACATAGGCTTGTTGGAAAGTGAATGGAGCACACAGTAAGTGCTCCATAAATGTACCCAATATTGGTGTCACTCAGAGTGATTGCAGAGTTGCAGCTGTCTTCCACACATTAAGAGACTAAAGCCTAGAGAGAGGCAGTGACTTGTCCAATGTGATTGTCAATGTCCAATGTCCAATGTCTAGCCTGTTCCAGCTGCACTCTAACCATTCTCACAGTCCAAGCCCAAAACAATAGGTAGGACTGGGATTGGGGAGCACCTGATATGGATCTCTTTGTCCTGAGGTGGGATGGAAAGTAGTAGAGGTGGCTTCCTCAACCACAGACACATTGTCCAGGGGCCACTGGGAGAAATCTCAGTCTCTGATTTTTCTAGAGAGGACTGGATAGTTCTAGCTTCCAACAGGGGAAGGCAAAATGCCCCACCAGAAAAGGGAACCAAGTTTGGTGTGACCTCCCCTCCTCCAAAAGGACAGATTCCAGACATGTTCAATTCTGAGAATATTCACATATCTGAATCCCAAGTATTGCCACGTTTCCTGAAATTTCTGATGAATTTTGGCTCTATCTGATTTTCATTTCCCTTAACTGAGCAATGAGGTGACTTCTATCTTCTATACTTGAAATTCAAATATCTCATATCCATGGGAAGTGGGCAGATGCTGTGGGATGATAAGGACATCTGGTCCATGCATATATTCCCTTCCATTCAGGCTGCATTTATCAGTTCCTTAGGATTTTGCAATGACTAATACAAACAAGTGGGAGAAATGGGGTTTCCCTCTGTCTCTAGGTCTGTCTTAGGTTCTTGTTGTTAATGCTACTCACTACCCCTCAATTATCTGAGGCCAAGTTACTGCATTACCCTGGAAATACACAGGGATACTCTTAGAAGTCAGATAGCCCATGAGGCTACTGTATCACTCTCACAATTTAGGGTCATGACCCAAATCTTGCAAAATACACAGAGAATGAATGATTTACAGAATGTCAGCAGGGACTCTGGGTTTGAGAATTAAACTGGAAGGTTATGTTGTGGAAGGTTAAGTTGTAGCATGGAGTGAAGACTTGGATAAACACTGTTCATAGAGATGAAGAAGCTGGTACAAAAGCTTTGAAGTGGAGGTGAGCATGCTGGCTTCCACAATCTTTAATCAGACAGTGTAACAGAGTCTTACTAGGGCTGTGGATGGAGATTCAACAATGCAGAACATTATAGGTGATTGGGAAGAGACGGTAACTGATCCTGATGGTGCTGGGGGGCCATGGAGATTTTCAAACTCCATGCAAGAGTGGTAAGCATTAGCCTCCAGAGAAGGATTGTCAGAAGTTAATCAAATGAAATTAAAATTCAATTTCTCAGGAGTGGTCAGCATTAGCCTCCAGAGATGGACTGTCAGAAGTTAATAAAATTAAATTAAAATTCAGTTCCTCAGGCATGTGTATCTTATTTCAACTGCTCATTATCTAGACATGCCTTCTCTATCGAACAGCAGAAACACAAGACATTTCCATCATCCGGTAATGTTGTGCAGATAGTGCTGTGCTAAAGAACAAGTAATGTTTGGGATTGAATGTATTTTGATTAGAAGATAGCCAGTGAGGGAAGATCCCAATAATTCAGTGAGATGGTGTTGGCCTGTTCATGGTATAGTGCCTGGCAAATACTAGGTGTCATTAGGAATGACAGCATATTTCCATGACGGCCTCCAGCAGCCAAACTTCCAAATAATCATGGACTCATACAGTTAAATTCTTTATTGAATCATGGCTGGCTAGAATACTGTAAGTGAGGCAAGCTAGAAACCAGGGAAAGGAATAATTGCAACTTTTAGCCACCATGTATCTTTCCTAGTTCATTTCAGATTTGTCACCCTCTCTCTCTAAATTTATTTTCAATTATAAATTCTCAGCAATCAACAGAGTTATTTTCAATTGCACATCCTCTGTACCTGTTAGAAGCCATGGAAAATTCTGACCTCCCAGCCAATACAAGGAAGCCTGCACTTGATACAGGTAGTTAGAGTACTTAAAATTAGCATGGCTGTATGTGCATCACCCTAACCCATCCCACAGCAACCTCCCCTTTTCCTCCTTTCAGCCCCTCTGCCCTACCTGACAGGGACCACCACTGCTTTTTATGGTGCCTTCCTACACCTATACTAATCTTGATCTCCCATACTACATCTGAGTGTTCTCCCTGGATTCTTTCCACACAGGAAATCCTCTGAACAGAGTCTCTAGAGACTACCAGGTTGGGTAACAAAGGCACAGAATGATAGTGTGACTTTCAAGGCTGGGTCAAAAAAGGTATTCTGGATTCTCATTTGGTCTCTTGAACTGGTTTCCTAATTTGGAAGTTTAGATTATTTATATCAAATTTTTCTTCCTTTCAATATATCAACTCAATGTTCTAAATTTTCTTCAAGGTCTTCTTTTGTTGCCTTTAACACATTTTGATATTGTGTTCACATTTTCATTTAATGGGAAATATTTTAATTTAACTTAAGGTTTCTAATTGATTCAAACATTTGATATTTATTGTTCAATCTCAAAATATTTGGGGAATTGCTACCTACATTTCTATTTTTGTTTCTTCCTTTTTTCAGTCTCACTTTTTGGACTGGCACAACATCAGTGTCAGAACACTCGTCTAGTGTGTGAGGACGTGGGTGCCATTTCCAGCACTGATCACAAGCACACACAAAAACTATGATCCAAAAACAATTTCTAAATTTATATTTTTTCAAACTCTTCAGGTGCAGTTAGTTTACTGGGAATTTTTGAGCAATATTGGTAAATATTTTGCTACAACATGTGGGCTTGCAAAGAGTGTGTATTTTGCTGATTCCAAATGCAATATTCTGGGTATCTTAAGCTAGATGCAGGTGATTGGTGACGTTACTCATTTCAATAACGTTTTTACTGCTTATTTTCATTCCATGTCTATCACAAAGATGGCAATATTTTCATCTCCAAGTTTAGTATTGGATTTGTCTATTTCTTTTTGTAATTATGTAAGTTTTTGCCTTATCTGTTCTATTGATAAGTTAAATACATGTTAAAGATTCTAATTACCTCTTAAAGAATTGACTTCTTTAACATCACAATTTGCTTCCCTCTGTGATCACCTATAAATCCTTTTGTTGTGAAGTTGGTGTTGTATGAAAGTAAGGTAGCTTCTATTTCTTTCTTTAGATTTGGGTTGGCATGGCAGGCACACACTTCTGGATCCTTTTACTTATATTCTGTGTTTTTACATTTAAAGTAATTTGTTTTTGTTCACAACATATTGTTGGGCAATGCTGTTTGTGTTGTTATTGTTGATGCTGCTTAGTCCATTCTGACAGTCTTTGTTTTTGAATTGGTTACTTAGACCATTCATATCTAAAGGGAATATTGTGTTTTAAAACAGCTCACTTCTGTATTTTCTACTTATCAGAATAATGAGCCATAACCTTCATTTATACAGTGTTTAGCAGCCATCAGAACACATTGTAATAATTTATGCTCTCCACTTTCTAGATTTCTATACCAATATAACATAATCCTAAATTATTGAATGTTCTAGAGGTATTAAATATATTATTATTACTTTTCTCCATGATTATTCTGGTATGTTGATAAAAATGTATAACAGGTGTCCTTTGGTACTCTTTCCCTATTTTTTAGCATTAATTTTGTAGTTATTATTTTAGCAGTCTCTATCACACTTCTCTGTATATAATTGTTCAATCCAAATTAATGACTTTTTAAAACTTCTTTATTATAATGTCATTTATAAGCAAAAATCTGAAATTACTATTTTCACTGTTTTTTTTTTTTTTTGCAAATTTCTCTCAGCACTTTGGTGAAAATTTGATCTCTGAGGGAAAGCCCATTTAGATTCTTGGATTATGTCTTCAAAATGTTAGGAAATTTCCTGTGAGTTAGCTGAAATTAAGCATTATAAAATTTCTCATAGTGGTGCATGTGTACTATAATATTTAAGTGTCTATTTTCTTTCTATGTCTCACTATAAATTTCAGAATGATTTATATGCCTGAATTGGCACAACATGGAACATGGGATAGTGGGCATTCTTTTTTAGCCTTTTATTCCAGAGTGCTGGACAAACCATATTTTTAGTTTTCCTGAGCCTTTCTATGCATAGGTTTGAAGAAAAATTAGTTCAGTCTAATGTTGAACACAGATTTCGATATGTTTCTTTTTCTGTATTTGTACTGGGCTTAGATATATTTTTTTTCTTTTTATGAGGAATAGAGTCTAATAGGTTCTTGAAGTCTTCATTTTTTTTCCTTATATATATTGAAAAGTATATTGATTTATGACTTTTTTTTTCTTTTTCCCTAGTGGAATCGTCAGTTTTTTGTTTGCAATATATATGTATATGTGTGTGTATACATGTATATAAAATGTTAGCATTTGCCATGTCAAAACATTTCTTCATGTAAATCTCAATATATTTTTCCCAAATAGTGGAATATATTTGATGGAGCAATTTTATTTAAAATGTAGATCTCCCATATTTGTGACAAATATATTAATGTGGTCACAGAATAATTGAGCAAAAAATTACCAATGAATCTAAGTAAAACTTATGCAAAAAGATATAAATTTAGAAGAAATCTCCTCTTGTACCCATTACACTATGAAAGAAAAATATATTAACATTAAGTTAAGAATAAAATGACATTTTTGAAATGGCAATTAAAAACTATATGTGAGAAAATATTGAAAAATTTACAATTGCGTTTTAGCCAAAAACAAGAAAAAGAAAAACGTCCAGTCAGATAAGTTAATTGCTAAACCAGTTTCTTCTCCATAACCAAAATTTCATTGACAGAAAACAAAGTGAATTTAATGTAAATTAAATTTTAGCTGGGTGTACTCATATTATTAGGAAACTGAAAATGGTGAAGAAAGTTCAGACATGTAACAGAAAAGCCAAAATAGCACAGCTATATATCCATGTGATGGGGTGGGCCAAGACCAGCATTTAATGACCATATTCACAGAGATAGACAGATAAAATATAGAATCATAATAACCCCTCAAATGACACATTAAGAAATACATTGATATGAGTGTGACAAAAATGACAAAAATGAAAAGACAGAATGGAGGGAAGGCACAGGATGAAAAGGATAATTACAAGTATACCCTGGAAAAGAATAAACAAATCTTGAAAGTCATTAAAAATCATTGTTACATATATGAATAATGATGAATGAATATAGATGAATTATTATAAAATTTTCACAAGAGAAATACCTGTTAAAATTCAATTAGCATCTGACATGGAAAAGATGAGTGGAGATGAATTATCAGGATGCCATATCCTGGCTGTAATTTGACCAGGACACATTATAATTTGAGTAACTCTGAGAATTCATGCAGAAATCTCTTAAGAATTAGAGCACATGTACTGAAAATATAGTTTGGTATGGCCTAAGTTATAAATTGCTGGTAGAAGAACACAGGTCAAATCCAAGACAAAAATTACTTATGATGTTAATTTTTAAAATATCCTGTGATGAAAGAGGTTAAAAAATCAGTAATTTGAATGGAACAATAGTATACTGTGAGGTGTTCATGTGAGTACTAAAATAATAACCAATATGAAATTCACTCCAGATCATAGAAAAATACCAGCAGACATAATTATAAAGCCTACCATCCATATACCATAATATTCATGAAAGAAAGAGTATATTTTTATTTGCCTACACAGCACAACCAGCAAGGTGGGTCTGGCCCTAGGAAAAACCACCCCCAGCCTATTCTTGCTCTTTTTCCCCCTTACTTCTCTTCTTCTTCCTTCAAGCTATAGATAGAGCGTCAATCAGAATCAAATTCTGTGACATCCTGAAACCTTAGTCTGTGGTAAGCCACCCCACCCTATGCTATGTTGAGAAAAGTTGGCACCATTTCTCCCTGCCACTGCTGACTCTAAACCTGCCTGTGTGTGATTTGGCAGATGAACAGGTGAGCATCGTGCACCACACATGACTTCCCTACCCATCCCCTGGAAATATAAACCAGTGTAGCCCCTGGGCAAATTGAAACCCCACAACAGAACTGAAACACATAAACAGCAAACTCTAATCTAACACCAATAGTGGGAGCAGGGGGAGAACATGAGAAGACACTGAAAAAAATAAATGAATTCAATGATGACTTAAACATAGAAGTGAAACAAAGGACACTATAAAAAGAGAGATAAATGAATTAAAGATGAAAACATAAAATATAAAAGAGGAGTTGACCAAAGACATGGAAAAACTTCGAAAAAAGTATCAAACAGAAACAAAAAACAGACTGGAAGTCCACTCCAGCAGACTAGAACAAGTGGAGGACAGAATTTAGAATTCAAAGATGAAATAGAAATAAAAGAAGAAACATAAGATATCTTAGTCAAACAACTTAAGAGCTGTGAACGGAATTTACAAGAACTCAGCTACTCCAACAAAAAACCAAACCTGAGAATCATGGGCATTGAAGATGGAAAAGCGGTCCAAGCAAAAGGGATTCATAATATATTCAATAAAATAAAAACAGAAAATTTCACAAATATCAAGAAAGCTTTGTACATTCAGGTACAGGAATCCTCCAGGACACCAAACAGACTTGATCAAAATAGAACGTCCCCACAACATATTATCACTAAAGCAATAAGCACAGAGAACAGAGAAGGAGCATTGAAAGTTGTAAGACAGAAAAAACAAACAATATATAAAGATAAAACCATTCAAATCACAGAAGATTTCTTTTTTTTTCCATTTTGCTCTGATTATTTTATTTTTTTTCATTTTTCTTTTATTATTCATATGTGCATACAAGGCTTGGTTCATCCCTCCCCCCTGCCCCCACCCCCTCCCTTACCACCCACTCCACCCCCTCCCGCTCCCCCCCTCAATACCCAGCAGAAACTATTTTGCCCTTATCTCTAATTTTGTTGTAGAGAGAGTATAAGCAATAATAGGAAGGAACAAGGGGTTTTGCTGGTTGAGATAAGGATAGCTATACAGGGCATTGACTCACATTGATTTCCTGTGCGTGGGTGTTACCTTCTAGGTTAATTCTTTTTGATCTAACCTTTTCTCTAGTTCCTGGTCCTCTTTTCCTATTGGCCTCAGTTGCTTTAAGGTATCTGCTTTAGTTTCTCTGCATTAAGGGCAACAAATGCTAGCTAGTTTTTTAGGTGTCTTACCTATCCTCACCCCTCCCTTGTGTGCTCTCGCTTTTATCATGTGCTCATAGTCCAATCCCCTTGTTGTGTTTGCCCTTGATCTAATGTCCACATATGAGGGAGAGCATACGATTTTTGGTCTTTTGGGCCAGGCTAACCTCACTCAGAATGATGTTCTCCAATTCCATCCATTTACCAGCGAATGATAACATTTCGTTCTTCTTCATGGCTGCATAAAATTCCATTGTGTATAGATACCACATTTTCTTAATCCATTCGTCAGTGCTGGGGCATCTTGGCTGTTTCCATAACTTGGCTATTGTGAATAGTGCCGCAATAAACATGGGTGTGCAGGTGCCTCTGGAGTAACAGTCTTTTGGGTATATCCCCAAGAGTGGTATTGCTGGATCAAATGGTAGATCAATGTCCAGCTTTTTAAGTAGCCTCCAAATTTTTTTCCAGAGTGGTTGTACTAGTCTACATTCCCACCAACAGTGTAAGAGGGTTCCTTTTTCCCCGCATCCTCACCAACACCTGTTGTTGGTGGTGTTGCTGATGATGGCTATTCTAACAGGGGTGAGGTGGAATCTTAGTGTGGTTTTAATTTGCATTTCCTTTATTGCTAGAGATGGTGAGCATTTTTTCATGTGTTTTCTGGCCATTTGAATTTCTTCTTTTGAGAAAGTTCTGTTTAGTTCACATGCCCATTTCTTTATTGGTTCATTAGTTTTGGGAGAATTTAGTTTTTTAAGTTCCCTGTATATTCTGGTTATCAGTCCTTTGTCTGATGTATAATTGGCAAATATTTTCTCCCACTCTGTGGGTGTTCTCTTCAGTTTAGAGACCATTTCTTTTGATGTACAGAAGCTTTTTAGTTTTCTGAGGTCCCATTTATCTATGCTATCTCCACAGAAGATTTCTTAACAGAAACCTTAAAAGCAAGAATGGCATGGAGTGAGGTATTTGGGGTACTGAATGAGAATAACTTCAACGTTAAGATACTCTACCCAGCAAAACTATCATTCAAAATAGATGGAGCAATAAAAATCTTCCATGATAAGCAGAAACTAAAATAATATAAGATGACCAAGCCACCACTACAGAAGATTCTCCAAGGAATTCTGCATACACAAGATGAAAACAAACAAAACCTCTAGAGAATAGGAAGTATCAAGCCACAGGAGAAGAAAAGACAAGAATCAGACAGTAACATTGATTTAGGTGCACGCAATCAAAGGCTTAAACAACAAAAACAGCTAAATGGCATGAATGATCACATACCTATGAATATAAACACTGAATTTCAATGGACTCAACTACACCATCAAAAACACACCATTTGCAAACTGGATTAAAAGGAAGATCTAACAATCTGTTGTTTGCAAGAGACCCATCTCATCAACAGAAACATAGTGGCTTCAGGTGAAAGGCTGGAAGAAGACTTACCAAACCAATGGCCCCTGAAAGCAGGCAGGAATAGTGATATTTATATCAGACAAAGTAGATTTCAAACTTACATTGGTCAAACAAGATAAAGAAGGTCACTTCATGGTAATTAAAGAGGAAGTACACCAAAAGAAAATAACAATTATCAATCTATATATACTCAATATCAGTGAACCCAATTTCATCAAACATACCCTAAAGGACTTATAAGTACACAGACTCCAACACAGTAGTAGTGGAAGATACTAACACAACCCTATCACTGATAGTTAGGTCATCCAAACAAAAAAATCAGTAAAGAAATTCTAGAAATAAATCACACCATAGGTGAAATGTAACTAACTGATGTGTTCAGAATATTTCATCCAACATCAGCACAATGCACATTATTCTCAACAACACGTGGAAACTTCTCTAAAACTGATCATATCTTAGGGCACAAAGCAAGCCTCAGCAAATATAAGAAAATAGAAATAACCTCCTACATTCTATTTTATCACAATGCAATAAAACTGAAACTCAACAACAAAAATAAGAGCAGAAAATACGTAAACAGTTGGAAGCTGAGTAATACATTGCTCAATGATCAGTGGGTCATATATGAAACAAGAGAGGAAATTAAAAGTTTCCTGGAAGTTAATGAAAATTGATACACCACCTCCCAGAACCTATGGGACACAGCAAAGACAAAGCTATGAGGAATGCTTATAGCCATGAGTGCATATGTTAAAATGACAGAGATATCTCAAATAAACAACTTAATGGTGTGTATCAAACTGCTAAAAAAACAAGAACAAGCAAAACCCAAAGAAGCAGAGTGATTTGAAGGAAACATCTCCTAACAAAAATTCTCTTTTTAGAAAATATATACTGAAATTAAATACAGAAGAAAATAACAGTTTGAAGTGACAAAAGTACTGCTAAATATATGAGAAGTAAAATTGGAAATTTCCCCATTGCATTTGTAGGAAAATGGAAAAAATACCCATCAAATAATTTAATCAGTTATGCAACATATATAAAAATAACAAAATAAGATACAACAAATTACACATAGTCTATCATAATTATCTTAAGAAATTAAAAAATTAAACTGAATACTAGTGTATAAAATAGAATATTTTCTCTGAGATGTTGAATGATAAGTTTGGTATACAAGTCTATCAGGAAAACTTAGAATGAAGTCATAACTTCAGAACTTATAAAGATATGGACATAAGTGAGTGTTATATTTTCACATGAAAAGGGAGAGACAAGAAGAAAATATAATGCATATTTATATAGAAAGATAAAATTTGTAGTAAAAAAGAAAGAAAATAATCTCAATTTGTACAACAGAAAATACATTATTTTGAGGACAGAAAAATTTCAAAGGAGACATAAAGGAAACAGAAGTATTTGTAGAATGTTGTTGAGAAAGAAATTTCCATGCACCTCCCCATGCAAACTCTAAATAATAAAAAAAGACTGCAATTGCAACATGTGAGTAGGGCTGTATACTGGAGAAAACAAAAGGGGCATGCGTCCAGGAGAACTCTAAATAAACAAAGCCTGCGGGTCTAGGTGAGTGTAAAGCTATTCCTGAGATCTGCATAAATAAAGCCTGCAGCAGTAGATGGTTGATGGTAAGTGGCAGGTGAACCCCAGCCTTAGATAGACATTCACAAAGCTGGGTCTGGACTCTTTTATGTTTTGTTTTGTTTTTCTCTTCCTTTGATGAGACAATGACAGAACTAGAATTGGATGCTGAAGGACTAACTGAAAGTGTATTGGACTAACTGAAAGTGTATTGCCTTTGAACTTGGGATTTTTTTTGTTTTTGTTTTTGAATTTTTTTGGTTTTTTTTCCCCTTTGATGAGACAACAACAGAACTTCTTCTCAGACACCAACACCAGGACTGGAGACTGAAGTACTAACATCAAAATTACTAACACTGAAACTTTATTGTATTTGAACTTGGGGATTTTCTTATAATTATTATCCTCTCTCTGTCTCTCTATTGCCTGTTTAGCTCACTGTGGATTAGTAAACTGTCTCTCCCTGTTTATTTCTTTGGCTCTGTATTTGTGTGTGTGTGTGTGTGTGTGTTTTGTTTTGTTTCCCTTGTTCTTTACCTTCTTTGCTTTCCCTCTCCTCTCACTCTTCCACTCTAGATATCACCTTTATTATTACAAGCTAGACAATACTGAATTACACACAGTACAGGGACAGTAACTATAGCAAGGGAAATGATGGGAAGACAGAAAAAAGAGGGAAATTATTTTCCAACCAATAACAAATTAGTACAGGAACCAGAGGGAAATGAAGAAAACAGATTCCCAGAAACAGACTCCAACAAAACGAAAATAAACTATGCCAAAGAACCCAATGAAGCCCACAAGAACAGTCTGAAAGAAGAAATCCTGTAAGTAATGAATTAGAATTTTATAGAGATGATACTGGATATGGTCAAGCAAAATGTGCAGGAGACACTCAAGAAATTACAAGACAACAAAAATAGAGAATTTGAGAAAGCACAAGAACAAATAAAAGAAACAATAGAAGCACTGTATGAACACCAAAGTGAAACAAAGAAAACAATAAAAAAGAGATAAGTGAACTCAGAACAAAAATAGACAATAGCAAAGAGGAAATGACCCAGGATATTGAAAACCTCAGAAAAAAGAATGAAACAGAAATGCAAAACAAAATGGAAGGTCAATCCAGTAGACTAGAACAAGCAGAAGAAAGAATTTCAGAACTTGAAGATGAAATGGTAATTAATGGAAAACTGAAGAACTATTGGTTAAACAACTCAAGACCTGTGAAAAGAAAATGCAAGAACTTACTGACTACATCAAAAGACCAAACCTCAGAATCATGGACATTGAAGAAGGAGAAGAGGTGCAATAAAAAGGAATGGATAATATATTCAACAAAATAATAACCGAGAGTTTCCCAAATCTAGAGAAAACTTTGCCATACAGGTACAGGAAGACTCCAGAACACCAAACAGACCTGACCAAAATAGAACTACCTCATGACATATTATCATTAAAACAACAAGTACAGAGACTACAGAAAGAATATTGAAGGCTGTAAGAGAGAAAAAACAAGTAACATAAGAAGGTAAATCCAGGAAATTCACAGCAGACTTCTCAACAGAAACATTAAAGCAAGAAGAGCTTGGGGTGAGGTCTTCCAGGCACTGAACAAAAATAACTGCAACCCTAGGATACTCTACCCAGAAAAACTATCATTGAAAATAGATGGAGCAATAATTCTTCCATTATAAGAAGAAACTAAAACAATATATGACCACAAAGTCACCACTACAAAAGATTCTTCAAGGGATTCTGCACACAGAAAGTGAAACCCAACATAACCATGAAATGGCAGGGAGCACCAAACTACAGGAAAAGAAGAAGCAAGAAAGTAGAGAGTAACATCGATTTAGCTACACACAATCAAACCCTAAAACAGCTAAGACAACTAAATGACAGGAATCAAAACATACCTGTCAATACTAACAATGATAATGGATGTAAAGGCACTGTATGACAAACATACATTTTATGTATTAAAATTAAAAAGAATTAAAAAGGAAGATCCAATAATTTATTGCTTACAGTAGACCCATCTCATTGATAGAAATAAGCATAGGCTTAGGGTGAAAGGCTGGAAGAATATTTACCAATCCAATGGTCCCCCAAAACAGGCAGGAGTAGCATTACTTATCTCAGACAAAGAAAACTTCAAACCTACATTGATCACACAAATAGAGAAGGACATTCCATACTAATAAAAGGGGAAGTAGACGACAAAGAAATAACAATTTTCAACCTATATGCACCTAATGTCAATGCACCCAATTACATCAAACATACCCTGAAGAACGTAAAAGCATATATTAACTCCAACACAGTGGTCATGGGAGATGTTAACACCCCACTATCATCAATAGATATGTCATTCAAACAAAAAATCAATAAAGAAACCCTAGATCTAAAATATACCATAGATCAAATGGACCTAGTTGATGTATACAGAACATTTCATCCAACTTCTACACAATATGTATTCTTCTTGGCAGCCTACAGAACCTTCTCCAAATAGATCATATCCTAGGGCACAAAGCAAGCCTCAGCAAATGTAAGAAAGTAGACATTATGCCATGCATTCTATCTGATCACAATGCAATTAAACTAAAACTCAACAACAAAAATAAAGACAAAAACCATGCAAACATGTGGAAACTGAATAACTCATTGCTTAATGAACAATGGGTCATGGATGAAATAAAAGAGGAAATTAAAAGGTTCCTGGAAGTCAATGAAAATGAAAACACAACATACCAGAACCTATGGGACATAGCAAAGGCTTCCTGAGAGGAAAGTTTATAGGCATGAGTGCATATATTAAAAAGACTGAAAGATCTCAAATCAATGACCTAATGATACATCACAAACTCCAAGAAAAACAAGAACAAGCAAACCCCAAAACAAATAGAAGGAGAGAAATAAAAGTAAGTGCTGAAATCAATGAAATAGAAACCAAAAAAACTATACAATGAATTAATGAAACAAAAATATGGTTCTTTGAAAAAATATACAAGATCAGTAGACCCCTAGCAAACCTAACTAAAATGAAAAGAGAAAAAACCCAAATCAGTAAAATCAGGAATGCAAAAGGGGAGATAACAACAAACACCATGGAAGTCCAGGAAATCATCAGAGACTACTTTGAGAGCCTGTATTCAAATAAATTTGAAAATCTTGAAGAAATGGACAGATTTCTAGATACTTATAATCATCCAAATCTGAACCAAGAGGACATTAATCATCTGAATAGATCTATAACACAAAATGAAATTGAAGCAGCAATCAAGAGTCTCCCAGAAAAGAAAAGTCCAGGACCTGATTGATTCTCTGCTGAATTCTATCAGACTTTTGAAGAAGAACTTATACCAACCCTCCTTAAACAGTACCATGATATAGAAAGGGAAGGAAAACTGCATAACACGTTTTATGAAGTCAATATTACACTTATCCCAAAACCAGGCAAAGACACCTCCAAAAAGAACTATAGGCCAATCTCCATAATGAACACTGATGCAAAAATCCTCAATAAAATAATGACAAACCAAATTCAACAGCACATGGAAAAGATCATTCACCCCAACGAAGTATGCTTCATCCCAGGAATGCAGGGATGTTCCAACATATGAAAATCAATAAATGTAGTACACAATATTAACAGAAACAAAGACAAAAACCACTTGAACATCTCAATAGATGCAAAAAAAAGTCTTTGACAAGATCAAACACCATTTCATGATAAAAGCCCTAAGAAAACTAGGAATAGAAGAAAAGTACCTCAAAATTATAAAAGCTATATATGACAAACATACAGCCAGCATTATACTTAACAGTGAAAAACTGAAACCATTCCCTCTAAAATCAGGAACAAGACAAGAATGCCCACTATCTCCACTCCTATTCAACATAGTCCTGGAATTCCTAGCCAGAGCAATTAGGCAAAAAGAAGGAATAAAAGGAATACATATAGGAAAAGAAACTGTCAAAATATCCCTATTTGCAGATGATATGTCCCTATACCTTAAAGACCTAAAAAACTCTACTTAAAAGCTCCTAGACACCAACAACAGGTATAGCAAGGTAGCAGGATATAAAATCAACACAGAAAAAACATTAGCATTTCTATACACTAATAATGAACAAACTGAGAAAGAATATATGAAAACAATTCCATTTACAATAGCCTCAAAAAAAAGTCAAATACCTAGGTGTAAACTTAACGAAGGATGTGTGCAACTCTGTAAGGTAAACTATAAACTTCTGAAGAAAGAGATTGAGGAAAACTATAGAAAGTGGAGAGCTCTCCCATGCTCTTGGATTGGTAGAATCAACATAGTAAAAATGTCTATACTACCAAAAGCACTCTACATGTTTAATGCAATTCCCATCAAAATCCCAATGATATTCATTGAAGAGATTGGAAACATCTCTTATGTATTTGGAAACATAAGAGGTCACGAATACCCAAGGCAATACTCAACAAAAAGAACAGCGCTGGAGGTATCACAATACCCGACTTCAAACTATATTACAAGGCTATAGTGATAAAAACAGCATGGTACTGGCACAAAAACAGACAGGAAGACCAGAGGAACAGAAAAGAGGACCAGGATATTAAGCCACACAAATACAACCAACTTATATTTGACAAAAGCGCTAAAAATATATGACAGAGAAAAGACAGCCTTTTCAACAAAAACTGCTGGGAAACTGGTTAGCAGTCTGCATAAAACTGAAACTAGAACCATGTTTATCACCATATACCAGTATTAACTCAAAATGGATCAAGGATCTTAATATCAAACCCCAAACTCTAAAGTTGGTACAGGAAAGAGTAGGAAATACTTTGGAACTAATAGGTATATGCAAGGACTTTCTCAATGGAACCCCAGCAGTTCAGCAACTAAGAGATAGCATACATAAATGGGACTTCATAAAATAAAAAGCTTCTACTCAACAAAAGAAATGGTCTCTAAACTGAAGAGACGACCACAGAGTAGGAGAAAATTTGCCAGCTACACATCAAAGGACTGATACCAGAATATTTAGGGAACTCAAAAAACTAAATTCTGCCAAAGTTAATGAACCAATAAAGAAATGGGCAGGTGAACTAAACAGAACTTTCTCAAAAGAAGAAATTCAAATGGCCAAAAAAACACATGAAAAAATGCTCACCATCTCTAGCCATAAGGAAATGCAAATTAAAACCACACTAAGATTCCACCTCACCCCTGTTACAATAGCCATCATTAGCAACACCACTAACAACAGGTGATGGAGAGGATGTAGGAAAAAAGGAACCCTTGTACACTGCAGGTGGGAATTCACACTCATACAACCACTCTGGAAAAAAATGTGGAGACTTCTTAAAAATATAAACATAGATCTATCGTATGATCCAGCAATACCACTCTTGGGGATATACCCAAAAAATGTGACACAGGTTACTCCAGAGGCATTTGAACACCAATGTTTATTGCAGCACTATTCACAATAGCCAACTTATGGAAATAGCCAAGATGCCCCATTACTGATGAATCAATTAAGAAAATGTGGTATTTATACACAATGGAATTTTATGCAGCCATGAAGAAGAATGAAATCTTATCATTGGCAAGTAAATGGGTGGAACTGGAGAACATCATCCTGAGTAGGGTTAGCCTGGCCCAAAAGACCAAAAATGATATGTTCTCCCTCATCTAGGGACATTAGATCAAGAGTAAACACAACAAAGGGATTGGACTTTGATCACGTGATGAAGGGAGAGCACACAAGGAAGGTACACACAAGGGATGTATGAGGATAGGTAAGACACCCAAAAAACTAGATAGTATTTGTTGCCCTCAATGCAGAGAAACTAATGCAGATACTTTAAAGCAACAGAGGCCAACAGGAGAAGGGGACCAGGAACTAGAGAAAATGTTAGTTCAAGAAGAATTAATTTAGAAGGTAATACACATGTACAAGAATGCAATACGAGTCAACTCCCTGTATAGCTATCCTTATCTGAACTAGCAAAAACCCTTGGTCCTTCCTATTATTGCTTATACTCTCTCTTCAACAAAATTAGAGATAAGGGCAAAATAGTTTCTGCCTGGTAGTGAGGGGGTAGAAGGGGAGAGGGAGGAGGTGGAGTAGGTAAAGGAAGGGCAGGGGGAAGGGGGGAGAAATGACCCAAACATTGTATGCACATATGAATAAAAAGAAAGAAAGAAAAGACAAGACCTGAAGTGTTCCCTAGCAAATGGCTTATCTAATGCAATTCTGGATAGCAAGAGACAACCTGCAGGATGTTTAGAATTTTAGTTCAGAGAGGGATACAAAAATTCAGATGAGGATCTGGAAACTATACAACTTTGTGACACAAAATACAGCTGTAAATCAAAAAAGAGTGATTGATTTTTTAAAGAATATAAATATTTCATGCTATTGCTCTGGAGTACTACAAGAACTACTTCCTCCAGCACATGTTATGAAACCTGGTATGGTTATACAGTCTTCTCAGAGGCTGATGTGTGATGATATCTTGAGACCAGGAATTCATGCACAGCCTAGAAAACATAAGTAGACCTCATTTAAAAAAATAAACAAATAAAATTCATATACATGCTTTTAATATGCCTCCCAGCTAAATATTCCTCAGAATATATATCAACTATGTGAACTCAAAAAGAGATGGGGATTTCTGCTTTAGCTACAACTGCTTTAGAATATTTACAAAATCATCTTTTCCAGGTCTTTTTTCTCATAATCTGTAAAATAGAGGACACTCTGAAATATAGTTACAGACATGTTGCACAACTTCATGTGTAACTGTCTTATTTGATTTACAATATCAATAAATTTAGTTTTATCATGGAAACAAATCTGGTTGTTGTTCCTGCACAGAGGCTACAAACTGCCCTCAGAAATGGTTACTCGCAAATGCAGGTGAGCCTAGGCTGGATTCAATAATATACCTCCAGCCCAACTTGGGGAATTTAATGAAAAGATGTTGATTGAGAATCAGTGTAGGGTTGAAGAAGATGTCCTTGACCTAGAAATTTACCATTCAATCTTGAAATTGATATTGGGCCCACTCTGAACAACCCCCTTGAGTGTGTATCACACAAGCCTTGCATCATAATTTCCTCTGTTTGTGCAAGCCAGATAGTAGGTATTGCAATATTGAGTTCAAAGAAATCTGAACTTTCAAGGTCACTGTCTGGTAGCTGGAGACTTCCCCATTTTAGAGCTCTGAATCTCCAGGTAGTCTTGTGATTCTCTTTCAGCTCCTGGGACTCTGTAGAAAAAAGTATATCCCTGGCTTATCATTGTGGAGATGCAGTGTGGGGAAGGGGATGACCTCACACAGGGGCTTTAGTATATACTTTAGGAACAAGAGACTTTGCAGTTGAATAAAAGAAGAGGTAAATCATTAACTTCTCAGTGTTCACATTGAACATCAATAAAGCTTTTAAAAAATGTCACACTAAACTAGAAAGTTGTCTCTTATTACTACACAGATAAAGAATTTGGAAAATCAGTTCCACCTCTTTGTATCTCAGTTTATTCATTTGTAAAATGGAGACTTGCTGCCAAAGAAAGTAGATTTATTTTGGAAAGGTCAGTAAGAAGTCATATTGATAGCATGGATCCTTGATAAGAGGTGATAAAATGGGCACAACATATCTTTGATAGTGTTCCAACAGTTGAGAAAAATATCTAATCCAAGTTCAGAGACATTCTGCAAAATGCCTGACAGTTCCTATGTAAGACTGTCAAATGCATGAAAATCTAGGGAAGTGTAAGAAAATGTCACTGTCCTGAGTCAGCTAAGAAGACAAAATGACTAAGTGCAATTCACTTAATGGATTGGTAATCTGAATCAGAGAAAGAACATTATTGGGAAAAACTAATGAAATTTTCTAAAGCCAGAGCTCAATAAATATTATCTGTTGATGTGTATTTGAATTAAAATGCACCCCAAAGCAGATTATTTCACACACAGCACATACACACACACACACACACACACACACACATTATATATATATTAAATATATTCTCTACATCTACATATATAAACCTCAAATGCAAGGGACCAATAATATTCAGAATGTGTGATGTGAACATAATGCAATCAAATTATAAATTGATAAGGAAATATCTTTTAAAAGTTACATAGATTTTTTAAAATAACATCTTTTATATAACACTTGCTTTAAAAAAAGAATACAGAGGAAAGTTAGGGCATACATGGAATTGAAGGCAAATGTACATGACACCAAGAAAAAGTTGTGGTGCTCATTTAAATTGGTAAATTTAAATGTAAAATTGCTATACTACATGAAAGAATAATAAGAATTTTGAAACAAAAGTGACATTCATCTTAAATAGTTGTAGGGGGGAGAGGCAGAGAAAAAGACAAGAAGGAAGAAAATAATAGAGCGGAGGAAAAAAAGGAGAAAAGAACAATGTCATTGATTAATAAAACCAAAAATATTTTTAAAAAATATTACTAAAGTAGATTAAGATTTAGAAGAATTAGTCAATTAACGTGGCAAAAGCTACCCATTGAACTGAACTGGACAAATTATTTTCTCTAAAGCATCAATAGTAAATATTGTACATAGTCTCTGACCATCAATATAATTTGTTGGTGTCATAGGGAAACAAATACAGACAGTTACTTAAATGCATGATTATGCTGTGTTCCAAAACATTCTTAAAGAACATTGAAATTTGAATTTTGGATAATTTTAACATGCCACAAAATATATTCTCCTTTAGATTTTTTTCAAGTAATTGAAAAACCATAAAATCTCCTCTTAGGTCATTGCAAGCTGGAAAACAGTCAGATTACTTGAGTGGGTTGGCTGCAGATCGAGTTCAGGATTATTTGCTTGGTAAAGTTCCTTAAGTGTGTAACAGTCAGTTAGTGCTTTTCTGAAAAGGAATCTTAACTAACAATTGTAATTGCTGGGCACTGTGGGAAAAAAATTCCCTGTGGACAGGAAGCCCACGTTGGCCTTGAATTCTGTCTGGCTCCAGAACCTTGTGAGCTCAGGGTTACTGCCACTGCTTTCACTCTTCTCAGTTTGACCCCATGCCCTGTAGTAGTCACAAGGGGCGCCAGAGAGCAGGCATGTCCCAATGAGTCTTCCTGACCATTCAGGTTACAGAGCCCCAGGAGCACAACCAGCTTCTCAGCAAACAGCCAATCCCAATTCCTCATAGACCTTCATACAGAGAAATAAATGTCATTACTATTGTCTTTGACAGCAGCTCTGGGTTCTATGAAGACACTGACAAAGGACTTCACCTGCATACCTCCCTGAGGATACATCAACAGGTAGTGTGGAAGTCACTGAGCGACCACTGGCAGCAGGGAAGGAGACTCCATAAGGGAAGTAGGAGGGACTCCATGGTACTACAAGTCCCCCACTGTGTTAGTTGAACACTAGAGCATGGGCTGCCCCTGTACTGACCAAGTAGCCTTGCCAGTGCCTTGATCTTCTGAAGGGGGTGTTGGTCCTGTGCTTCCTCACACATTCCTTTTCCTAATCTCAGCTGGTGACACAGTTGGTCACAGCTCTCCCTCCACCCCAATGCAGGACATCCATAGCTTAGGGCTGGGTCCAGCAAAACCTCTTGGAGAATGGGCCACACTGGCTCCTCATGCCTGGCCCCACCAGTAGCCTTGAGTATTTAAAAACCATGAGCCAGTTTTGTTACTCCAGTCCCACACCCATTGAAGCATTCTTCAGGTCTGGAATCCTTAAAGCTTTTAAGGGATTTGAAACTCATTTATTGGCCTCTTTCCCATATTGTAATGCCCTGTTTGTTTTATGCTTGCTTATTTAATATCTGTCTTCCTGGACCCTATTGCACCCCCTGGACCATAATTAAGTCTTCCTGAGAGCCTAGTTTGATTTTGACAGTGCTCAGTTGAAGTGATATTTTTGTTTTACCAATTTAAGATACAGTGGATTGATAGATTTGGGCAAAAAGAAATATATTCTCTTTTGTGGTTAAGTATGAAATACTTAATCATATTCCCAATGGCCATGTTAGGTATACAGTTGGCTATAAAATATTTTAGAATGTGTAAATCATCCTACTCTTGTTCTCTAGCTATGTCAAAGATGTGAATTTTGCCTTCTGGGTCTATCCCAAGCACTTTAAAGTTTCAGCACACATCTGAAAGCTAAGTGTGAGGTCTGTATAAAAAGCGCCTAGGTTGTATCTTTGTCTTTTGTTCTGTCTCCCGTGCTGTACTACAACATCACTGTCTAGAGTTTCCTGAGAGAATCTGAATGAGTATACTAAATCAAAATGAATTATTGATTGAAACAATTCTGGAGACCTCTATATTTCTTCCTTAAACAAAGGAGAAATTGATGGTAGTTTTACCACAAATTCAAGTTCATGCCTGGCCACTTTGAAAGAGAGACAGAGAAAAAGATTTATCCTGAAAGATAGCAAACCAAAGAAGATGGGGATTATTTCCAACAAAGACTAACTTGTCAGAAGGTGGCAGGAACAAGGCTTGTGTAGGAAGTTGTGAGTAAGCATACCAGATAGACTGCCACCAATATAGTTAGAAATTTTGGGTGGCCTGCTTTTCTGATGTGAACTCTGCTGTTACCCATAGTTCACTGATGTTATCCATTTTGTGAATCTAAAGGAAAGTTACTGATTAGAAAGCCACCACTGTGTCTTTTTAGATTTTTCCTTAGGAGTATTTAATGCTGCGGTTGATCATTACACTATAAAAAGCAACTGTCTTCTGGAAAACAGAGGAAGACAACTGCCCCCTGTAGAACAAGGAAAGATACTGAAAGGTAGTTGTCACTGTACAAGCTAGTACCATGTGACTTTTCACAGAACAGTTGTAACTTGTTAGGTGGCTTCAGAGGTATTATCTACAACAAAACTAATGGGAAACTAATAATAGATTCCCCAGCTGTGTGTCCCCCAAATTTATAATTTTTCTAAGTCAAATAAATTGCATTAGAGGATTTATTTAGGTTTTTCCTTGGATACAATGGTGGCAGTGATACACCTGCTTTCTTGAAAGAAATAAAGTAAGCACCATAGATATTAAGTCATGTGAATCTGACTTCTTTAATCATGTTATAAGGCAAAGATGCTTTCACACATACCCAACAATTTTAGGTAATGCATTGTACTGTTTCATGCAGGGAAATATGTATTTGATAAAATAAGGTTAATTTTTTCATTTCAATATCCTTTTTCTTAAAGATTTTCTCCTGAGATGAGGAAAATGATTTATCTTAAAAGACAGCAAACCAAAGAATATGGAGACTATAGCCAACCAGGACTAACTTCTCTAAAGGTGGCAGGCACAAGACTTGTGTAGGAAGTTGTGAGTAGGCATATAAGATTTCACAGATTGATTACAAGTGCAGAGATGGGGAGGTCATATCAATTCATTTCAATACCAGAAAGTGAGATCATAGGTAAATTCTATGCCCACCAATTAGTTAATACAACTTTATAAGACTCATTGATTATATTAGTCAACTATTGTAATAAATTATCTGAAAACTTACTTGCTTAGTGAAATTTTTTATTATCTCATAGTTTCTTAAGGTGTTGAATTCAAAAGTGGCTTCTCTGGCTGGTTCTGATTCAAGATTTCACATGAAGTTGCTGTTGTTTTTTGGCTTCATTGGCTGCCTCAGAAGGCTTGAACAGGGCTGAACAGTCTTCTAATTCAAAGTTCACTCATTTGCTGTTCCTCAGTGGACTCATTTCCTCAGTGGGCCTCTTCCACATGCTCATAAATCACAGCTGGCTTCCTGCAGAATGAATGAATCAAGAGATCTTGCACCTGCCCCACCACTGATGAATGGACTAAGAAAATGTAGTATTTATACACAATGGAATTTTATGCAGCCATGAAGAAAAATGAAATGTTATCATTCACAGGTAAATGGATGGAATTGGAGAACATTATTCTGAGTGAGGTTAGCCTGGTCCAAAAGACCAAAAATCCTATGTTCTCCCTCATATGCGGACATTATATCAAGGGCATACACAACAAGGGGATTGGACTTTGTTCACATGATAAAGCGAGAGCACACAAGGGAGGTATGAGGATAGGCAAGAAACCCCCCACAAAACAAGATAGCATTTGATGTCCTCAATGCAAAGGAACTAATGCAGAAACCTTAAAGTGACAGAGGCCAATATGAGAAGGGGAAAAAAAAGAGATCTTGAACCCAAGATAAAGTGGAGTATTTGTTTTTTTAATGAGTCAGGGTCTCACTGTGTAGTCCTTGTTCTGCTTGAACTCAATATTCTCCTTCTCATGCCTACTAACTGCTATAATTACAGGCATGTTCCACAATGCCTAGCTACATAGAGTGCTTTTAGAATCTTATTTTAGTAGCAGCATATAAATTTTCTTCTGCATTGTCTGATCTCCATTATAACCTTCATATATGGGGGAAAAGTGTTGCACAATGCTATGTGGTTAGACTAATTTGGGATCATCTTTGGAAGCTTGTTGTCACACCCATTTATTCACCACTCTAATCTTTCTCCATAGGATCTCAGGTACTATGAGTTCATAGTGTTACAAGCTTTTAGCTCTTTTGTTACCTTCTGTTTGTGCTACGAGTTCATCATTTTGTTCTTTTTCCTCACTTTGAGATAGAAATCACCAAGCAGTATCATCCAAATGAGGCTTTTGGGGCTTTGGTGAAGCACAGGAAGGTAGTACATGGGTTCCTAAACTGGCTCTCTCAGGATGCAAGGAATGATGCTTGTGTGACCCGAAAGATGGGCTCACACAGGCACATAGTCTGTTGTAGCATATAACTGCAGGATTTCTGCACACAATAATTCTTACTCTCAGCAATAGAATTTGCACTTGACATGGCTATCTTCTCATAAATGTTAGGTCCATCTGTATTCAGGTAGCAAGAGGTGGTGGAGGCACTTATTATTGACACATTAGGAGGCTGTGAGAAAATCTCTTCTCAAGCTTCAAGGAAAAACTCTTTCTATTCATTGCCTGATAGGTCTTAGAATAATGGTATTAGTGCTGTTGTGATAGCTCTGATAGACATAGTTCTGTGGCCTATGTGAGTAAGGCTTAAATCTCTCTCCCAGCTTTTAGGCTGCAGATTGGCCCAAACTGCGGTTGCCAGCATGAGTCTGATATTTAGAAGCAGAATTGTGTTTCATAAAGAGGAGGTTTATCTAGTTTTTGTAGTCAGTAGATGGAAACAAGTACTTCATGATAGGCTTGCTTGAGACAGAGTCTCCAAAGTAGCCATGACATGCCTTCAAATACTGTGTATACTAGTCTGGACAGGAACACACTGTTTCAACAAGGTGACCTTAAAAATATTGTGTTGCCCAGGCCAACCTTGAAATCACTGTCTAGTCCATGGCATTCTTCAATAGACTGCAACCCTGGCTCTCATTGAACCTACAGTGGGACTTGGTTATCTTTGAAATAACATTTGCCCTTTCTAGTCTTCAACTAACTGTGCAAACTAGGTGGGCTGAACTCAGACTGGCACACAGGCTGCCCTTGAACTCACTGTCAAGACTGACTGATCTGAACTCACAGTGTGGTACAGGTCAGCTATTCAAGAATGCCTTGAACACACTCTGAGACCAAGGCTGGGTGTTCTAGTGAACATGAGGCCCAGGCTGACCTTGAACTCCTTATGCTTCTTCATCTGTATAAAGGTTATAATTCCTACCTCAAAGGATATTTTATGAAATTAAATAAGTTCATAAAAGTGGGATTCTTTATACTCAGTAAAATTTGGTATTACTGGGAGTTGTTCTTTACTAGATAAATTTTACTAAATTAATTTACTAAGTAATATTTAGTATATTTTGAATGTACCAATGCTTTTGTGTGTGTGTGTGTGTGTGTGTGTGTGTGTTTATAGACAGAGAAACAGAGACAGAGAATAAGAGTCCACTGATTCCTGGTGGTGAATATTTCATCTTCAACTAAGGCAATATCCCACAGTGATCTCTATATATTTCTAAGAAATGAACTGACTAGTCTTAGGTAAAGCTCCTGGTAACTGTTTAAGATATTTAAGTAACCTGAGGTATTTTTGTACTCTCTATCTGGAGTCACTTTGTCTATACCCACATTATTATCAAGGTTTTTAACTTTTTTCCGAATCATCAGAAATTATATATGAATTGAACTTTGTAAAATTTGGTACCAGAAAGTTGACTGTGGGATCTCCTCCTAAAATGTGCTTCCCAGGAGCTGCCAGCCATGTTGGTTTAGGCTTGATGGAGCTGCTTACAGAGTGTATCCAATCAGAAAAGCCTTCCTTATAACATCAGTGTGTTAAAAATCCTGGAACTCTGGAAGGGCTTAAGGTATGCTATCTGACCAATGGTTATGAGAGAATAGGCAGCAAAGCAGGAAGAACTTGAAGGAATCAGTCCCTCTCCTGTGAGGAAGATATCTCAGATCCAAAGCATGAAACAGGCTTAAATCTTTCTCCCAGGACATAGGCATCAGATTGGCCTAAACCTAGGTTCAGCTGCTAGGTGCCACCTTCTGTCTCAAGAATGACTAGCAGAACATACTTATTTCCATGCCAAGTCCCCACATGCAAATAAATGTCTTCTTTATGGACCTTCTGTCTCAAGAATGACTAGCAGAACATACTTATTTCCATGCCAAGTCCCCAAATGCAAATAAATGTCTTCTTTACGAAAGACCCTTCTAGTTCTGATATCACTCTCAGGTTGGCTGCTCTAGGTTTGGGCCAATCTGATGCATATATGCTGGGAGAGAGATTTAAGCTGAGTTCACACTTAGGATCTTGATACAGAAGTAAAGGTCAGTAATCCCACATAGAGCCCTGTGGCCACATTCCAAATTCCTTGGGCAACACGGCATAGGCTGGATGTGAAGAGTGGAATCCTTTGACTCTACTATGCTGAGAGTTGTGATATGAACCTGCTGTACCTGTCCTTATTCCTGATGTTCACCTTACTTGAGATGTCTGCCTACACCACAGGGGAAGACTCCTCAAGGTCTTTCCTCTTTGAAACCTATTCTGCCATAGCCACTTTTCAGGAAGCAGCTTCTCAGCTTCTCAGCCTCTTCAATGTTCCACCATTTTTAACACACTGTGACTTTATAACAAAGGCTTTTCTATTTGGATACACTGCTTAGGTCTTGCTCTATGGTGCTAAACCTCCAGTCTACACCAACATGACTGGCACATTCTGGGCACAACAACCTTCTTCTAAGAAGATCACTGTTCTCTTCCAAGTCTCCAGTAAGCTTTCTGGAATCAAATTATACAAAAAATTATCAAATTATATCAAATTATACAAAGTTGAATTGAAATAAAATTTCTACCTTCATTGTATCTTGAGTATAGAGGTAGTGATCCCAATATATAGTACAATGATGCCCCTAACTATTTAGTATTCCTTCAGTCATTACTAGTAGTTTTACCTTGAATAATTCAGTTCACCTCTCAGAAGTAGATCTTCAATTAACATAGGTTGTTGTCTTAGGTAGACTTGAAATGTTTCTTACTCATAAAAATCAGTTGATTCTCATTTTCTGTCTCTGTCTGTCTGTCTCTATGAAAATGCACACACACACACATACACACACACACACAAACTATAAACATAATTATATTCAGTGAATGCTAATTATTAAGTTGTAAATTTAATTTATTAGCATTTATTTACTAAACAGCAACTTCTATTAATAACAAATATAAATGAATACAAAGAAACCTTCTGGCATTAAGTTATTTAATATGATAAAATATACTAGGACAGAGAAAATATTATACCCTTTATACAGATGATGAAGTGGAGTGAGTTCAAGGTTATCCAGGGCTTCATGGGAAATCCAACTGTAGCATGGGTTTCATAGTGAGTTCCAGGTCTTCCTGGACTCCCTGCCTGCACCACACAGTGAGAACAATGTGACAAGTATATGACAGGGAGAGCAAGTGAAACTTGTGTGTCCCAATTAGCTCAAGACCAGCGTGGACTACACAGTGAGTTCAAGCTCACATCGGGAAATGTGATTTCAAGGATGGCCTAGAGCTCAGTGGGAGTCCAAGGCCAGCCAGAGATTCCAGGGAGTTGAAGAAAGGCCTGTGCAACAAAGTGATTTCAAGTCTGCTCTGGGCTCATACTGTGTTTTTTGTCTAGCCTTGGTGAAATAGTGTATTCCTGTCCAAGATGGGCTACAACTTTATTCCAAGTTGGCTTACATTGGGAGAGTTTGTCTCAAGCATGCATAATAGAAGACATTTTTTTCCATCCCAAGGCCCCCCAAACCAAAGAAATCTTCTCTTTCTTAAATACCTACTACTTCTGATATCAGTCCTGGGCTGCCTGTCCTAGGTTTGGGCCAATCTGATTCCTTGTTGATAAGAAGAAGATTTAAGCCCTGTTCACACTTAGGATCTTGAGGCAGAACAAATGGGTGGTAAGACAGCTCAGAGCCCTGTTGCCACACTCCAACTCCCTGGTTCACTGTAGCATAGGCTAGATGTGAAGAGTGGAATCTCCTCACAGTTGTGCTGAGTGCCCATGTGGACTTGCTGTAACTCTCCAGTTTCCTGATGCTTAACTTCCCTGAGATGTATTTCCCAAACCATAGGGGTAAATTTGTCCAGATTGTTAGTCCTTAGCTACCCATTCTGCCATAGTCACTGGTCAGGCAGCAGCTCCTCAGCCCTTTCAAAGTTCCATAGTGTGAACTCACTGTGAAGTCATAACAAAGACATATGATTCATCACACTACACAGGCACTTATTTTGTGGCTCCACCCCCTCCATGTGAAATCACCATGTCTGGCTATTTCTGGGCAGCACCTTCTGGGAAGAAGATTTTCTTCCCCAAGTTCCTGGATAAAGTTTCTGGAACCAAACTGTATAAGATTGAATAGAATAAAATTTCTAAGGAAATCCTAAAAGCCAAAAGTCTTAATTATAATTTAAGTATAGAGGAAGAGAAACTGATATACAGTGCACAAGAATACCTCAAGCTATTTCGAATTGCTTCAGCCATTAACAGTAGTTTTACCTTGAACAAGTCAGCTCACCTCTCAGAAGTACATCTTTAATCATCAGAGCATGTTGTCTAAGGTGGACCTGAAAATTTCACAAATAGGAATCAGTAGAATTTTATTCTCTATTTCTGTCAATCTGTCTGTATGAAAAGACACATGCACACATGAACACACACACACACACAGATACACACACAAACAGGGATGTATTCAATTTATGCTAAATACTACTTTGTAAGTTTATTTATTAGCATTTACCTGGTAAACAGCAACTTTCAGTAATACCAAATTTTATTGAATACAAAGACTCCTGCAGTAAATTACTTAATTTCATAAAATATCTTGTGGTACAGGAAATATTAAACCTTTTATACAATGAAGAAATGGAGTGAGTTCAATGTCAGCCCAGGCCTCAGGGTGAGTCCAACAGCAGCCTTGGTATCATAGTGAGTTCAAGGACTCCCTGGATGGCTGGGCTATACCAAAGAGTGAGTTCAAGTCAGCCAATGTGTGACAGTGATCTCCAGGGAAACATGGGCCATGGTGAGTTCAAGGCCAGTCTGGTCTTCACAGAATGTTCAGTACCACTCAGAGCAAAAGTTATTTCAAGGATAAACTAGGCCTCACTGTGAGTTCAAGTCCAGCCTGGGCTGGCAGCGAGTTGAGCAGGGTACAGTGTCACACACTGAGTTCAAGGCTGGTCTGGGCCTTGTAGTTTGCTTAAGGCTAGCCTTTGTGAAATTGTGTGCTCTTCTCCAGCCTAGGCTACACAGTTATATACAGAGTGCCTGGAATATATTGGGAAACTCTGTCTGAAGATGCTAAGCCAAAGGCACTTGTTTCCATCCCCAGGCTCCCACACCAAATAAATCTACTGTTTCTGAAATACCCTTCTACTTCTTATAATAGTGCCATGCTGTCTGCCTTAGGTTTGGGCACATCTGATATCTAGGTGCTCAGAGAGAGATTTAACCCTAGTTCACACATGATCATGAGGCAGAAAAAAAGTTTCATAAGTTCATGCAGAGCCATGTGCCCACCCTCTAACTCCCTTGGTGAGTACTGCATAGACTTGCATGTAAAGAGTGGAATCTCCCAACACTGCTGTGCTGAGAGTGGTCATGTGGACCTGCTGGACCTGCCAATCTTCCTGATGTCCATCTTACTTGACATGTATGCCCATACCACCAGGGAACATTCCTCAGGGTTATTCCTCCTTTGTTGCCCATTCTGCCTTAGCCACTGTTCAAGCTGCAGCTCCTCAGCTCTTTCAAGTTGACAGAGTTGTTAATCTACTGTGATATCATAGCAAACCATAATTGGTTGGTTCCAATGTATAGGCATTTCTGTGACCCTGCACCCTCCAGACTACAACAGCATGGCTGACATCTCTTTACTGGCAAGAAGATCCCCATTCTCCTCCTAGTTCCCCAGTTTCTGGAATCAAATTTTACAAAGGTGAATTAGTATTAAATTTCTGATGATTTTCTAAAAACTCAAATGTCTTTATTATAATTTGGGGATAGAGGAATTGATCCTGATATAGAATGCAAAAAAACCTCAAGCTATTTGGAATTCCTTCAGTCATTACTGGATGTTTTAATTACACAAATCAGTTCATCTCTCAGAGGTATATTCTCAATCACCATGTGATGTTAGGTAGATCAGAAATGTTCACCACCAGGAATCAATGGATGCTTACTGTCTGTCTCTGTCTCTGTCTGTACCAAGGACACAAGCACACACACACACATACATAAATACTGGCATATTCAATATATGCTAAAATTACTTTGTAAATTAATTTGTTACCATTTATGTACCAAACAACTTCTTGTAATATCAAGTGTAACTGAATACAAAGAAACTCGACTGTATTAAATTATTTAATTTCATAAAACATTCTATAATACAGGAATTATTATATGCTTTATACAGATGAAAATGTGGGGCTAGTTTAAGGGCTGGCAGGGTCTCATGGTGAGTCCCAGTTCAGCCTGGGTCTCAAAGTGGGTTCAAAGTCTTCCTGTACTGTTGGCCTGTATCACAAAATAAGTTCAGGTTGGCCAATGTGTGACAGTGAGTTCAAGGGCAACCTGTCTGTCAAAATTTGTTCAAGGCCAGCCTACTATGCACAATGACTTCAAAGTCATTCAGGGCGAATTTGACCTTCAATCACATTAGGATGATTTCTGAAGTTGTCCTGAAAAGTTCAGCACCAGGAATCAGTGGATTCTTATTCTCTATCTCTACTAAATCACACACACACACACACACACACACACACACACACACAAACATGGATTTCTTCAATGTAAATTAAGTATTACTTGCAAAATTAAATTATTAGCATTTATCTTGTAAACTGCAAAACTTCCAGAATTACCAAATATTGTTGAATATCAAGAAATTATCCTTCATTATATTATTTCAAAAAAAAATCCTTTGGGACAGGAAATATTATAACCTTTACAGAGATGAAGTGCAGATATTACCCGATCAACCAGGTTCATCATTAAGAGTTCAACTGAAATATGGATCTCATACTGAGTTCAAGTCCTCCCTGTACTGGTGGTCTGTTCCACACCAAGACTTCATGATGGTCTGTGAGTGACAGTGACTTCAAGGCAGCCTGTGTGCCACAGTGAGTTCTAGTCAGCCTGGTCTCCACAGAGAATTCAAGGCCATCCAATGAGAATGTGATTTCAAGGATTATCTAGGCCTCACTGTCAGTTCAAGGCCAGGCTGAACAAGTGAGTTAAAGAAGGGCCTATGTTGCAAAAAGATTTTAAGTCTGACCTGAGACTCATAGTGTGTTTAATGATGGCCTTGGTGAAACAATGTGTTTTGTGTAGACTGGCACATGCAGCTATTTCAAGGCCTGCTTTGGCTATATTGGGACATACTGTCTTAAACAAACTTAGCAGTAGGCACATGTTTCCATTCCCAGACTACAAAAACCAAACAAAGTTTCTCTTTATGAAATATCCTCCCACTTCTGATATCAGTCCCATAAGGGCTGCCCTAGCTTTGGACTAATTAGATTCCTAGTTGGTGGGGGAGAGATTTAAGCCTAGTACACACTTAGGATTTTGAGGGAGAATAAAGGTCAGAAAACCAGCTCAGATCCCTGTCACCATGTCCTAACTCCCTGGGTCACAAGAGCATAGTTTAGATATGAAGGGTGAGTGGAAGACTAGCCTGGCTTGCATAGTGCAAAAACCTCAAGCTATTTAGAATTCTTTCTAAATAGTTTTATGTTGGTCAAATCCCTTTACCTGTTTGAATTATAACTTCAATCACCATGGGATATTGCCTTCAGTAAAACTGGAATATTCACCACCAAAAAATAGTGGATTCTTACTCACTATCTTTGTCCCTTGGTCTTTCTCAACACACACACACACACGCATACACACACACACACACAAATGGTTATATTTAATATATGCTAGATATTATTTAGTAAGTTAATTTATTGGCAATTATTTTCTAAACAGCAAGTTCCTGTACTACCAAATATTGCTAAATACAAAGAAACCCTCCTGCATTGTTATTTAATTTCATAAACTATCCTATGAGATAGGTAATATTATACCCTTTATACAGATGAAAAACTGAAGTGTGTTCAAGGTCAGCCAGAGCTTCACGTGAATCCAAGTCCAGCTTAGGACTTAGCGGGAGGTGAAGGCCTCCCTGAACTGCCAGACTATATCATACAGTAGGTACATGTGAGCCAGTGTGTGACAGTGAAATTAATGGAAGCCTATGTGCTACAGTGAACTCAAGGCAAGCCTGGTCTGCAGTGAGTTCAAGGCCACTCCGGGCTAATGTGATTTCAAGAATGAACTTAGCCTCACTGTCAGTGCAAGAACAGCCTGGGCTGCCAGTGAGAAGTCTGGGCTTGGCTGCACAATGAGTTCCAGACTTGCCTGAATCTCATTGTGTCTTTAAGGCTGGCCTTGGTGAATCAGTGTGTACCTGTCCAGACTGGGCAACACAGATATTCATGGTCTGCCTAAGCTATATTTTGAGAGTCTCTCTCAAGAATGCCTAGCAGAAGGCAAAAGTTTATGTCCTGATAAAAAAAGCAAATAAACTTGCATTTCTGAATTCACTGCTCCTTCTGATATCAGTCCTTGATGACTGTCTTGGTTTGGCCAATCCAATGCATAGGTTCTGGGAAAGTACTTAATGCATACTTTATGCTTAGAAGGTAGAGGCTGAAGTAAAGTTCAGTAAGCCAGTAAAGAAGCCTGTGATCATCCTTCCAATTCCTGGGTCACCTAAACATAAGCTGGATGTGAGGAGTGGAATCCCATTTCACTGCTGTGCTGAGAGTGGCTATACGGTACTGCTGTATCTGACCAGCTCCCTTGTACTCAACTTATTTGAAATGTTCCACAGAACAGGATTCGTCCAGATTCTTCCTACTTTGCTTCTTACACTGCCATAGTTAATGGACAAGTAGCAGCTCCTTAGCCATTTCAAAATTTCACTTTTTAACCCACTGGGACATGATAACAAATGTTTTTGTGATTGGTTACACTGCTTAGGCACTTTGCTCTATAGCCCTGGCCCGTTCAACCTACACCAGCATGGCTGGAAGCTCTTGGGGCACATTCTGGAAAGGTCACTGTCCTCCTCCAAGTTCCCAAGTCAATTGTCTTGAATCAAATTATATAAAGTTGAATTGGGATAAAATAGCTAATGATTTCCAAAAAACTGAAAAATCTTGATTGTAATTTGGGTATAGAGGAAGTGACTCCTGACTGAGAGTGTGAAAACACCTCAAGCTATTTAGAATTACTTCAGGTATTACTACTACTTTACCATGAATTCCTTAGTTTACCACTAAGAAGTACATCTTCATCAAGATAGGATGTTACCCTAGGGGAACTAAAATGTGAACTACAAGTAATCAATGGATTCTTATTCTCTGTCTCTTTATCTTTCTTTCCATACACATACATACACATACACAGACACACACACACACACAAACATGCACACATAAACACACACACATAGAAACATGAGTATATTCAATGTATGCTAAATATTACCTAGTAAATTAATTGATTATTATTTATCTAGTAAACAGCAACTTCCAGTAATACCAAATATTACTGAATACAAAGAAAGCCTCATGTATTAAATTGTTTAATTTCAAAAAATATCCTATGAGACAGGAAATATTATACCCTTTATACAGATGAAGAAGTGAAGTGAGTTCAAGGTCAGAAAGGACCTCATTGTGCGTCCAACTCCAGCAAGGTCATCAGAGTGAGTTCAGGGCCTCCCTGGACTGCAGACCTGTACAATAAAGTGAGATCAGTTAGACCAGTACATGTAGTGAGTTCAAGGGCAACCTATGTGCCACAGTAAGTTGAGGACAACAAGGCCAATTGTTATTTGAAGGATAAACTAGCCTTACTGTGACTTCAAGTCTAGACTGGGCTGGCAAAGAGTTCAATATGGGCCTGTGCCACAGAGTGAGTTCAAGACTGGTCTGGGCCTCGTAGTACGTATGAGTTGAAAGAGTGTGTTCCTGTACAAAGTGGGCTACTTACTTCACAGCCAACCTGGTCTTAGTTAGTAGAATTGCATTAAGCATACCTACCAGAAAGCATTTGCTTCCATCAACAGAAGTTGGATTTATATCAGAAGTAGTTGGTATTTCAGAAAGAGGAGGTTTGTGTGGTCTGTGGAAGGAAATAACAGCCTTCTCTTAGGATTGCATGAGATAGAATCTCACAATATTTCTCAAGCAGGCCTTCAAAAAACTGTGTAGCCCAATCTGGATAGGAAGACTGGCCTTAAACACACCATGAGACTTAAGTCAGCTTTGTAGTCACTGTGCAGCCCAGGCCCTTCTTCAACTTGCTGGCAGGCCATGCTGGTCTTGAACTCACACTGAGTCCAAGGTCATCTTTGAAATCCTATTTACCTTGGCTGGCCTTGAACTCTCTGTGGCACACAGGCAACCCTGGAACTCACTATCACCAACTGACTGACCTAGACTAACTGTGAGGTACAGACTGGCAGTCCAGAAAGGCCTTGAACTCATTCTAGGTTCAGGCAGGAGATATACTTACTGTGAGGCTGTGAATGGCATTAAATTCGTTCTACTTCATCTTTGTAAGGGGTATAATATTTCTTTCACTTAGGATATTTTATGATACTTTATAATTTAATGCAAAAAGTTTTCTTTGTACGTAGCAATGTTTGGTATTACTGATAGTTTCTGTTTATTACTTAAGTGCTAATAAATTAATTTATTCTGTAATATTTAGCATACATTGAATATACCCATGTTTGTGTGTATCATTATGTATGTTTGGATGTTTTTGTGTGTTTTAATAGATACAGAGAGAGAGAGAGAGAGAATTAGAATCCATTAATTCCTAGTAGTGAACATTTTAGACACCTAAGGCAACATCCTATGCTGATTGAAGGTGGATTTCTGAGATTTCTAAGAGGTGATATCACTTTTCAAAGGTAAAACTACTAGCAATGCCTGAAAGAATCATTAATAGCTTAAGGTGTTTTGTACTCTCTATCTGTAGTTAATTCCTCTGTATCTAGCTTATAATCAAGGTTTCTGGCATTTTTGGAAATTATTAGAAATTTTATCTTAAATCAACTTTTGTACAATTTGGTTCCAGAAAGTTGATGAAACTTGGAAGTAAGCAGTGATAGTCTTGCCAAAAAATGTGTAGCCTGGAAGGGCAAAGCCACAGATTGAGTGCCTAGGCAGTGTAACCAATCACAAAAGCATTTGTTGTGATGTCACAGGAGATTAAATTCCCTGTAACTTTGTGAGGGTTGAGAAGCTGATTCCCATTCATTGGTTATGGCAGAAGGGGCAGCAAAAAAGGAAGAACATGGAGAAAGATGCTCCTGTAGTGTGCAGAAGACATCTTAGGTAAGATGATCATCAGGAAACTGTGCTGACACTGCTGGTCTACATGGCCACTCTCAGCATAGCAGAAACAGAGGAATCCGTGCCTTACCTCCAGCTTTTGCTTTGGTGACCCAGGGAGTTTGATTGTGACAACAGAAATATTGGCTGGATAACAGACCATTTCTTCTGCCTACAGATACTAAAAATGAGTTAAGCTTACAAATCTCTCTCAACAAACATGTATCAGATTGGCCCAACCACGTTCTCCAATCACCTTTCTGGAACCAAATTAACAATGTTGAATTAGGCCAAAATTTCTAAAATTTTACAAGAATCTTTAAGTCCTGATTACAATTTTAGTATAGAGGAAGTGACTCCTGATAAAGAATACACAAACACCTCAAGCTATTATGAATTCTTTCAGCCATAGTTTTATCTTGGACATGGGAGTTCCCTTCAAATAAGAATAACTTCAATTGCCTTAATATGTTTCCTTAGATAGACCTGAAATGTTCAACCCCCGGAATCAGTGAATTCTCATTCTTGGTCTCTGTCTCTCTGTTTCTACCAAAACACATAAACACACACACCAACGCACACACATACACACACACAAACACAATCATGGGTATATTCACTGTATGCTAAATATTCCATTGTAAATAAATTTAAGAGCATGGGAGAGGCAGATTCCTCCAGGTCATTCCTCCTTTGATGTACAATGCTGCAATAGCCCTGACCATGTAGCAGATGCTTCAACCTTTCAAAGTTCTATGATGTATGGAAGACATCTCAGGTAAGTTGAGCAGCAAGAAGCTGGGCATGTCCAGAGTTCCACATGGTGACTCAGAGCATCAGAGAAGACTCAGGGGATTCCATTCTTCACATCTAGCCAACACTAGACTGATCCAGGGTGTTGGAGGCTAGCCACAGGAATCTGTGCTGGCTAACCAACCTTTGTGCCCCTTGGGGAACTTTGAGAACAGTGATCTTCTTGCCAAAAAAAATTGTACCCCTGTTTTGCCCCTCAAGTTGGTGTAGGCTGAAGGGGGTGGCCACAAAGCAAGTACCTACACTGTGTAACCATTCAGAAAAGCCTTTGACGTACCATCACAGTTCATTAAAAACCCTTGAAATTTGAAATGGTTAAGTAGCTGCTGCCTCACCAGTGTTTATGGCAGAATGAGTAGCAAAGAGGAAGAATCTAGAGGAATCTTCACCTGTGTTGTGGAGAAGACATTTCAGATAAATTGAGATCAGAAAGCTGGGATGCTACAGCAGATCTGCATGCCACTCTCAACACAGAAGAACAGGGAATTCTACTCTTCCCATGCAGTCTATTCTGTGGTGACTGTGCGAGTTGGAGGGTGGCAATAGGGCTCTGCACTGGCTTACTTCCTTTTCTTCTTTTGCCTCCAGGTTGTAAGGGTGAAATAGATTTAAATCTCTCTCCCAGCACCTAGGCATCATACTTATCTAAACCCAGGGCAGTCAGCATGGGACTGGAATCAGAAATAGAGGGTATTTCAGAGAGAGGAGTTTTCTTTTGTTTCAGGAGTCTGGGGATGTAAACAAGTGCCTTCTGCTTGGTGTGCTTCACAGAGATTTTCCCAAAATAGCCCTGGTATGCCTTGAAATAACCACAGTAGCACAGTAGCACATTCTGGACAGAAACGATGTTTCAACATGGGCAGCCTCAACATGAGGCCAGGCCAGCCATGAAGTCCAGGCCTTCCTTCAACTCACTGGCAATGCTGGCCTTGAAGTCACAGTAAGGACTACTTTATCCTGAAATCACATTTGCAATTTGTGGACTTGAGTTCTCTTTACCCAAACCTGGCTTGAGTTCAACTCACTGTGGCACTTAGGTTGCCCTTGAAGCCACTGTCACACACCAGCCTACATGAACTCACTGTGTGGTACAGGCTGGCAATCCAGGGAGGCCTTTACCTCACTCTGTGGCCCAGGCTTGAGCTGTGCTCAACTCGAGGCCCTGGATGGCCTTGAACTCACGCCATATCTTCATCTGTGTAAAGGGTATAATATTTTTTGTCACATAAGATATTTTATTAAATTAAATAATGTAATGCAGGATGACTTTCGTATTCGGTAATATTTTGTATTACTGGAAGTTGCTGTTTTCTAGATAAAGGGTAATAAATTAATTTACTAAGTAATATTTAGCATACATTGAATATACATATTTGTGTGTATGTGTGTGTGCCTGTATGTTTGTGTATGTGCATGTGTGTCTGTGTGTTTTAATAAAGAGATACAGAGTTAGAGCATAAGGATTTACTGATTACTGGTACTGAACATTTCAGGTACACTGAAGGAAACCTCCTATGGTGACTAAAGACATACTTCTGTGAGGTGAACTCAGTTGTCAAGGCAAACTACTTGTAATGGCTGAAGGAACTGTAAATAGTACCAGATGTTTTGGCACTATCAGTACACACTTCCTTTATACACAAATAATAATCAAGGTTTTTTTGTCTTTTGGAAATCACCAGAAATTTTATCCCATTCCATTTTGCACAATTTGCTTCAAAAAGCTGACTGGGGAACTTGTAGGAAAACAGTGATCTTCTTGCCAAAAAGAAGTGTATAGGTATTGCAACCATGTTCTTGTAGGCAGTAGGGAGCAGGGTAAAGTTCCTATACAGTGTAACCAATTTGAAAAGCCTTTTTAATGATGTCACAGTTGCTTAAGAGCACTTGAACTTTGATAGGGCTGTGGAGCTTCTGACTGTCCAGTGGCTATGGCCACATGAGCCCCAAGGAGGAAGAACCTTGAGGAATCTGCCCTTGCAGTGAGGGGAAGACATCTCAGGTGGTTTAGAATCAGGAATCTAGGCAGGTACAGCAGGTCCACAAAGTCTCTCTCAGCACATACGAGTCAGAGTATTCCACCCTTCACATGAATCTTATACTGCAGTGACCCAGAGAACCAGAGGTCTCTGCACTGGCTTACCAACTTTTTCTTCTGCCTCCTGATCCTAAGCATGAACGAGGTGAACATATCTCTCCAAGCACCTCGGCAACAGATCTGCTATGACTAGGGCACTCATCATGGATTGACTCCTGAGGTAAAATTCATTTCAGAAGGAGGAGGTTTGTTTGATTTTTAGGGTTTTAGAATGTAAACAAATGCCTTCTTAATGTGCTTAAGATAGAGTCTTCAAATACAACAAAGGCAAGCCATGAAACAACTGTTTAGATCAGTCTGGACTGGAACATACTGTTTCTCCAAAGATGACAATAAACTCACAATGAGGCCCAGACCAGCCTTGCAGTCACTCTGTAGTCCAGGCCCTTCTTGAACTCACCAGGAGCCCATGCTAGCCTTGAACTCACAATGAGGTCCGGTTCTTACTTGAAATCACATTTGCCCAGGGTGGTCTCAAACTTACTGTTGTACGTAAGATGCCCTTGAACTCACTGTCAGGCACTGGTTGACATGAATTCGCACTGTGGTGCATGTTTGTTGTCCAGAGAGGCCTCAGATGTACTCTGAGGCCAAGGCTGATGTTGGGCTCACTATGAGGCCCTTGTTAATCTTGATCTTTCATCATTTGTTCATTTTTATAATGGGTACGATATTTCCTGTCTCATAGGTTAGTTTTTGAAATTAAATAATATAATACAAGAGGGTTTCTTCATACTCAGGAACATTAGGTAATCCCACAAGTTGCTGTTTACTAGACAAATGCAATTAAATTAATTTGCTAAATAATATTTAACATACATTGCATATATCTACATTTGTTTGTGTTTGTTTGTATGTTTATGTGTTTTGATAGAGATAGATACCGAGAAGAATTCAATGACTTCTGGTGGTGAATTGGCATAAAATATCTGATGATTTCCTAAATTTTAAAAAGCCTTGATTATAATTTGTGTACAGAGGAAGTGACTCCTGATACAGAAGTGGAAAACACCTCATGCTCTTAAGAATTCATTTAGACATTACTAGTAGCTTCACCTTGGAGAAGTCAGTTCTCCTCTCAGAAGTATATCTTCAGTCATCATAGGATTTTGCTTTAGGTGGAGTTTGAAATTTTCACCACCAGGATTCAATGGATCCTTAGTCTCTATCTCTGTTTTTCTGTCTCTATCAAAATACAACACACACACACACATGAACAAAGAACACAAATATGTGTATATTAAATGTATGCTAGATATGACTTAGTAAATTAATTTATTAGAATTTATCACCTAAACAGAAACTCTCAGTAATTCCAACTATTACTGCATATAAAGAAACCTTACTGCATTAAATTATATAATTTCATAAAATATCCATAAGATAGAAAATATTACACTCTTTATACAGATGAAGAAGTGGAGTGACTTCAAGGTCAGCCAGGGTCTCATGGTGCGTCCATCTCCAGCCTTGGCTTACTCAAGCCATCCCTGTACTGTTGGCATGTACCACACAGGTCAAACAGATTATGACAGTGATTTCAAAGGAAGACTGTGTGACACAGTGAGTTCAAGGGTCCTGGTCTGCAAAGGAATTTAAATGCACTGTGATATCATAACATAGATTTTTTGAGTGCTGGCATGTGTAGGCATTTGCTATGTGGCCATGGTCCCTTCAGCCTACATCAACAGTAGGGAAGCTCCTTTTTTTCAAGAAGATCACTGTTCTGCTCCAAGTTTAACACTCAGCTGTAGATAAATAAATTATCCAATGTTTGGCTAGGATAAAATTCCTGATGATTTCCAAAGAACTTTCAAGCCTTGATTAAAATTTCAGTATAGAGGAAGTGACTCCTAATAGAGGGTGCAAACCTCAGGCTATTGAGAATACCTTCAGCCATTACTTGTAGGTTTCCTAAGACAAGTCAGTTCTCCTCTCAGAAGCATATCTTCAAATACCACAGCATGTTGTGTTAGATGTTCCTGAAATGTTAGCCACCAGAAATCAATGGTTTCTCATTCTCTGTCTGTGTCTGTCTGTATCAAACACATGTATATCCACACAAACACACACAGAAACACAGATATATTTAATGTATGTGAAATATTACTTAGTAAATCTATTTGTTACCATTTATCTAATAAACTCCCAGTACTATCAAATATTACTGAATACAAAGAAATCCTCCTGCATTAATTGTAAAATATTCTATGTGACAGGAAATATTGTACCTTTAAACAGATGAAGAAGTGGAATGAGTTCAAGGACAGACCAGGCCTTATTGTGAGTCCAATTCCAGACTGGACTTCAGAATGAGTTCATAGCCTCCTGGGACTGCCACCTTGTACCATCCAGTGAGTTCTGCTTGGCCAGTGATGACAGTGACTTCTGGGGCAGCCTGTGTGACACACTGAGTTCAAGACCAGACTAGTCTGTACAGAGATTTCAATGTCACCTAGGGCAAATGTGACTTCAAGAATGAACTAGTGGGGTCAAGGCTCACCTGGGCTGCCAGTGAACTGAAAAACGCACTTTAGCTGCACAGTAATTTCAAGGTTGGCCTGGCCACATAGCATGTTTAAGGCTCTCCTTGTTGAAATTGTTTTCCTGTCCAAACTCTTCTAAACAGTTATTTCAAGGCCTACCTGGGCTATATTGGAAGACTCTGGCTCAAGCACACCAGGAGGAAGACATTTCTTTCTATCTATAGACCCCAAAAATGCAACAAACTCCTCTTGGTGAGATACCTTCTACTTCTGGTATGAGTCCCATGCTGGCTTCTTTAGGCTCAGGCTTATCTGTTCCCTAGGTTCTTACAGAGAGATTTAATCATAATTCACACTTGGGATCTGAAGGTAGAAGAAAAGGATCATAAGCCAGTACAGAGCCCTATGGCCACCCTCTGACTCCTTGAGTCACTGCAGCATTGGCTGGAGGTGAAGAGTGGAATTCCCTAATTCATCTTTGCTGAGAATGGCCATGTGGACCCGGTGAACCTGCTTAGCTTCCTGATGCTCACCTTACCTGAGATGTCTTTTCCACATCACAGAATTCTGAAAGGTGGTAGCAGCTGCTACCTGGCCAGTAGCTCTGCAGCATGGGCAGCAAAGGAGGAAGTATCTGCCCTTTTTGTGCTCTTAAATTTATTTACAAAGTAACAGTTAGCATACATTAAATATACACATTGGTATGTGTTGGTGTGTGTGCGTGTGTGTGTATGTGTGTGTGTTTGTGTTGTTATAGAAACAGAGAGACATAGACGAAGAATCCACTGATTTCTTGTTGTTAACGTTTCAGTTCCACCTAACACAACATCCTATGGTGATTGAAGATATGCTTCTCAGAGGGGAACACACATGTTCGAGGTGAAACTGCTAGGAATGGCTGAAGGAATTCTTAATAGCTTGAAGTGTTTTTGCACTCTATCAGGAGTAAGTTACTCTACATTTAAATTATAATTAAGACTTTTGAGTGAGGTTTTGGAAATCATCATAAATTTTATCCAAATTCAACATTGTACAAACTGGATCCAGAAAGCTGACAGGGAACTTCATTGGGCTGATTTGATGCTTAGCTCCTGGAATTTTTAAGCATGGTTCATGATGAGTGTCTGGAAGCAGAAGAAAAACTCAGTAGGTCAGCCCAGAGCCCTGTGACCACCCTCCAATTCCCTGCATCACCACAGCAATGGCTGGATGTAGAGCATGGTACCCATGCTTTTTCTGTTCTGAAAGTGGCTATGTGGACCTGCTGTACCTACCCAGCTTCCTGAAGTTCAACATACCCAGTATGTCTTCCCAACAGCACAGGGATTGGTTTCTCCATGTTCATCATCCATTGCTAACCATTTTGCCATAGCCCCTGGCCAGGCAATGACTTCTAAGCCCTTTCAAAGTTCAAGGATTCTTAACCAATGTAATGTTATTAAAACGTTTTACTGAATGGTCACATTGTGTAAGCATTTGGGGCCACACTCCCTTCAGACTATACCAACTTAAGTGGCAGCTCCTGACCACCATTTTTGGCAATAAGATCCCTGTTTTCCTCCACATTCCTCTGTCAGCTTTCTCTTATCACATTGTACAACTTTGAATCGGGATAAAATATGTGATGATTTCCACAATGCTCAAAAGCCTTGATTATAATTTGGGTGTAGAGGAAATGACTCCTAATACAGAGGACAAAAATGCCTCATGCTATTAAGAGTTCTTTTAACAATTTCTAAAAGTTTTACCTTGTACAATTCTGTGCATCTCTCAGAAGTTTATCTTCAATCATCATAGGATGTTTCCTTAGGTGGAACTGAAAAGTTCACCACCAGGAATCAATGGATTCTTATTCTCTGTCTTTCTGTCTATCAAAACACACAAACACACACAATACATACAACACAACAAATATTGGTATATTCAATGTGTTCTAAATATTACATAGGAAATTAGTGTATTTATATTTACCTAATAAACAGAAACTATCAGTAATACCAAATATTACTGCATAAAAAGAAACTCTTGCATTAAATTACTCAATTTCATAACATAATCTATAAGACAAGAAATATTACACCATTTATACATATACATAAATATAGTGACTTCAAGGTCACCAGAGCTTCATGGTAAGTCCAAACCTGCCTGGGCCATAGAGTGTGTTGAAGGCCTTCTTGGACTGCTGGCCTGGACCACACAGGGATTTCAGATCACCATTGCATGACAGTGACTGCAAGGGAAGTCTGTGCCACAGTGACTTCAAGGTTATCCTGGTCTGAACAGAGAATTCAAGGCTGTGCAAGGCATATATACTTTCAAAGATAACCTAGGACTCACTTTGAATTCAAGGCCAACCTGGCTGCCAGAGGGTTGAAGAAGGGCCTGGGCTTCACAGTGATTTGAAAGCTGGCCTGGGCCTCATAATGTTTTTAAGGCCATCCTTATCAAAATTGTGTTCCTGTCCAAACTGCGCAAAACAGTAATTTCAAGGTCTTCCATGGCTATATGCGGAGACTCTCCCAAGCTCACTTAGCAGAAGGCATTTGTTTCCATCCCCAGACCTCCAAAACCCAAAAAAACTCCTTTCTTTGAAATACCCTCCACTTCTGATATAAATCCCATGTTTGCTGCTCTAGGTTTAGGCTGATCTGATGTCTAAGTGCTTGTGCATAGATTTAAGCCTAGTTCATGCTTAGAATCTGAAGGCAGAAGAAAAGGATGGCAAACCAGCCCAGAGCCCTGTGGTCACCTTCTAATTCCCTTGGTCATGGCAGCATAGTCTGCACATAAAGGCCAGAGAGTGGCCAAGTGGACCTGCTGTACCTGCCCAGATTCCTGATGCTAAACTTACCTGAGGTGTCTTCACCATAGCACAGGGGAAGTTTCTTTGAGCTTCTTCCTCCTTTGCTACACATACTCTCCTGGACACTGGCCAGGTAGTAGCTTTCATCCCTTTCAGATTTCATGAGTTTTTAACCAACTGTAATGTCATAACAAAAGCTTTTCTGAATGGTTACAAAGCATGGACACTTCCCCAATGGTCATGCCCCCTTCAGCTTACACAAACATGAGTGGCATTCCTGGGTGCCAGTTTTGGACAAGATCACTGTTCTTTTCCAAGTTCCCCAGTTAGCTTTGTGAAATTGAATAGTACTAAGTTGAATTGGGATAAAATATGAAACAAAAAATAAGAATCCACTGATTCCTGATGGTAAACGTGTCAGAGACACCTAAAGCAACATCTGGTTTTATCATTGTACTTATATTTAACATTTGTGTAAATATTAAAGTCCTAGTTTAGGTCAGTCCTAGTACAAGGAATGCAATTTCTGCTTGGTTAGCTTTCTCAAGGTGAAGTTTAGCCCTTCAAATTTGCATATTACAAGTAATCTTCTGTGGTAAATGGCAGTGTGATCTTAGGCCAGTCTCAAAATTTCCACATAACTCACTACATACATTTCTCTTCAAAGTGGCTTTTGAACATGTGCGTGATGCATTTTAATATTGCCATATTGTGGTTATTTCTCTTCTGCTGTATATATTTCCTCTCAAACTTTTCACATTTGTAACCTCTGTGACAATCCTACAATTGTGTGTATATTTTCATGTCATACTAATATTAACATTTTAAAAATAATATCATGTATATCCTTCTGAACATATACATTTGTATAGTTATACTAGAATATAAAGAAAGCATATAAGACTGATTTAGCCAGTTTGGAACCACTACAAAGCACCTGTGAGATAACAAGTCAATAATTCAGTTATAAAAGATGTAAAAAACCACATACACAACAAAATTGTATAAACAGCCATGTAAATTGGTAATGAAATTTTGTGTTCAATGAAAGGCTGCTTTCGTTTTGATGTAAAAATTACTTTGTATTGTAGTTTATAAACTACTTATATATTAAGTATATATACTTAATTTTTGGAAGTACTCAAGTCACTTTGTAATTGTCAGAATATCTGAAAGCTTTTCAGATATTTACATATGCAAATTTGCATGTAAATATCCTCTATTCTTATTCCCAGAGCTGATCATAACAAAACAGATTTCTCCTATGTCTTCATTTATGCAGGGCAACGTAAAGTAAATGTTTTCAATTGATGAATATTTTGAATGTAAATAAATAAAATCTTTATTAAACAATTTACATTATTTCTACCTACAAATTCCATTAATGATGCACATTAGTCTCTGCTTTGAAATTTATATCATACCGTAACTTGACTTTATTAGAGTATTCATGAATTCAGAAAGTAAAAATTGACCCATTTAACTTGAGGGAATTAAAAGCAATGTTTATAAATGTTTGTGGCAGTAGCATTGTGTCCAGATGACTTACTATCAAAAGTTGTGGTATATTCTGACATTTATTTGGAAGAGAGGCCTTTTCATGCTCTAAAATCCAATATAAATAAGCTACATTCCAATGTCTCCTCCTTTCATCCCATGGAATTTGTTTGATGAGAGCACTGCACTTTAAATACAGTATCATTGTAAATTTCAAATAAAGGAAGAATATCATATTGTTAGATTTTCAATTCATAGGGAGGCAAATTGGTGACTCTATTAAACTGTCATCTTAAACTCCTTTGGAAACTTGTAAGTTTGTTCTTTCAGAATTTTACCACTGAACTAGAATAAATATAAGAAAGAGCAACAATTCAAACTTCTAACTCATTTTTTTGTGACTGTTCTCAAAACTTATTTCTACATGAAAGAATGCACAAAACAATCTTGATTACTTCAGCTAGAGTGAGTCTTACTTGGTCTTTTTTACAAACCAGAATAGAATTACCTGTCTGTATTGTATGGCATTTTAGATAATACAGTAATAGTCAGTCGTTTAATGTTGAGAGAGTCTCATATATTTGTGGGGACAGTACCTATAAAAGATAAGAAAATCACTTGGAGTAGCCTCTTTCACTCCCCAACAAAGTAAGTTTTCCAGTCAATGAACAGAATGCTTTTCCATTTATTAAAAATATTCATTTAATTTCATCAATCTTTTGTACCTTTCATTATACAAAGCTTTTCCTTTCTTATTAAATTTATTTTTCAATTTTTTTTCTTTTATAAGTAAGTGTAAATTGAATTGTTTGATTATTTCTCTGTTTGGACTAATTATCACGAATGCATAGATATTCAAGATATTTTCTAGGGCTTTCTTGTGTCTCTCAGGTTTGCTGAATTCATTTAATATTTTTTCTATTTTATGTTTGAATTCCTTATAAGTTTCCAAATAAAATATCATGATGTCTGTGAATTATAAAAAAATTATTTTATCTCCTCTGTATTTTTCTTAAATAGTGTGATGTATTTTAGGAATGAGTTCATTTTTAAATTACATTTTCATTTGTGTATATCCTAACTTATTTGTGATTCTTTTCACAGATAGAGTGTGGTGAACTTGCTTTTTTTATAGTGTGATATCAGAAACCATCAAAATAGTATGTTCTCCAAGTCAATTTCATGTATGGAGTTTAGTAGTTGAAATATCTTTAATTATCATTTCCATATAACATATTTCTTGTTACATGTTTTAGATTTCTGAATAGTTTTGAGTTGATAATAGATTCGTGAAAGTTCCAGGATTGTTTATCTAGATCTTGATGCAGTATTTCAGAAATAGGTCTGATATACTAACATTCTAAAAGGAAAAACTTCAAAAGATATAACAAAAACATCTTGAATAACGAATAACTAAATGCCAAAGCTGGATGTAATACTCAAATTTTCTTAAGAATGATTTTGGTAATATACAGTGATCATCTACAAAGCAAAATATGATTGGAGAAGTGAATTGTTATATTTCCTAAGATGGTTTCTAAGTAAATTTTATATGAAAAAGACTAAGTAATATTAGAATTTGATGGACATAAAGAACTCATAGGGAAATCTCCTAAGAAATGGAGCACATGCTCCAAACATCAGGACAGGCCAAGAATGGGGCATTACATTTTCAACTGAGCGATTTTAGAAGTACACAAACCATATCAAAGAAAAAAGTACTTTCAGATATTAAGTTATAAATTATCTTATTAATAAAGAATAAGAAAATTCTTGAGGATTGAGCATTAATATATTGGGAAGAATGCATACAAACAGAACATATGATAATTTGAGGAACATAGTACACCCACAAGTAAATCTGAGAAATTTAGCATATGTTCAAAGCATCAGTATAATGATCCATTTTTGAGCATTATCTGGTACTTACTTCATTTTCTGTCTTTGTACTTTCTGTATGATGCATTTCTTGTTTTGTAATAGCAATACATTTTTATTTCACTTTTTAATGTCATTTACATATGCTTTGTCTTTTAAGTTATTCTTTATCATTTTTACTTCTCAGCTATCAAGAATGAGCTCATTCTGTCTCCTAAATCATGTGGTCTTCTTTGTTTGATTTCTCATTTTCACATTTGGCACTCTCTCAAAATTCCAAATTGTTATGTTGATCTTTGGGTACACAGTATTTTAGAAATCACATAAGATTACCACATAATCCAACTATTCCATATCTTATCCTTTATAGTTTTACTCATTTATCTTTAAATTCATTGTTAGCTTTTGAAAGTTAAATTGAATATTACATACATTTAAAAATCTTTCCTATGAATATTGTGATGTGTGCTGCAGTAATTACTTAATTTATTCCTTGATTTGGAAATTTTCCATTTTTTACACTTTAATTTTGATTGTCTAGTTTTCAACAGTCTTTCTTAAATATTGTTTACTCTTTTATCCTTTTTTCACTTTTACTTTTAAACGGCAATATATTTTGTACTATATTACAAGTATACCACATTTTGCTTGTTTCAGTATTTAAAACTACATGTACTATTAGTCTCAATCTTTTCTTTAAGTTGACAGTGTGAACTGATTAAGACACTAGAAACATGTGACGAACTTAGTTCACTTTTTAATTTGTGTTCTGAATCTTCCTATAAATTATACATTTTCTTGGTAACATTTATCTACATACTATTCAGTAGCCATATTAGGCTGATGTGACTGTATACCTTTTCAAGGTAATATAGTTTTATTTTCTCTTTTTAGGAGAGTTTAAATTCAGCCTTTACTTTGAAAGTTCTTGTGTATTACAGTATGTCTATCTATATGCATCATTCATTTTTTATCATTCTGATAAAATTTGACTTTTCTGGAATTTCCCTCTTTTTAAATATAATTTTAACAATTTATTTCAGCACTCTTAAATATATTCTCTTTATTTTCTATTTTTTAAAAAATATTCATTTCTTAATCACAATACATCTTTTACTCTTTCTAAAATTATCTTTTTGATGATTTTATGTTTAAATTTGTATCTATCACTTGCTAAATCTTTAACATTCTAGTTTAATCCTGTCTGGACACTGTGAATATGTTCACATGTTCGTTGACCTTTTCATTATGAGGTCAGAACTCCATCAAAATCATATGTTGGATTTGTGAACTTCAATTACAAAGAGCCAACTAGACCTGTCTGATAATTTATCCTTCATAGGGAAGATAGTTTCTACCTATACTAGTTTTTATACATTTTTAATTTATCTAAGAATTTTAGAATTTCATTAGAATATACCTTGGTATATTTATATTCCTTTTATTATTACTGTAATGTTTTGGCAAGATAAAATTTATGTCTTCTGGAACCTTTTCAGGGTAACTATATAGGTCGGTTTTTCAGCAGTCTTTCACATAAATTTGTTACTACTTATTTGCTCCTCCATTTATTTATAAATGCTTTTCTCAAGATGTATTTTGTTTTCTAAATTGGAATGCTTTCTTGGCACTTGATTCGATTTATTAATTAATTTTATTCACTTGTCTTTATATCCAAGAATGGGGTTCATTCTGGCACTGGTAACATATACCCCTGTTGCTGGCATCTTCATTGTGAGGTTAGATACTGTCACAATTCTATTGTCAGGGTGACATTCATGACAGCTCAGTAAGCTTCAGCTTATACTGGTCTTATTACTCATCGTGTGCAGGTAAAATATTTTACAGAATTTTCTACATTGTTATGTAAACATAGCTATTGCTTGAATGTTGAAATTCTAGTATACGTAGGCTTAGCATGTTTCCTTTTTGATTATTTGGTTATTTGGTGAGGTAGCTGTTTAATACATATCTTTGTAAGTTATTTCCTTCTTTTATTTATTATAACTTTAATGATCTGTTTTTCATCAGTGTCTCATGTGTACATGCCAGTACAACATTGTTTCTTCCAAATTATTTACCTCTGTATTTATATATTTTACTCTAATATATGAATATTTATGTTCTTCAATTTTATGCTTTTAAATTGTGTAAATCTTTTATAATCTTCAGTAAATCAATCTGATCTGAAGAAAATGGTTTCATCATTCTTGACTGTTTCGTTGTGTGGTCAACAACTTCATCAAAATTCAACACTGTCCTGTTCATAAACACTATCTCCATTTTTTGCTTTTCTGCTTTTAACGCAGTTTGAACTCAGTATCTCCATGTGTGTGCTATACCACTTAATCCTCAACTTCAGCCCTTTATAGTAGGGTTACATTTGAGATAGGGTCTCACTTTTTGCCTAGGCTGCCCTGAGCCAAGATTTTCCTATTTTTACACTTTTTAACATTGCAAGAATGACAGGCTCCTGCCACAACTCCCAGAATTTATTAGCTGATATGCAGGCTCACAAATTCTTTTTGTCTCCAGGGCTGTCCTGGAACTGTGATGCTCCTAATCTCAGTTTTATGAGTAGCTTGGGATCACAGTACATGGTACTGTATCCTGCTCTTGGATGAGACAGAATCTCATGAATTCCCTGCCCAGTTTGGTCTCAAAGATTGATCCCTTCAATCAAAGCCTCCCAAGTAGGTAAGATGATAGGCATGAGCCACTGGTCCCCAACTAGAAGTACAGTCTTGAACAGGTATATATGAATAATCTATAAACTCATTTTCCAGGGATCACATTTCTCTATATCCTGGATATTTAGGGGATTCAACCTCATTTTTTTCTTTTTAGAGATGCTATAGATTATATTTACATATTGATATCTTTCAGAAGTTTTTTGGTGTATAGTATGATATTTGTTTAGTGTATTCTGCACTTTTCTTCTTTTGTTAAATTTAATTTTAGTAGTCTTTTTCAGCAGTATCTCATATATAGTTGTGACTTTATTATTGTTCACTCCAATTTATTCTTCTGTGATATCTCTTAGCACAGCATATTGAGACATGAGAATACACTCCTTTATGACTTTTGTTAGAATTTAATATTCTGTTCTGGGAATGGGGCAGTGTGGCCATCTTTGTTGCCTTTTTCATTATGAACTTGGATTATTCCAAAATGTTTTTCAAATTTCTGTTCACCTTCATGTGTACAGTTTCAAAGAAATCTTAGATAAGTCCTGTTATTCTTTTCCTTACTTTTCCCTTTATTCTGACTTTAGGGAGTTTACATTATACATGACTTTCAAAAAATCCAACAGGTTTTGTCCATGTATTGTTTTATTTCTATTACTATTTACCTGTTTATGGAATATTTGTTTGAATTATTTATTACATTCTGAAATTAGTTTTAACTCCAGTATTAATGGACTTTTAGAAAAACATATTCCTTTGTATATTTTATATTTGTGATCACTGTTTTCAAGTTATTAATATTTTTCTATAATAATCTTATGTGTATTTTATGTCACAAGGTTTGTTTATATTGTTATTCTTAATTCTTAAAAAATTGTATTCATTTATTGAATATAAATTCACTCTCTGCCTAGGCAAAGCTAAATAATGGAAGGATATGGCTTTCTTGGTTGGATTTTTCATTGTGAAGTCACAGTTCTCAAGCTTCTATCTGAATTGTCCTCGAAATGTTCATATACCCAGGGTTTCTTAATCACCTTAAAATAGTCTGATTATTCATCTTTTCCAGGTAAGACATTTTTTGGGCTTCTGACTTTATCGTTCATTTTGTTCTAGTAACTTATCCTGCAATATAGTATTTTTTGTCATTGTTTTTTCTAAACCTTCCATAAAGACTTTGTGGCATGGTTTGAACAGTCTCCCTGAGACATGATTGTTCTGGTTATTTGTCAAGGTTGCTTTATTGACTTGTGAGAATGGATGTTTTTCCTTTTTCCCCAAACATGCATTGGATAATTATTCAATTTTATCACACATATGTAGTAAAAATTACTATTTTGCCACTTCAGAAAATTTATTTTCCTCTTTGTTTAGTCTCATTGTGTTTTTACAAAATTTGGAATGTAGTATAAGGACTTTCTTTTTAATTTATATTACCCTTTTCATAAATTTTTACTTATTTAGATTGGATAATTTTGGCCCAGTTAACCTGAACACCTTTATCATTGTGATTCCAGAAACACACTCAAAACTCTTTGTTTTCATTGTCACTTTTAGGAATACAGTGTTTAGAAGCCAGCTGAAACCGTGAATTTTATATTTGTTACATTTTCTAGGTTTGCATGGGATTTTGAGTTAATCCTAGACTCTTGAGAGTTTCATGAACATACATATATATTTATCATTATCTTTTCAACAAGATTTTGATATATGGAGGAGGGAAATTTATAAATATGTCTCTTCAGGTGTTTTTATGTGTTTTAAAATCAATTTTAACAGGTATTATTTCAGCACTGTCATGCACATTTCTCAATACATTATTTCTCCATCCACATTATTTATTAAGTCTTTCTTCACAGTATAACATTATATCTGAAAGCAGGTTTATTTTGATTTTCTTCTTTCTATCAGAGGTTCAGGGAAAATTTAATGCTTTCAGACAAGGTCCATGCCCTCATCTTCTAAAGCAATGTCTTTGTGATTTCTGTATTATGTTCAATTTCTAGTATGTTCTGGTCATCTTCATGTTCAGTGATTAGAATTCACATTGTGTCTTTTTTGCAGATGCTGACTAGGTTTTAAATGCATCCCTTTTTTTTAAATTATATCTAGATGTTGTCATCTTTTAAAATTATTCAGACATGTAGTGACTGTTTTGTTATGCCTTCTGGGTTTTTTCTTCTTTTCTGAAATGTACCAGTAATTGTCCCTTTTGCAATTTCCTAATATGGTTTTTTAGTTCCATTACATCTTCTTTGAAACTGCTCATTCTTATTGTTTTTATACTATTGTATTTTCTACTGAGTGATTTTTTTCCTTCTATGCTTCTCCATAAATTTCAATTTATCTCTATTAACTTGTTTTATATCATGGACTTGGCCTATTCTGGTACAAAGATTGTGGACCTCATTATTTATTCCTTTACATTAACAGTTCTGAAGATATCAAGTTTGTTGCACATCCTATCCATATATTGGACTGAAATCCTTCTTTGTTCAGTCTAATTTTGGTCCCACACAGTGAAATTTTTACAATTTCTGGATGATAGTGGGGTTAATTATTTTCTTTGTTACTGAAGATATATTACAGTCACAATGCTTGTGATATTGTTATTATGCCAGTATGTTGCAGAATGATTATGTTTTGTGGATGGATTTTTTTCAGTTTTCCTTAAAATACATCAGTCTATTTATTCAGTTTCACCTCTCATATGTAATGTTATTTTTTATTTGAAAATATTCTCTTTTTATCTCTATAATTTCAATGTGCTTTTTTCATAAATTGTGTAATGTATTTAAGAATGTGTTTGCTTTACATTTATTTGTCTCTTTCTGTAATCTGTATTAGCATAGACAGGCAAGTCTTAGTTTAACTTTCCTGTGGCTATCTTTATTTTGTCATTGTGGTGTCAGACAATCCCTAAATGTTCTTTTTTGTTCTGCTAACCTTCATATACACAGTGCTTAGCAGTCAGCTGAAACCATTCCATTAATTTAGTTTCCTATGTATTATATATTTATTACATTTTCTAGATTTCTATGGAGTTTTCTCTTTATTTTGGATTTGTGAAAATTTATAGTGTATGTTTGAGTTTAGGTATAACTTTTCTTCATGATTACTCTGGTAAGCAGATGGTAATTTTAAGGTATGTATTTTTGGCTTCTTTTTTTCCATTTTTGTGATGGAATATATAAGGAACGTTATTCATGTAGTTCATTGTACACATCACAATGTTTTATTGCTCTATCTACATTACCAAATTTATAATACTTTCATCACAGGATAACTAATAAATAAAGCTTGGTAATCAGTTTGTTTTTCTTTTCATTTCATTTTTTGTCTACATTTCTAGCTCTCATCAGTGAATATTGATGATCTTAGGCTAGGCATATCCTAAAGCTTGGGCCATGTGCTGAGTTCCTTTTGAGATGTTTTTGTGAATTCTCAGATTTTGCTTAAATTCTTATATGTCCAGTTTATGTACAGGGACAGGTCCATAGTGATAAACAAAAAACTAGGTTATGGCAACCTGATAATATGGCAACCTGATAATTCACATTTTCCACTCAGTTTTTGCTCTGGAGACATTGACTGGATTTTAACCAATCCCTTTTCTCATGAAAAATACAATGTATTCTATCTAGGTGTTGACACATTTCTATAATGGTTATTTTGTTAAGTGTACCTAATTTTTTATTCATGCCTATTGAATTTTTACTTCATTTTTAGAATATAGTTTTAAAGTCCCTTGCCCTTCCAGTGGCTGTTAATTACTTTTCTTTCTATTGTATTTTCTTTGAACTTGGTCCTTTTCTATCATTATCATACAAACGTATTTTCTACCATGATAACTTTGTGCCTGTTTTCTTTGTGTATATTAGTGTGAATTTCTACCCATCTCAATAAACATATATCATATCCCAGTTTGTCCTTTCCTGCCACATGGAATTGTGTTCCTTCTCTTCTATCCTTTTCAATCAGAGACTAAACTTTCAGCAGTATTCTTGGGTTTCTTGTTACAAAGTGAGTAGGGTGGGAGTCAACTTACTTTATTATGATTTTTCAAATTCTCAGGGAAAATATTGATTCCTTTTATGGATTGGGATGATTTACATTTTTCTTTCTGATGAAAATTGAAATAGAATCTAAACATTGTGTCATGTTCATTTTGTGTTTTTTGTATATGTAACAGTACTGATTAATTGACTTTATGTTCTTTTTGTCCTTGAAACACAATATTCAATTTTTCATTCTTATATCACATAATAACATTTTTATTTTTGTATATCTTTTATTTTAAATTTTTATTCATCTCAATGTTAAATGCTAGTTTAATTTCAATATATTCTTCCTAAAAAGTGAAACGCAATTTAAGAAGTTTCTTTCAAATTTTTATGTCCTTTTATGGAAATCTTTTAGTAAAATTGGCTATTATTGGTGCTAGTAATCTATGGACACCTTGAATTATTTCTCACCAAAAAATAAGAAGCAACTTCTGATCTCTGCCTCCTAGTAGCTAGGATTCTCACAGGCTCAAGTGACCATCACCTGGCTGTGTTGGGTATTATCGAGATAGGGTCTAGTGAACTATTTGCCTGAGGCTGGTTTTGAATTGTGATGCCCAGTCTCCTGCATACTGGGTGTCTTCTGGCTCCAGCGTCTCTACCCCACTGTTGCAGAAGCCTCTCTGGAGAGTTGGTTTTCAAACCTGGGGGCTTCCGGGCTACCCCCAATCTCCACCACCAGGGTTCTGCTCTGCTGGCAGAAGCAGCTGGAAATGAAAGTCATTTGTCCAGCATTGGAGGCAGAAGACTTGCACAGGCATAGCCCACGATTTTCTGAGGGAATCCTCAAAACTGGATGGTCTGCCTGCCTAGTGCATTGCTTAGCACTTTTGCCTTACAAGCTTCCTATATAGGGATGGCAAGGTGCTCATTTTCTGACAGCCAGGTTCCCTTGAAAATAATGTTATAAAAGAATGCAAATGGAAAGGAGAGAAGGAGAGGGAGAAGAAGAGGTTTGCTGGGGAGAGGAAGCCAAGGTATAGGATCCAGGTCTGTCAGAGTCACAAGAGAGGAGCAGGAGTTCTTTCCACTACTGCCCATCCCCACTGGGAGCTATGATAGGGCCTGGCTTGTGTGCTGAGTACAATGGGAACCTGAGCACTTCAGCAGGCAGACCTTTGGTCACATTTGGATCCCAAGTCCCCATCGCCCAAATCTCTACAAGCTCACAGCTATCAGAGGTCAGAAAACCAAAAGGTTCTTTCCTTTGCAGCCCAATGGGCTTCTTCCCACCTAGCATGGTGTGAGTGGACAGGTTGGTTTGTGCAGGCAGGGAAACAGAAACAGAAGAGGCTAAGTCTTCACCCAGAGCTTGAGTCACAGACATAGATGAAGACTGTCCTGCTCCTGTAATTCAGGTGGTTGGAGAAAGAGGAGACCTAACAAAAGTCACTGTCATCAAAGTCCCTTGAGACAGCTCAGAGGTCGGGAAGCAGGAGGATACTGCTCCTGGTCTACTGAGAGCAGCCTGGCCACCTTCCCGACCTGGAGTTCCATGACCCAGAGAGCACCACTGGGATTTGGCACACATGGTGCTGAAGACAGACTGGAAAGGAACCCACAGCATCCTGCTAACTGGGAGAAGTGGGAGGTGAGGACCAGCACAGCAGTGGCTCCACCAGCCCTGGCTCAATTCCTGGTCACCTGGCATAAAGGTAACTCTTTTCTTTCAGTATGGTCTTCTACCTTGACCTAAGATAGTTTGAATAGTTCTGTGATGCTCTAATGGCTAGGATTCAGAACTTTCACTTCTGCTGCAGCTTGGGTTTGAGTCCCAGTCAGGGAAGGAAGTCTTTTTGCCACCACAAGCTTGCTCTTCAATTTTGTTCATCTCAAGGTCTAGAAGCAGCACAGCCCACATCCCAAATCACAAAATAGAAAAAAGCTTCAGGTAGGGCTCGGGTTTTGCTTGGCAGCACAGGCTAAGCTTGTGAAGCTGTGGTGGAGCTGCTGGACTGCGACTCATCAGCACTCAACCCCGGTCCGGGTCCATTTATGACAGAGGATTCAGGCACAGCCAGGGATATCAGTTCTAAGCCCTTCTCAATTAAAAAAGCAAGCCAACAAATAAAAAACAACAAACCACTAAGTAAAGAACAGACACCTGAATAATGAAGGACAAGAAAGAAAAACAGGTCACACTAAGGGGAGTGCACCAAAGGGAGGGGGAGAGTAAAAAAAGGAAGTAAAGAAGGTGATGTCCTTTCTATACAAGAATGAATATAGAATTTTTAAACCTGTTGAACTCACCCAAAGAAGAAGACTAAGGTAGAAAGTAGAAAAATGAAGGTGATGAACCATTTCAGGATACAACACATAAATACATGGAAATGTCATAATGACACTCTATAGATACCTTAAACAAACAAAACGTCTCTCTTTTTTCCCAAAAACTGGGGACAGGAAGATAAAAACAGGTCCTGTCTGGGGGTTGATACCAGTGGGAGGGAGGAGAATCAAAGAAGTAAGAGGGTGAATATGGTGGAAATATTACAAACATGTATGAAGATGAAAAAATGACACCTGTTGAAACCTGTTGAAGAACTTGTCATGGTTGCAGTGGCACCTCCTCATGCTGGGTCTCCCAAGTTTCATGCTTACTGGAAATTATTCATGTATCAATACTCAGACCAAGTTAGTGAAAACTGCCATCATCCTAGCATGTTCTATATGCTAAGCCCACCTTCTCTCTGCTTGGACATCACCATTCTGACAAGCATGGTATCATGAACCGATAATTAAGATGAGTTATTTCTCTTTTCTTTCTTTTTTTAAATTTTTGCTGTACTGGGACTTGAACTCAGGGTCTTCACCTTGAGCCACTCCACTGGTCCTATTTTTGTAATGCGTTTTTCAAGATAGGGTGTCGAGAAACTATTTGCCCCTGTTGGCTTCCAACTGCAATCCTCCTGATCACTGCCTCCTGAGTAGCTGGGATTACAGGTGGGAGTCACAGGTGCCCGGCTATTTTTCCTTCCTGATTGTAACATGAATGAATGTACTCCCTTTAACATTGCTCCCCAGAAGACATAGCTCTAATATATACCCTTTCCAGTGTAAGTTCATACTTACCTAATACTGAATAATAGTCATTTAAATGAGCAAAAACGGAGGTAGTTGCAATCATATTTGGGGGAAAGTATAAGTTAGTACAATGTTTTCTGAACAATGCTGCAATATACACAAAAATCCTTGAGCTGTATTCTGCTACATTTTTTATTAGAAATTTATAGTTTAACTAAAAGCTATATTTTTAAACACATGATATATCAAGTTTATGTCCTGGCCATGACAAACATGGCAGTGACAGGCCCTTGATGTTAAGCACCATCATCACAATCTATAAAGAAGAGAAAAATGGGCATACAGAAGAAAGATGGTTAATACTCCCCTGAATGTGAAGAAAGGCAAGCCCAGTAATGTCCATAGGAAAAACTAACAGTCCCTCCCAGAAACACATTTATAATCAAGATGCTGAAAGACAAAGTGTGAATGGTCAGGAAGAAATCAATGATTAAATTTCCAAAACTCACCAATAAGGTCAACAGACAGTTTATCATCAGAAATTGTTAAGGCTACCAGTCTTTGGAATGACATATTTAATATGCTTAAGACAATGTTCAAATTTACTTCAGAGACACAGCAGAGATCTCCCCATCAAAGCCACCCAGAGCAGAAGACTGCACTCCCACAAGCCAGGCACACACTTCTGGGGTTCCACAGGCAGCAGGTACAGGAGTTCCCTGGATGGCACACCAGATCCATGTACTATGGGGATCTGTTTCCCTTTTAAGGCTCACCAAGCACACAGTGGACAGCTTGCTCCTTTAATCCTAGGTACTCAGGAAAGAGAGACCAGGAGAGACCCTGGGGAAAAAAATCATCACACACACACACACACACACACAAAAGTAGTGGAGGAGTGGCTCAAGGTGTAGTCCCTGAGTTCAAACTCCAGTATTGTAAAGAGAAAAGAAAAAAAAAACCAAATACAAGAAGAAAAGGGCTGTTGGATTGGCTTAAGGGGTACAGTGTGTTCCTAGCCCTACCAAAAGTATTTAGAATACACAAGGGGGTTTTTCGTTTGGAATAGGACATGCATGACTTTAGAATTTTCCAGGTCATTTCATGTAAAGTATTCAAATTCTTTAAAGTGCTAGAGCATTCAACATTCATCCTATTACCAATCTGTTTTTTTTCCTTCTACCTACCACTGATATCATACATTTAATCTACAGATAAGCCTTTTTCCCTCCCCAAGAGCTTGATTCAGCAAGAAAGGAAGCACAAAGGGCTTTTTAAAAATCCCATTGATAGCAACCTTGGATGCCACTGGGGATCCTGGAAACTGAACCTGGGGAGAGGAATATTTGAAGATGCACCTCCAAATCAGGATTCCTCTGTGTGACTGGACTCTGACTTGGAGTAGGGATCAGGTCAAGGCCAGTGCAAGACAAGTTCTAAGAGCCACTAAAACAGGTCAACCACCTCCTAGACATCACCTATCCAGACAATTCTGGAAAGCTCTAGAGAATTTCCCCCTAACTTTCACCCTGCAAGACACAGGCAACCAGGTAAGAGCAAGGGGATAGCAGCACTTCAGCCCAAAAGGTTTCACTTCCCTGGTAGCTCCAGAGCTCAGATTGACCCAAGACTCCACTAGACAGGCACCAAAGCAACCAGGGGGAGTTAGGAGGGCAGCCTGTGCTGGCAGGATATCAGTGTCAGAGCAGAACTGGTGGGCCTGGCCTGGACATTCAGGTAAAGCCAAACAAATGCCCAACTGAAACTTCTATTTCAGTCTGACAGAAGAAGCAAGGGATGTGTGTGTCCTTTTTCTTTTTTCTTTCTTTGTTTCTTTTTTTTTCTGTAGTACTGCAGTTTGAACTCAGAGGCAAGCACTCTAGCACTTGAACCACTCCACCAGCACAAGAGGGTGTCCTTGAGAGGACAGAGCCTTCCCTTGTTTTCCCAGAAAAAGTCCCAAAGTCACTGGCTCTGAGGAGCACCACACCAGTGAAAATACTGACTTGCTCTGCTTGGGCTCCCTGCCCCTGACAGGGCTCCAGCTCAGCACCCAGCTCATGTGTGTGCTGTGCTGCTCCGTCGGGGACCATACAGAGAAGGAGTGTGGGTGCTGTACCTATGGGTTGCAGAACATGACCCCAAGGCCTTTGTCTGGGCATAGGCCATCAATGTCTGGGCTCCTGTTATGCAATGTCAACCCCAATCCACACAGGACCATAGCACCTCTCTGCCTTCCCTGCCCCACAACACACACCCACTCAATAGGTCTGGTTGCACTTTCATGAGCTCCTTCTTCTCAGTGCCTCCCAGTGTCCTGGAAAGTCAGTGTCTCAGCATCCTATTGCTCTTGCTTACTCTGTTAAACTCAGTTGAAGCCCGAGAGTTTAATCTGTCCTTGGTTTTGGACAGTACTATAGCAAAGATGATGATCTGACATTTCTGTTTTTAAGGGTGTGATGAAAATAAACCACTGAACATGTTGTGAGAAACTATGAGAGCAGTGATGATGGGAATTCAAGCCTCTTTAGGCTGGCGTTAGAAAACAAGAATCTCAGTCAAGCTCCGACTTCAAAAAAGCAAGAATGGGTGGAGAAAAGAAACCAAATAGTTCACCAGATGCTATCCTGAAAAAAATTCATCACAAAAAAATGCTGGTGGAGTGGCTTAAGGTACAGGCCCTGAGTTCAAGTCCCAGTATGGCAAATGAACAAACAAACAAAAATGAGATGGAGGAAAATAATCAAGCTAAGGGCAGCAATCCATTGTTGTGAAATCAGAAAAACATTAGAGAAAACCAATGAAGCAAAAACTTCAAAGACTTGGAAAACAAAGAACGGAGGACACAAATTGCAGGAACCAGAAATGGAAGTCTACAGCCCTGGCAGTCTTCCCAATATCAAGAAGATAATAAGGAAAAATACAAATAGCAATATACACATGAATTAGACAATCCAGAATGACTGGACCAGTTGCTTTTAAGTAGAAAAAAAAATCACATCTTACCTTTTACAAAGCAGACCTTTTAATCTTACAACCAGAAGGGAAGTTGGAGTCCTTTTTAAAAAAATCCATGAAAATAACCTTCAGCTCCAGCTGGTTTCATTGGAGAAATTCTGCAACAATTTATGGAAGAATTTACACCGATTATATGATCTCTTCCAGAAAATCCTGGAGGTGAGAACACTTTCCAGCTGTTTCTCTGAAGCTATGATTGCTGTGATTCCAAAGTGAGTCAACAAAAATAGAATAAATAATAAAACTACAGACAAAATAGCTTTCATAAATATTGGTGAAAAAAATTCATAAGCAAAGGTTAGCAAATAGATTTTAGCAACCTATGAAAGGAAATGTAAACTATGAACATCTGGGTGTTATCTCAGGATAGAAGGGTGTTTTCAAAATTTGAAAACCATCTCTAGAACGATAATAACATGAATTAGTCTATTGATGAAGAAAAAGCGCTGACACAATTCAGTGCCCATTCATGATAAAGCTGCTCACAAAATGGGAAGAGAAAGAAATTTCCACCACTTCATAAAGAAAGGCTACAAAAAAAAGTAAGCAAACAATCGCCACAGAAACAAAAACAAAATGTCTTCCACTAAGCTTGATAACAAAACAAGGAAGTGTGCTCTGAGCACTGCAATTTCCCAGGAGCATTCTAAGTGGAGGGATAAAGACAAAGAAAAGGAAGTAAATGGCCTACCTTGACAAGATGAAATGTGTGTACTTTTTGTTCAGGGCAATGCACATAAAGCAAATAGGAAGGGAATCTGAATGTTGGAAAAAAGAAAGCAGAAAGATCGCAGCATGGAGACCGGAGAAGGCCAGGTGGTGTGTTCTGGCCTTCTTTTCCCCCATCTATCTCAGGGTTAGTGCTAATGGAATCTGCAACCCAGGAATGTCAAGAGATGCCAGGTTAAAGGGGTCCAATTCTATCCTGCTCTCCACAGTCAAAAGAACAAGAAAAAGGAAAGTTGAATGACCTAGAAGACATCTTCATAATGTGGGCAGGAAGGATTGAAAGTTGCACCATATGTCCCTGGATGGGCTTGAACCACCAACATTTTTTTTTCCTTTTTCTTTTATTATTCATACGTGCATAAAGGCTTGGTTGATTTCTCCCCCCTGCCCCCACCCCCTCCCTTACCACCCAGTCTTCCCCCTTCCTCTCCCCTCCCAATACCCAGCAGAAACTATTTTGCCCTTATTTCTAATTTTGTTGTAGAGAGAGTATAAGCAATAATAGGAAGGAACAAGGGTTTTTGCTGGTTGAGATAAGGATAGCTATACAGGGCATTGACTCACATTGATTTCCTGTGCGTGGGTGTTACCTTCTAGGTTAATTCTTCTTGAACTAACCTTTTCCTGTTCCCCTTTTCCTATTGGCCTCAGTTGCTTTTAAGGTATCTGCTTTAGTTTCTCTGCGTTAAGGGCAACAAATGCTAGCTAATTTTTTAGGTGTCTTACCTATCCTCACCCCTCCCTTGTGTGCTCTTGCTTTTATCATGTGCTCATAGTCCAATCCCCTTGTTGTGTTTACCCTTGATCTAATGTCCACATATGAGGGAGAACATACGATCTTTGGTCTTTTGGGCCAGGTTAACCTCACTCAGAATAATGTTCTCCAATTCCATCCATTTACCAGTGAATGATAACATTTCATTCTTCTTCATGGCTGCATAGAATTCCATTGTGTATAGATACCACATTTTCTTAATCCATTCATCACTGGTGGGGCATCTTGGCTGTTTCCATAACTTGGCTATTGTGAATAGTGCTGCAATAAACATGGGTGTGCAGGTGCCTCTGGAGTAACAGTCTTTTGGGTATATCCCCAAGAGTGGTATTGCTGGATCAAATGGTAGATCGATGTCCAGCTTTTTAAGTAGCCTCCAAATTTTTTTCCAGAGTGGTTGTACTAGTCTACATTCCCACCAACAGTGTAAGAGGGTTCCTTTTTCCCTGCATCCTCAACAACACCTGTTGTTGGGAACCACCAACATTTTGGTTAGCAGCCAAAAGGGCTAATCAATTGCGCCACACAGCCTTAAGGACGGCTTCTGCTCAGGAGGCACAGGGAGTGTCAGTCACTGCGCGCCAAACCCCCAGAGCCCACCAGCCTCGCAGGGCGCCCACTGAGCTGCAAAGCCTTGGATTACATGGAGACGTGGGCAGTGCCCTGTGAGCTTGGCACGTTGGAAACCCACCAAATGGGGCCTGAGGGTGCCCTATGTCCTTGACGTGGGCTGCCCTTCGACTGCTTCAGAAGCCGGCCCTCGCCTCACTCTTCCCATTCTCTACTTGCTGTTGCCCAGGAAACCGGCACAGTGTCCCCTACCAAACTGGTGTGGCAAAGCGTCCGCTGATATCTGGGATTCTTGCGCCATCACTGGGGCTGCGCCATCACTGAGGCTTCCCCATCACAGGGTTTATCCCTGAACTGGACTAATGGGGTAGAAGAAGAATTCTTGGAATGAAATCTTGTTTAAGAGAGTGAATGTGATCCTCAGAAGGCAAAATACAAAGAAAACAGTAGGAACAGCAAGCAAACCAACAACAGAGGAACAGCAGAAATAGAATTTGGCTGGTTCAAGTAAAATGGGTCTGTTCAAAGCCACAGCTTTGAAGTCTAGGGAAATATTGATGAAACTTTTGTTTTTCATGACATAAAGTTTTAGGCCTTGACCAGTGAGTGGTTCAATTCCTTTTCCAAATACATCCTAAAACAAGGGTACCAGTAAGGTATTGGTGGTGCAGTAGTAGAATTCTCACTTCCCACGTGGGAGACCCAGATTCTATTCCTGGCCAGTGCAGGCTTGTTTTTCCCCCACCACTGCTTTTGAGTTATCAGGCAAATCAGTCCTTTCCACTTTCTGACTTCTAGGAAAGTCCACCAGAGAGAAAATAAATGCAATATACATACTTGATCCCAAGGTTGTTTCCCTGACAACTACGCTTCAGGAGTATCTGGAAGAGCACACTTGGTGAATCTGTCTCCTCTCTGTTCTTTTGCATATTAGGCTAGAAAGCCAATGGTGACTTTTCCTTCCTCTGGCAGATGCCTGGAAACCAGGTTCCCATATTCAAGGATTCACTTCCTGGACGTTGTACAAGCCACTGGGCTACTCTCTGTAAGGAAAAGAGAATACAGAAGGAGATTCCCTAAGGAAGAAGAGCTGTGAGCAGGAAACATGGTCAGTGGTGGGTTTGATTGTAAAAGTGCCAGAAAGATCAAAACTGTAATGACAAAAGACTATGGTTGAAGTATTGAAAAACAATTTAGCAATTGCCAAGTCTATTCACTGATTTTTAAAAAATGCTTATTTGAAAAAAAATTTATAGAAATTAGACCTTAGACAAGTTTTTTTTTAGTAAAATTCAAAAACAAACTTTAAACCCCATTTACAAGCTCCTAATTAGGCAGCGAAAACAGCTAATGGACTTCTAAAACAGCCTATATTTTCCTTGGTCCCTAGTCTAAGAGTTGATTCCTGAATGCCTGGTTTTTATTTAGACCTGATATAGTTAATCCATTTTCTTTAATACAGCCTTTGCATATTTACAACAATAACACATGTAAGCATGTATATTAATTTAGAGTTACTCTCAGACAGACTTTTTTGATTTTTTTAAATTTATAAAATGATAATTTTATTTGATTTATGATTATATTAGCACATAATAGTTGTACAGGGAGATATACTGTGATATTTACATATGTATTTAAAAGGTATCTTAGTTGGATTTACCCACTCCGTCATTCTCCCTGTTCCCCCCTCCCTCCCTTCTTAGAACAATTTCAACAAATTTCATTCTTCTATTTTCATATATGGATACAAAACATATCCACCATATACATCCTCCTTCCCTCTTTCTGTGTGACTCCTCCCCCCACTGATATCCACCACAGGAAAAAATTTTCTTTTCCCTCATGCCCTTCATTTTCTTAATTCAGTGTATATTGATAGTCCAAGGGGGTTTCACCTTGGTACTTCAGGTCTGTATATATTGTGTTTTTGAAATTAACTCTGCCCCCTCCATTACCCAGTCATTCTCTACCACCATGCTCCCTTAATATTCAGCAGCTCCCTGTACAGTTCATTACATTATATTTACATATAGCTGGGTTGTTTCAATATTTTTCTTTTTTTAACTCGTTCTTTAACACTTTCTTTATCTCTCCCACCTCTGTAGCCCCATCAGGCAGACTCTCTAATACAATTTTGTTCTCTCTGTCACTATGTACATTTATACATGAGTATATGTATGATCATATATGTTTCTATATATACATTTAACTTATAGGTCTATCTTCCACATATAAGAGAAAACACATGACCTTTGATTCTTTAAGTTTACTTTTAGCCATAGATTAATTGCAATCCTCCTTAGAGGGTAACAAGATGCCACAGACCTCATGCTTGCCCTCCTAATTTGCATCATGGCAGCAGAGATGGCCCATGTGGAGTTGGGTTCCTGGGGGAGGCATGGCAGCCCCTGCCACATGGCAGCATTTCCCCACCCACTCCAGACTTGTCTGTGAGCTGCAGGTTTTTCCAAAGTGCTTTCAGATGGAACATAAAGCCATGTTACACACAACATGCAAACAGAACAGATAACAAATGGGGAACTTTTCTCATGTTTAGGGCCACAGAGACCAAAGGTGGTGGAACCAAATATTAAGGGGCACTCCCAAACTAAAGAGGCTTGTTCTAATTCCTGAGAGGCTGGGAAGAGAAAGAAGACAAATGGAAGACTCCTAAATCTACGTGGACTTTGACAAACAGTGCAAAAAGGAAAGAAAGTCTGGGGAGTAAAAGGCAGAAGGTGGAACAGCAAAGTCAGCCTGGGAGATTTCCAGAGGAAAGAAATAGGGAGGGAGATTTAATTCCTCATGAAGGAGAGTCAAAATAGGATGCATTGGACCTATGTCCCTGTATTTCCTGATCTTGAGATAAGGACATGAAGGAAGCAGGTCTATTTTTTTTTCACGATTTTCCTTACTGATTTCCATAGTGGCTCCCATAGTTTTCAATCCCACCAACAGTGTATATGAGTTCTTTTTCCTCCACATACTTATGAGCTGTTGCTTGTTTTCTTATCATTCTGACTGGGGTGAGATGGAATCTCATTGTAGTTTTCATTTGCATTTCCTTTAGGCCAAAGATCTTGAACATTTCTGCCTGTATTAATTACTCATTTGTACTTCTCCTGAGAACTATCCATTCAGTTCATTTGCCCATTTTTAATTACCTTCTTTGCACTTTTGTTGTTTAATTTTTTTGAGATCTTTATATGTCCAGATAGAAATCTTTTATGTGTTGAATACCCATTCTATTCTATGGGATGTCTCCCATTCTATGGGATGTCTCTTGATTCTGGTAACTGTTTCTCTTGATGCACATGAGCTCTTTAAGTTACTTCAACCCCATTTGGCTATTCTTGCTCTTATTTCTGGGTAATTGAAGTTCTATTTGAAAATAATAGCTTATGTCCACATCTTCTAGAATTTTCCCTATGTTTTCCTGTAATAGTTTCAAATATTACATTAAGATCTTTGATACCTTTTGAAATGACTTTTGTATAGGGGGAGTGATCACTGGACAGTTTCGGTCTTCCGAATGTAGTACCCAATCTTTTCAGGGCCATGTGTTAAAGATGCTGTCCTCTCTGCATTGTATGTTTTTGGTTCCTTTGTCAGAAATCAGATGGCTCTTTGTTCAGTGTGTTTATTTCTGTGTCCTCTATTCTTTTCCATTGGCCTTTTTTACTGTTATACTGTTGCTATTTTTGTTACTGTCCCTTCAGTATAATTTGAAGTCCAGTATTATGATACTTCCAACATTACTCTTTCTGCTTTTGCTATTCAGGGTCTTTTATGTTTTAGGATTAATTTTTCCACTTCTGCAAAAGTTGATGTTGCAATTTTGATGGCAACTGCATTAACTCAGTAGATTGCTTTCAGTAGTATAGCCGTTTTCACAACATTAAATCCACATGCCAATAAACAGGCAAGATCTTTCCATCTTCTAGTGTCCTTTTCAATTTTATTTGGTAAAGTTTATTGTTTTCATTGCAGAACACTTTCAAATCCTTAGTTAAGTTTGTTTGTTCATGTGTGGAGTTAACCTATGTGTCCGAGGCTGATGACTGCAGCATGTATCACGAAAGCAACAGTTTTGCAAAAAACATTTTCAAACAAGTTAACTACGTAGTGCAGGAAGTAAGGAGGAAATTGGTTTGAGATAATGAAAAGGATGCCGATGGCCCTTGTGGTGGACACAGCAATGTATAAATTCATGTCACCCCCACATGGGATATTCCTTTTGACATAGGAGTTGTACATAGAAAGTGAAGCCCAGTTTCCCTTTGGCCTCCAAGCCTCCAAGAGACTGAAACAGAGCTATTGTTTTCCTGTCTTGTTTGACAGGAAAATGAATGTTTGAGTCCCCCAAGTCTGAAGGGCATATGTTAGTAGCTGCTAGAAAATCTGAGGTGAGGTGGCCAGGAACAAGTTTGCAATGACACCAAGAGTTCCTGGGTAGGCTTGAACCACCAAGCTTTCAGTTAACAGCTGAATGCACTAACTGACTGCACCACAGAGACTCTAGCTTTGTGCCTGTTCAGGATGAGGATGTACACAGAAGGCCTGGTCACTGCAGCCACACCCTCAGGGCCTGCAGGCCTCCCAGGGTGCCTACTGAGCTGCAAAGCCTTGGATTACTTGGAGACAAGGGCGGTGCCTAGTGCACTTGGCCCATTGGAAACCCATGCAATGGGGCAGGAAGGTGCCCTATGGCTTTGACCTGCGCTGGCCCTCGATTACCTCAGAAACCTGCAACAGGCATACCTGAAGCCCCCGCGATGCTCTTCCTGTTCTCTACTGGCAGACTTCCAGGAAATCTGCCTGGTGTCTCCTCTCCCCCAACCAGGGCCAGGAAAGCTTCTGCTGCCATCTGTGCTATTCCTAAGCCATTGTTGGGGCTTCTGGGTAGTGGGGTTTTCTGTGAGGTTGCTTCCTTTGGCAACATTCCTAGAAGCTCTGTAACTTGAGGAGGTGGAAATTGCTTTCAATCCAGGCAACGCGGGACACAGAGGTGACAAAAAGGAGGTTAAGGAACAAGGTTCCGAATAATCATACTGATGGAATTGTTGGGGTCAGGTTATAGCAGTATTGTAGCTGTAGGAGAGGCTAAGAAGCAGTATCTGAGAATGGTTGCATTATCTTAGGCTCTCACCAGCACATTTAAAGTAGGCTTGTTGCTATGTGCAGGAGTGCACACCTGTATTTCCAGTTCCTGAGGAGGCTGAGGCCTGAAGATCACTGGAGCCCACAATTTCCTGACCAGCCAGAGCCAACACATTTATACCCTACATAGCTGAATTAGCATATCATATTTGTCACTGTTTCTATTCATTGACCTCCCTTATTGTTTCTTCATTTGTCTTTGATTCTCATGGTACCTTCTCTGGTGTTTTGAACATTTTGTATGATTCTTTTTTGTCTTCTTCCAGTATATAACCTCTATTTCTTTTCAAACATTTTCAGTAGTTTTTCTATCGTTCATAATATCAACTCATAACTAGTGGTGGGGAATGAATCCAAGACCTTGCACCCTCAACCATCAAGGGTCACCCTAGGATTCACCATATGTTTTAAAACTATTTCTCACAAATTTCTCAAAATCAAATTCTAAATTAAGTCTCCTGAATTCAAAGAAATTTTGAGGGTTTCCAGAGGCCCCTTGATTATCTCAAAATACTTAATATTTCCCTTATAATAAAAGACATTAATCATGCTTACTTTAGGTATTTTCTTTTAACTATTTTTTGTTAGCATACATTAGTAGTAAAGTGAGTTTCATTGTGGTAATTCCACAGATGCATGTAATTTGAACATGTTCCCCTGTTAATTGTATTCCCTTAACCCCTAATCCCTCTTTATGCCTTTCTCCAACACTGTCTGGTGGGTTTCAATATGCTGTCTTCATGTGTGTGTGTTACATACTTTCATCCTTTTACCCCTCAGTACTCTCTGTTTTCCTTTCTTCCCTCAGTCCCCTTTTCATCCTCAAGTCCATTATCACCACCAACATCATTATTATCATCACGTAGGTCTAGATTCCACCTATGAGTGAAAACAGGTGATATCTGTCTTTTTGAGTTTGGCTTATCTCACTCAACATGATAATCTCCAGGTCGATTCATCTCCTGCAAATGACATGAATTCATAATTCTTTATGGCTGAATAATACTCAGTTGTATATATTCATATATATATATATATATACACCTGTACATATATATGCATGTATATATATACATACATATAGATGCATATATACACATTGTATATTATATACCTGTATATATATATTTATAGATATGTATATCATTTTCTTTATGTATTCATTTGTTTTGGGGGCACCTAGACTGATTCCACAGCTTGGCTGTGGAACATTGTGAACAATGTTGCTATGAACATTGTTGTGTGTGTGGGTTTCTCTCCTCTGCTTATTTACACTCCTTTAGATATATGTTCAGGAGTGATATGGCAGGTTCATAAGGCAAGTCAATTTTTGATTTTTTGAGGAACATCTATGCTGAATTATATAATGATTGCACTAGTTATCATTTCCACCAATAGTGTATAAGGGTTAGTTTTCCCCAAAACTCTTGATAGTACTTGTCATTGCTTGTTTTCTTTTTTCCTTTCTTTCTTTCTTTCTTTTTTTTTTTTTTTTTGCTAGTGGAGTTCAAACTCAGAGCTTCATGCTTGTCAGGCAGGCACTGTACTAACTTAGCCACTTCACCTGTTTTGTGGTTTCTTTCCATGACAAATGCCTTTCTGAATGGGTGAGATGAAATCTCAATGTAGTTTTTTTGTTTGTTTGTTTTGTTTTTGGTGGTATTGGGGTTTGAGCTCAGGGCCTGGAACTTGTTAGACAGGCACTCTATCACTTGAATCACTCTACCATCCCTCAATGCAGTTTTGATTTACATTTCCTTTATGTCTAAAGTGCTTGTGCATATATTAGGCATTAGTAATTCTTTTGACAACTGTCTGTTCAATTAATTTACCCACTTATTAATTGGATTATTTGTTTTTGTTCTATTTAAGTTTTTGATATCTTGGTATATTCTGGATAGTAATTGTTTATCTGTTGAATAGCATCCAAGGATTTTCTCCCACTCTATTGGATGTCTTTTGATTCCAATCATGGTTTCCTTGATGCACATGAGATTTTAATTTAATACAACCACATTTATCTGTAGTTGCTCTTATTTCCTGGACAATTGGAGTCCTATCCAAAAAATTATTGCCTATGCTTATACCTTCCAGTGTTTTCCTGTAGTACATTTAAGATTTCAGATATTATTTTAAGATCATTGATCCAGGGGTGGTGAAGTGGCTCAAATGCTAAGACTGCCTGTCTAGCAAGTGTGAGGCCCTGAGTTCATGCCCCACTAGAGTCAAACAAATATAATTAAAGTAAAATCATTCATTGCTTCTTTTTGAGTTGCATTCTATAGGGTGAGAGATCACAATATACTTTCAGTCTTCTGCATGTAAATAACCAGTTTTACCTATACTGTTTGTTGACACCATAGTCTTTTCTCTATTGCATATCCTTGGCTTATCTGTCAAAAATTCAGATGGCTGTAGCTCTGTTAGTTTATTTCTGTGTGTTCTATTCTGTTCCCTTGTCTTCATGGCTGGTTTTGTGCAAGTACCATGCTGTTTTTGTTGTTATTCCCTGGAGCCATTTGTCATAGACTCTGGAAGCTGTGTTTTTACAACCACACATCCCCAGAAACCTAAAACAATCCCATAAAGTGAGAACCAGAACACCTCAGGCATAAGCATCATGAAAGAAGTTCTGGGATAAAGTTTTGGTTCTGACACAAGGTGACTTTGAAGGAGTGACTCAACTCCCTTGCTATAAAAAGAAGGGAAGTTGTGACGCTTAATGAGCTCATGTATCATTTAATGAGGAATGTAGATAAAACATTTGAATTCTTAAATAAATGTTCATTAAACACTAGTCACAGCTTGGTACCTGTGGTTCATGCCTATAATACTAGCTTCTCAGGAGGCAGAGATCAGGAAGCTCACAGTTCAAAACCAACTCCAGGCAAATAATTCGTGAGGCTCTGTCTTGAAAAAGCCCATCCCAAAAAAGGGCTGGTGGAGTGCCTCAAGTTGTAGGCCCTAAATTCCAATCCCAGTACCTCAAAAAACAAAATGAACAAGCAAACAAAAACTAGCCCCTTTGTGCTGCAGGTGTGGCTGAAGTGGAAGAACACATCCCCAGCAAGTGCAAAACTCTGAATTCAAACCTCTGTATCACTGAACACAATATTAGTCACTCAATTATTTCCAGTGGTATCATCATTTTCATTTTTTACCTCAGCCCTTTTAAACACAGCATATCTTTTCATGGTATGGGTAAACTATTGTACCTTTAAATATACCACAATTGGTGGACATGAAATTGTAACATTATTATTTTAAATAGTTTTTCACACAATATCTTCAAAACTGCCAAAGAATTGCCTGATCAAGTGATTTGAGCATTTTCACTTTTGAGGCATGACAGATGTACCCGCTCCTATTGCCCCTGTGTAGGGAGCACAGGATTCAGCTACTGAAGAATCCAAACACTCCCTGCAGAATGTGAAATACACTGTGTGTCCTGAGCCAAATAAAAATTGGGAAGAGACTTTTGACTTTTTAGTCAATGACTCTTTATTTTCTTGTGGCAACAGAGGAGACATTGCATTCTCCACACCTTATTTGGGGAATTTAATAACATTGGCTAACCCACTGCTCCTGTGGCATTGTTTAGGCCTATGCTTATATGTGGTTCTTGCTCTGAAACCTTATCATGTGTGCTGAAGTGGGCAAGCAGCTAAAGAAAACTTCACGCAGAAAGTTGAGAACAGATGGAGTTGAGTCCAATCTCTCCCCACTTGGAAAACCCTGTCACAACGGTTGCTGTATCTATCACTATGGCTTGCCTTGAATTATGTCTGCTTTATCATTTTTATTATATATTTTTAAAAATTCTTGTTTTTAATACAGGGTCTCATAATGTCCCTTTGACTGGCATTGAATTCACTGTGCATCCCACGTTGGCCTTGATCCTTCTGTCTCAGCTTCCCATTGCTAGAGTTACAGATATGGGCCATCATGCCCACATGATTTGTCATTTTAAAGAAAAAAAAGAAGGAAATAATAAGAAAATAAAAGATGAATTCTCAAATAGATGTGGCCAGAGTTAAGTAGTCTTATTTTCTTTCTGGGATTTGGATGGTGTCTTAATCATTCTGGACTCCTGTAACAAAATCCGTGGACTGGGTGACTTAAACAATAGTCATTTATTTCTTACAGCTCTGAAAGCTAGCAAGTCCTAAATCAAGGTGCTAGCAGATTTGATTCTTAATCTACTAGCTTCTTGGCATGCCTTGTCTCCTCACAAGGCAGAGAGAGGAAGCTCTGAGATGGCTCTTCTTCCCATGAGGGCATTAATCCCATGATATAGGTTACAGCCTTATGACCTCATGGAAACCTAATTACTTCCCAAACATCCCACCTCCTAACTGCATCACATTGGGGTTGAGAGCTTCAACATATGAACTTGGAAGAGGGAATACATTCAGTCAAACTAGGTTGGAACATTAAGAGCTATTCCTCATGAGTCTAAAATGACTTCATAATGATTGATTGCAAGGAGAGCAGAGCAGTGATAAGAAGGTGAGAGAAGAACATGTCCTGTAGTTCTGTGATCTTTTCTTCCTAGATGGACTGCTGCGTGTATGTGTGTCTGTAGGAATTCAAATACAAAAGTGAAAATTCTCATCTCTACTCAAGTTTCCCATTTCAAAAAGACAGGAAAAATACTAACATATTTTTTCCTCACAAGCATGACTTTACTATGTGTATAATAACAAAGCAATCACCCCCTTTTTATATGTTGAAAATATCAGCAAAGCCAGGATAATTTGATCTAATAAAGCATAGTATAACTTATTCCAGCAATTTTTTTCCTTTGCTGAGTAAGCATAGGCTATAATGCTGAGAGGGAAAACTGATGATACACATAAAAAAAAGACAATAAACAGTATCTTATAATTATTTAGGAAAGACTTTACTTGTAGCTGTGCACCTAAAGGCAGTAGTCTTCAGAAACAAAATATATGGATGTTATGGACAGGGACATATATAAGTAAGGTAATTTTACTTGCTACTACCGAGTCTGTACCTTGTCCCCTTGGCTAATAATATCAAAGTATATAAGCATAAGCTAGACTGCCTCGTTGGAATTTACCAACATCCACTGTTATTTCTTAGCCTAGAAGATCATTCTCCTTCTCCTGTGACTAACATTTCGCTAATTTGTCAAGGTGCATGTAAACACTCCATTTTGAATCGTTCTCTGGGAACCTAATCTGGCTGCTTCTTCCCTGTGTCCCAAAGACATGGTTTTAACCTCTAGCCATGACAGTATCCTTCCTTTGTCCTGCAGAGGGCAGTCCGTCTATTCTCGTTAGGAATTCACCTCTCCAGGTCTCTGCTCACACAGACATGGCCTAGAAAACACTTGTGGAGCTCTGAGGCTGTGCTGGTATCCAAGACACCAGTGTAGCGGCTCTCCGCAGGGCACACAAGGAGGCAGCAGCCCTTGGAAGGCGCACACCACAGAGGCGATGCTGGGGCGACTATAGAAGTCACTGCCGGGATGCGCATCCAGCGCCTAGAGGTGCGCTTTCAGGAGTTGGCTGAAGGGCGGCCTCTGGAGCAGGGCGGGCCTTGTAGGTGGGTGGGTGTGCAAAGCTATCGCGCCAGCGGACTCTGGAGCTTTGAGTCCGTTGGTGGAGGACTCAAAGCTCCAGAGTGTCCCCGGTGCAGGAGCGGCAGGAGGCCCGGAGCCTGGGGACATCCTTGCGGGCCACAAGGGAGGGAAGGTGGTCGGGAGGGGACCCCTGGCGCGGCCGTCTACAGCGGGGATTTCCCTGTCTGAGGCAGCTGCTCCCAGGGTCCTGTGTCATTCCCATGCAGATGGCCCAGAGCGGAGTTTTGACTATGGGAAACATCACCAGGGAGCGCCTGTACCTGTACCACCATAGCAACAGGGCTGCCCGCACTGAGGGCGATGGCGGCCATGCCCAGGCAAGGACAAGATGATTGAATGGGGCAGGGATGACCCCAGAGTCTTCAGCCTTCCAAAACCCAGGGAAGTCCCTGTGCCGCAAAGGGGGTCCCCCATCCTGAAGCGCTCTTAAGTGGTTTGGGGAACCAAGGTGTGTGGTGGCAAGTCCCCTCCCAGGTTCGCCCCAAAATAGGACCAAGCAGCAGCGGCATTCTTATTTTCCCGGGCTCTGATTTCTCCCAGGCCACAGTTGAGGTCTGGTGTAGTGGATACGTCACGCCGCCTGCACTATGGCTCTTGGTCTCTTCTCATAGACTTGGCAGAGGCAACACTTCCCTGGCCCTGAGGCGTTGCAGCAGACCAGGAGCTCCAGGCTGGTGCTGTGGGCACCTCGCACATGCGCCACATTTGGAAAAGCGGATCTGGGCAGAGAGGGAAGGGAGGCTAGAGAGCGGTTGGTTCGGAGTGCGAATTCGATCGTCTAGGGAGGTGAGTGGAGGGGGCCATTAGAGATGGCGGCCACTGGGTCTGAAAGGGCCGCTCTGCATGGTTGGCCTGTGGCCTTGGCTGCACAGCTATGTGCTCTGGAGCTGGGAGCACCGGAGGAGGTGAGCGGGGGTGCCGTGGGGCCCAGAGCGGACTTCCTAAGCAGGGGCAGTGGGAGGCCAGGCACTGTTGGATGCCCCTGTGGGTCATGAGGGAAGGAAGGAGGGTGGAAGGGCTCCCTGGAAAGGGCTACTGTGAAGGGGATTCCTTGTCTAATGCAGCAGGAAGTGCAGCTAGGTATTCCCTGTCCAGTGTCCAGTGACATTTCCATGCAGGTGGCCCAGGAGGCAAGTTGTGGCTGTGGGAAATACCACCAGCCAGCTGGTGTCAAGGAGCACCATGGCACCTAGGCTGCTAGGGCCTAGGGCAATGAACTCCATGGCCTGGGCAAGGAGCACAGGATCAACCAATGGGGAGTAGAGATGACCCCAGTGTGTCAGCCTGCCAGATGTTTGTGAAAAGTCCCCACTCCTGAGACTGGAGTCCTGAACCTACAAGCGCACTGTGGGATTCCCATCCTGAATTGCCTTTAAGAAGGGTGCTTCTGGGCAAGGTGTCCAGTGGCAATTCCTCTCCAGGTGCTGCCTCTAAATGGGACAAAGAGGTGGAGTTCTTGTTTTCCTGGCCTCTGACTCCTCCCAGGCCACAGTTGAGGACAGGTGTACTGGGTACTTCCCAGCTGCTGGCCCGTCCTTGTCTCTGAAAATATGGGGGACACACCCTGTGACCCTGGCTCAGTTTGTCTCCTCAGGTGGCTTGGTGCACATGTCTGCTGACAGTTGCTGTAATTCTGATGCAGTTAGTTAGTCAGATGTATTGTTGTGAGAATAGGGAGACCAAGGTTTCATTAAGCCTGTATAATGTGAAAATTCTTAATATGTTCTTTTTTCCATTTACTTTTGATTATGCTCCTGTTTTCTCACACTGTAGTTTTGAGGACTATCAAGAGGCAGTATGGAAAGCTGACTTCTATTTTGGGGAAAAACAAACCCATGACTTGAATGAGCTAGTCCTATTTATTTTTTTAATCGCACACTATTTTTGGTCTATTTATTTATTTATTGAGACAGGGTCTTGCTTTGTAGCCCAGTCTGGCCTGGAATTCCAGATCCTCCTGCCTCAGCCTCCCCAATGCTGAGATTCACAAACATGTGCTGCCAGGCTTGGCTTATATGTAATTTGTGTGTTTGTGTGTGTGTGTGTGTGTGTGTGTGTGCTACTGGGGTTTGAACTCAGGGTCTTGCATTTGCTAGACAGCGGCTATACCACTTGTGCCCATTGCAGCCCTTTTTGCTTTAGTTGTTTTTTGGATAACGAATCTCTCATTTATGCCTTCTGGCTACTTGGGAGGACAGGTGCACACCACCATGCCATGCTTATCGATAGGGTCTTAAAACTCTCCACTCCAGCCTCCATGTCATCTGCTGCTTCAAACCTTGATTCTCCTGATGTGCAATCTTCATAAGCTGGGATTATAGGCATGAGTCACCACACCCAGATTGTTTGGTAATATAATTTTACTTACTTGTTTGCCAGTCAGTTATGCTATTCTGAAGCATGGATTAATACACTTTTTCTGTAAAGTGCTAAATAGTAAATGCTTTAGACTGTAGATCATCCAGACTCTGTTTATCTCAGCTATTCTGTTCTGCTACTGTAGTGGGAAAGCAGCAGAAAATAATAGTAAACAAATGAGTGTAGTTGTTTTCCAATAAAAACTATGAAAGCATCTGGCCCACTGGTTGAATTTTGCCAACTCCTGGTCTAAAAGATGGTAAAGAGAAGAAGGTAAGGAGTTCAATCTTTTCAGAATCCTGTGAAACTCATTTGATTATGGAACTGCTTTTATTAAAGAAGCTGTGTTACTCCTTGGGACTCCAAAATTAGTATCCCTCTTCCTGAAAGACCTTGTATAAATTTATATAGATGAGCAAGTAACGTTTCCTATGCACATCTCCAATTTTAGTAAATCAATGATGTGGGTTTCTTTTTAGCATTTATTGTGCTTATTTATGGTACCAGAAATAAAGCCCAGGATCTCATATGTACTATGCAAGTGTTATTCCAATGATCTACATCTGCAGCTCTTAGACTTTTTTTTTGTTTTTATTTGCAATAGTGGGGTTTGCACTTAGGGCTTATACCTTGAGCCACTCCACAAGCTCTTTTTTGTGATGAGTTTATTGAGACAGGGTCTTAATAGCTATTTGCTAGAGCTGGCTTCAAACCTGATCCTCCTGCTCTCTGCCTCCTGAGTAGCTAGGATTACAGATGTGAGCTAATGGTGCCTGGCAGATTCCTTTTTTTGGTGGACTGGGGTTTGAACTCAGGGCTTCACACATTCAAAGAAAGTGCTGTACTGTTTGAACCACACCTCTAGCCTGAGCCCTTAGAATTTTAAGTGTTAATGTCCCTTTGTGTAATTTAGTACCTAAAATAAAGTTTGTGTCTTCCTTAGAAATTCTAGTATCTGTACTTTTCATTACAACTAATAATTGAAACCTGTTTATATTTGACTATGAAAAATATGTACCTGACTTCAATTTTTTAAGAGAAGCATACTGCATTTTCACTTCTTTTTGAGACGTACTCACAAAAATGTTGTAATTTACTGCCTCTGGACAAAACAAGCAGCAAGGCATAGGGGCGATCTGAAGGCTCTGGACTGGCAGTGATGTGTACAGATTCATGTCAGGCTGTGATTTAGATAGCACATGAACATAAGACATTTGACCATTTTTGGTGCTTTATTAGTCCTACTCCTATAATTTGTTCAAATTATGAGTTAGCTACTAATTTTAAAGCTTATATCTTAGGGCAAAGCCAAGTACCCCTCTCTACCCTAGGGAGCAGAGTGACCTTTTAGGAATTCGTGGGTCCCAATTATTCTAGCATGACCTACTGCTTCTTAGAGCTCCCTGGGCACAAAGAGTGTGTATCCTGAGAGCAGGATTTGGACAACTCTGTAAAAGTCCACACAGCAGGCCCCTCCCACAGTTCCACTAATCTGAAGGTGGCAAAGAAGTCTACATCTTTCAACAATTGAAGCATCAAGATTCAACTGATCAAGTGGTGCAGAGAAATGTTTGGTTGAGTCTACAGGGTTCAGGACCCGATTCCTGTCTTAGAAGACAGACAGCCCTGTGGGTATCTTCTTTTAAGTGCTGTCATACAGTCTTTTCTATGCTTGCTGGAAGTTGTCTACAACTGGTCCAAGTCCTGTTGCTCTGACTTCTGCATTAAAGCAAAACATATTTTGAAGTTACACAATAGTAAACTTTATTGCTTTCAATATGGAAAGAGTACTTTGAAGTACTTTGTTTGTTTTTGTGGTACTGGGAATTGGACCTAGCTAGGACCTAGTGCTTGCTAGCAAGCACTCTACGACTTGAGCTATGCCCCTGCTCCCTTGCAGTACTTCTGTGTGCCAGACCTACTTGTTATTTTATTTGTACTTCTGAGGGATCTTAGAGCAAAACGGTTGTACTAAACTGAACCATTTTGGTAGAATCAACGACTTCATTATGTTTTTTTCCAGATATTGGTTAAGATCTAAAGTTACTGTGAGGAATTGACAAATTTCTGTCCAAGATGATATAGAAAAGGAGGATGGATTTATAGGTCATTTTTGCATGAGGGATACAGTGACTTAGGAATATGGGAGGTGATTGCTATGATACTGTGATTGCCACTTGCTTTTTTACATTATGTTTTCTAAAAGGAATTGACTTGTTTGATCTTCTGTTTTCTTTTGTAGCCCAATGGACTTTGTTATAATCCTGGACCTCCATGAGGGAGAACATTGATTCATGTTCTTTGTGGATGGACAGTGGGTTCATGATCCACCAGAGGTAAGGCTTTGATATTCAAGGAAGCCATTGGCTTAGCTGCTTCATTTTATCTGCTATTACTGTCAGGATTGATGGGCAACAGCTCTCCTATGCTAGAGGATTTCTCTTTCAATAAAAGTTGGAGGTGCTTAGTGGGATCAATTTTAACTTTTATTAAAAGCAGAGGGGAGGTTAGATGGAAGAGGTGGATTTGAAAAGGGGATTCAACAATGTTTCTGTTCTCTGTTTCACCCTGTGATTACCAGCCAGATCATGGGAGGTTTGGGGAACAGGAAGAATGTGAATCTTTATTACTCCATGCTGTTACTTCTTTTGGGGTTTTAACAGGTTGTCTGCTTTTCACACCATCTTTGTCTCAACTTTTCTTCTCACATTATTTCTAATTTCCACTTACTGGAATAGTAAAGACAACATAATACATAATGACTTCATATTCCTATGTAAGAATGTTTGTGGATGCTGGTGATTCATGTCTGCAGTCCTAGCTGCTCAGGTGGTAGAGATCAGGAGGATTGTGGTTCCAAGCCAGCCTGGGCAAATAGTTCAAGAGACCCTGTCTTGAAAAAGTCCATCATGGAAAAGGATTGGTGGAGTGGCTCAAGGTGTAGTCTTTAAGAACAAATCCAAGTACCACAAAAAAAGTGTTCAGTCAGATAAATGTAATGCATATATATTATATACTCACTACAAGTTCATGATGAAACATGTTTCTGGAACATATACATTATATATATGTTGCACGTGTTATTTTATATAATGTGCATATAGGATATACATCATATATTTATGCAAATTTTATAAATTTCCCAGGTTAGTCCACACAGTTCTTATCTCTCATAGGGCTTTCCTTCTACTTTGATTTGACTTCATTTTCATAATCTTTTACTTCCCAAGAGCACAGACCATATTCATTGTAATTTCCTTATCTTTCCATTATGTTCTTGGGAGATATTGAGCATTACTAATCCTGTTCTGGAGTATTTCAGTAAATTAGAAGTACTTTTGTATTATGCAGTCTCATTACTGGATATGAGCAAAAATTCTAACATCAGAGTGTATGTTCACTTCACCCTCATTTAACATTCTTGTCCCAGCCTACATCTTTCTTACTTTCTTTAGAGCCTACTTTCTTTCTTTCCTTTCTTTGCCTCTTAGATATATTGATATCTTAGATATAGTGATATATATATATGTATATGTATTAGGATATATCCCAATAAGGTCATAGATAACAATGGCTGTGGTCTCATGCCACAGCCATTCTCATGCTTCCTTTGGAGTGAAGAACCCTGTCAAGTTGGATAGTGATGCTTCTGAAGAATCAGTTGACAGTACACATGTGATTCCACATGTCCTCCTTGAGTCTGCAAGTGTCTTGAAACAGATGATTATCAAAAGAAAAATACTGTTCAGCCTAGCATGCAGATTCCCTGGCCCAGCTTGCAGAGGTAATCACACCTGTGACTCTTAGACGCAGCTAGTCCTTATGACTCTCCATGTAGGATTGGAACTCATTCTCTTCACCTTTTATTCTGTCCAATAGTTGATGTAACCTCTGACTATTCTTTCCCCGAATGTCCATGGGTTACTACACTGTCAGGCCCTTCTATCTTTATTACCTGTCTGCATTCTGAACCCTGTTCCTACTCACTGCTGCTGTCCTGATGCTTTAACTTCCACAGGGAAGCCCTGCAGGTAGTCATCCCACTGTATGAAGAGCATCTTTTAAGCTACTAATTGCTTGCAATTTCCCAAAACCCCACATCCTCATTGCTTTTTGCCTTCTCTTCCCACCTTCCCCAGCTCAACTGCGTCTATCCTGTTGGAGCACACCTTTCATATATAACTTGTGCAGATTGTCCTCTTGTGACTGCTTTGGGGAGCCAGACCAAGTAAATCCTTAATTCTTGAATTGGACAGGCAAATGAAACGTGTTGAAATTAAGAGAAGGAACCATGATTACAAAAACTAAAGTGTAAACTGGGTTGTAGGTGGAAGACACATACTGGCCTAGAGTGAGAGTTGACTTCAGCTCCATGTGTGCAGTTCTGTGTCAATGTGCATGGGCTTTCCCAGACTCAATGTCTGTAACTCATGGACTCTGATTTTAACTAGAGGATATTAAATGGCACTGTAAAGGGACATCAATCCAAAAGTAGATGCCAAGTGCAGTACTTCAACACAGCATAAATCATGAGCTACTTAGGCATTCGGTGTTGTCTCCTCATTTTCTTTAACACTTTAATGTGTCTAATGAACAGTCTAAAATATGTGTTTATTGAAAGGAAAGTGAGTCCAGAGCCAGTTATATTCAAGACCCAATATGACTGAAAATACAAAATGAGCTTTGCATTAGGCCAGTGCAATTGACCAGGGAGTGGTTTGTCTGAAACTATCAGAAGAAAGAGTAAAATCCATAAAGCTAGTGGATCAGGAGCTAGTTGTGAGAGTTGGGGATGGGAATTGGTGATCCATTCCATATCTCCAGAATTCACTGCCATGAAACAAGGACCTGAGAATCTGGAATGTGGTTTGGGCATCAGAATTTTTAAGAAGCTCCTTGGTGATGCTAACATATAAATAAATATGAGGCATAAAATGAGTGGCACTGTTTCATGGTAACCTAAGGTTGTAAAGACAGAGTTGTCCAAAATTGTGACTTACTCCATAGAAAAAGCTGAGCATCCACTAAACACAATGGAATTTATATTCTCCTGTCAACAAAACTATATATCACACCAAAACATGCAGGTGTATGAGTGATACCTATGCCTTACATAATTGAAGTACACGTGCAAAACCTGTTTTGAACATAAGATTAAATAAGTAGTAATGGCTACATTGAAACTCAGTGTACACAAAAATGCTTCCAGCAAATACACATAGTGGAATGTAGATTTTTATTTTTCATTTTCAAATAAAACTTGCACTTTACATTCTGCCATGTTAACTTCCCAGTCCTTTAATATGGTCAGGGCCACAATTTGAAACTTTTACTTTTGGTCAGTGAATTTCATGAAATAAAATCCTCAACTAAAACTTTTTGGTCTCCCTCCCTTGAAGAAAATATAAAACATTAAATCTGAAATTAAAAATCATTTATATATTTACACATCTGGGCCATTTTTTACTGCCATGAAATACTAAAAAGCAACCTTACTTGAAGAAGTGTTTCAGAGAAAAAAATACAGAGAGGGGAGAGTGTAGTAAAAGAAAGTACAGTCTCTTGTATTTTAGAGATTTGTTGCTCTAGATATTGGGAATATTCCTAGAAATGCTTTATTGTATAACCTGGTGTGGAATTGTCTTCATGAAATTACAGTAAAAGAGTTGGGTTGTGGTTCTACTCACTGCTATCCCTTCACTCTTAACATTTTGAGTGAATTTTCTCCTGATCTGCTTTAGAATATACTCGCCAAGGTGACCCAACATCCACAGTGCCTACTCTGGTCTCCATTGGTGTCTTCTTTGCTGTCTGTCAATGTCTATGGAAAAGGTTTGCTCCAGGTTCCTCAAGAGGTCATGTGGCTTCATGTAAAACTCAGCCCCAAGGCATCAATGTCTGCTCCTTAGTAAAAGGTAGGACTGACTTGGATCTTGTGCCAGGGGCCCCTTTCAATCTTTCTCATGCTGTGCTTGACAATTTATTTAACAAATATGTTTTTATGGTAGTGGCATTTGAACACAGGGCCTCCCATTTGCTAGATAGGCACTGTATCACTTGAGCTGTTCCATCAGCCCACCCCCCATTAGCTGAGATAACAGGTGTACTTCACCAAGCCCAGCTTTTTCATTGAGATGGGGTCTCAACTATCATTTTGTTCCAGTTCATCTCAGACCACCATCCTCCTATCGCTGCCTCTAAAGTAGCTGGGATTACAGGCATCAGCTACCACCACAGGTTGCACCAGCTATTTTTAAGACATCTGGTTTCAACCCTTCCTGTCCATTGTATCTGAGTCATGTTCACCTTGACTCTCTGTCACTCTTAATTTCAACTTCTGTAGCCTCTGATATTTCCTGTCAGAAATATCCGGAGGTGGTGGTCTTTAAGCTAAGGAGCCACTTGCAAAGTTCCAATGGGAAGTGCTCCTGAGAATCAGGGGACATGCAGTCCCTGACCCATGTGATAACTTGTAGCATTTAACTATCTTCTCATCCATATGGCCTCTCTTTCCTTTCCTATAATGAACTACAAGTGGATTTACCTCATTCTTGTAGGGACAGTGCAAAGATCTCAGAAGAGAGATGATGGGGGCTGAAGATGGGGTCCTCCAGGGTCCTGACAGGACTTTGTGTCTATGGAGTTAATTCTGAGAGTGGACTTTGCTCCTACAGCACATTTGTCTTTGTGGTTCTGTGGTGTAATGGTGAGCACTCTGGACTCCACATCCAGTGATCTACCTTACTATTTAGCTTTTGAAAGGCCATTTTCTGCTACTGCTTAAGTGGGCTAATGTCACACTTCCTGTTCCCTGCTTAGAGACTGGTAGGTTTTGGCCCTGGGAACCTCAGGATAGCTCTGAGTCTCCATGTCCACTGCAGCCTCTGTGAGGCTCTTCAGGAGCCTAGTTCCAGAAAATGGTTTCTTAGAGAGGCTGGGTCCACAAGGATGTTTCCCACACATCCCACGAGAGCCAACAGGACTGTAGCATCTGACTCAGACCACCCAGCCTGGACCACAGTACCTAGCATTGGAAATCCAAAGCCAGGTCTGGGGCACAGTAACCCAGCAGACCCCACATGTGCTCAGATGGCTTTGGGGTGGAATGAATGTGGCCTCCAGGTCCCAGGATCCTGCTTTCTTTTCCTCACACCCCACAGTGGTCCTCCTGTCTTACTTCTTCACATGTAGAAGTGAATTAACCATGAATTAGCTTTTCTTAGTTTGGCCATGTGGTGATGAGACAAAATTTCTAGGTCACAGCATTTGCAGAGCCTTGTACTTGCTAGGCAGGTACTCTACCATTTGAGCCATGCTCCAGTCATTATTTGCTTTAGTTAGCTTTCAGTTAGGGTCTCACTTTTTGCTCAGCACAGTCTAGTACCTAGGCCTCCCTCATAACTGGCACTACAGGCATGCACCACTATATATGGCTCCTTTCTTTCTGTTTTTAAACATAAGGACCACATGGAAATATTCTCTTTGATAATTATTCACATTATGAAAGAATACATAGAGAAAACATAAATCACACTTCTCTGCACTATCTTCCCCCAGGCTATCCACTGTGAACCATGTGTAAACCCAGCTCAGGCTCATTTGTATTTTTCCCATTCTGTTAGTTTTTGAAAGCTGTGACAAATACCTGAATGAAACAACTTAACAGAAGATAGATTTATTTTGGCTCCCAGTTTCAAAGGTTTTAGGACATGGTCAGCTGGCTCCATTGCTTTGAATCTGAGGTGAGACAGAATTATCATGGTAGGGAAGAGAGCAGGACTGCTCACTTCTTGGCAGTGGCTAGGAGGGAAGAGAGAGGGAAAGAGCGACTGCTTCATTCAATCAGGCTCCACCTCCTCATAGAACAATGATGAAATTATGGTTCCTCATGATCTGATATTGCCACCAGCTGGAGATCAAGCCTTCAGCACACAAGCCTTTGGTAGGTGGACACTTCACATCCAAGCACAATACCCACTGAACTTGTCTAGTGAAACAATCTTAATGTCTAAAGGTAAAACCATGTCTACTCTCCACTCAAGAGTTAGGAATATCTGAATATTCTGATGCTGGGTTGTGTACATGTGTGCTTGGGAGGCTTTCTGGTGCCTCAAAATTTCCAGTCCAAAGGACTAGCTGCAGAAGGTTGAGGATCTATGACTCAATCTTTCTTCTGCATTCCAACCATCTGTGCACCCATATTTGATACTACAGCACCCACATTCTGAATCTTCAGGTGCTTTCTCAATCTGTTTTGTTCAGGAGAGGAGCATACATGTTTCTTCCTACCTAGACCTCACTTTTAGTTTGTTGGATTTAAATTCACAGTGCTGAGTATTGCCCTGTGTTCTTTCCAACGAAAATGAAATGAAATGCGCCTAATCAGTACAGGACCCATGACAGGGAGATGAAAAACTGTGCAGTCCTATCAGATGAAGGGATTGAGGAGTCAAGAAGTACATTTTGCCACATGGATCATTTTCTGTCTAGAGACACAGGGCAACACCCAATCACATGGGTGATTGCTGAGAAAAACTCAGGGTACAGGACTCAGAAGCAGCTTCCTCACATTCCCTGAGACCACCTAAGCACAGGTGGTACCTGACAGGTCAATGGGCCCTGAGGGTCAGTGTCCAGACCTAGAGACCAGGGAGCACATGCCAGGCAGGGCAGTCATCAACTGAGTGCCTAGGTCTCAATCACCCTAGTTCTCTATGTTAACAGTTTCCCTGTGGACTGGGCCTAATTAAGGACTGGTTTCTTGAGAGTGAATGGGAGAGCCTGGGTCAGGGACACAGCTGTGCAGCAAAAACAGGTCCTGAATCAGCTACTTCCCTCACTGCTTCCTTCCAGGGACCAAAACATTCTGGTCTCCCAAATCAGCACCTGCAGGGTACTGAGAAGGGTAGAATTAAGTTTGCTGTGAAGAACCAGTTCCAGGCCAATCAAAAACAAAAGATGGTTTCCAGTAAACAGTAATGTTGCACTGAGATTTGAACTCAGATTGCTGGATTCAGAGGCCAGAGTGCTCACTGTTACACCATGCCACCACAAGTGCAGACCTGCTGCAGGTGAAAGTCCCTTCTCAAAATGTCCTCAATAGGCACCATTTCCTGTCAGACTAGCACCTGGGGACACTATTTACAGTCCCCACTACCTTCTCTCTGCCTGCCTTTGTGTTTGATGTTGAAGAAGAGATTAAATCCATTTTGGGATTAGGGACCTGAAAATGTGTTTTAGGCTTCCTGGAAACCTCATTGATCTAGTTGGATTGCTAGTGTCCCATTCTGATGTCAGCTTCCTGATGACCCAAGTGTAAACCTTTCTTTTACTTTGCAATTATCTTCTTCCCACTGTTCACTGTTTGCTGAGCATTTGATGACATGTGGAACAGGATTTTGGGTTTACTGGAACTCTTCCTTCCCCTCCTGTCCCTTTTCCCTGCCCTCCTTCCTTCCTACTCACCCTCTCTTTCCATTCCCCTCCTCCTATTCTGTTTGGATAATCAGATCTCTCTTTCTACCCATCTTCTTCTCTGTTTTCCCCTGTTCCCATTTTCCCCAGATCCTTCCACCCATTCATACTTCCTAACCACCTCCATCTCCCCTCCTTCTTGGCTACTGCTCCTTTTCCTTCCCCTCCCTTCCACTCTGCCCACCACAATACATGCATAGTCCAGTCCAACAGGGGAATGCTACCCATCTGAGAGGACTGCAAATAATAAGTCCCTGTCACAGGACCCTGTGAGGGTCTGGATTGGAAGGCCAAGAAAAGTGACGCCAACCCTGTTGCTAGTTCTTCAGGTCTTGAGTAGTATTAGTTGGATTGTTCCACTTCTGGCATAAACCAAAGTAGACAAGGTTCAGTTGTGAAAGGTTGAATATACCAAAGTCAACAGCATTAAATTAACTCACTCACATGATCTATTGACTAGTGATGAGCCCTGTTTTGTTCAATATGTGAGACCAATGAATTAGCCTATTTATAAGTCTTCCAAAAATAGATGGTCACAACATGTACTCAAGGTTATATACATCATCATTTTAATCATGTTACCAGCTTAGATACAGCTCTTGTGCGGCTAAGATGTATTCATAAGTAACACATATTTACTGGTGTATGGTGACATTAAAAATAAGCAAAAATATCTGAGTGTGTGGGTACACATGGGAGGTGAATACAGTAGGGTCATGAGTTCCAGGCCAACCTGGAAAGCTTGTTTCAAAAATCAAAAAATAGACAGGCACTGATGACTCATACCTGTTATCCTTCCTGCCTGGGAGGTTGATGTCAGGAGGATCATGGGTTGATCATAGTCCAAGCAAATAGTTCAAGAAACCCCATCTCCAAATTAACCACAGCAAAATGAACTGGGGGTATGACTCGAGCAGTAGAGTTCTTGCTTTGGAAGTGTGAAGCTCTGTGTTCAGTTCCCAGTTCCACCAATAAATCAATAAGTACATAAATATATAAAAAGAGAATGAATAAATAAATAACTTTAATAAATAAATCCAGGAGAACAAAATATAAATGAAACCAAAACCAAAACCAAAACATGGAGGAGGTTAAGGGGTAGAAGTGGCAGAGTTGACTTGGGTTTAATGAAAGCCAACATCTGCCCCAATGAGAGGAAAGAAGCCAATGTAGAAATGGAATACATAGAGATGTGCCTCAAGCAGCAGAGTGCCTGCTTCTTAAGTGGAAGCCTGGAGTTCAAATCCCAATTAAAATATCTATCTATCTATCTATCTATCTATCTATCTATCTATCTATCTATATTATATATAGATAGATATATATATATCCAAAAGCAGAATCATAGCAAAAAACAGGAGAAAAATGGCATATTGGTAAAGGAAAGAAAGAAATTTATTTTTTGCTGGTACTGGGATTTGTGCTCAGCTTCATGTTTGGTAGGCTGTTGTTGTAGTTCTTGAGCCATTCCACCAGTCTGAAGGAAAGTAAAACATTAAGCACTAGAAATTTATTCTCTTAGTGTGATATATAGCTCTGTGTTCACACATTTCAAACCAGTTAGATATAATAGGTGAATATTCAAAGAAAACAGGACACTTTTATACCAGCAGTGTTTACAGTTTTCACTTGATGAAAAGCCTTACAAGATATGCTCTAATGTTAAAGAAATAGACTTCTAAGTAGCTCTGAAGGAAGCATAACTTGTTGGAAAGCTATTTCCTCTTTGATAACTTTGGCCATACATAAGAATGAGCAATGAGAAATAGGCTTAATCTTTTAGGAAAGAGATGTGCTGGTATTTGTACAAGAGCACACAGCTGTTTAAGCTGACTGATGACTGGGCAGCCCCAATCAATAATAACATCCACTGAGACCAGATGGCTTGAGTATCAAAATGGTACGTGTAAGTTCAGTCACCCAAGTGATGAATGAGTACCTGTTTTATCTGTGAGATATGAAATGTTTCCCAAAGTTGATTCTTCACTTCCCTTTTTCAAATAAACTTTATCCTTCCCATATTCCTAGAAACATAGATATTGACATTTCTCCCTGAATTTGCTGAGGATAGGAATATGGTGACACAAAGGAGCACAAAGGGTGTCATGTGGGACAAGGTTTAAAAATCTTAGTTATTGGTTTCTGATTCAGGAGAGAATTGCCTGCTTTTCTCAAGAACTGGTCAAACCAGGAACTAGAGAAAAGGTGAGATCAAAAAGAATTAACCTAGAAGGTAACACACATGCCCAGGAAATTGATGTGAGTCAACTCCCTGTATAGCTATCCTTATCTCAACCAGCAAAAACCCTTGTTCCTTCCTATTATGGTTTATACTCTCTCTACAACAAAATTAGAAATAAGGGCAAAATAGTTTCGCTGGGTATTGAGGGGGTAGGGGGGAGAGGGAAGGGGCAGAGTGGGTGGTAAGGGAGGGGGTGGGGGCAGGGGGGAGAAATAATCCAAGCCTTGTATGCACATATGAATAAAAAAAAAAGAACTGGTCAAAATATTTTTATTAGGATCCTCTCTCTATCATGACAGATTCTGAAAATATAATGTCAGTGTTGAGACCAAGACAAAGGCCTGGCACTAATGAGCTTCCAGTGAGTTTAAATTTCTATTGAGTTCTAATTGGCCAAGCCCTGTACTGATCATGCTAGAGACATGGTGACAGAGCATAGTACCTGCTTCAAAGGAGGTACAGATGAGCCTGCTGCTGACTGAATCTTTGGCATCATAGGTGACATAATTTACTGAGGTTTGCTCACAGGCACCTCTGTCAAAGCCCATATAATCTATGGTATAACTCTTTGCAAGGTTCAATTTTATCTCTGTTCTATCTCAGGGAATCCAATGTCCTCATTGAAGATCAGTCCTGGAAGCTGTCTTAGTAAAGGCAGGAGTTATGGCAGGGGAGAGATGTATTATTTCTCCTCAGTCAACATCTTAAGGACCTCTTCACCCTGAATGACAGTGGTGATGACCAGGCCCAGGGCCTCCAGAAGTAACTGGCTGAGGATTGCTGGCTGGCCAAGTGCCTTGTACTCAAGCTCAGTCCAGGTGAGGTGACCCTAGGTCCTGATTATGCTCAACTGCATGAGGTCCTCAGCTCACAGATGGTCCACTTGCAAAGTGACTTTAACCAGCTGTTTTGGTTTCCATACCATTTATAGGGCCATGGCAAGAGCAGCAGTATCTGCATGGGAACACATAAGATAAATGTACAGTGTGGAAGTCATATTATCTACCTCCTTTATCATCCTCTTTCTGATGAATCAAGGGCTTTGGATGAGGAGGGGAACATCTCTCCAGTGATAAACCAGAAAGGGGGTATGATGGGAGACAGCTTTTTTAGATATAAAGTTGTTCCAGATTAAGAACAAAATCTTTCCTGCCTCCCAGCTATTTGCTTTCTTCCTAACTCTGGACAATTGATCATATTATCTTTCCTGAAATTCAGTCTTCTGATCTCTAAAAATGGATCACATAGCAGCTGTAGCCATCATACGTAGGAATGCAATATTCCTGAGTGAGTTTATAAAAATAAAGGCCCTCGTTCTTTGGGGATTCTTAGGTAGTTTTTAAAGACATATAATAATATATATCCTCCACTGCAGTGACATAGATTAGTTCCATGGCTCTAAAACTCCACCTTACTCCACCTATTCATTCCTTCCTCCCATAAACAGAACTCCAAAGAATCATATCTTCATATATCACCAGCTTTTCCTCCCAGTCTGTACTTTCTCTTTTAGTTATGTTAACCATGTTTTTCACAGAGCAGAGGTCAATTGTAACAAAGTCTGACTTAATCCATTTTTTCTGAATTGTGCTTTTGGAAATGCAGTGTGTGTAAATTCAAACCCATGCTCAACTAGATTTTGTTCATGGTCTTTGGGAATTCTATAAAACGTTTGTAGGCTTGGGGTGTAGCTCAGTGATAGAGGGTTTGCCAATCATGTGCAAGGCTGTGGGTTTCATTCAAAGCACTGGGGTAAAAGACAGTTTATGGTTTACACTTGCAGTCTATGATCCATTCTGTTTTAATTTGTGTGGCAGTTATAAGATCTATAATTAAATCCATTTTTGTGTCTTGTGAATATCCATTTATTCTAGCATCACTTGTTGAAAAGATTCATTTTGCTACTAAATGGTCTTTTCTTTGTTAAGTATATTTCTGTGACTCTCTTCCTGAGCTCTATGATTAAAGGATTTTCTCAGGAGTACCTACCTATCTCAGTTATGGTAGCTATTTTTGAAGTGTCAGATTTGGGCAGTGACAGCTGTTTGACTTTGCTTTCTTTCAGCACTGTCTTTTGTGGGTTTTTTGACTTTTCTAATACACTTCAGAATCTGAGTTTGGTGTCTTTGGAATAACCTGATGTTTCTTAATTGGCAGTGCATTGCATCAATAGGTTGAGTTAGGCAGAACTGACTTCTTAATAGCATTGACATCCTCTCCATACACATGGAATATCACTTCATGTATATCAATAGTCACTGGGTTATTTTTTCTATTCTTCCTTATGCTTTCCTATTGGTATGCTCTATTCCTTTTTCCATGAATGTCACAGCTGTAGAATCCAGAGATAGCTAGATAATGTGATGAACTGTGTAACTCAAGATACTTTTAACAGTGTTTCCATTTTCAGCAGAATATGCAATGTGGGTGGTATATCAGTTTGGGAGTTCTGAACTGATGAGTAATAAAACCAAGGCAGAGTATTCATGAGAATACAATATATGAGAGGTACACTACAATGTTCTCTGTGCATATTGAAATCGTCCCTGGTTATTTATGTCTCCATGCCCAGAGAGGCTATTGTGTTTTTTTGTTCGGTAATGTGGACTCAGTGTTAAGTGGACATTTTGACTTTGCAGGAAAACATGAAGATGAGGGAAATGATAATGAATGGAAATGGCTCCCCTCAAGTAACAACAAATATTCAGAGTTTGGGATAGGATGGGTAAAATATGAAAAGAGTCTGCAAATGAACCAACTGAAGAGCAGGCACAGGTTTTACAATGTGTCCATTGTCCTGGTGGTATTCATCTGTACCTAGGTAGAGCTAATTGGCCTGTGAAGTCTTTGAACTTACAGGATCTTCCTCTTCTTTCTTTTGTGGATAACTTGATGATGACATCCATATCTGATTTTTGTGCTAGATCTTAAGTTCTTGGCAGAGATTTCATAGCAAGGAACATTATCAGACTAAAATATTGTACAATGTCACTCTATACAAAAAGATTCCTAAAATGCCCAAAGCACTTGGACTCTACAGTGTGTCAGGAGCGTTGACTGTTCTGCTTGATGTAAAAGTCAACATAACTTATTGAAAAGGTTAAACCACCATTATAGCTTTCTGTGAATGGAATTGAAAATCCTACCTCAGAACATCACTGTCTAGTCAGTGCACTGAGCTCCTCCTCCTGTCTCTTTCCATGAAGGCAGCATTACCTCATCATTATCCCAGGGGAGTGTTTTCTTTCTGTTTGAAGGGAGTGTCCCTGCCTTATGATACCACTCACTTTTGCCTGTATCAGGAGCACCTGGGAGTCTTGTACCTCATCCTCTTGATTTAATCACATTCTATCCTACCAGGTTGAACAGAGAGGGACAGGAGAAGAGAGGTAAAGAAGCTCTTGAGAACTCATCAGATGAAGGTCTTTAGACTTTCTCCAGTTACCATGGCCTGTCTGACACCCACCATCTCCCAGTATCCCTACTGCTCTTATGGATGACCATGAAGAATCTTCCTTGGATGCAGCTGGTAGGCATTCCTTTGGAAGGAAAACTGCATGAATATCAACCATATTTCTGGGGTTCCAATGGAAATTTCAGAGTGGTGAACCAGAGAGGGAAGATCAAAGGGATCATAAACAGAAACCACTGATGACTGAGCTTATTCTTTAAGTGGGGACAGTTAAGTTTCTCCCGCAATGATCTTGCTAATTGTTGATACTGAACAATGTCACACTGTTACAAGCATGTTCTACAACTGAGTTTGTATATGATCATATTTGGTTTTGTGTATATATTTATCTTTGGATCTATCGTCCAAATATGAGAAAAAACATGCATCTTTTTTGTTTCTGATCCTGGCTTACTTCACTTATAATGATGTACTCCAATTGAATCCATTTACCTTCAAACCCCATGTCATTATTTCTGTGGCTGAGTAATACTCCATTGTGTATATATATCATATTTTCATGATCCATGCATCAGTTGTAGGGCATCTGGGTTGTTTTCAGAGCTTAGCTATTGTGACTATTGCTGCTATGAACATCTGTGCACAGATGTCTACTGTATCCTGTTTCCAATCTTTTGGGTAGATGCCCAGAAGCAGTATCACTGGATCATACGACTCTTCTTTCTCTAGTTTTTTGAGGAATCTCCATAACGGTTGTACTAATTTGCATTCCCACCAGCAGTGTATACGGATTCCTGTTTCAACACATTCTCACCATCATTTGCTGTTACTACCCTTGATTCTGGCTATTCCAACTGGGCCAGAAATCTAAGTGTTGTTTTGTTTTTCTTCTCTTTTATAACCAGGGAATTGAATACTTCTTCATGTATCTGCTGGCCATTTGTACTTCTTCCTTTAAGAATTCATGTGCCCATTTCTTCATTGGTGTGTTGATTCTTCAGGTTTTTGAGTTCCCTGTAGATTCTGGATATTAGGCCCTTGTTGGATGAGTAGCTGGTATGATTTTCTCCCGTACAGTGGGCTGTCTCTTTAGTCTAGTGATTGTGTCTTTTGCTGTGCAGAAGCTCTTTGCCCTTTAGTTTAATGCAGTCCCATTTTTGTATTTAGGAAGTCATTCCCTATACCTATCTGTTCTAGTGTATTTCCTACTGCTTTTTGTAATTGGTTCAATGTTTCAGGCCTTATTTTAAGGTTTTGATCCACTTTGAATTGATTTTGGTACACAGTGAAAGCCATGGATCTTGTTTCAGTCTTCTGCATTTGGATATCCAGTTTTCCAAGCATCATTTGGTGAAAAGGCTGTCTTTTCTCCATTATGTATTTTGGGCTCCTTTTTCAAAGATCAGTTGGCTATAGATGTGTGGGCTTATGGCTCAATCTTCTATTCTGATCCATTGGTCTTCTGTCTGTTTTTGTGCCAATACCATGCTGTTTTTATTGTTATTACTCAGTAGTATAATTTGAGGTCAGGTATTTTGATGCCTCTAGCATTGGACTTTTTGATCAGAATTATTTTGGCTATGTGAGGTCTTTTGTGTTTCCATGTGTACTTCACAATTGCTTTTTCTATGTCTGTGCAGAATGTCATTGAAATTTTGATATTGATTGCATTGAACATGTACATTGCTTTTGATAGTATGGCCATTTACACAACGTTGATTCTACTTATCTGTGGGCATGGAAGGTCTTTCCATCTTCTAAAGTCTTCTTTGATTTCTCTCTTCAGTGGTTTATAGTTTTCATTAAAAAGCTCTTTGGTTTCTTTTGTTAAATTTATTCCAAGGTACTTTATTGTTTTGTGGGTATTGTGAATGGGATTGTTTCCATGATATCTTTCTCAGTCTGTGAGTTGTTGGTCTTTAGAAATGCCTCAGATTTCCATGTGTTAATTTTGTATCCAGCTACTTTGCTCAAAGACTTTATGTTTCCAAGTAGTTTTTGTGTCAGATTTTTTTGAGGGGCTCTCTTAGGTATAGATCATGTCATCTGCAAATAGGGATAGTTTGACTTCTTCCTTCCCTGTTTGAATCCCTTTTATTTCTTGCTCTTGTCTTATTACTCTGGCTATGTATTCAAAAATTATACAAGACAACTATATAAGCTATATAAAAACTATACCTGTGTTGAGAAAGAGCTATCAAATAATGAATTCCAGAAAACAATAAATGACCTCAAAGAAGAAACACAAAAGTTAGTATTTGACCTCAAAGAGAACATGAATAAACAGTTAAATGAGCTCAAAGGAAATACAAACAGATGAATGAAATTAAGCAGACAATCCAGGATATGAAAGAGGAAATCAATAAAGATATGGAAGCCCTGAAAACCCCCAAAATAAGCAATCAGTATCTCAAATAAATATCACAGTCATAAGCTTACTGAACAGAGTGGAGCAATCAGAAAATATAGAATCAGGAACAGAAGACAGAGTATAAAATTAGACCAGCTAGTAAAAGATCATGAAAAAATGCTATGAAAATATGAATCGAACATGCACGATATTTGGAACTCCATGAAAAGACCAAACCTATGAATCATGGATGTAGAAGAAGGAGAAGAGTTACAAACTGAAGGTATTGACAACTTATTCAATAGAATAATAATAGACAACTTCCCTAACCTGCAGAAAAAGAGAGTCACCCAGGTACAGGAAGCTTACAGAATGCCAAACCATCAGGACCAAAAGAGAAACACCACTGGGCACATCATAATCAAAACACTCAAGGCACAGAGCAAAGAGAGAATTCTGAAAGCTGCAAAAGAGAAAAGACAGGTCACATATAAAGGTAAACCCATTAGAATAACAGTAGATTTCTCAACTGGAACTCTAAAGGCAAGGTCATGGAAGGACATAACACAGGCCCTGAAAGAAAACAACTGTCAACCCAGACTAGTCTACTTAGCAAAAGTATCCTTCCTAATTGAAGGAGAAACTAAAACTTTCTACAACAAGGAAAACCAAAGGAATTTGTGAAAACCAAGACAGCACTACAGAAGACATTTAGAGAAATTTCACATATGAAGGAAGAAACTAGAGTGAGACAGATAGACTCAAGAAAGTATAAATCTTTTTGAGCAAGTAGACCCATAAACAAGGAATAGGTAAAACTAAACAACAGGGAAACAAAAATGACAGGAAACAACAGGAACTTCTTAGTACTAACACTGAATGTAAATGGCCTCAATGCCCCAATCAAGAGACATAGAATAGCAAGTTGGATTAAAAACCAAGACCCAACCATATGTTGCTTTCAAGGCACTCATCTAACTGAAATAAGTAAACACTGGCTTGCAGTGAAAGTTTGGAAAAAAAGTTTTCCAAGCAAACGGACCCCATAAACAAGCAGGAGTAACTATACTCATATCTGAAAAATTGGACTTCAAACTAAACACAGTTAGAAGAGAGAACAAAGGTCACTTCAGATTAATGAAAGGAACAATTCATCAAGGGGAAATATCAGTCCTTAACCTATTCACACCAAACACAGGGGCACCCACCTACATGAAAAAAAAAACTGTAATGGCCCTAAGCGCACACATAGACACTAACACATTGATAGTGGGAGACCTGAATACCCCACTGTCACGAATAGATAGATCATCCAGAGAAAAGATGAAGAAATTTTGTTGCTACTACATTCATTAGCCCAAATAGACATGGTTGATAGAGTATTTCATTGCCAACTGTGTAGGCAATACACAGTCTTTTCTGTAGCTCATGGAACTTTCTCTAAAATAGATCATATTTTAGGACACAAAGCTAGTCTAAACAAATTCAAGAAAATAGAAATAACCCCCAGAATCATTTCAAATCACAATGGAATAAAACTAGAAGTCAACAACAAATAATCCCAAGAAAATACTCAAACACTTGGAAACTGAATAACACACTGCTAAGAAACCAATGGGTGACTGAAGTCCTAAGCAAACAATTCATAAACATTCCTAGAATCCAGTGAAATAAAAAAATACCAGAATCTTTGGGACACATCAAAGGCCATTCTAAGGGGAAAGTTTATAGCCATAAATGCCTACATTAAAAAAACCCAGAGACCTCTCAAATAAAGAATTTATTGATGCACCTTAGGCTCGTAGAAAAGGAAGAACAAAGAAAACCCCAAATCAGCAGATGGAGAGAAATAACAAAGATCAGGGACAAGAGTAATAAAATTGAAACCAAACAAACTATACTAAGAATCAATGAAGCAAAAAGTTGGTTCTTTGGAACAATGAACAAGATCAAGAGACCTTTAGCCAACATGACAAAACAGAGGAGGGAGAAGATGCACATTCATAAGATCACAGATGAAAAAGGGGACATAATCACAAATACCAAGAAAATCCAGAAAATAATTAGTGAGTACTTTGAAAACTTATATTCAGTAAACTGGGAAATCTAGATGAAATGGATAAATTCCTAGATGAATGCAACCAACCAAAATTGAACTAAGAAGATATTAACTACCTAAATAGTGCCATTGTATGTAATGAAATTGAAACAATAATACATTCTCCCTACAAAGAAGTGCCCAGGACCTGATGGATTCATGGCCAAATTTTACCAAATGTTTAAAGAAGAACTAACACCAATACTCCTCAAACTTTTCCAATACATAGAAAGGGAACAAACACTATCAAATTCATTTTATGAAGCCAGCATTATACTCATTATGAAACCCCATAAAGACTTAACCAGAAAAGAGAATTATAAACCAATATCTTTAATGAATATAGATGCAAAGTTTCTCAACAAAATACTGGCAAACAGAATTCAATAACACATCAAAAAGATCATACACAATGACCAAGTTGGTTTCATTCCAAGGATGCAAGGATGGTTCAACATACATAAATCCATAAATGTAATGTAGCACATAAAAAGATATAAGGACAAAAATCTTATGGTCCTCTCACTAGATGCAGGAAAAACCTTTGACAAAATCCAACACTCTTCCATGATTAAAGCTGAAGAAACTAGGAATAGAAGGAGAGTTCCTCAACATAATATAGGCTATATATGACAAATCTAGAGCCAACCTCATACTAAATGGAGAGCAATGGAATCAGTTCCCCTTAAAGTCAGAATGAAAGAGGGATTTCCACTTTCTCCACTTCTATTCAATATATTAATATTGAAGAGAAAAGGCACATGCTCTTTCTGAGCAGTTCTTTGTATGGGATTCCATAGTAAGAAAGGACAACCAGAAAAAACATCACCTTAAACACAATAGTGAAAGAACAAGTCTTGAAATGCCCATATCAGGAAGCTTTCTATACTGGAACCCTGCAAGTAATGTGGAGCAAAATGTGACTTCTGTGTTTCTAATGTTCTCCATGCCATGTGTACATCATACAGGAGGTTGAGTATCCTTCCTCATCAGCATGTTATCTGACCAGTGCAATGAGAAGCTGCAGCTGTAATACTCCCCCTCCCCAACACTGTTATCAAACTCCCTTAACTGTTTCACTCTGCCTCAGTCAGACAGCAGGTTTTGGTTCCTCCTCTCTGCCTTCTGTGGTGTCTCATTTAGCCTTCCCTTCAAGAACAAGTGAGAAATTGTCAAGTCCAAATTGACTGTTTAACACTTTCTTCTCCTCAAATACTTGGGCTCAGCAGGGAGCTGCAAGAGTACTGAACCATTACTGCAGTGCTGCAGGACTCAATGGATGAGCAGTATTTAGCTTCTTCCAGTTGCCATGACCTGTCTGAACTCCACCAGTCTCACAACAGTACAGTCTCCCTATCTGAGAAGCACATGGAGTGCTCTGGTCAATGTGTCTGGTGAGTACTCCCATTGCAAAGAGAATAAGACTCCCAATGGACTCCCATGCAGCCTCCCTATTCTTTAGCTCAGTCTTCTGTGTGTTAGAGAGCTCTCTCTGACATGGGCCCTGCAGCTACACCTGGCTTTCAGTGAAACTCTAAGACTGTGCTTTAAGCACATACAAAAGGTGCATCAGGTAGCTTGTACTCTTCTAGTTTCAGGCCAA